>NC_044314.2:56460572-57079892 GCF_007474595.2 Lynx canadensis | reverse complement strand
TCAAGAAGCCTGAGATTTATGAAAACCCGTGGAGTGTGTGAGGGCAATTTTTGGACACAGTCTCTCCCCCTTTCCTTCTTTTCCCAGCTAAGCAGATAGGAGGCTTTATTAAAAGTACTTCCAAAGTCAAAAGCAAACACACTGTATCTAGAGTGATTTGGTGAGTCTTGACTCCGGAAAGATTTTAAACCTGAAATGTAGAAACAAAAGAATTTGTAGATAATTATTCCAACATGTATCAAGTAGTAATGCAGACAAAAAACCATGCAACTTAGGGTCAGAAGGCAAAGGCTTGATTCAGAAAACCTTTGCAATTTGCTAGCTTTAAGTAAAGAAATTCATCCAATCTTCCTGGGCCTTCCATATCCAATCTCTCTTCTCAAAGCCTCACTTTTTTTTGTCTGAATAAATGGGACTAATAACAAGCACTTTATGTGTCTACTCTGAGAACCTCATAACTGTAAAAGACCTCATATTTTGCCTTATATAAAAGTCAAGATCATGCTGTCATTGCATCATGGCATCCAATTTCCCAGCTGCTATTACATAGTATCAGACATCAGTAGCTGAATGCAATGACCTAATACATCTCTCCTCTCTCCAAAATTATATTATGTATACATTTGTTTACTTGTGTATTGTCTGACTTCCCCATTGGTAATGAATACTTAATAATGATTCCCAGGACCAAGAATAGCACTTAACATTTATTAACCTGCAATAAGTACTTGTTTTTAAATAAATGAAGAGATAAATGCATAATTTCACACAAAATAAACCACAATGCTCTACACACAGTAAGCCTATAACGAATACTTACTGAATTAATGAATGAACCACAATTTTTTTCTCTAGAAAAACATCCCAGGAAAAATGCAATGCTATAGAATTTTAAGACAAGTTGGAGCCCTTAACAACAGTTGACATAAATACAACTCTATGTTTTGTTAGATCACCCTGTTCAAATATATGAAGATGGTTAATGTACAGATTTTTTACAACATGGATATGAGGTACAAAATCGGTATGAATTAATTCACTGACAAAGAGTTTAGCTTAATTTAGAATATACCTAAAATCCTTCCTCAGGCCTGTTTCTGTTAAAAATGGAAACTCCTTTCCTCTGGTGCCCTTCATGTCCTCCAGCGGTGGCGGTGGGATGTGATAAGGACTCATTGATTTTTTTAAAAGCATTACCCAGACAATGAGGATACAAATGTGTGGTCTCTTGTAGGTCTTACGATCCAACTGCTAATGTTTAATATAACATAACAACATGCTGGGAGACAGGATAGTCTCAGGGATCTGAAACAAGAGATTTAGTTTTGAGCCTTCACATCATTGCCTGAATCCAGTTCAGGCCAGTTCAGGCCAGTTCAGGCTAAGAGAGACTAAAAATCAATTCTTTGATGGCTGCCCATTAATCTACCATGCGTGAAGACGACAGCAACTCTAGTGGATACTTGTCCATCTTATAAAATTACCAAGAGAGGAAAGATTCTGCATCTTAAAAGATCATGTGAAACATAATTCCCTCTTACTTCTAAGGAGTTCTCTTGCGTTGCTTGGGAAATAGGACCCTCCGCACCCTTTTTCTCTCCTCCCTGCCCTCTCTCTTGGCTCTCTTGACTTTATAGACAGAACAAGAGCTTATACAGATCTTTTTGCAAGTGTTAAAAATGGAAAATAAAGATTTAAAGTTTCTCACTCTGAATGAAGTCATTTTGGTTCCGCAATATGAGGAAGCATTTCATAATCACTGAACCTAAAAGTTGTATAGCTTTTGGCCAACGAGAAAGAATCCCTGAAGAACAGAGCGTGGTGGTCAAATAAAAACAGAATTTCCTGCCTTTAACAGGTTCCGATACTCTGTTTTTCTGAGCTCAAAGTTTCAGACATTGTGACGCGTTGTTTTCCACATATCCCCTCCTTCACCTCGCACGCAACTTCCCTGGGGGTAAAGGCCTTTTTAATTGAGTAATTACAGATTCTAAAGAAGTTCTGAAATAGATTTTTGACAGTTTCCAGCAGCAAGACTTCCTTCACCTTACATGTAGCCTCTAGCCTGACAAATACCAGTCTACAGGGAGCTTGTAAGTTCAACTACAAGGGTTATCAGATGTGGCTTAAATGCCTCCTGGAACATGTACATTTGACCCTGGGGGAGGAGAACAAATTGTGGAAACTGCCATCCAACAGCCATCTAATGTAAGAAGAACCTCTGGGAGACCCACCTGGAAGCCCAGACACCCTCCCCTGGGGATGCTGATGTACCGTCAGCCATTTCCTGTAGAACAGCTTTATTGCCCTGGTTCCTGGCAGACTTAATCAAGATATCACTGTGTATTAGACTAGCAAATAAAAAGATAACTTCAAGTTACTGACTGGAAGGTTTTGCTATGTTATTAATATTATTATTTGAGACTACCATGTATCTTATTTTAATAAACACTTATGCTATAAAACATAAAATAAATCTTCTAAGGGAAGATAATTTATAGGTATGACTAAAAGGAGCAAACATCATGGAACACATTATCCCAAAGTCTGCCATTAAGTAGGCATATACACTGCACAACAGAAGAATCATGAATTTTTCCTTTTTGCCATCTGTTGTTTTATAGGACAGCTGATTTCCTGTGAGCTGACTCTAGCGCCTATGATTAATGACGAAGAAAGTAAGTAAAAAAAGTTACATCAAAAGATCAGTCTTATTGACAAGGAAGTATTTCAACAGCAAGTTAATTATCAGACTATTTCTTTTCCAAAGTGAGAGATAAAGATGATATTTGCCCCTCCTTTTCTCCCTTTCAACTTGCTCTAGGCAGGGGTTCTGCTAAACACTGAAGACCTAAGATGTGTAAGCATAGGGTTCCTATTCTCAATCAACTCATGAACTGGTAAGACAGGTATAGAAGTAGCTATGGTACAAAGGTAGTGTGTACTAAGGGGGAACGTATACCTCAATATCAAGAGTGCAGGGCACGAAGGAAGAAGGACATAGGTTCAACTGGCTTTGCCACTTGCACACTGCGTGAGCTTGGGCAAAGTTAATCCTTTTACACTTTGCTTTACTCATGGATAAAACAGAGGTCATATTAGTGCCTGCCTCCTGAGACATTTTATAAAAATAAATGATTTAGTACAAATCCCTAACAGAGCACCTGGCTTTCAGAAGTCCTCAAATAAATAGCACTGATGCTGAAGAAAAAGATGAAAAGAAATACTTAAATTTGGGTGCCTGGGTGGCTCAGTCAGTTAAGCGTCTGACTTTGGCTCAGGTAATGATCTCACAGCTTGTGGGTTTGAGCCCCTCGTCAGGCTCTGTGCTGACAGCTCGGAGCCTGGAGCCTGCTCGGATTCTGTGTCTCCCTCTCTCTCTCTGCCCCTCCCCTGCTTGTAACTCTGTCTCTCTCTCTCTCACTCTCTCAAAAATAAATAAACATTAAAAAAAATTATATATATAAAAAAATAAATACTTAAATTGCCATGAACATTCAATAGAGAAAGGAAGTTCCATCCATAAATAAGAGATACAGAATTTTTCAGCCAGGACACTCCTCTCTTGGAATAGTTTGAATGTACAGGTTGCCCTTGATTTATGATTGGGGCAAGGGTACCTGGAAAGAAAAGGGCCCAGTGCCAGTTGTCTTACCCCCTTTATCTCCCAGTTGCCTTACTCCCTTCTTTCTGAAATGCCCAACCACAGTGCTGTGCCCAATCTTAGCCTGTGCCAACCCAGGGCATAGTAAATGGCCTTGGAGTCTCTGCAAAAAATCGCTTCTTGTTCAACAACAGAATGTTCTCAAAGGCTACCTTATGTAAAAGAAAACATCCAGAATATTCATAAAAACTGAAACTTCTGGTTCTCACCATGATGGATTAACTGGGACTGCAGTAGCCTTCCTGCCATACAATTAGAAAACTGGATAAAATATGTGAAAAACTGCTTATGAATGTTAGAAGAAAGTACAAGATGTGATCCTGAGAGAAAGGGAACAACTGGGGTGAACTCTGTAGTTACCCCAGCTTCCATCCTGGATGCACATTCCAGACTGGCAGGGCAGTGACAGGAAACCCAGGAATACTGGGGTCTGAATTAAGGGGACACAGAACAGAGTTCACAGAGGCTAAGGCAGATGGAATTTTCTAGGACAAGTATAAGACAGGAAGGAGCTATGCAGACAAAGGGCTCAAGAAATCCATATATGGGTCTCCCTGAGTTTGTTGCTAAATGGTAAGTCACATATAAACAGGGTTAACTTCACAATGCTGGACAAAAACCAAGTGAGGATCTTTAAGTTAAAGGATTCACAGAGTTTGCAAAGAGCAAGGAGACACATGAGTTTTTAATTTTTTTTTTTTTTACATTTATTTATTTTTGAGAGACAGAGAGAGACAGCATGAGCAGGGGAGGGGCAGAGAGAGAGGGAGACACAGAATCAGAAGCAGGCTCCAGGCTCCAAGCTGTCAGCATGGAGCCCGATGTGGGGCTCGAACCCACGAACCGTGAGATCATGACCTGAGCCGAAGTCAGACGCTGGACCGACTGAGCCCCTCAGGCACCCCCACATGAGTTTTTAATAGTCAGACTAGAAAGTCTACGTTCAGCGCCTGGGGATTCAGGTCCTAACCCCAGAAGTATCTTAGTAGTATGAAACTTTAAAGTATCAGTTGAGTTGTAGGGCTAAATCCACCATACAGTAAAGGCTACTGCAGACAAACAAAACACAGATCTAGTATTCAGTAAAAAAACAAAACAAAACTATACATACAAAGAAGCAGGAAAATGAGACATAGAAACAGACTCAAAAGGACAGAGGTGAGGAATTGACACACAAGACAATTATAAATATGCTCAACATATAACAACAGAAATGAAAAACGATTTGAAATGATAATATACTAGATGCAATTATCAGGACATTGATTAACTTCAGAAAAGACCAGCACATTTGAAGACAATACAGAAAATAGTCAAACTTCAACACACAGAGGGGAAAAAGGGCTGCAAAAAATGAACAGAGTCTCAGTGATGTGCAGGATGACCCCAAGTGGTCTAACACATATGTTACTTGAGTCCTAGGATGGTGGGGGGGGGGGGGGTAGTCACAGGATAAAAATGAGATAGAGAAATAATGGCTGCAATTTTTCCAAATTCAATGAAAACTACAAACCAGAAATCCAAAAAATTCAGTGAACCCCAACAAAGATAACACAAAACAAAGATAAAGGGAAAACATCAAAAGCAGCAGAGTGGAAAAAACAGACGTGATGAACAGAACAGCAACAATAAGAATGACTGCCAACTTCTCATTAAAACAATACAAGCAAAGAGCAGTTGGATGACATCTTTAAAGTGCTGAAAGAAAAATGAAAAGGTCATCCTAAAATTCTATATCCAGTGAAAAATCGTTCAAAAACGAAGACTTCATAAATACTATCTTAGATAAACAAAAGTACAAAGAATTCGTGGCCAGCAGATCTGCACTACAAGAAATGTTAGAGCAAGGTTTTCATGAAAGAAAATAATACCAGATGGAAACTTGGAACTGCACAAAAGAATTAAAAGTGTGGAAATTTGTAAATATGTGAGCATATGTAAAATAAAAGCATTCCTTATTATATTTCTTTAAAATATAATTGTTCAAAACAAAAAATAATAACAATGTATTATAAGGTTTTTGACATATGTACTTAATAAAATGCATGACAGTAATATTATGAAGGATAGGAAGGAGAAAATGAAAGCATAAAATCATAAAGTTCTTACGTACCACATGAATGATATATTATTTGAAGGTGAAAAGTGAAAAGCTAAAGTGGAATACTGTAAACTCTGGAGTAACAACGAAAAATAATGAACAAACAGCTATAAGAATGGAGATAAATGGAATATAAAAAATATACACAAATAATCCCAAAAAAGGTCAGGAAAGAGAACAGATGGGATAAATAGAAAACATATAGCAAGGTAACAGATTAAACCCAGGGTACCTGGGTGGCTCAGTCAGTTAAACGTCCGACTTTGGCTCAGGTCATGATCTTGTGATTCGTGAGTTCGAGCCCTGCATCAGGCTCTGTGCGGACCGCCACCTGGAGCCTGCTTCGGATTCTGTGTCTCCCTCTCTCTGTCCCTCCCCTGCTCACACTCTGTGTGTGTGTCTCTCTCTCAAAAATAAATAAACATTAAAAAAAATTTTTTTTAAAGATAGTAGATTAAACCCAACCACATATGCTGCCTACAAGAAACACACTAATTATAAACACACAGAGTAAAATGATGGACTAAGTTTACCATGGAAATATTAAGCCAAAGGAAGCTTGGGCGGCCATATTAATTCAGACAAAGCAGACTTCTGTGGTAGTTTGGGTCCCAGGGAAGCAGATGTCAAGACTAAATTGGAGGTTCAGGAGACTTATTTGGGGAAACCATTTGTGAAAGACAAAGGTGAGAAAGAGCAGGACTGGACAGGGAAAGATCTTCAGATATGATTGCTCATCTGACACCGGTGAAAGGAGAGAAAGGGAAAGAAGATTTGGGTCTGGAGGGCCTCAGGCTGCAGTGCAAATGGGAGAAAGTCTCAGCCAGGCTGATGGGCAGTCCCCAGCAGATACAGCTCAGTAGAAGAGCTGGCATTGGTCAAAAATGGCCCAACTCTAGTACCCTGTTGTGCTCCATCACGAATGGGGAGTGTCCTGGGGAGAGCATAGCTACAGCAGAAATATGTGGCAGATCCCAAAAGTATGGCAGCTAAAGTCATGGGCTAAGTATACTACTTTTTGGAAAGGATGTCTGAATAGCACAACTCTATGGCAGGCACAACTTTGAAACAAGGGATATGACTGAGGACAAAGAGCATTATTTCTTCATGAGAAAAAGCTTATTTTATAAAGAGAACCCAACAACCTACCCTTAAATATGGATACAATAAATCACACTTCAAAATATTTGAAGTCAAAACTCTCAGAACTGAAAGGAGAAACGGACAAATCCCAGTTACAGCTAGAGATGTCAATACCTCTCTCTCAGTAACGACAAGTAACCAGAAAATTGGGAAAAATATAGAAATGTTAAACAACAGCATCAACCAAATTAACTTAATGGATATTTATTGAATACTCTCACCCCAAAGGGTGGAATACACATTCTTTTAAAACTCACAGTGCACATTACCAAGATAAACCATATGCTTGTCCATAAAACCAATCTCAATAAATTTTAAAGGACTTAACTCATAAAGTATGCTCTCTGACCATAATGGAATTTATTTAGAAATTGGAAAAAGAGATCTAGAAAAGCCCCAAATATTGGGAATTAAACAATATGTGTTTAAATAACCCAAAGATCAAAGGAGAAATCCTAAGGGGGAAAAAAAAAAAAACCTAACTGAATAATACAAAAACTACAGCATCATCACACAAAACTACACAATTCAATATTTGTGGAATGCTGCTAATGCAGTCCTTAGAGGTAATACAGCATTAACTTCTTTTATTAAAAATATGAGAAGTTAGGGATGCCTGGGTGGCTCAGTCGGTTAGGTGTCTAACTCTTGATGTCAGCTCAGGTCATGATCTCATGGTTCATGAGATCAAGCCCCATGTGGGGCTCTGCACTGACAGTGTGGAGCCTGCTTGGGATTCATTCTCTCTAAATAAACAAACAAACAAACAAACAAATAAGAGAAGTCAATAATCCATGATCTAAGCTTCCATCTTAGGAACCTAGTAAAAGAAGAAAAAGTTAAGCCCCAAATAAATCAAAGAAATAATTAAGAATGTAAATTACAGAAACAAAGAGTAAACAGGTAA
Source organism: Lynx canadensis (assembly GCF_007474595.2). Taxonomy (NCBI): domain Eukaryota; kingdom Metazoa; phylum Chordata; class Mammalia; order Carnivora; family Felidae; genus Lynx; species Lynx canadensis. The sequence goes on along the minus strand of NC_044314.2, from coordinate 57,072,077 downwards.
AAAAAAAATAGAGAAAATAAGTTTTTTAAAACCTGGGTTTTGGAAAAGAGGAGTGAAACAGATAAATTTGTAGGAATTTCATCAATAAAAAAGGAAAGAAGACATAAATTACCAGAATTGTGGAGGAAATAAGAAGATTATCCTAAAAATCCTACAGATAGCAAATGAAAAATAATGGAATATTATAAACAATCATATGCCAAGAAATTCAACAGCTTACATAAAATGGACAAATTCCCTAAAAGATATAAATTACTAAAACTGACAGCAGAAGAAATGGAACCTACCCATATTTGTTAAAGAAACTGAATTCATAATTTAGAAGCCTGCCACAGAGAGCTCCAGGCCTAGACGGCCTCACAAAATCATTTAAAAATGAAAAAATACCAAACCTGCACAGGAAATGGGAGGTACAGGGAACTCCTCTCAATCCACTGTAAGAAATCAGAATTCTCCTGATAGGAAACCCATACAAAGACATGACAAAATCTAAAACCAACAGACCAACACCGTTCACAAACACAAACACAGAAATCCTCCACAAAACAAGAGAAACCAAATCTAGTACTAGCTGATGACATCTCGTATCTGACTGCTAATGTCTACAGCAGTACTACCGTTGTGTCATATTTTTTCTAAAAAAATTTTTTTAACGTTTATTTATGTTTGAGACAGAGAGAGACAGAGCATGAACGGGGGAGGGTCAGAGAGAGAGGGAGACACAGAATCTGAAACAGGCTCCAGGCTCTGCGCAGTCAGCACAGAGCCCGACGCGGGGCTCGAACTCACGGACCGCGAGATCATGACCGGAGCCGAAGTCGGACGCTCAACCGACTGAGCCACCCAGGCGCCCCATATTTTTTCTTATGTCACTATAAGTCTTCTGTTGGAGATAAAGACTTACATTTACACTGGTCATTTGATTTAAACTCAATAGTACAGACCCTCCTGGTTAAATACATTGTTACACTGGCTAAGATGATGCAATAAAATGGCTGGTACACAGCAAGTGCCTGCAATTTTTTTTTTTTTTTTTTTTTTTTTTTTTTTTTTGAGAGAGAGAGAGGGAGAGAGAGCAGGGGAGGGGCAGAAGGAGAGGGAGACTGAGAGAGAGAATCTTAAACAGGCTCCACACCCAGCTCAGGGCTAGAAGTGGGCTCAATCTCACAACATGAGATTATGACCTAAGCCGAAATCGAGTCAGATGCCTAACCAACTGAGCCATCCAGGTGCCCTATAGTGCCTACAATTTCTTTTTATTTTTTATTTTTTTTAATGTTTATTTATTTTTGAGAGAGAGAGACAGTGACAGAGTCTGAGTGGGGGAGGGGCAGAGAGAGAGAGAGAGAGAGAGAGAGAGAGAGAGAAACAGACAGAGTCTGAAGCAGGCTCCAGGCTCTGAACTATCATCATAGAGCCTGACACAGGGCTCAAACTCAGAGATCGTGAGATCATGATCTGAGCTGAAGGTGAACGTTTAACCAAGTGAGCCAGCCAGGCACCCCAATACAATCTCTAATGCTACCATTTTTTAGCAACTAGGTTGGGCTATAACATGTAGTTAGTCAAATAATTGCTTGCAGACTTGAATTGATTAGGCATAGCGATTCTATTAAAGTGACATCTTAAATACCCTTATTGATAATATAGAAAAACTAATGACAAAGCATGCAGAGTGACCTTACAAGAAGTTATGATTGATTTGAATTCCAAGGCAGGCTTGGAAACAGGATCTAAGGGTCTCAGCTCGTTCAGTGGGCTAGTATATCGTTCATACCCAGTTGGTCAGAGAGCACACTGCAACCTCAGAAGGTAGAGCCTTGAAGCTTCTGAAGATGAACAGGCTACTGCAAAACGCCAAGGCCAGCTTAGTCCCTGGCTAGGAACCCCTTGATTATAGCAGGGAAAGGAGACATCCTCTTGTGAACTCAGCACTCAGGCCTCTCTATTAAGACACAGTTTATTGTCTCGAGCTATTCCTGTGGTGATTAGGAACAATCTGATGGCAAAGATTAATGGTGCTTTATCCTATCTGTGTATATGGTGGAAGTCTTGAAGTTACTTTCAATTTTCCCTTAGCACAGATGTAAACATCGCTATTGCACGGAGTCAAACTCACTTTATGACTAAGAATCAGTATTAGCTTTACTTGTTTTCCTTTTCAGTTGCTAAAGCAATGGGTGATTAAGATAGTAGATTATATAGTAGACTCTTCTTCGGGTATATTCTGGAGATCTACCTGAATACCCAAATTTGCTAATACAAAAATGTTTTTCACAGGCAGATGGCTATCTTACAACTTACACTTCTTATCTTCATACCACAAATAAACTTTTCAAGTTTCACTAGTTTCACTAAATTTTTCTTTTTCACTTAAAGATTTACTGAAATGGTCAAACATCACTCTGTTCATTCTAAAACATTCACAGTGGGAACTTCGTGTCTGTGTGGACTCCCGATATGAATGAAATTAGATTTTTCTCCTGTTTAAAAAAAATTTCATAGTGGGCTTATTTATATCATGTGTATGTAAACTAATGCAGAATTTTACTTTCTGACTAAGAACAGCTTCACTTCCTGTTTACCTTTATCCCCCACACTCTCAGTCAGGTAAGTTTCTGCACACTCAAAAAGCAGAAAATATAAAGTCATGGTGAGATTCAGATCCCGGCCAACAGTTAGAATCACTCTTAGCTAAGTGACTCCCCATTAACCACTCCTCAATACACACACACCATGCAGTTCATTTCATAGAACTTCCAACAAATAGTAAAACAAAATGGATTAAATCCATAAATGCCCATTTAGATTGCTACACGATGGGTATTTTAAGAAGAAAAATGCTGACAGAAACCAATGTTATTGATCCTATTGAACATCGAGGTAAAGCCAGTCACCATTCCGACTATTTTTTATACATCAACATTTGTCTTTTGCAAACGAGAAATCTTCCCGTAGTGGCAACAATGCCAGATTGCAGTAGTTTAGCAATGGACTTCATCTTTGTAGGTAAATGCTCTATCACAGAGGTTTCTATCTTAGTATCAAGGGTACTTGTCTTGTCCAATTAGGCTATATACGACCCATAAACACAAAACAACATAAGCCTTTTATTTATAAAGTGCCTTTCTTCAGAAATACCGACTTATCTGATTTCCACATTTTCTTGTTCTAGTTCTATTAAGTAGTAATAATGGCAGTATAACTGATTAAGGCAATTTTTCAGTCAGCTTTACACAGTGGGGGCAGGGATGGCAGGGAGGGAGAGAGAGAGGCTAAGGAGAAGGAAATGGAGAGTAAATTCATCCTCGGGCCTAAGTAGAATCTCAGCTAACAAAGGCATGCTTCATTCAGATTGGTTTAATGCTGACGTAGAAGAAACTATTCCTTCATTCAACAAATGTCCTTAAGAATCTACCAGGTACCAGGCCATGTGGTGAAGACAAGAGATACAATGAGCAGCAAAGACAGACATTCTCAGCCCTTTTCAAGACTGCTCTCTGAAAGGGAGACCAATCATACGGCTGCAATTAAAAAAGGGTGATAAACGTCATTGCAAGTGAAGGTTTCCCTGAGGAAAAGCTGCCTGAGCTGGGATTGGCCACATGAGTAGGATCCAACTAGTGCACAGGGTGGTGAGGTTGATGGCCAGGAGAACAGTACAGGCAGGACAAATGCGGCAGTGGGGAGTGTGGGGCATCTGAGCAGCTTGAAGAAATGGCACGGGCACAGATGGAGCTAGAAAGGTGGATATGGCCAGGAGATGTGAACCTTCCGGCACGGGAAGGGTTTCAGTCCTTATCCATAAACAATGGGAAGCCATTAAAGATAACTTTAAGCAGAATTTTATTATTGCCTCCTCAAGATTTTTTCTGTACAAGTACACTACGGGAAGCATGGAAATCTTAATGAAAATAATTCCCATGAGTCTTCCAATATACAGTGTAGTATATAACACAGTTCCTTTTAACATGCAGTAAAAATGACTTTATGCAAAGAGAAGACTTAGGCATAATTTTCATTCATCAAACAAATATTTACTGAGTACTTCACTATATGCCAGGCATGATTCTCAGACATGATTCTTGACATTCATTAGTGAACAAGAAAAGACCTTCACCCTCAGAGAGTTTAACTCTAGTAATGCAGATAAAAATGATAAAGACAAGAAATAAGTAAGTTACGTAGTAGTTAAGAAGATAGTAAGCGACATGAAAGTAAGAAAAGATGAGTAGGATTAAGGAAGATCAGAAGGGTGGGAGGAGCCGGAGAGAGGCAGCCAAGTTACCGTATTATAATTAATTAAACAAGACCTCACTGTAAGATGAAATTGGTACAATTTTGGTTGAACAACCCAATTTTAACTGTTTTTGCTGAAATGAAAGAATAATTCTAGTGCCATTTCTAGACAAACTTCAAGTTTAATCTCCGAGACAAAGAGATCAAAGGAAATACTAGCTATTGCTCAAAACTTACTGCTTCTGTCTTTTCTGTCTTGCAATGGTCCTTCTATTAACAGTAACATTTTGAATACTGACTCATGATTTTATTGCACTTTCAATATGGCAGCGATTTATTCATGAGCAAAAGAAAACCAGCCTCACCAGTGTCATAACTTCAGCTTTTTCGGCTGGCAAATGCTGACAGATTTTTATCTTCAATTCAGTCCTTCTGCCAGTAAGGGTAAAAAACCCAAAAGACACCTCACAGTAACAGGTATAGCCGGAGAGGGAAATGAAAGGTGAATGTATATTACTAAAGTAATAGTACCTGCATAATCAGTGCAAAATTATTAATTAGCTAATACCCTTAATTACAAGCAAGCTTTAAAATGAGTTTTAATACATATCAAAGATACCAACTCATCTCTTTGGAATAAAAGTCTGGAAGTGAAACTAGAGCTTCCTTGACAACACAAATGGTCCCAAATGAATACTGAGAACAAAAGAAGCAAAATGATTGTCAGAGGAAATGTGCTCTAAACCCAGGACAGCAAATAGTTCTTGTTTACAGTAAGCTGTGAACAGCCAGCTTTGACTATTAGCAGTTATGTGCCAATGACTATTAACTCAACTACGTAGTGAGGGCATTAAGTCACAGGATGATTGTTGCTTTTATGTTGTACTTCCACTAAAGCTTGATTTTATTGCCCATTTTCCACAGCTCTTAGGTAGGCTTCGGTTGTAAACAATAGACTTTGGTAATTCTTCTACAAGAAACAAACAATGCAGCCTATGAGCAAAGCCTTTATTGTTTATATTTTATAACATATACACTATAATATCGATATATATTCAACAAGGGAAGAACAACAAATTTAAGCACAATTTTCCATTTACAAGTTATGTGAGTTATATGCCGTACCTACTAGATTATGTCTTTAGTTTTGATCATTAGTGGCCATTAATAAATGAAACTACTTTTATTTTTCTCAAGTGTTGATGTTTCTTCTATTAGGAAGCCAAACTTTCTAGTCTAGACTTTCATAGGGAGACATGTACAATCAAGATGCCATGCTGGACTTAAAATAATGATAGCAATAGTAAAACATTTTCTTTCTTTTTTTTTTTTAAATTTTTTTTTTTTCAACGTTTATTTATTTTTGGGACAGAGAGAGACAGAGCATGAACGGGGGAGGGGCAGAGAGAGAGGGAGACACAGAATCGGAAACAGGCTCCAGGCTCTGAGCCATCAGCCCAGAGCCCGACGCGGGGCTCGAACTCGCGGACCGCGAGATCGTGACCTGGCTGAAGTCGGACGCTTAACCGACTGCGCCACCCAGGCGCCCCAGTAAAACATTTTCGATGTTTGCTAGGTGCCAATTAGCATTCTAAGCGCTTCACATATACTAACTAATCTCATCCTTGGTACTACCCTATGAGATTATACTATTACTAACATCATTTTACAGAGGAGGAATTGTATAGCAAGGCTTCTGACTCTGTAAGAGGCACAAAGAGGTTAAGTAATTGGCCCAAGATTGCACAGCTAGGCTTCTGATGTCGCATGAGGCACAGAAAAGTTAAGTAATTTTCCCAGAATTACACAGCTAGGCTTCCGATGATGTTCGAGGTACAGGAATAGACAGCTAACCTCTGCTGCTGGACAAACTGATGAGTAATCTCCCTCTGTGCCAGTTTACTACCCCTGCTTTCACAAGGCAGGAATTTATATTTCTACAAGTTTTCTACTCCTGGGAATGATTTTTCTGGGGGGGGGGGGGTCTCTATAGGTATAATATGCCGAATCAGGAAAAATATAGCATGAGGAAACAGTAACATGGCTCTGTGAGCTTCTTGGCCAGCAGGTCAACTTGCCGGGATGAAAAGCCTCTCTAATAATACAGTAGCACACTCCCAAGCCTACCAGTGCATCTGCAAGCAGCACAGTAAGAGCCTGTGAGAAGGTGTTACATTGACAGGTAAGCAAGGGTAGAGCTGTGTCAGCCACAGATGCCTGGTTTCCGGAAAGACACCAATTCAGCTCTAAACACAAAACTTAACAATCCCCATATCTTAGAATGAGAAAACGATGCTACATCTATCTACACAACCTCGTTCTGTAAACCCATCCATATGACAAGAACAATCACACTTGCTCGGGTGTTCTCTTTGAAGAGAAGACCTGCAAGGAACATGTCATCACTGGATGATGTTATTTGACTTATGGAAAGGGAAAGGGGAGAACACAAATATTTACTGAGTTCCCAGATTGGGCCAAAAACCATGCTACAGGTTCCCATTTCTCTAATTAAATTTTGACAATCTACCCATAAAGTACATTTATAGCGTTATGTTATTCTCCTTGTTTGTAAGGAATAGAAAACCTGAGGGTAAAAGGGTTATGTGAATTGCCTATGTAAATCTAAGGGGAAGTCAGAGTACCCCCTCAGATAGGTCAGACTCCAAAGCTGGCACCACACCCACACTGCCATGGCTCTCCTGCCTCAGATGGGCATCTCCGTAAGAGGCGGTCTGCTTCTTTTGGAAGACTAGATTTTACATCATGGTCAAGGGCTGAACTCTGGGGTGAGACTCCCTGGGTTTGAAACCTAGTACTGCTGATGACTAGCCATGTAAACCTGGCAAGCCACTTGACTTTGGTGTGCTTTAGTTTCCCCAGCCATAGGTAACAGTACCTATATTGTAGGAATGCTTTGAATACTAAAGGAGTTAATATACATAAGTCTTTCAGGTAATGCCTGGCACATAAATGCTCAATACATGTATTATTAAGGAAATTCTCTGCTGTTAACATAAACTACTTGCAAGCAAGTATCACATCTGAAGTCAAGTATTACAAACCTATTGCATCCCCACTGCTTCATATAATCCCTGATAACAAAATAGATGTTCAATATAGTTTGGTAAATAGATGAATATCTAGACCAAAGGATTATACATAAAAGTTCTTAAAATGGCCCAATCTCATCTGACCTGCCATTACCTCTCTCACATCATCTCTTGCTATATGCTGCCTTATTCTCTCCACTCCAGTAAAACTGGCCTTCTTGCTATTTCCTGGAGGGAAAAAAAGGCACCCTAGGGCCTTTGCACTTGCTGCTCCCTCCAGCAGATTAGGTCTTCTTCAGATCTAAATTCAAATTCTTTTCCTTGGTAAATCTCTCCCTCCCACCTCATTTTAAATTGCAACAACCCCTCATCATCCAGGTCTCCTGGCACCCCTTTCCTTTGTCCCTCCTTCATTTCCCCCCCACTATGTTCATGTATCACAACACACTACATACTAAAACGTAACTTGTTTATTTCACGTATTTTCTGCCCCTAGAACGTGAGCTTCATGAGAGCAGAAAATTATCACCTATTTTGTCGTGTATACTACTATACCTTCAGTACTGAGAAGAGGGCCTGACAAGAAATATTTGTTGAGTGGTGAATGAATACAAGCCATTAATTTACTAAAGATCTTTATTTCAATTTTGTGTGAGTCTGAATATAGAACTGCATTGTGATGCATGCTGGGAAAATAACAAAAAGACTGATCTTTGGGTAAAGATGGTGATGAGATGCTAGTAAAATATAAATGCTCCTTTTCTAGAAAGCTACTTTGTATGTAAGTTAAACTGGTATTTCAATTCCTGTATTACATCTATATTCATGGAAAGCAGAGGAAGTTACCTGTTTTGTGGGAAATGAAAAGATAAGTGTTTTGTTTTCCACTAGCACACATGGTAAGTAGACACTGTTAAGCTTTCTCTTTGTCTGAAACTCTGCATTTCACCTAAGCTAAATGTCTTCTTTTTTTCAATCAGCAAAAGTAAGATCCTCTGTCATGGCTTTTTTTTTTTTTTTTTTAATGTGTATTCATTTTTTGAGAGAAAGAGAGAGACAGTGCAAGTGGGGGAGCTGTACAGAGGGAGGGAGTCACAGAATCCGAAGCAGGCTCCAGACTCTGAGCTGTCAGCACAGAGTCCAATGCGGGGCTTGAACCCACAAACTGAGAGATTATGACCTGAGTTGAAGTGGGCCACTCAACCAACTGAGCCCCCAGGCGCCCCCCTCTGTCACGGCTTTCTAATCGGAAAGTCCTAAGGGGAAGAACACAAAATTCCCTGTGCCCTGACGAGGTCCTACCAAAATTCACTAAAATAACAGGTACACAAAAATGCTTTCAGCAGAGATGTTACCCACTCCCACCCCTTGGGGAAATCTTTTAAAGTCTTACTTCTTCATAGATTATTGTTTTATTGATCTGGATATAAAAAGCCTAAGACAATACAGATGATATTAATAAACTATGCTTTTTTGCAGATTCTTTATAAATACAATAGACCTAAAAATGCCTGTCCTGTGTCACATACGTTGCAGTACAGATAAGTATAGTAGGTTAGTCTAAACATTTATTATATTTGATATGCTATATAAACAATCCTCCATAAACACTGAATTTAAAAGTTAATGCTCAGGTTTTCTTTTTTCTGTTTCTTTTTAAAATTCCAAATCTCATTTATCCTTCAAAACCCTACCAAAATCTTACTAAATCTCCAAGCTATCTTACCAGTTTCTCTCACTATTCAGAGTTAAACACTTACTGTTGGGTACCATTAACACCTGTATTCTAAATGACTTATTTACATACTTGTCTCTCTTTGAGATTATGAGCTGGAGGGCAAGACACTTACCTGTGTGTATACCAGAGCCTCGAACAGTATGTGGCACAAAGTAAGTGTTCAATAAATGTTGAACTGAATTACTGAATCGAAGTAAGTAAATAAAATGAAGTCACACCAAGAATACAATAAAAATAAACTCTAGTGTTAGAAAGTAGGTATACTTGGATTCCAGCAGTATTAACTTTTAGAAAGTCACTTTTGATAATGATCTTTTTCTCAGAGAAGTTTTATATGTGCCCCCCAAATTGTGCAAAATGATGAGCTTTACCTCTAAGTGGAACTGTATTTGTTTCACGTGTTTCTCTCAAGCACTCACCTGCAAAAGGCCACCGCCTCCGCAAAGCTCTTCTATTTCCCCAGGTAGGAATGGTTGCTGCCTCCTTTGTGCCCCAGGTCCTGACCATATTCTACCCCAGCCCCTTTCTCCTCCACTAAGTTTATTTGCTCTCACATCTGCCTCTTTCACTAGACTGAAAACCCTCTGAGGGCAGAGACTCTTTTCTTCTTATCTATCCCTGTTAATTGGCAACACTAAATGCTTAAAAAAATTCACCCCCAAAACCCCCCCAAAAACCAAAACACACACACACACACACACACACACACACACACACACACACACACACACGTTTCTCAGACCTTGAACGTTCAATTTTGAACTAACCTGGCTCAGCTCTTACGGGGGTCCCAGATCTGGACACAGGCCCATTTGCCAATGTTAACAGACCCTGAATTACAGGAAGTGCTTGTGAAATCCTAGAAAACATGCCAATCTGCAGTATTTTTCTTTCTAACATCAAATCATTCAGTAACAGAGCTTTCTGCCCTTCATTTCACTGCAGCTATTCAGTCTCACTCTTTTATGTTTATGTGGACCCTTTCCATGGATTTTCCAAATTAAATTGTGTACAATTAGATTTTATCACCCATATCCTAAATTTCTGAAGAAAACTTTCTTTAAAGTTTCAAAAGAACAAAACAGCCAAAGGAGAGCCAACCAGATGTAGGGATACAGAATGGATATGTAATATTTCTTGATAATTGCTTGCTTTCATACTTTCCTTCCCTGACCCCAAGAGCCAGAACTGCAAGCACCGTAGCGAAAGAAGAGGGAGAAGTTACGAGACGCCATGCCCACTTGAGTCCTCTCAGCCACACCCCTGCCCCTTCACCCTCTCTCCCTCCTAAAAGAGCACCGCTGCCATTCTCCTTCCCTATCTGCAGGCCACGCAGGACCTCTCTAGCAGCCCACTCGCCTCAGTCTCGGAGCTGGGAGCATCCCACAGATATCAGGAGGCCACACGCTGAGCTGGACACTGGCCAGCAGATTGGCAGGAAAAAGTCCAGGCAGAGTTGTGCTCCTGGAACTTAGAGACTAGCAGAGAAGAAAATGAAACAAGTATTTGCAATATGTTAGACGAATGCTATGATAAGGTAAATAAAGCTAAACTGGGGTTATACTCAAACACTTGTGTTAAGAATATTCTACCTTGACAAGAACTGAAGAAAAGAGACTGGGTCTTTTGTACATGAGTGTGTGGCTGATAGCTCCTCTCCTCCCCAGTTTTCTCATCAGTAAATGTAGGATGACAAAACTACCTCCCTCTTAAAGTAGTTCTGAGAATTAAATGCGTGGCACCAGGTACAGCACTGTGAACAGGGCCTGGCCCACAGTGAGTGTCCAATGCACCCCTGATGTGATGTGTCTCATGGAAGGGCAGCCAGTCTAACCAGGCAACGTCTGAGATGAAGTGGCTTCGAAGCTTAGTCCTGAAGAATGGGAGTGGATTCACTACAGATACATTACTTTGCTAGGGCTGTCATAACAGTGTTCCACAGGGTGGGTGGCTTTCACATAGAAATGTATTTTCTCACAGTTTGAGAGGCTAGAAGACTAATATCAAAGTGTCAGCAGGTTGATTTCTCCCGAGGCCTCTCTCCTTGGCTTGAAGATGGCCGTCTTCTCACTGTGTCTTCATGTGGTCTTCCCTCTGTGCCACTATGTGTCTTAATTTCCTCTTCTTGTAAGATTAGTCAGACTGGGTAAGGGTCCACTGGAATAATCCCATTTTAATTCAATTACCTCTTTAAAAGCCCTATCTCCAAATACAGTCACATGCTGAGGTACTGGGTGTTAGGACCTCAACATATGAATTTGGGGGAACACAGTTCAGCCCTTAACAGTGGGGAAGGCAGGGAGAGGCACAGAGAAGAGGGCTGTTTCTAACAGAAATATTACTATTAAATAAATATTACTATTAGAAATGTTACTATTTCTAACAACCTATGAATTGAAAGAGGATGGTATATGGGTGCCTAGGTGACTCAGTAGGTTAAAGTGGTCTTGATTTTGGCTCAGGTCACAATATTACAGTCCTGGGATGGAGCTTTGCACTGAGCATGGAGCCTGCTTAAGATTCTCCCTCTCCCTCTGCCCTTCCCACGCTCGCATGCACCCTCTCTCTCTCTCAAAAAAAAAAAAAAAAAAAAAGAGGATGGTGTAGCATGTTGAAAAGAAACTGAGTGAATCTAAACCCTTTTACAGTATAGATTATAAAGAGGGAATAGCGAGAGCTGAAGCTAGAGAGGGAAGGAGAAAAAAATCAGGCCATGGGGCCTTACAAGAGAGCTTATATATTAAGCAGTGGGATTTTATCCTCAGGGAAATGGGAAAACATTTTGGAATTTCAAGTAAGGTGCATATGTGGCATGACTGAACTCCATTTTAGAAAAATCATCCTGTCTGCATTATAAGGAGTTTTTTGGAGGCAGAGGGAGCACCTGGGAGACATTTGTTTTGTTTTATTTTGTTTTGTTTTGTTTAGGGGGGGAGACATTTGAAATAAGACAAGTGAGAAAGACTGATGGCTTGAACATGCCGTGGGGAAGAAACTGACACACTCTGGAGAGCTAATCAATGGACCTTGTGATTGATGGGGAGCAGGGGGAAAGGAGAATGATTCCCATGGTACCAGGAGGTGGGTAGATGATGGTGAAGGAAGATGACAAAGTCAAATAGACATTCTGAATTTGAGAAACCTATGGGACTGCCAGGAGATCACTGGCTGTTGATAGTACCTGTTGCTTATTAAACTCTTATTATATGGCACAGGATGTGTCAAGAACTCTACACATATTATCAAACACCTTCCTATAAACGAGGAAGCTGAGCCTTTAATGAGATACTCAACCATGGCACCACATCCCTTCCACACCCCAACTGCCCTCACTGCCACCCCTAGGGACACCACTATCTTGACCTCTGATACCATAAATTAGTTTTGGCTATTTTTGTACAGTATATGAATAAAACTGTACAGTGTATGCACTCTTTTGTACATGTATCCATGCATTTTAAAGTCTGCAGTCTAACCTGGGAAAAATAAAGGTTGATGTAGACAGAAACATAAGTATAATCTCATGAATGCATATTCCCATATCCTAAGGACCCCTAAAATGGATATATAGTACTTATGCATTTAATTGCCAGGTCAAATCAGTAACATGAAATGAATCCAGGTAAGAACAAGGCCCATTTCGGTGTTGCATCCCTTTGAAGGCACTCGGTCACTGACCCAGACTAACTGTAACAAATCCCTTCATATAAATTAAAGATTAGAATGTAAAGCAAATAGTAATGGTGAGAGCAGTTTTAAAGGGAAAGTTCTACGCAATACTTAAAGTAAATGCAGGTCAGTTTTGGGATAATAACAAATTTGAAATCAACTCTAATTATTGCTTTAATAAAGTAATCCCTTTTTCTAGTTAGGAATCGTTCACACTGCTAAGGAACTGACAGTGACCTTAGAAAGTGTTTTGAATGTTTTTAAAACAATAGAAATGTCAGTAAAAGATCAACTTTTTACTAGTTTTAAAAATTCTTTTCTAAAACAATTCCACAGAAGTTGTGCATTTAACTTTCAGTATTTTACTGTATGATCAATATACTACATAATTTTACTATGTGCTTGCTGAATTCTGAGTTTGTTTCTGACCTGGACCTAAGAATCTCTTGGTGGGGTGGACATTACAGTCTTATTTTTAGGATAAGATCTTGCCTCTGATAGTTCTCTTATGAAATTTATTATTTTTACTTTTAATCACAGTATAAAAAACTGTTAAAAATTTTACTTGGAGGATGAAAACAATCACATCTGCAAATTTATGGCTATCCAAATTTTACAGATGCTGAACATTTGTAAGGGGGGGAAAAGCTGTAGTTCTCCACAAAAGTTTTGTCTGTTTGAACTTGCATGGGCACACATAGTTATGATATAATTCCATTGCAGAGAATATTCACATCATCTTTTGGCATAGTGAATCCTCTGTGTAAATTCCTTCTGCAAATCTTTTGATACTAAGTTCCTCTTACACCCCTAAAATTCCTGATTGTATTCTGATGTCTCTCTCCCAGAAAAGAACCAACAATTAGCATAACTTCTTGTTGAACCAAACAAAGTTCTGATTACAATCTTAATTAATCTCCTTTTGAAAAAAGAATCAACCACCTGTGACCAAAAGTTTGACTGCAGGACATTCTGACTTTAAAATCCATGGGGAGCAGCAACTTGTGCATGAGATTTAAAGTCAGGTTATTGTTTAGCGGAGGAATTCTACGCTTGAATGTGAAATCCTAGTCTCTCTCTGTATTAGCTTTAATTTTTTTTCAAGGTCAGATAGCTAAGAATCTGTGAACATGTGCAAATGTTACCTATTTTTTACTTTTCATTTTTGCTCTTGTAATTTCCACGTTTATTTCCTGTCATTGATGAATTGTAAATTTCAGTTCCTTCACTCATTTAAGACTGATGTTCCATTAACATCTCTGAGTTACTTAAAATTCTTAATCTCGTGGTAGAGCTCAAGCTCTGAATATGCATCTATTTAGATATTTTTAATATTGTTCTTATTTATATATATGTATACATACATATTTATATTTACTTTATGTATTTTAAATATTTATATAAATGAATACATACTTGTATATTTTATATATTAATTATATCTACTTTTATATATATTATATTTAATATTTGTATATATTTTAGTTAATCAATCATACAGGATGACTTGGTAAAAGCTAGCAACATTTTAATAATAAATTAGAGAATCACAGAAATGAGGATAGTTATCACAACTTTATATATAGAACAAAAAAGGTATAAATCGATAGAGACCATCCGAAGTGGGGCTTTTACTGATCACTACCAGGATGTTCTAAATGAGAATTAGAATTTCCTTGTGCATTGCTAAGCTTTTCTTTTTTGAAAAATCTAACTTTTTCCAAATTTGCCAACCAAATCTTTAATAAAACTTTGTGAAACTTACTTAAGTAATTGTGTCTAAAAGCATTAGAGTAAGGGGGCGCCTGGGTGGCGCAGTCGGTTAAGCGTCCGACTTCAGCCAGGTCACGATCTCGCGGTCCGGGAGTTCGAGCCCCGCGTCGGGCTCTGGGCTGATGGCTCAGAGCCTGTTTCCGATTCTGTGTCTCCCTCTCTCTGTGCCCCTCCCCCATTCACGCTCTGTCTCTCTCTGTCCCAAAAATAAATAAAAATGTTGAAAAAAAAAATTAAAAAAAAAAAAAAGCATTAGAGTAAGAACTAAATCCACATCTGCTAAGATATCTGAATTTGCCTCCTTTCAAATTATATATAAGGCATCAGTGGTGGCATAAAGATGAGAAGAAAAGAGAGTAAGCACTGAAAAGAAAAAGCCCACTCCAAGTATTACATTTTAATTGATTTTAACCAGTATTTTATTCAAACTTACATTATACAGTGTCACATGTGAAGTATGATTAAAAAAAACTTTAGTAAAAACCCAATTTCCACATTATTTTAGAACAAATCTAAAGCAGTCTTATGCCTTACCTGACTCTTACAAATAAATTATTTCCTATTTTGCCTTTGATCTTCTCTGATTAAAGACCACAACTCTTGTTTATCTAAGACAATCAGTGGACAGATACACGGCAAAAGAAAAAGTCATAAATACCATAAAATCTCATTTTCAGGTCTGTCTACCTATAAATCTTTAACTAGACCAGCCAACTAGGAGAAAAACTAGATAATTTGTATTTCCCCTTCTCTCCCTTCTTGCCTCCTGGTATAATATTAAAAAGCAAGCAAGCAAGCAAGCAAGCAAGCAAGCAAGCAGCAGACTATCTAGAGCCAACTCTATGCCCTATATCAAAGGAGAACAGAGCAAACTTACTTACGATGTATGGATCTTAAGCATTCCACCCCATTCCCATTTCTCATCTGATACAATTACAGTTAAGTCTGACACAGGAATTTCTTACTTTGAATCTTCTAACAGCATTCCTAGCAAACCTACAATGCAATGACATATAGCCATCCAGGCACCCCTCTGTAATTGCTTAATTTTTAATTCAATGGGATAAATAGGTAGAACACCAACCACTACTTAAATGATCTTTTACCAAATCTGTAAGAATTTTCCTTCCCTAGGGTAACATCAAGACAGTTGTAGATCTGGGGCACCTGGGTGGCTCAGTCGGCTAAGGATCCGACTTCAGCTCAGGTCATGATCCCACAGTGTGTGGGTTCGAGCCCTGTGTCGGACTCTGTGCTGACAGCTCAGAGCCTGGGGCTTGCTTCAGATTCTGTGTCTCCCTCTCTCTCTGCCCCTCCCCCACTCATGCTCTGTCTCTTTCTCTCAAAAAATAAATATTAAAAAAATTAAAAAAAAAGATAGTTGTAAATCCAAGCTGTGTATTAATCACCAATATGTCCCTATGATTCCTAACTCAAATCCTAACTCCTAATATGCAATGCTGGCCAAGTTTCTGCTCTCATTACATCTGCTTCTGATGCATCCCTCTAGAGATGTTTGACCTCTTTAGGTTCTGCTCCATGTGTTTCCCTTCCTGTCTTTCAATCCTGCTCTGGTCCCCCATCTTCTCCATGTATCTCCACAGAATACATAACAGGGCTTTCTCCTGTTTTCCAAACTTTACCATGTTACAGAATGGCTCACTCCACTAATCACTTTCCAAGTGCCCCAAAACTACTGCTATTTTCCATTTATGATAACTATTAAACAGGAAATATTCTCTATAAAGGGTCAGAAAGTATATTTTAACGCTAGATATTTCTGTAAGAGTTATTTTCATTACTCAGGTTTTCAACACATCTGTGACAACATGGATGGTCCTAGAGGAGATGATCCTAAATGAAATGTCAGAGGAAAACAAAAACCATATGATTTCACTTATATGTGGAATATAAAAAATGAAACAATAAAACAAACAAAAGCAAAAACAAAACAGAAACAGACTCATAGATACAGAGAACTACCTAGTGATTGCCAGAGGGGCAAGGAATGGAGGTAAAGGGAATTAAGAGGTACAGCCTTCCAATTATAAAATAAATTAAGACACAGGGATGTAATGTACAACATAGGGAATACAGACAATAATACTGTAACAACTTTGTATGGTGACAGATGATAACTAGACTTATCATGGTGAACATTTCTTATGTATATAAATGTCACATCACTAGGTTGTACACCTGAAATCAATACATATTGTTTGTCAATGATTTTTCAATTAAAAAAAAAAAAGGAAAAACAGGAGAAAATAAAAGTTAGTTACAATGGGGTATTTCCACTGTGCTAGAATAAATCAAGGAGAAAGAAAAAATAGGTGAAAAGTTCTTTCCAGTAGAATCTCTAAACAAAAGGAATAATTTCAACAGCCCCAAGCAAACTTCAGTGTCACACAGTCAAGGCCAAAATGTTCCAGATAAGATGAGGAGGTTAAGACTATGACCCCGTGTCTGTGATATTATATGGAATACAGGCATTGGGCCTGTGTCCCCAGAAGGTATTATATATATATATATATTTACATATTTACATTTATATCTGTGAAGTTAACCTTATCATAGTATAATTTGTACATCATAAAATTCACACATTTTAAATGTACAATTCAATATTTTTAGTAAATTTAACTAGTTGTACAACCATAACTATAATCTAATTCTAGAACATTTTCATCATATTATTTTGACAATCATAATGGTTGCTCAGATATCTGTTCTTTCGATTTGAGAAAGCTGAATTTCTTACAAGTCTTGTGTCTAGTTCAGTGGGATGTTTCTATGTTAGCCACAAGTGTAGGCTTGGTCAGACTGCTGTGGATCCTGAACAAATAGTAAAAAATGGTGTTTTATTTCATTTATTACATTTAGATTTTTCTAACAGGGTTTTCCAAGATATACTGTAGGGAAGGGAAAAAGATATACTGTAACATTAACTAATATATTTCAAGTATGGTTGTATAAGACTGACTTCAATCCTTCATTTGCAAATAAACATTTTGATTCTTTAAAAATAAAAAGGTGGAACAGGGAGAGGGGAAAGGGAAGGAGAGTAGGAAGTGATGATCAAAGGACTGTGCAAAACATGAATGGTGTTTCATGAGGGGACAAGTTGTTAATTCTTATACAGATCTTACTATGTGGCAGTTGATGTTCTAAGGTCTTTACTTACATTGATATCTTTACCTCACGAGAGGTCTGTGAAATAGATGCTACAACTATCCTCAGTGAGGAAACTGAGGCCCTGCAAGGCGAGATAACTTGCCAAGGTCCCACAGTCAGTAGAAGAGCCAGGCTCCTCACCCATGCAGCCTGGTTCCAGCAGTCTCACCTTTCACCAGATTTGTTCCTTTCAAACCTAACATAGTTGATTATTTCAGCATCGGTGAGGCTGAAAGTTAAATTAGCAGTGACTTGTGGCCAAAATGCCCCAATTCTTTTGTGATCAATACATGAACCATAATGGTTGAGACACATACTAATTTAACTGATATTTCTAGTGTATATTGGCAACACAAAGAAACTGCTCAAATGCTGTCCAGGAATGATATTCATTTTAGAAAACATGGGATACATTTTGTATTATTTGGATTCAGGCTTAGGGTGACCATATGTACTGGTTTGCTCAGAAAAATCCCAGTTTATACCTGTTGGCCAGGCATGATTATATAGCACCTGCTTTTGCTTTCAAACTGTCCCACATGGACAGTAAAATATATAGTCATCCTACTCATGCACAACCAGCGTAAATGGAACAAGTCAAACTGCATAAAATTTATATCCAATCTCTTTATTACATTATTTTTCATGCTATTCTTTATAGCAACTTCAGAAGCCACTGGTATATCCCAACAACAACAATGGCTGTCCAGCATTTATTCTGTTTTCATGTATATCTTTTTCTTATTGTATGATCCCATCCCCAAGCTTTCCATTCAACAAGATTCTTACTCTTAGTTATTTCTACCTATAAAATTCACTAGGACTACCGATTATCACCAAAACTTCTAAAAGACAAAACCAATACAAAACAAACACCTTTCTTCCCCATCTCAAAATATATATAATAAAAAAGTTTCTATGAACCTAAAGCTATATGAAGTTATCTCTGTAAATGCTAGCTTATATTCATATATGCTCATAAAATGGAGTGTTCTATCGAACTTGCCTTAACATGTTACAGGATCTGATTCATCCCCACATGAATTTTAAAGTGTCTTTTATTCATTTTCTTAGATGAAATATCTGCATAAAGCTGACAAGTGCTGCATTTGGTTTTAATAACTGTGATTCTTTCATTGTCTTATCCTAAAATCAGTTGCTTTTACCATTGTGAACTCAGTGGTACCTCTTCCCATTTCTCTGCCTCTTCTTTCAAACACTTCACTTCCCTCTAATCTTTCTGCCAAATGACTGCCTTTATTCCAGTACTTTCTATTCTATGATAACCACCCTAATGACATGTCTTTCCTAAGGACTCCATGGTCATTTTTTGGAAACAAGCCTTTATTCAATCTCACATTCACATTATGCTTCCCATAACGCTGCTGACTCAGAAGCTGCCTTAGTAGGCCTATGCTTTCTCCATGTTGCTTAAAATTTTTCTGAAAAAACTACTTACTTATGGTCCCCTTATGCAAACTCCCTGACCTCCTTCCCTTTGGGTCAGATTCATCTATCCACCCGGAGGTATAATCTTCTTGAGAAACTCAGCTGGCAAATAAACCTCCCCAGCCTCTGGGCTTCACTTACCATATTGATTATGAAGATTCTTAGGAAACTGACCTGCAGAAAGAAGGGAGGAAATTCCTGCCCTTGAACTGAGGCACTGGATTCTATTACTTTACTGTTGTCTCATTCCACATAGTTACAGATGGTGGAGGGTATAACCAATCACTAATTCTGGAAAGCTGTTCCACACCAGTGTGAATTAGTATGAGGAAGACAACTGTCCACTGTATTCTGCTTAATGGTTTGAAATTTCTGACAGTTTTCTCCCTTTTTTAGCCAGCAAAGATTCTTCAGATCTCAGTTTTTAAGCTTACCCTGATTATGATACCCAGCACATAACTGTATTCATCTTTAATTTCCCTATAATGTAGCTTTAACCATGATTTAGCTCCACTAAATGGTCTCAGTTATCCAAAGACAGGTTTAATCTCCCTATGATAATGACATATCATTAAAGGGCTTTCTATAAAAGCAGTTTGAATGTGTGGTACCCTTCTGGAAGAAACTGCAATAAGGTCTGAAGATCACATTTAATAGGAAGAAGTGGAGTTCATTAAAGATGTAAAAAAGAAAAAGTATTTACAGTTTCAGAGTCACATGGGCCAAAGATAAATTACATATTTCATTCTATAAAAATATTTTAAACAGTCACTTCTTCCTAATTATCTGTTACCTTGCTCCTTTATGAAAATGGTCTCATTTGAGATAAGTAGACATCAAGAACAAAGATGAAATCATTGCAAACAGAGAATCAATTGTGGCTTATATTTTAGAGCCATTGATGTGATACTTAAGCACAAGTTTAATAATTTAGGCCCAAATTTGACCAAATCTTTATCATGAAAAGTGAGCATGGTTCTTTGTGCCATCTTTATATACTTAGGCTCCTGGAAGAATTTCAGCAACCTCTTTGTCTTTTATGGACAAAGAATCTACTACGACAAAAATCAGTATGCTCGAGTGAAATGCTTCCAGATGAAACTGGACCACAGAGTGAGAAAGATGCAGTAGCCACGCTTCTGAGAAGACCATCAGAACTCAAAACAGGACAAAAATAAGATGTCTCAACTCATTCCATTCCATTCTTCCATATATTGCCTTTTAATTTAATTAAAAATATTTATTTTATTAAGAATGATTTTTAAGAGTCAATCACAAATCAAACATCAAACTATGTGAGGCTTTATATCTGATGTTCTTCCAACTGTGGTCTGCAGTTATAGAACAAGGGGAAACTTTACAATATGAGAGTAAATCAGAAGATTGCATTATCCCCTTGAATCAATTATACAGATAGGGAACAGAAAATATACATATATATTTACATATTATATAGTTACATATATAATATAAATATATATATGTATATATATATAGTTGATCTCAATTTTCTCTCACTGAAAACATAATATGTATTCTATTGTCACTTTGCATTAGATAACATAGGAATACCTTAAAAAAAAATTTAAAGGCTAACATGAAGGAATTTATTTTTAATTTAGACAAGAAGAGTCATTCTCATGTCAAAGTATTTTTTTTTACTTTAAGCTTTCACAACTGTAATACTGTACTGAAAATAAGCAGAAATATTCCATAGTTCCTTTCAAAGACTCATTCTTTCAAAAAGAAAAAAAAAAGTACTATTTCCCACTGGGCACATAGATAGCACCAGTTCCTTATTTCTCTGTCCCCTCTCAAATTATAGCCTAGACTCAGAATCACTTAACTAAGTGACATTTTTGTAAGATACAAAAGTTACTGGTTTATTAGGAAAGGTCTGAGCTCTATTTTTACCTAATACTCCCAGGTGTAGTGTTTACAGCAACAACAGAAAAAAAAAAAGTAACCAATCACTGGGGCGAAGACAAAAATAAGTTGAATGATTATGAGCACATTAAGAGGAAAAACATAAACCCATAACTTGGTGCGAGGATACTGACTGCATTTCTTAGGAGCCTAACCTCCGCATTCCTGAACCGTGACCAGAGATGATAAAGAAGTGTTGAGAGGAACAAGCGACCTCATTGTTACCTGGCTGTGCTCTTGAGCTGACAGGAGGCAAAGCCTGTGTGTCACCACACAGCAATCCCAGGCTAAGAACTGACCTCACCCCAGATGAGAAGTTTCTAGAGCCTGTTTCACAGCAGTCTTTTCTGCTTAGACATGGTCCTCTTTGTGCAGTGGTTGAAGTGGATTTAGCAATTGGTTTTGCTGAGTCTGGAACCTCTGTCATACTACATGAGGTCTGTGTTAATGGAGGACACAAATGGTTTCAGATGTGGACAGAAAAGACTGTGAGAGAGCAAACTAGAGAAAGAGGACCAAGAGAAAGCTCAGAAGGAAATCTGAACATTAAGCAACAGTTTGTTACTGACTTGTGATGCCAGTGTGATGCCAATCAGAATAGGTAGGAGGGTCTGTTCTGCTGCCTGGTTTGAATTTGTGTCTGAGGACACAATAATTGATGATAGAATTCATAATCTTTTGAAACAGTTCCAGAAATAGTGGTTGCTGAACTCAGTAGGGGAAAGAATTCCATTTGGCCCCACTCATATTTTTCCTCCAAGAGTAGTAATGGGGATTAATAAAAAACATGGCAGAGTAGAAATCTTATTAGTCTACCAAAGGTAAATGGGCACTGGCCAATTTGTAAAGGGAGCTAAAATTAAATTCTTAATATGATTTAATGTCAATTAAATGCTTACAATAAAGAATGACCACCCTGAAAATGAATCTATTTAATAGTTAAAATATAATCAAATTGGTCTGTTCTACAAATGTAGCCCTCCATCCTTCCTAATTAAATCCCTATTTTATGAGGTTGGATTTGCCAGATGCTTGGAATTTTTTTAAGTTTTGGAGATATGTCTTCAAAATGGAAGGGACTTTGCTATTTTTTGTAATAGGAAAATTGGCTTCTTGTCTTAGCAATTGACAATTAACTTCATAACCCTAGAGAATTTCAAAGACAAAATCCAACAAAAATCAGGAAAGAAAATTAAACAGCAAAAAGCATGATTTAGACAATTACAGAGAGACAGCATTCTAGTATTTTGTAATCAATCTATGTTGCTGCTCTTATTAGTTCTGGCAGGGCCACCCCCACAGAGAACCAGTGGATACTCCAGACAGCCCAGTGGAGTAGACGTGTGTCTGTGATATCCTCTGAATCATCCCAGGCTACTGAGCCCTAAATTAGATGCTGCATTTTAACAGGAGACATATTATCTCCAAAAAGAGGGACTGTCGCACAATGAGGTCATGGAAATTTTACTTTTACAGTGCAGAAAACAAAAGCATTTCCTTTCTCATTCACAATTCACAGCCTGGGACTGTTGTGTTTTTATTTTTGTGTGTTTTGGGTTTTTTTGTTTGTGTTTTTTTAACAAGCTAAACTGGCAAAGTGAAAATATAAGCAACTGGAACCTGACCTTGATTATCATTTCCCTGTGTTTCTTCAGGGTTCATTTTCTATTTCTTACTTTATACAAAACTGTCTTCTATAATCAGTTTTATAACCAGAGTCAATTATTTTGTTTTTCAACTTTGAAGAAGAAACTTCATGCCATCCCCTTCCCTCCATCCCATAAATATTTACAGGACATGTTGCTGGGTACTGAGATCATAAGGATAATGGATCCAGATCTTAGGGAGACAGGGGGCAGCTACAGAGGAAACATCATAATTATTTTTGGAATAATAAATGGAGGGTTGCAGTGGGCTCTGGGTTCACTGGGAGCACAAAGGAAATAACCTGGTGCCGGATGGAAGAGAAAAGGAAAAGGTAGCCAGGCAGGATTCCTGGACAATGTAACCTGTGACCCAAAGACCAAAGATCATAGCCCCTAACCTGGTGAAGAAGAACGGCGAGAAGGCTCTTCAGGCAAGGGAAGCAGGGTACGCAGAAAGGGGGCACAGTGTCGTGGTTAAGAAGCATAGGCTCTGGTATGTATATTTTACCACAATTTTCTTTGTTTTAATTTTTTTTAATGTTTATTGTAAGAGAGAGTGTGTGCGGGCACACAAACAGGGGAAAGGGAGAGAGAAGAAGAGACAGAAGCCCAAGCAGGCTCTGCACCATTAGCACAGAGCCCAATGTAGGGCTTTAAACTCACAAACCGAAGATCATGGCCTGAGCCAAAATGAAGGGTCAGTCACTTAACCGACTGTGTCACCCAGGCATCCCACCACGATTTTCAAAAAACCAGCAGCAGAGGTTTTGGAGGGAGGCCACTATACTTCACTTGGGCAAATTATTCACCCTCTGGGTCATTTCACAATCTGTAAAATGAGAAGCAAAATAGTACCTACCTCCTAGGAGTAAAACCCTTGGGACTTTAATTCACGTAAAGCACTTGGACCTGTGCCAGCTTTATAGGAAGCACTAAATAAATGTTAGTATTTATTATTCTGTATACAGACCCAGAGATGAGAGAGGGCAGGGCACCTTCAAGGGCATGATGAGTTTAAGTTTCCTTCTCTAAACAGGAAAGTCCAGTAGACAGAAGAAAGAATCCAGAAAAGAAAACTGGGCTGAAGTTTATCTTTAAAAGTATTTTTGAAAAAACGTTTGCTGTTTTCTTTTTTAGCTATACAAGATGATGGATGTTAACTAAACTTGTTGTGACAATCATTTCACAATATAGGTAAGTCAAATCATCACATTGTACACTTTAAACTTAGTGCCATATAACAATGATCTCTCAATAAAACTGCAAAACAAGAAGTATTTTAAAAAATTAATGACATTTTTGGGGCTCCTGGGTGGCGCAGTCGGTTAAGTGTCCGACTTCAGCCAGGTCACGATCTCGCGGTCCGGGAGTTCGAGCCCCGCGTCGGGCTCTGGGCTGATGGCTCAGAGCCTGGAGCCTGTTTCCGATTCTGTGTCTCCCTCTCTCTCTGCCCCTCCCCCGTTCATGCTCTGTCTCTCTCTGTCCCAAAAATAAATAAACGTTAAAAAGGCAAATGTAATATGTTTAAAAAAAAAAAAAATTAATGACATTTTAAAGATATCACTTTTTCCTCCCTGAGGTCCTCACTGAACTTTAAATGTATACTGAGGGTATATCTTTGAAGCCATCTATACGTCAACTACTACTTAAGAATAACCTGTCAGTACAAAATAATTATGTCTTCCAGCATGAAAATACCCCTTTACAAAGAGCAGGCTGATCCCCCCACTCTAACTACGACTTCTATCCCAACATCTGAGAAGGAGGGCACTTTTACATCTATGGATGCCAAACATTCCCACAAAAACCCGTATTTGGTTTCACACACCCCATTTGATAGTCTGTGACTAGAGGAATGTTACGTTATGATGCCACATGTTATATGGAAAGGCATGACAAGAGGACAATATGAGACAATGTAATGAGTCCTCCCCATAAAATAATGGTACAGCAATATTAGAATATTGGAGGCTTGAGTTACTTACCATCTTAGTTTCCTCACTGGAAAAGTAAGGCTAGATGTTTTCTAAGGACCCTTGGGACCTCAAATGTCCTGTAAACTACTTGATGAACAGGATGTCTGGAATCAAGGAAGAACAGAAAACCCTGAGTAAGAAGGAATATCTGTCCAATCCAGAAATCTGTCAGATAATGCTACCAAGGAATATTTGTAGGAAAGGGTGATATTTTATTTGGCTATTATGTCTCTAACTTTCCTAGAAAGATACACTACTAATTTACTACTCAGACTTCAGCTAACCTTTTTTCAGTCTCTATTTTGAGTGTAGTGCAGGCTACTGAATAGATAATGTACAAACAGATGAGATCAGTTGTTTGCTCTGATTGACTTCTAGCTCAAACATTTTTTTGCCTCATGTTGTTATGATTATATTGGCTAGAGATGTACTAAAAACTTTATCCCTAATCTCAGAAATGCTTCATTTGCATAAACAAACATTTCTCTCTGTCTTGGCACACAAGAGTAAGGACTGGTGGTCACATGTGCAGATCACACACCTGCATGGGATCTGAGGAAAGCACTAGAAACACAGAGCAGACTCCCAATAAGGAAAAGGGCTTTGGACTGTGGGTGTGAGGGTCAAAAGGATCATTTCTTTTGTCTTCCTATTAGACAACAATTTGCATAATTTCTACCCATCGTATGTGAAATACTGAGAGGCTTCCACTTCCTCTACACCTTCCTTAAGAAGTGGCTAAAACTCAGCACCTTCTTATGCCATAATCTCATTAGATGTTGATGCCAACATTGTTCACTTCTGAGAACAGAAATATCCTATTCAAACAGGTATTAAATCGTAAGCCTAGGCACTCTGAGGCTCGGCCCAGTCAGCTTTCTCACCTTGGCCCGAAATGCCCAAGCCACAGACACTGCCCATCCAGAAGTGTCCTGATTATAGTGAGACAGAACCAAATGGCAGCCTCCCACACAGCAGGCATTCTAGCTGGCCCCCAGGTTAGCCTGGGCTATTTTTATATTGAATTTGCCTTCCACTTGTTCAAAGCTAATCTCTAGGTACCAGGGAAACAGCCCTCTCAGGGGATATAAAATGATCATAAGACCTATAAATGTAAAGATCCCCAGGATGAAGGAGGGGGGCAGATTTTGAAAGCTAATTTGACCAACATCTTCTTAACTTGTGCTTCATGAATTACCTACAAATGCAGGCAAATGTGCACAACATACATATGTGTAGTTCTCACAGGGGCCTAAACCTTTTATTAGATTCTCTAAGAGTTCTGTGATTTGAAAAAGCTAAGAACTACATGATAAAAAATAGCTCTTTTTAAAAATACAAGTCAAGTCCCCAAGCCACAAGTAACAGGAAAACATAAAATGCATCACTTTTTGCTTTCATTTAAATATCTTTGAGGGGCGCTTGGGTGGCGCAGTCGGTTAAGCGTCCGACTTCAGCCAGGTCACGATCTCGCGGTCCGGGAGTTCGAGCCCCGCGTCGGGCTCTGGGCTGACCGCTCAGAGCCTGGAGCCTGCTTCCGATTCTGTGTCTCCCTCTCTCTCTGCCCCTCCCCCATTCATGCTCTGTCTCTCTCTGTCCCAAAAATAAATAAACGTTGAAAAAAAAAATTTTTAAATATCTTTGAGTAATGAAAATAACTCCAAATTAAAAGACAATATCTGCTATATATGTTCAGTTTGTGAAAAGCTATCTCACTTCAATAGTTCATCAAATAATTTTGACAACAGTATTCACAATTTGATTTTAAGTAAATTCATCCTAAAACCAGAAACAAAAAAAAAAAAAACAAAAAAACTTTCCTGAATGGAAAACAGTTTCCCAAATTAGGTACTGCTGCAGTAAATGGATCATTTAATTGAATACTTGCTGAATTTCAGGTCCACTCATGGTTGGGTATGTGGAGAATTCTATTCTAGGGGTAGCATCATTCAAAGAAGGCAGAAAACCTGTAACGGAATCTCTTTATCATTTTCCCAAAACAAACAGGGTTGCATTCCATTACCCCAGCAGCCATGGGCTTAACTGCAGCTGACCAAATTTGAGATGACCTCCAAAATCTGTTCTTAGTAACATTATGGTCTTCATGGAATTGCCAAAATGCCGGTGGGGGTTGGGGTTTCAATAGGGTTGAGTTTAAGTCTCCCCCCTCTGCCTGCCCTGTCTGCCTCTTGTTCACACACTACTAAAACTCTGTCACCCACGATACCCAGCTGTGTCATCCAACCACAAGGCAAGTTAACTGGGGTAAGAGCTGTCTATGGCTCTACTAAATGTGAAGTCTGAAGACTGGGACTTTGACTGAACCACTAGGATTCTGGTGTATGTTTATGATTATTATTAAGCCAGCTACCTCCAATGTGTAAGTTAGTTTCTATCAGTTATTTGACTGGGAGGGTACATCAACTGAGAGTTCTAAAAGAAGTTTAGGTTTAAATCTGATTCTTTCAAAATTAATTCTTCAGTAAGTTATATGGTATCTATAAAGAGTTGAAGACAGCCTCCCAAAGTGAGGTATTTTTATTAATTTATTTTCATTGCTTTGGCTAAAACAATCGGTATTTCTTTAATAACTCATTCATTAAGCCAACCCCATTTCACAAATAAAATCCTGCAAATGTGGGGATAGAATCTACTACTACTTCCCTCACCAATCCTCAGTACCTCCAAGCTGAATTACTGGACCCTTCCTCCACCTTCTCTTTGACCACACCCCCATCCATACACCAATACATGCACATCACACAGTACATATCCACATGCCTTTTCTTCAACGAAGCAAATCCTGTATTCTCTCCCTTAGTGAGATCAAACCCCGCACTGGGCTCCATGCTGGGTGCGAAGCCTACTTAAACACGCACACATACACGCACATACACACAGAGAAAATATTCAACGACATGCTCACACACCTCTTGGAAGTCTCTGCTTATTCAAATTGCATTAAATTTATCCTAATTTTGTACCAATATAAATAGAAATATTAAATTTAGTATACATAATATGGATAAAAAAGTAAGTTACCAATGAATGCTCTCTTTAAACTAGAACAAAAAATAAAAATAAAGTGCTGTGGGAGCCTTAAATGGTATCCAACATTCCTATTAATTGGGCTATCAATTTATGATCATCTGAAAAATCAGTTCTGCTTACTGGCAGGCTCTCTTTTTCAAAGAAAGGCTGAAAGACAAATACTTACTGATATACTGATACCGACTTGAAGTAGGCTGGTTGAAATAAACCAAACTCTACTTTGAGTAACTGAAGCTACTAACAGTGAACAACAACTCGTGCTTACTGTACAGACAGCTTAAGTACCCAAGAGATCAACTAAATAAGCAAAATTAAGAAGGGGAAAGGTGTTATTATGCAATTAGTACAGATCTAAAGCCATGTTTTGGTTAAAAATCTAGGATTATCTAATTACCTTCATTTCCAACCTACTAAGAGAGAAAAACAGAATTAAGTGTTCAAAGAATCCCTAGAG
Organism: Lynx canadensis; assembly: GCF_007474595.2. Classification (NCBI taxonomy): domain Eukaryota; kingdom Metazoa; phylum Chordata; class Mammalia; order Carnivora; family Felidae; genus Lynx; species Lynx canadensis. The sequence continues at coordinate 57,043,929 of NC_044314.2, read as the reverse complement.
ATCAACTAATCAATGGAACCCCTTCATTATCCAAATAAAGAGATGGGTGTGAACTGAGTTTGATCTAACCATAATCGTTTCACCCAAAGTGCACATGGAGTGGTCTCTACCTCCTTGAGGAGACTCACTTCACCCAGCCTCAGTGATACCAGGAAGTGGCTGCTATGCCTTTTCCTCCCACAAGCTCTTCTGCCAAAGATACTTCCTGCTCACATTCCTCCTACTGACCTGTGCTCATCTTTTTTTTTTTTTTTTAATTAAAGTTTAGTTGACATCAAGTGTTGAATTAGTTTCAGGTGTACAACAGAGTGATTCGACAATTCGATACATTATGAAATGCTCACCATGTAAGTGTAGTCACCATCTGACACTATACAACATTATCATCATATTATTGACTATATTCCCTATGCTGAACTTTTTATCCCTGTGACTTATTTACTTTATAGCTGGAAGCTTATGGTCATTCTTGGAGACTTTATTTAGCTACAGACTCCTTTGAAGCTTTCCTTAACCACTGTATCTCTCTCACCAACCTAACCCGGAGTGGCAGTTGAACATTCTCTGCTCTCTCAGAGCATCCCACACATTGTTCCTCAATCGTTCTTTTCACAATTCAAATACCAAGTGTCCACACTGGGCCACTGGGCTAATGCTGGGGATACAGAGGGAGAGGCAGCATTTCTGTCCTCAATGAGCTGCACTTCAGAGGCAGATGAAATAACCTGTTAACCAGTCCATCTGGTCTCATCGAAGGATGAACTATTAACCATTTTTGTAGTCCCAGAATCCAATATATGGCATACAGAGCTTAAAAGATGCTTGTTCAACTTCACCTTTATTGTGAAAATTGGAGTTTAAGTTATTGTTTTAATGAGTAAAATAACCCTTACGCAAAATTTAATCTTTAAAATGGAGGGTTTATTCAACTGCTCTTCATGATCCTTTTCTGACTTTTATGTGTTGAGGCATACTCATTTACAATTGTCACCAGATTTTTTTATTAATTATTCTTCACTTCATAGCATATTACCATGAGTTTATATTAAACTATGAATAAAGGCTAATTCAGTGGTTTCTGAGAAAGCAGGTAGCATATAAGGTCAGAACAGTATATTCCCTAATAGAATAACCAATTCAAGATTTCTAATACTTCTATGGTCAAAAATAATAGCAAATTCTGAAAATATAATCATATAGTTGAGAGATTATTATTATGAATTGTTCATATATATATGTATATAGATAGATAGATATAGATATAGATATAGATATAGATATAGATATAGATATAGATATATATAGTACCTAGCTCTGTATTAGACCAGGGATACTGAGATACTGAGATGAATAAGACATGGCCTTGGAAATCAACAAATCCTTGGCCTTTAGAGAAGTCAGTTATAGAAGCACTGCTACTAAGTAGAGGGTAAGTGAAATGCTAGAAGAATGGATGAGGTAGAGAAGGCACAGAAGGGACATGACCAACTTGATTGGAGGGGGAGGCAGCCAGGGAAGAAGATGTCACAAAATAAGTAATGCTGAGATTTTAGAAGACCTCCTTGGTAACTCCCCAACCAAAGGACAGGTCACATGTCCACATTTCAGCCTCCACAACCTTCCCTCTGCAACCATTTGTTAAGACTCTACTGAGCGCCAGGCCCTTGGATGGGGGGAGGGGAAGGTAGTTAAAAATTCTGCAATGAAGAAAACAAATTATGTTCTTGTCTTCACAGTGCTTATCTACTACTGTGGGGCTGGGGTTAAAGTTTTATCCTATACGCAAAAATCAACGGATTTTAAGTAGGACCAAATGTGTTTGAGTCTTGCATTTTAGAAATCTAGGTTTCTTTCTTGATTTTGAGCGAATTTTTCAGCTTTTTGGGGGTAAGTTTTATAAGCTCCCCCCCTACAGTCTGCCTTTTCTCTCTCTGCACTTTCCCATAAGCTAAGTTTTTATAATAAGTTCTACTTGCTCTATTTCCTCACCTCACTTTCACCCTTAACCTGCAGCAAACTGGCTTCCACCTCTACAACTTCATTAAACCCACTCTAGCCAAGATCTTCACTGCTATCCACCCAATAAACCCTGGGGGGGATCTTCAGTCTTAACATTTTTGGTCATTTAGCCACTCCTCACACGGCTTTCTGCTCATTTTAAACCTAATGCCTTGGTTTCCAGAATGCTCCTAGTCTCTTGATCTCCCAATGCTCTGCCCTTCCCTATTTGGCACTGCTCCCCAGGTTTCTATCTTTGTTCCTCTGCCATCTCTACAGACACTCTTTTCTCCCCTGCCCGATCGCACGCACGTAGTACTGGTTTTAATTCTCTCCTGAATGCAGACATCTCTCATGAATAAAGAGCTTAGAATTTCCAGCCTTGATTTCCCTCCCAGGCTGCCAGCAGGTAGAGCCAACTACCAGCTGGACATAGACACTTAGTATAATTTTCAATTTTCACCGGCTACACTCATCTCCCCATCTACAATCTGCTCATCCAGCAGAATTCTCAATTTCAGTTAATAACACTCCAAAACAGAAACTCAAGTAATTTTCTGCTGGTCCCCAGTATGCATTTAACCATCAAATACCAAGTCCATTGCTTGTTCCTCCCCCAGAATCTATTACTCCCTTTCCTTTGTATTCCCACAACCCCTTATCATCTTAACAATGGCATTATCCTTCTAAATTATTTCTCTACCCCCAGTCTTGGTCCCTCCTTAAAACAATCTTTTACACTCCAGAAAAATAAGAAGACTGCAAGCAAACTGTTGTAAGATTACAATTATGATTTTATGGATTTTAATGCAACAGCTCTGAATCCAGCTTAAAATAGTAAGAATGATCTGAATTGGGTATGAACAGTTTGGAGATGGAGAGTGGAAGAAACAGAAGAGAGAACAAACCAGGTTAAAATTTGGTTAACTAAAGAGAGTTCCTTCTTAAGACACATAAAAAAGTCCTTCCATGGACTCTAAAAGAAAATTGGTGCTAATTTTTTAAAATTCCCATAATAAGAACTATTTTAGAGTCTGGATAAGTATCATGTTTGTTTAAGATTGGTAAAATAGAAATCAGCTTCACTCGGGCTTCTGCTAAGCAGTGACTCATGTTGTTTTAGCTGGTGTTGACTCACTGCCCCACAAAGGATGACACAGCTTTAAATAGGCAGAGCATGGCCTGCTTTTTCCAATTACATACTTCCAGCAACTAGAAGAGGCAGGGGTCCTCCAGAGCAGAGCTTTCTGCAACTAAGCACAATTGAGACTTTACAAAAACAGTTGCCAAGTTGACCCTGTAATCACTGAGCTTTATAAATGAGGATGGAGAGAAGTTAAGTTGTGGTATGTTAAAAATCACAGGGGCCAGGCATCCTCTGTTTTTCAAAACAAAATCTGCGGAAACTTACAGTCAGCTCTTTTCCCATTTAATTGCTTACTCTATTGAGGTCAGCAAATGTTTTCCTTTAAGATTCCAATGAAAAGCCACAACAAGTGTGTTTTCAAGACTGTCCACGTTAACTTAGTGAGATAACGTAGGGGTAGCTACAACCGTGTTTGAAAGGAAGCTAAGGAAATGCCATTCTCATAATTGTTGCCACCTTTTCTCTGCTTCTGTACCCTTAATGTTTCCCAGTGAGAAAGCCAGTTTCCCCCACTGCCATGATTTCCACGCTGTTAACCTGACTGCTCCCAGAACACATGAGACCATGTTGTGGGCCTGAGTGGGTGACCAGGGGTCAGCAGAATGAATTCAGAGTCTGGCTCAACCAGTTGGTTATTCCTTATGAGGCTCTCGGCAAGACACTTTCCCACACTTTGCTTCCCTGTTGTACCACAGAGAGTGTTCCCTGCAGTCCTTACTCATGAGGAGTCTTTCATGATGCTTCATTCCTATTTGTAACACACTCTGAACTCCCTGACTGGTTAAGAATAGTTAGAAGAGACTCCTAAAGACACAGCAGTTAGCAGAAATGTCCGAACCATGCTGTTTATATATAACTACAATGACCGTCCAGTCTCTGTAGTTCTGGTGTCCCAAGAACCTAAGTTTATCAAAATGAATACCTTGCGAAATAAACACAAGTGCACACAGCCAGAGGCCATTCTGACTCTGACCTCTCCAGATGACACAAGTCCAGATGACAGTGGGCTCCGAAATAATTTTCAAAACAGGAATCCTCGCTCGCAGGACAATTTAAGTCGGCATTATGCATGGTTCCAAGATCACTGATGGATAAGGGCTATGCTTAGACTTAGGGAAGGCGAGGCATGGCTCAGGGGTCTGGATTGCCACAACCTACCTTATCGTATCTAAATTTTTGAGCAAGATTTGGAAAAAACTGATCTTCACAGAAGTATGGTCTAAGATCTGGATTAGTCTCTTGGTTGGTTTCAAATCATGACAAGGCAAAAACCTGACTGAATATTGGGAGAGAAAATAGGAAAAAGCCCCATTAATTCTCATGGAGTATTGTTTCTCAACTTGCATTAAGATTTCTTACACTGTAGCATTTTTCACAGAACTGTAACAAAAAATCCTACAATTTATATGAAACCACAAAAGACTCTGAATAGCCAAAGCAATCTTGAGAAAGAAAAAGCAAAGCCGGAGGCATCACAATTCTGGACTTCAAGTTATTTTACAAAGCTGTAGTAATCAGAACAGTGTGGTACTGGCACAAAAACACACACATAGATCAACAGAACAGAATACGAAACATGGAAATAAAGCTACAGTTATAAGACCAGTTAATCTTCAACAAAGCAGGAAAGAATATACAATGGCAAAAAAGTCTCTTTTTTTAATTTTTTTAATGTTTGTTTTTGAGAGAGAGAGAGACAGAGACAGAGAGAGACAGTGCACAAGTGGGGGAGGGGCAGAGAAAGAGGCACAGAATCCGAAGGCCCCAGGCTCCAGGCTCTGAGCTGTCAGCACAGAGCCCGATGTAGGGCTCGAACTCACGAGCCATGAGATCATGACCTGAGCCAAAGTTGGGCACTTAACCGACTGAGCCACCCAAGTGCCCCAAAACACAACAAATGGCATTGGGAAAACAGTTCCACTACATCCATAAGAATGAAACTGGACCACCTTCTTAAACCATACACAGAAATAAACTCAAAATGGATTAAAGACCTAAACGTGAGGCAGGAAAGCATAAAATTCCTAGAAGGGAACACAGGCAGTAATTTCTCTGTCATCAGCTGCAGCAACATTTTTCTAGATATGTCTCCTGAGGTAAGAGAAATGAAAGCAAAAATAAACTATCGGGACTACATCAAAATAATAAGCTTCTGTAGAGCAAAGGAAACAATCGATAAAACTAAAAGGCAACCTACTGAATAGGAGAAGATATCTGCAAATAACATATGCGATAAAGGGTTAATATCTAAAATATATAAAGAACAGATACAACTCAATACCCAAAATACAAATAATCCAATTAAAAAAATGGGCAGAAGGCATGAACAGACATTTCTCCAAAGAAGACATCCAGATGGCCAACAGACACATGAAAATATGCTCAACATCACTTATCATCAGGGAAATACCAAAACTACAATGAGATATCATCTCACACCTGTCACAATGGCTAAAATAAAATATGTAACAGGGGCATCTGGTGGCTCAGTCAGTTGAGCATCTAACTTCGGCTCAAGTCATGATCTCACAGTTCGTGGGTTTGGGCCCTGCATCAGGCTCATTGCTATCAGCGTGGAGCCCGCTTCAGATCTTCTGTACCTCTCTCTCTCTCTGCTCCTTCCCAGCTTGCTCTCTCTCCCTCTCTCTCTCTCAAAAATAAATACATCTTAAAATATATATATATATATATATATATATATATATATATATACACACATATATATATATACACATATACATATACATATATATAAAACAAGTATATACACGTATATATACATAAAACAAGTGTTGGTAAAGATATAGACAAAAAGAAGGGGCGCCTGGGTGGCTCAGTCGATTAAGCATCCAACTTCAGCTCAGGTCATGATCTCACAGCTTGTGAGTTCAAGCACCACATCAGCTCTGTGCTGGCAGCTCAGAGCTTGAAGCCTGCTTCGGATTCTGTGTCTCCCTCTCTTTCTAACCCTCTCTTGCTCACACTCCATCTCTCCCCTCCTCAAAAATAAATAAACATTAAAAAAATTTTTCTTTTTAAAGATGTGCAGAAAAAGAAGCCTCCTGTACTGTTGGTGAGAATGCAACCTGGTACAGCCACTGTGGAAAACAGTATGGATGTTCCTCAAAAAGTTAAAAATACAACTACTCTAACTCTAGTAATCGCACTACTGGTATTTACCCAAAAATACTGATTGGAAGGGACTATGTTTAGAGCAGCATTATTCACAATAGCCAAATTATGGAAGCAGCCCAAGTGTCCATCAATATCATCAATAGATGAATGGATAAAGAAGATGTGATGTATGTGTATGTATGTATGTGTGTGTGTGTACACATATATATAATGGAATATTATTCAGCCATAAAAGATAATGAAACCTTGCCATTTGCAATGACATGTATGCAGCTAAAGTGTATAATATTAAGCAAAATAAGTCAGTCAAAGAAAGACAAAAATGAACAAAAAAGCAAAGGAAAAAAAGAAAGAGAGACAGAGACAGAGACAGAGACAAACCAAGTAACAGACTCTTAACTATAGAGAACTGATGGCTACCAGAGGGGAAGTGGGTGGAGAGATGGGTGAAATAGAGGATGGGGATTAAGGATCACTTGTGATGAGCACAGAGTGTTGTATGGAAGTGATGAATCACTATGTCGTACACATGAAGCTAACATAACACTGTATGTTAACTATGCTAAAATTAAAAAAAAATTAATTAAAAAATAATTTATTGGAGCTTTCCCCAAAAGGAAGAAAAAAAATTATGAAGAATTATGTTGTGAGTCCAATTTCAAGGAATGAAGTGAAAAGCATATTTTTAACCATAGAAATCTAACTTAGTAGTTAAAGAAAGCAATTAATAAAACTAAATGAAAAGTTCTAAGAGCTAGTTACTAAGAACATCAACCTAAGGATTAAAAGATTAAAAATTACCCTCCCCCACTTCTGCCACCACCCCCTTCCCCCCAAAAAAAAGCCACAGGAAGATTTCCTGTTACTAATTGCTTAGATCTCACTGTCTTGGTCAAAATGAATGACTTTTCCAGCACGTTTTGTCTACTTTAAAGTACTGTTACCTAAGATTGCATGAAGGGCAAGAATACAGCTTTTAAATTAATGGGAAAAAAGTTCCTAACATTGCACTTGCTTCAAGTGATAACAAAATGTTTCAAACTATTTCTATCCACTCATACTTAACCCACCGATGCTTATTACATTAAAATAGAATAAAAATTACTGCAAAAGGAAAGACTAAATCAAAACTGAGTATCTGTAACACCTACTATGAGAAAGTTGTAAGTTTGCTAAGGAGGACACAATAATAATACTGTCCCTCCTCTCAATTAACCTATGATCAAACTGAGACAGGAAAACACTAAATCCATAATATACTAAATGTTTCAAGATTTAAACAATAGTTTTGGAAGGGCTGAGTGGGAATCATTATCTCATTGTGTGACCTTGGACTACTTCTCTGTGCCTTACTTTCTTCCTACTTCCCAGGACTGTTGTAAGGATTAAATAAGATAATGTATTTGTTAAGCTAAATAAGTTCTCAATAAAAATAGGCCTCTAAAAAAAAAAAAAAAGAAATGACATCATAGGACAATACGTGATTAATTGCCAAATGACCATTCTGTTATGACAGATGAAAACTCTCTGGCTACTACTGTTAAGGAAATTTTCTGGAAAGAAGTTTAGTCCTTACTTCTCTGACTAAATTTATTCTCTTTTGTTTGGCTCTTCATTTCCAGCTACTTATATATGGGTTTAGTTCCAACCACAGAGGTATTAACTTTAGTTACTGTGTAAACTTTTAGGTGTGGTAATGAGGTAGAGAAAAGTGTCAAGGGAAGAGATCAAATGTCATATTATTAACTATAATGCCAATTTTGTACTTTCAACATTTTTTCTAAGCACCTGTCAGATATCTCCACAGATCTGAAAATGTAAATACACTGATGGACCTTTGCATAAAGGCAAATGTATTGGCAGTGTTTTCTAAATTGATTTTCAATAAATGAAAACTGAATAGGAAACTTTAGAAGGATTCTTTTCTGTATACATTACAGATGTACAAAAGTAAACTTTGTGGCTAACCAACCACAACATTTAACACAGATGTAAAAACTTCTCTCTTATCCATAAAGATAATCAGCACCTTAACTTAGAATTACTAAAATGGTATAAATAAATCTCAAGTGTTTGACAATTTTAAAAATTCTGCATACTTTAGCTTCCTGTCCTCTCCATTGTGTGCCTGTCTGCAGTCATCATCTATCAATCTGAGGGATCACAAATGGAATGCAGAGGTTTAATTAGTTTTTAAGAGTAACATGAGACAAGGCAGCCGGTTCTCTGAGTGATACTTAGTATATGTTCTTCCACCCTTGGAATCACTGAGCACTTAATGCCTGTCAAAGGGACAGTTTTACCTATAATATTCACTTATTCATAGTGATGTAACACATTTGATACTGAAAGAATGTGTCATAAACCCCAGATATTTAAGATGAATATGTGGTGAAACCATCTACTACTTTCTTTAGCTCCCATTATAGAGACCAAAGTAACCAGATGCGTTATTATTTTGTTCTGAAGTTCATCCTCTAGAAATCACAAAGAAACGGGCACATGAGATTCCATGGGTGAAGAGTGACATTGTACAAAACTCACTAACTCCAGTAACCAGAACACAACAAGAAACTGAAAGCAAACAAGCAAACCAAGAAACACTCCAGAAACTGAAATAAATGCTATCAAAGTCTTGTGTTAGATTATGCATTCTGGGGGCGCCTGGGTGGCGCAGTCGGTTAAGCGTCCAACTTCAGCCAGGTCACGGTCTCGCCGTCTGTGAGTTCGAGCCCCGCGTCAGGCTCTGGGCTGATGGCTCAGAGCCTGGAGCCTGTTTCCGATTCTGTGTCTCCCTCTCTCTCTGCCCCTCCCCCGTTCATGTTCTGTCTCTCTCTGTCCCAAAAATAAATAAACGTTGAAAAAAAAATTAAAAAAAAAAAAAGATTATGCATTCTGGTCCTCTGAATAGCATTTTCTTTACACAGTCCTCACAACCCTGATTATCCAATGAAAAGTAAATCATAAAGCATGTTAAAATAACAACATTAAAAAGAACATAAGTATGACTAAAGGGTTTCAAGACTGCCTTGGGAAATAACAACAAAAATATTTAAATTACTAAAGACATAAAACAATACACCAATGCAGGCTATTTACTATGAAGGCAAGTAAACTTTCGCATCCCAATAGGGTGCCTTTACTACACAGAGCACTGTAAATTATACTGTCTTAACGATGACAGTCATTCATTAAGAAAAGGTTCATTTCTGTCCTAGGTAGGGGTATGCATGACCTTATAGTTTCATCCAAAGAGGCTTAAAACAAACTCTATCACTTAAATGGATAACCTTATTTCTGAAATTTTCTTCTGAGAAACATTTTATTCTCTTCCTCTGCTCCATAACATTTAACTTTTATTTTTTGCTAGAACTGATGATATCTAGAGACCACAGATTAAGAAAACAGAGAGTAAGAACTACTTCAGAAATGAAATAGTTTGATTTAAGAGTGGAATGAGAAGGCATTTTGATCATATGTGAATTAAATGTTTACTTTAGTTACAATACATTTGCAAAGGTTCAAATAACACCTCAGGGACACTGGTAAAGGAAAAATGTTTTCCAATAGGTACAGACATAGTTCTAAGAAAACAGATAGCCTCAGTTAATACCTCCAGGCAAAGTGGGATTTAACAACTACCTCTCTTATTTTAATTTAGTAGCCTTCTGATTATTTTTCTCCTGACTATAATAAAATTTTGCTTCCAAAAAATCATGAAACTTTGAAAATTAGGGAATAGGTTTTATAAACTCAGACCAGATTATGGATATTAAACCATTTTTTATATTTGGTTGATTTTTAAAAAAATCTTTTTTAATGTTTATTTATTCTTGAGAGAGAGAGAGAGAGCGTGAGCAGGGGAGGGGCAGAGAGAGAGGGAGACACAGAATCGGAAGCAGGCTCCAGGCTCTGAGCTGTCAGCACAGAGCCAGACACGGGGCTCAAACCCAAAAACCGTGAGGTCATGACCTGAGCTGAAGTCGGACACCCAAACGACTGAGCCATCCAGGCATCCCAGTTTATTTGCTTGATTTTTTTAAAGGAAAGGGAGATCAAACAATAAAATAAGAGAGAATACTGAATATGCATTTTATAGTATATAAAATACATCAATGTAGAAGAATTGAGAAAAAAAAATCAGTAGAGGTAAGTTTGAGAAGAAAACAGGAAATATTTCATAATCACAAAACATCTCCCCCAAGTTATTTATTAATTATATAGAGGAAAATAGTAGTTCACCAGTAGAGAAACCCGGCAGACACCATTTTAACCAGGTGATCAGAGCCAACATCAACATCAGTGAGACAGATCACCATCATGTCCCCTCCAAATATAGTGCACTTGAGAAAGGCCCAACATCATCCTGTGGAATTCTTACCCAAAATGCACAATCTCTATCTAACCATGAGAAGATATCACACCAATCCAAATTGAAGAACTTCCTACAAAACAAGCAACCAGTACTCTAAATGTGCCAAGGTCATAAAAGATAAGGACAGACTGTCAGAGATTGGAGGTTTGGGAGGCAAAATGAAGTTCAACATGGGATCCCAAGTTCAATTCTACAACAGAAAAAGTGATGAAATCAAGTTAAATCCATGGTCAACCATATGCACCCCTGTTAATTTTTCAGTTTTGATAATCAAACTAGGGTTATGCACAATGTTAACATTAGGAGAAACTGAAGGAAGTTTACGTGAAATGCTGTACTACTTTTGCAAGTTTTGCAGAAGTGTATTATATCAAAATAGAAAGTTAAGAAACAGTTATCTATCCTCATGAATGTGATCCCACAACGCCCTAGATCCCTGAATTTTTGTGAATACATTAAGGATTAATGATCAGGGAGAAGAGAGCAGGTTAAAAATGGACAGAGCAACTGGCCAAATGTTTAGCCAAATGACATGATCAAAGGAAACATGCCAGATGTTTTCCAACAGCTCCACATATGGAGGCACCTACACTCAGCAGGGGCCCCACTGTAGAAAGAAACCAGAGACACTGACTCTGGTTTTAACCATAACATAAAAATGACCCATAAATATCTTATCCTCTCATAAGAATCCTATTTTGATTACTATTTCTGAATCTTCTAGAAAAAGTTTTCAATAAAAAGTTTCTGCCCCAGATTTTAGTGTACTTCTGTATATGTCCAGAAGCTCACATAGTCCTATATAAGTACTTAACTGAACAAGAGTTTGCACCTTGAAATAAACGTTTTAATTAATTTCCATCCAGGAAAGTACCAATAAAGATGGCGCTAAGAGTTGCTAAATTTAGTTTTTTTCCACAAAGTACAATAGTTACTTTCTAATTATCATTAATTCCATTTTAATCAAATCATTCCTGTGACTATGCACAGTTATAATATTACAAAACAATATCCCCTTTACAAAAATTTTAACATTGCTATAGAACTAGAATTCCTAGGATAACCTTGGTTAGCTTCTTTTATTTGTTTTTGAGGAAGAGCTGGTTCTCTTCCTCTTCTATTTTTGTTCTCTCTCAGGAAGTTTATGGTATAACAAAATGAACATCAGAAATACTTATGGACATTTTATACTGTACACTCACCAAAAAAATCATATATATTTCTTATGTATAACTTAGAGAACCTTTCAAGATAGCCAGCTTTATCTTCAGCTACCTTTCATTCTGTAAGTGAAATAATTTTGTATGTATGTTAATATTTTCACTCTGGATTCTGAATAAGGGTCTAGAAGCTTAACCTCTCTAAAAAGCACAGGACTGTAAAGACAATCATTTAACAGAACTAAGAATTTACAATCCTTCATTCTCTTTCATCATTTACAAATAGAATGTAAAGATAGAATGTTTGTGAAATAAGGAATCACCCTTCCTACTCACAACAAATACTTAGTACTTGAGTCTTTTTCCTCCATGAATAAATTTTGGGGATAGGTACCAAAAATATTTTACTCTCCTCTTTACATCAACAACTGTGATTAAAAGTGATAGCAGTAGGGGTGTCTGGGTGGCTCAGTTGGTTGAGCATAGGACCCTTGATCTTGGCTCAGGCTCAGGTCATGATTTGGGGTTCGTGGGATCGAGGCCCAAGTTGGGCTCTATGCTGACAGTATGGAGACTGCTTGGGATTCTCTGTCTCTTACTCTCTCTGTTCCTCCCCCACTTGTGCTCTCTCTCTCTCTCAAAATACTAAACTTTATTTTTTTATAAGAGACTCTTTCTTTTCAATGTTTATTTTTGAGAGAGAGAGCTTGCACAGAGAGAGGGAGACAGAGTATCCGAAGCAGGCTCTGCTGATAGCAGAGAGCTCGACAAGGGGCTGGAACTCACAAACCGTGAGATCATGACCTGAGCCAAAGTCAGATGCTTAACCAACTGAGCCACCCAGGCACCCCAATAAATAAACTTTAAAAGAAAAGTAGTAACAGTAATAATACAAGTACAGGGTCGTATTAGATACAACTCTAAGCAGTTGAAGCAACTTACCCAAGGCCACATGGTAATAAATGCCACAGATGATGTGTGGGGTCCAGGAGCCTGACCCCAAGCCTGAGTAACTGGCAAGTACACTTTATTCTGGCTACTTAGTTTAATAAAATAAAATGGGCAGTCCCTACAGAAATTAAAGTAGCCACCCAGCTTCCCTGTTGAAGAGTTACAGGGGGAGGCATGTAATGGAGCAGCCATTACTCAGCTTTAGCCAGTGCTAGCAGGTAGCAGCAGAGGCCTGAGTCGCTGGATCCTTTATTTTTTTATTATAATTTTTAATGAGAAGCTGACAGTCCAGATATACATCTGAAGCCCCTTCATTTCAAAATGTTGCCACTTATTCCAAGTTTGTTGTTTTTTTTTTTAATAATCCTATTGGTCTGAAAGACAAAGGGCCACATTCTCAAGGTAGGGACTTTGTCTTATCCATTCTTGTATTACTGAAGCGTAATGTGTGACTGGCACATAGTAGGTACAAACACAGTGACTTCTGTTGTTTAAAATCCTGCCATTTTATCTTGGCCATTTTATAACCTTGGTAGGAATTCATTAGTTTATTCAACACATCTTTACTGAGCTACCACAATGTACCAGACACTGCTCTAGGCACTTGGGATACAACAGTGAACAAAAGAGAATAATGAAGAGAGAGACGCAAAGAGAAAGAGAGAGATTGAGATTTTATTTTAGTGGGAAAAATAGGCCCCCCAAAATCAAAAGCACATAAAGTCAGATAGAGTGGAGGCTTGGAAAATGAGAAGATGGTTTGGTCTGAATTGAACCTTTGCTGCTCAGAGCTCAAGAATGATGATACAATAGTCCGTGTTTCCTAGTGCCATACTGGTCACTCCTCCACAAATATGTTGCACATATGTAAGCAATTTAAAGGAAAGCGTATTTTTGAAAGAGAGAGTCCTTTCTTCATAAGTAGAACAATACGATCTTGCTCCTTGGCTTGAAAGGAAGTATTGATCAGTAGTTAGTGAGTCAAAGGTTAATAACTCGGTCCTGATTATTTCTGTTATCAGACTCATGATTGATGGTGTCCTCCGGCTCCTTGTAAATACAGGAACTTCTTTTTGATTGTTGTTACTGGGAACCAAGGAATTAAGCTATTCTCTTGTGATTTAGTTGCAGGGGACGGGGTCAACTATCTCCTGCATCAGAGGGTGAGTGGTACAAAGGTTCCTATAGAGAGGGTGCACACGGTCACCAGAAATGAAAACTTGGAGCAACATAAATCTAACTGGCAACCGTATGACAAAACACTAACTATGACACACAACTCTTTTGCTCTCATGCATTATCATTCCACAAGACCACATGCTGAGTTAATGGAACTTCTCCTCCAGTTTGCTTTGGAAACGGATGTAGTTTCGGAAGGCCCAAATGGCACAATCTGGCTATTGCTCCTAGACAGCTGCTGGGAGTTACAGACAAGACAGCTACACCAGGACCATCTAAAAATGCACAAACTAGGCCCTGCTTCTCATCAACTCACTTATATCTATTTAGTTATTCATAATCTGAGTAATTAGAGTCAAGGATAACGTTTAAGAAAAGAAAGCACCCTAAAGACAAGTAGCCTTTAAAACAATGTGCTCCTAAAGCTGGAAGAAAAATGTTATTTTCTTACTGTCTTAACATAAAAATAAGATTTCACTCAACTTGCTCTTTTTAGAAGAAACAATATTGTCTTTGTTAGTCAAGCCCAACATAGATCTCATGCCAATGTAGTTTGTTCTTCTCATGGATACTAGCCAAAAGGATATTCCTTGAAATAAAATCACAATCTGTTGAAAGCCTCACCAATCAATTAGATTAGGAGACAGAAGTATTCATTATCACATAACTAATGATAAAAGTATGGGAAAATGTAAATGAAAATGAGGATGCAAAAAAGCACATCAACCCTCAAACTTCCCACTTGTAAAGAAAACCATTCACCAGTGGATCCATAGTAAACAAATAGCCACATTTAAACAAGCAAAACTTCCCCTAAATATGAGTCAGATATCAAACCATCTCACTTATTATTGTAACACTTTTGTTCTGCCCAGGGAACTTTCCTAAGGGTCTAACATCTTTGTTTAGTTAATGGAAGTCACATTGGCCTTGATCTTGCATCAAACAGATGAACACTGATACAGAGTAATTTGACATAGATCCCTGCTTTATTAAATCTAAAATACACATAATGAGATGATTATAGACTTCTGTTGACCCCAAAGAAATAAATTATAATTGCATTTACAGCACTGGGTCAACATCAGTAATAATAAAATAATACCAATATATTTATACAGTTGAGTGGTTTTTAAAATCTAGAAATAAAATTGTCTTTTAGAAGTCTACTCAGATTTACTTTTTAGAGACTCTCTCCAGCTATGTTTTAGCTCAGGTGGCATGCAGTTAATAAAGAAACTCAACAGTATTCGAGGATTTAGGATAACGTATTCAAAAATTTCCCCTTTTCTGTTTGTATCTCATTTCCAATGATTTTTTTAAAAATAATCTCCAATATGTCAATGGGTGAATTTGGCAGAAATGAGGCATATGCCTACTTATCATCAAGTTGTATCAAGAACATAGCTCCGCTGCTAACCTCTGCTAGCCAAGGACCTTAACCATTGCCGGCTGAGACTTCGTGCACTTCCCACTTTCAATCAAGGACAATACAAAGAACAGGAGGCTCACTCAACTAGTCCACCAAAACTTGAAACGACAATGTGACGGTGCTCTCACGCCCTGGCAGAAAACACAGCTGGGAGGTGAAAGCCCCAAGCCCGGGAAACCTCTGCTCCCTTCGGAGCAGCTCTGGGTACCTGCTGCCCGGGTGGCTGGCGGCGGCCCTGGGCGCACAGCGCGGCTCGGAGCTGGGCGGCTGAGAGCGAGCGTACGAGTGATAGGCGGTCAACACCACGCCGCCCGAGTCCTCCACTTCCATCGTCAGCCGTGCATGTCCCCGCTCCGGCCCGAGAACAAAGGCGGGGACCAGCATGGACCAGCGCACCGGGGCCCGGTCACCAGAGGGGTGGTGTGGCCGGTCCAGCTCCTAGGTAGGGGCTGGCTCCCGCAGCTGTCAGGGGCGCCCCGGGAAGCCGGCCCCGCCCGCGGGGCAGCCCTATTAGCAGGGACTTAAAGACACGCCCACGAGCCCCGCTGGGGGTGGGGGCGGGGAAAATGCTGGAGGCGGGGAGGGCGGGGGGCGGCTGTTAGGGCCGGGGCTGGGGGTGGGTGGAATCCCTGTTTCTAGGAAACTGGAAACCCGCTGTGATCCTTCGGGGCTTGGGCTAGCAGCTCTAGCAGTTCTTGCTTTGTTTCTTTTTCTTTTCCTTTTCTCATCTCCCCCCTCCTCCCCCCCTCCCCCGCCCCCCCAAACGGGACGCTTATCCCATAGCTAGGAACATTTCCTGCCTGGCAGCAAGAAGTGAGAGAAAGAAACCTTGCCTTGGGAGCCTGGGCAGAGAAGGAGAGGGGCCCGGTCTACAACGTGTGGTCTCCGGAAGAAAGGGAGTAAATGTGACACTCTCTCATTTAAAGCATTCACATCAAAAATTGAAGAACCGGATTACGTTGCTGTGTACTTGCTCAAGTTACAATAAACTTGATTTCCTTTTGGGCAGGTAACTCCCTCTTACAGCAAGCAGAAAACCTCCTTCCCTCACCCTCAATACCACTGCAACCAGACTCTTACCTCACCCCACATCCCTTTCCTCCCAATCCTGATCAAATTAAGATACTGCTTTCAGTTTGTCTGAAAATTAGACTTGATTATCTGGGCTGAATACATGTTTTTTTCCAGAGGTCTTTATTTAGGGGAGAAAGGTATGGCAGGGAAGCAGGCAAAAAGGGACATAATCAGAAATGATTTTCAATGATTTTACCTATATAAGACTAACAGCACAAATGGAAAGACAACATACTTTTAACAATTTAAAAAGGGAACCAAAATATGCTAGAGGCCCACAATGACTCCATTTTTCACACTATGACAGGCTGTTTTACCTGTTGTCTCTCACACTCCCCTGGGAGCTAGGTGGGGGGGAAAAGAGAAGACAGTTTACCCCTTACTGAGGGGTGACCTAGGTCATGCTACTAACATCTCAGAATGTTTCTGCATCTGTGAAATGGGGAAAATAATATTCTCTTCATGGGGTTAAAAGCATCACATACATGGTAGGTTCTCAAGACCTGTTGGTTCTCCCTGCTACTTCCTTCACATTATCAAGAGAGACATTTATTTTCACTGTACTTTCAGAGGTTGGGAAAGAAAAAAAATTCCAAAATGCTTCTTAGAAAATATTTTGTTGATTAAAATGGTTGGATGACTAAAATACCCTTTATGTGTTGGATCCTGTTCATTAGCTCTTTAAACAGTTCAAAGGGATCAATAGTATTATCCCAATTTTATCAATTAAAATTTACCAAACATCAGCGTATGGAAAAGGCACATACAAAGAATGCTTCATTCTTCAAAAATTTCAGATACAAAGATGTATCTGTTTACCTACTGTGTTTGATGCCAAATGTATCAAAACTAAGATAATACTTTCTTAAAATGTAAAATAAATTCATAATGTAATTATTGAGACATATCTAAAACTTTGGGACCAGATAGGTTTCAGAATTTATAAATATGTTTTATTTTAAACGGTAATTTGATACCATTTACTATAGTTTGGGACAGAACTCTTTATTCAAACTTTATTCAAACTATAAAAGCCTCACATTTATTCAGATCAGGTTTGTCACCAAGTAAGTTTTGGCACTAAACTTTTTAAAACCATGCAATTTTTAAGGCTTTTTGCATTTTGGAATTACCATAAGGAATTACAGTAGTGGAACTTTTTCTGGACATGGAATTTTTCTCCTTGGCATTTTTTTTTTTCCTGAACTATAGGCTCGGAATTTTAAATACTTGCAGGGCATCTCCTTGTGAATATTTTGACCATAACTCTGCCCCAAGATGTCCAAAACTACAGTGGTACTCCCTCATGCCAGCTTCAGTGGCCCAGGACTCCGTCTTATGCATTCACATTTTATTTTATTTAATTAATTAAAAATTTTTTTTAAATATTTATTTTTGAGAAAGAGAGACAGAGTGCAAGTGGGGGAGGGCCAGAGAGAGAGGGAGACACAGAATCCAAAGCAGGCTCCAGGCTCTGAGCTGTCAGCAGAAACTGATACGGGTCTCGGGCTCAAGAATCAGAAATCATGATCTGAACCCAACTCGGATGCTTAACCGACTGAGCCTCCCAGGGGCCTCTATTTTATTTTTAAAGTTTATTTACTTATTTTGAGAGAGACAGAGACAGCATGAATGGGGGAGGCTCTGAGAGAGGGAGAGAATCCTAAGGAGGCTCCCTGCTGCCAGCACAGAGCCCGACCGACCGTAGGGCTCGAGTCCATGAAACCGGGAGGTCATGATCTGATCCGAAACCAAGAGTCTGGTACTTAACTGACTAAGCCACTTAGGCAGCCGCCCCTGCATTCACATTTTGGACACCCTGAATCACTAGGACTTCTCCCTCCAATCTCTCACATCTGTCATTTCTTTCTCAAAATGTCTGCCAACAATTCCTTTTATTCCCAATGCTGTGATCTTTGCTCTTATATCACCATCTCTTGCCAAGCTCACAGCTATCCTTCTTCGACATAGATTACTTCCAACCACTTTCTTCTTAAACCCTCCTCTTCAAAGTGCTGGTAGAATGACTCTCCCAAAACAGTTCCTCCCCTTCTCGAAAGCCCTCAGTTTTAACCCACTTGCTACAAAATAAAGTCCAAACTCCTTTGAATAGGTGCTTATTAGTCTACTTTGATCGCCTATTACTTTTTTACTCCTAAGACCCTGTGGCCCACTCACACAAGCCTGTCATTTTCCTATCTAGAAATCCTAAAAAACCCTCTACCTACTGCCATGAAGCCTTCTCAGGTGTTCCTAATTCAAAGTCACCCCTCTTGCTTATGTTATAAGAACAATCTCACTCTGCCACCTAGTTAGAGCACAGTCAGCCAAAACCGTGCTCCATGGACACACTCTGCTACTGGGCCCGTGGCATAAGTAGCTACTAGATCATAGTGGTTTTTTCCACTGAGCCCACATATGGCCAAGAAAGCCCTCTTGAAACAGAGCCTCCAACAGCAACGCAGCTTTGAGATGAAACTATTTGCTAACCTAGGATTGCATTATTATTTGCCAACAAATTAAAATTAGTGTCTTTTACTAAACTGCAAGCTACCGGAACGGCTATTGTCACATTTTTGTCTCTGTACTCCAGAGCCCATAGATTTTGCAGAGTAGGCAATCAACAAAGAATACTGGTAAAATAAATGAACGTATGAATCAATGAATGAAGGAGAGAGCACTCTTTAGTGCAGTACTTCTGATCTTTCAGAGTAGCCAAGGAATTATACTACATGATTCATAAGCCTGTAAGGCCCTATAAGCTCTGACTGCTAGCTAAAGGAAAAAAAAAAAAAAACGTTTCACTTGTATGTATTAATATTTTCTTGAATGTAGGCATATACTATTACTTAATAAAATACAACTCTAAGCATTCTTGAGTGTTTGAGTTTCAGAAAGACGGTAGAGGGCATATATTGAATATTATACAATACGCTGTGCAGGACATTTTCCTTTTGCCCTCCAGAACCACTTCCCACCCTCACTACCCTGTGGGGGCCCCAGCAGTTCACCTTCTGGTCTACACCTCTAGGCTCGCTTGCCTCTGGTTTTAGGTATGGTGCCACCAAAGAAAGGCACCAGCAGGACATATGCAAGGAAGAGGAAAAGCCACCCTGGGTATGTATTTCCCAGACTTCTCTGCTGGATTTGCTATCAGCTGGCTCCTTCCACCTTAAGGCCATAGCTGCTGACAGTGGCCTCTTTCCAGGCTGTTCTCTCTGGATTCCAGTAATGCTACTTCTACCTAGCCCTTCAAACCAAGGGGTACTTACTCACATCTCCTGGTGCACCAAGTAAACCCTCCTCTGGCCCTCCTGTGCCATCCCTTTTGGTCCCTCAAGCCACACACAGCCTTACAGACAATCCCTTTACTAAGCTCTCCTCATTCACTTGTGCTGAGTGCCCCCATCTCTTCCTGCTAAGACGCTGACTGATAGGTATTCCCACTGAGATCTGGGGCAGTATCCTATAAGCAAAAACATTAGTATATCTTCAGCAAACTGTAAAAATACACACACCAGGAAGAATAAATACAAACGATAAATAGCCTCCTGTCAGTTCAGGTGATTTATCACTAGATAAGTTCAGGTCCGAACAAGTTTTACAGTCATATGATTCATGAAAAAGCTTTCGGATTAGAGAGATTTGGGGATTTTGGAATTATAGATATGGGACTGTGGACCTGGTAGAATCTGTTAACATTTTTGGCATTCTGGGAACCACTGGACTAGGGGTTCACAGCACAAGTCTGTGACAGCTGGCTCAGCAGCAGAGTAACCAGGGACCCTGGGACCCTGGGAAGGACTATCCATCTGGGAATTGGGTTCCCAATTCCCAGTCTACCCCTATAGTGGGCAGTGGGCCTTCCGAGCACAGAAATAGCACTGGCACTTGGAGTAAAAACAATGGTAGAGGGAACATTCTAGTTTCCTGTGCATACTGCTCTGGATGTCACTGCAGCAGCCAGCACTGGACCCAGAACAGGAGACCTGGGTGTCAGCACCAGCTCTACCACCAACAGAACACAGGACCCAATCAAACTGCTGAACTGCAGACCTGTTTCTTCACACGTAGAAGAAATAAAACAGCCTGCATTTATGGAGTACTTACCATGTGCCTGGTTCTACTCTAGGCATCAGAACCTCAATTCATGAAATGCTCACAGCAGCTTTCCGACAGAAGTATTACTGTTAGCATCTTCATTTTACAGTTAAAGCAACTGGCTTCATTAACTTGTCTGAGGTCACTCAGGCTAGGACATGGCAAAGCTGGGACTCAAACCCAGCGAGTCTGACTCCCTGCATCCAGACTCTTGTATTTCATTTCTCTTTCATAAAAAGGTTTCCTGAGATTCAACATATACTCCTTCTTTATACTATAATGAAATGGGTGTTCAGATTTATATTTCTTTGTGGCGGCTTTCCATAAACGTACCTAGCATTTAGGAGGATAGATCTTACTAGCATATAGTAATAAATGAAGAGTGAATTACATGTATTTTCAATGCACAGTAGTAAGGTAGTTCACAATTTCTTCATATATAACAACAGTTCATTAACTGTTCTTGGAATGTGTTGAAGGTTAATTCAGTATTTCAATCTACCTCGTAAATTTGTCAGTCAATACACATATATAAGGCATTAGACAGTATCATCATATAGGAACCCTAGGTGCACAAAGACTCTGTGCTTTCCAAAGGAACAGAGGAGGCAGAGTGGTAGACCAAAGAGGGTTAGACAGAGTTAAGTGTGAATTATGAATTTGCTACTTACTGCCTGTATTACTTTAATTTCTACTTCAATTTTCGAACTAAGACGTAGGGAATCTTCTCTGACAGTTGATGGGAAGATTAAAATGAGAGAGCGTCTTTAAAACATCAATCATAATGCTAAGCAATCTTAGATGTTCAAGAGATGTTGGTTCCCCTTTCTCTTTTTTACTATCTCCTGTCACCTGTCCTCTACCTCCACCCTTCCAGAAGCATCATTTGAGTTCAAAGGTCAAGAGTAAACAACCTGATCTTAGGAATTCCAAAGGCATTTCATAACCTTTACTGAAAGATGAATCAGATTCAACTCACAGAATGACTTAAGCCTCACCAACTCTGGCCCCTGGGTGTAAGTGATACTACAGTAAGTATTATGAAGTATGGTGATATTCCAACATATTCAATCCTACCAGGAAAGGCAAGAAAACAAGAGCATTTATGCAAAACGTTAACATGGACAAAAGAAAAGTGCCTCTTGTGGCCTTGCCTGCTTATCTGGCCAAGCTGCTTCTGGAATAATCGCTTACTACCAGAACAGGAAAACAGCTGCAGCAGCATGAGTCTTTGGAGCTGTTGGCTGCCGAGCTCTTAGCAAGAGGGCTTGAAGTTACATAGTCACTAGTCCTATCTTACAGGAAATGAAGGCACAGTTCTCTCCTACCTAGGGGGACATGTTAATTCTGTCAAAACTCCACTTTACATGGATTCCCACTTCCCCAACATTCTCTGGAAAGATTGGGTTGGGGTCCCTAGGTGGCTCAGTCATTAAGCATCTGACTCCTGATTTTGGCTCAGGTCATGATCTCACGGTTCGTGAGACTGAGCTCCACGTAGTTCAGGGAGGATTAGGCTGCTTGGGATTCTCTCTCTCTGCCCCTCCCCCACTCATGTGCTCACACGTGCTCATGCACACGCACACCCACTCTGTCTCTTAAAATGAATAAACTTTAAAAAAAGAGATAATTTTTGCATCAGACTTATAAAAATTGCATTAAAATTTTCCTTCTCAAACTGCCCTTGTCTAAGATTATACTAAATCTTTAAATGAATTTGACGAGGGTTTTTTTTGTTCAGATATCTATTAGAATTAAAAAACAATTTTTTAATGCTTATTTTATTCTTGAGAGAGAGTGAGACAGAGGATTTGAAGTGGGCTCTGCACTAACAGCAAAGTGGGGCTTGAACTCACAAACGGTGAGATCATGACCTGAGCCAAAGTCGGATGCTTAACCAAGTGAGCCACCCAGGTGCCCTAAAATTTTTATATGCAAGGATTGACTCTTCTTTGCAAGTTCTTGTTATCCTGAAGTAGTTCTCAAAACTTATTGGCACTAACTAAATTATTTTCCGAGTGCTCTTATTACGACAAAGAATTTTTAGACTGCTCTGATTTTCCTATTGCTTTCTTAGCATCTATTTTTAAACAGATACCAAATCCTACTATTCTTCAGTAACTGTTCTGTGCTCTATGATCAATTTGGTCATTGGGTTAAGCAGACTTAACCCACCTTAACTCACCACAAGAACCCGTCAGCCATGTCAAGACTCATGTTATTTATGTGATGGACATAACTGAGTCACTTAAGTGACTTAACTCACTCCTACAAATAAACTGAATTATTGATTGGAATTAAATCACTACCAATACACCCAAGCAGAGTAGGGGAAGAAAACAGATCAGCCACAGACATTTGGTCTACAACAAACTTGCATTATCTAATACTTTCTGCAGTGCTATATTTTGCAATTATGCAAGGGTTTTATTTATTCATCCTTCTCTCCATCCATCCCAAGAATTTACCATCATCATTAGTACCTACAATGTGAAGTACCAAGAATGTAAAAAGAAATGCAAATTTGAAAGCATGTGTCTCTGCCAGAGGTAGGAGCAGGGCTGGAGTAGGAGGTCATCAAGGAACACTTCCCAGGGGAGATAATGCTAGAGATGGGTCTTAAAAGATGAATAACATAACAACTGGTCAGCTCAGCAGTAGGTGTGGGCAGTTGGGGCGGATGAGAAGGGTATTTCAGAAAGAGAGAAGAGACTGAAAAAAAGGCAAAGACGTAATAAACAATGTGACACATATAGGGAAACACCTTTAGTTTAGCTTTGCTGGACAGTAAGATGTAAAGAAGAGAATGCTGGAGACAAAGCTAGATTTGGAGGCCAGGCACTGGGGGTGGGGGGATCTGAATGCTGTGCGAGGTGTTTGAACTTAGAAGTTTGGATGAGAAATCCACTGTAGGTTTCAAACAGGGTAGTACTGGGATCCACTTGTGCTCTTAAATGGTCCCTCTGGGCTCTGCACAACCTGTCTGCACTCAGCTTTTCTGACCCACATCTCCTGCACTTCCCAGCCTCCTTTGGAGAAGAATGTATGCTGGAGCCCCGGAAAAAAGAAAGCCGGTTGTAAATGGCCAGATGCTAAGCCTCAAACGGAATCCTAAGACAAAGCCAAAGATGGATTTTAAATAGCTGTTAAGAAGTTTAGCTCAATGCCTCAGCGAGGAAGCTGAGAAAAGAACCCTATCAGTCCCCTCTCCCTGTCACTAGCTCATTACTACAGATCAGTTACCTGTTTTATTTACAGTAACCCAGGCAGGACAGACCACCTGACTTGGAAAGTGATGAAATAAGCACATCAGGTTTCCACTGAGTTGAGGAGGGGAGAACAGGTCAGCGAGATGCTCAGGGAGCAATATGGCATGCAGGGCTACCAACAAGGAGGGAAGGTTTATTATGAGAGTTCTCTGGTGGCAAGCCACAAAAACATTTCTGATTCTGAAACAAGGAACAATGTTTTAAAAAGATCGTGAGACTGTCACATGATGGGAGGTCAAAGCTTAAGAACAATGTTTGGGACAGAAAAGAGAACACAATCTTGCCAGAATACAGTCCTGCCAGGATGCTTCCTATAAAATTAACCAATTTTGACTTCTTCCCCATCTTTGCTTCATTCTTCTCAGGATACAGAATATCAGAACATTGCATCAGATTGGCTGTGCTTAGGTTGCACACTTACCTTCCATTAGGCAGTCTCTGGGTGTTAAAGAAACAGTCTGGCTGACGTGGACTTTAGCAACTCCTTTGCCTTCTATAATGCTAAGCTAGCCCCCAAGATCACACACCATGTTGGAGGAAAGTCCCTAAATTGACATCTGGGTGCATTTAGGTAGCAGGAGTGGATTCTGAGACACCCACAAATAATCAGTGTTTATTAGAGTAAGATTTGGTGAAGCCTCAAGCAGGCAGAGCTGGCCAGAAAGCACCAGCTAAGAGGCACAGTCAGGTTGTGGGGGTAAAGATAACTAAGAGCTGAGAAGGGAAGAGATCTTACAGAGAGTGAAGTAGAGAAAGAACACACTTGCCCACCTTGCAGTTTTGCCTAGATGTGGCCCTGAATATGGAGGGTCTTATTTCCTGAAGGTCACAAATCAAATGGACCTGTGATTTTGTGATGAGAATACAATGGTTCAAATCTACATTGACTCATCAGTTCTCAAATATGGCTCAGATTACATCATTTAATGAAATTTACATGAGCTGACCTGAGTCACGTGGGTCTAGAGAAGTATAACTGAAAGTATAATTAAGTAAGTTTGTGAAATGGTGGTTAAAAATAGTAACAGTGGAAGGAAGGCAGGGTTTGAAGCAGGACAGACATAGAAATAAACTCTGTTTCTTCCATTTAGTGCTGTAGGACTATAAGCATTTAATTAATCTCTCTGGGATGTGATTTTTCTCATCTGTAAAATGAGATGGGAATATCTACCAGACAGAGTTGTTGGCCAGGATTTATAAAGGAAAACTTATAAAATCGCTGCGTACATAATGCTCAATAAACATATATTCCTTTTATTATGCTATGCTTTCAAGAAATTGTTACTCTACCTTCTACTTTATTAGCAATACCTATTTGAGGTTCCAGGGAAATTCAATAAATTCTAGCCACCATTATTAGTCAACCAAAGAAGATAATTCAATATACTCCAAAGACTATAAATATTTCTACAGAAAGGATTATGACTGTGTTAACAGAGCCATGCATTGACACTGAGCAGAAGGACTGTTTGTTTATCAGTTGAAACATTATTCAGTGATGTACCTAGTTATTACTGATTATTATCCAGCTCCAAAAAGTCAGAGAAAGCCTGAATGGCTCGACATCTCAGGCCGGAATCCTGGCATGCCCCTGAAGAGGAAGTCTTGATTCACAGCACTGGTATTCCAGATCAGTCACTTCTGGTTGGTTTCTCAGAAGGCAGCTAGCACACTTAGTAAAACATCTGGTACAAGGTAGGCTTAAACAATACTTAAGGAATAGGAGACCTCCTCCACTTAATCCTCCATTATTACACCCGCAAATGTAAAATGAAACTATAGGTCTGCTACCTGACTGTGCCTTTCTCAAAAAAAAAAAAAAAGAAAAAGAAAAAAAAAAGTGGGAGGACTGGACAGTCATAAGAGAGCTGTGCCAACGGGCCTCAACACTAGAGAAAAGGATGCTGTGTACCTCATGCCCCTGCAGTTGTGCAATGCAGCCCCATTAGAATGGCTTCAAAAACAGGAGTATAAGGCTAAAAGAAACAATAATTGTAATAAAACTTGTGTTGGAGAGAGGCCAATTCTGATCTCTGCACTGTCACGTGACAGCCAGAAGACTATATTATATTGATTTATATTTCTTCCTGATCCCTTTCTTTGGAATATCACCCCAAGTGTCTTTTCACAGGAGCCTTCCTTAGGCTACGTGGTTTGGATTGAGCACTCCCAGCACCCCCCACCTCACCAGTTGCCACAGAAGTCAGACCTGGGTGTAGGAATGGGTATTTGACCAAAGCTGGCCCACTTCCCTGGGACCTCTGCCAGATCTTCATACCAAGATTTTTTTTTACTCTCTCTGTAAGGATAGTGCAACCCTGCAGCTGCAAACAGCCAGCTTGCTACCCCAAAGTTTGTGTGATATATGTTGAAGACAAGAAGAGACAAAGATGCTGGGGACCTTCCTAACAGCATAGTTTGACCCTATATTCTAAGGCATGTCTGAAGTAAATACTACCACTTCTTTTGCTGCTTAAGCTAGTATAAGCTGGGTTCTTCTATCTGGCAACCACACAGCCAGCACTCACAGGGCCGTAAACTGTTTCTTCCATTTAATGCTGTACGACTATGAGCCTTTACTCAATCTCTCTGGAATCTGATTTTTTTAAAGCACTTGACTCACTTATCCCCACAACAACCCCATGAGGAGTTACCCTCATTATCATTCTCTCCACTTTGCAGATGAGAAATGGGAGCACAGAGAGGTTAACTCACTCAAAGTCACATATCTAGAAAGAGACAGAGGTGGAATTCAATCCAGGTAATCTGGCACCAGAGTCCGGGAACTTAGCAACTACGCCGTGCTGATTCTTCATCGCCCAGACTAGTATCATGAACCTGGGGGACAAGCAACTCAACAACTCTGAGCCTTCCATGTAAGGAGCAAATACACAACATTTTATCAGAGCAGGCTCTTAGTAAATAGTGGTGATTGCAGTATTTGTACTAACCTACTTCATTCCAATTGCTTCATTCTGAGTGGTGCTTGGTTGGGGGAAATAAATGACCTTATCTTTACAAACAGCTTTGGGGATTTGGAATGAATGCTGGGTTCTAAGAATCATGATAGCTTATTCCCTAAAAACAAGTAACAGTTTTATTCCCTTCCACAGAGAAAGAATGAACCACAGTTTGGACCTCATAACTTGAGTGTGTCTGTCCTTGTCGCCATCACGTGTAGTAATAAATGGTCACTTGAGGTTTAGAGGTTTTTTTAAAAATCCTCTCACAGTGATTGAAAAAAAGGCTGAAGATGATGAGATACTTGAGAAAGAATTAGTATACCCTTAACAGTGCTTCAAAGAATTCAGAATCCCTTTGTTCTGAATTCTTTTCAACTGCTAATGTTGGAAAAGGGGTATATTTCCTAAATTAGATGAATTCCTGTTCTCTACAGATCACAAGTCTGATCCAAGTGAAATATAATTCTAAAGGTAATGTGAATAGTAGAAATTTACCTTCAGATAACTGCAGTCATTTAGAGTATGCTCCTTTTATGGTTTTTGGTTTTTTTTTCCCCCTTGTAGCTTCCCCATTCTTATTTGGATCTGTTCTCTGCAGACACAGGACAAATTGGCCACTTCCCTCTTCCTGGCTGGTTTGCCCTTCCAGGTCCCTCTGGTGAAGAGCAATGTGATCAGTGCTGAGGCATTCCTAGGTGGAGTCACTTGGCTGTAGCTACTGAAGGGAAAACCCATCCCATTTATGTCCCTAATTATAAAACCAGCATGGAGTGTGGGTAAGATACTATATACAGTTCTAGTTGTTCTATTCATTCATGTATTTATTCCTTGATTCACTTATTACACATAAGTTTACAAATTTATATATTTCTTGAGAGCATCTATGCCAGACAACATTCCTGGTTCTGAGGATACAAACTCAGTTGAAATAACATTATGAAATTTCTTCGTATGCTTTCATTTTGCATTTCCCAATAAAATATTCTTCCTGTTCAGCCAGAGAATAGAACTGTTTTAGTGTGACTTCTCCAAAGGAGAATCATGAGCAGATCAAAGAAGGGCAACATGATCTCATGGCTAGCAGGTGACAGAGCAGAGATCAGAACTGGCCTCTCCCTCCAACACAAGTTTTATTACTGTAACTATTGTTTCATTTAGCCTCACACTCCTGTCTTCAAAGCCATTCTAACAGGGCACAACTTTAGGGGCATAAGTCACACAGTATCCTACTGTCTGCTTCTGAGGATCTTGGCACTGCTCTCCTATGATTTTTGAGTCCTCCTACTTTTTAGAGGAAGTTGCAGTAAGATAACAGTCCTGTACTTACATTTTTGAATTTGAAGATATAGAAACTGATAAAGTTGTCATAGTTGGAACAGAAAAACAGCTAAAGCTTTAAAGTCAGATTTTCACTTTCAAGGAGGGTCCTTGAAGGACGTTCCAGATATCTAGCCAAGAAAACTAGGATTTTTATGACTAGAGCTCAGCACTTGAGTTTCCTAAATTGTAAAAACTTCCCATTAACATCAAACCAAAGTGTGAAAGATTGAATGTGGAGATTTTTAAACCAGGACAACTAAGGCTGCACACAGTGATGTAAAGAGAGAGCAGTATTGCTTCCACACAGAGGAGGCTTGAAAACTCTCAGATCTTGGGAGACATGGTAAAGAGAAAATGGAATTATACTCAAGAAGTATATCCAATCTGCCCCTTCCTGGCTTAAATCCATGGGATGCAGAGTAATAGGAACAGCATGATTGAGTATTCAAGGATGGAGAAGCTTATGTGCCATCCCCACCTGAAATTCTGGACAAGGCCCCCTGCAAAGAACCTAAGATGACCTCCCAGAAACTGGCATGGAAGACCTAGAGAGGACCAGTAATTTCCCATGGCCCCCAGTGAGAAATGACTGGCAAGCTCTCAGAGGAATCACTATAGCTGAGATGAAGTGACTTTGTGGCAGAGGGCCTCATAGTTGATAGCCCAAGAGATCCCCAGAGCCGGCAAGATCTGAGGTGGGGTCCTATGAGCAGGGCGGAAATGTTAGGGCTCCCAAGGAGTACTGTAGGGCTCCCAAGGAGCACTGCCTATGCTTACAGAGTGAATAAGGAGCTCCACCAGCAGTGGGGGCAATGTGAACAGTCACCCCTCCCCACCTCCCACCACCAAAGACTAAAGCAGATGAGCCAAGTCTGGAGGCACCAGACCCACAATGTTACAAATGTCTCCTGTACCCAGACACAATCTCAGGATACCAAGCAAAAGACAAGAACCCACCACAGAAAAAAAGAACCATAATGGGAAGTTGGAACTTAGAATGACTGAGCTTAAATTGTGAATTAAGTGATTTCCTAAAAAAGACATCTTTAAACCAAAATGCTGATTATTTTTGAAGTGGTATAATAGAGTTGAGTTTAAGGACAGATGAATAAAGGTACACCTTCTGTAAACTGGGCTTGTGACTGTATTCAAAACCCACTACATGAAGATAAATGAGATAAAATTCCTGCTTTAAGAAGCATATAATCTTGGGATGTATTATAAGGTGAAGCATCGAAGCTAAGAGTTTTCTGCCTTACAATTTTGCATATAATTGGTCTTGGCATTTTATGAATAAATACATTTCATGCTTGTAAAGTGGGCCTATGGGGGCTAAGTGAGAATAAAGCCTAGGGCCAGAAGAACTAATGTTCTACTGCAGAAATATGTCATTTGAAGGGTGCCTGGGTGGCTCAGTTGGTTAAGCATCAACTTCGGCTCAGGTCATGATCTCATGGCTCATGAGTTCGAGACCCAGGTCGGGCTCTGCGCAGACGCTCAGAACCTGGAGACTGCCTCAGGTTCTTATCTCAGTCTCTCTCTGCCCCTTCACTGCTTGCACACTGTCTCTCTTTCTCTACCTCTCAGATATAAATAAACATTTAAAAAAAGAAAGAAATATGATGCCATTTGAGAAAAACACAGTAGAGCTGGATGAAAGCCCAGTAAAGGACAATCGAACTAATCACCAAGTTGAGAAAGATGCTTGACACAAAGAAATATTACAAAGATAAACCAGTCAAGAAATGAAAATGCTGAGATGGAACAGACTGATGTCTCTGTTTTTCCTAAAATATTGCAATCATCATAAGCCATTACTGGATTACAATCCAAAAAAATAAAAAATGGGTTGGCTAGCTCCAGAGTCTGATTCATTTTGACAATTTTTTTGACCTAATAAACCCCACATGATATCAGAAGTAACATGATCTTAGGTGTCTTTTTATGTGCTATGGAGGCAGGCAAGGTTCATATGGTATGTTTATTGGTGTTGCCCAGTTAATGTCTCAGCAATGGAGGATCTGTTTCGGAACAGCCTCCAGTCAAGGAAGGATTTTCCTCCAAAATACTTTAAAACCAGACACTGAGAAAACCCAGATGTGATGCAGAAGAATGCTTATTACCCAATGAAATCCCAGCCACAGCAACACTGTCCACATGGAGCACCTTGGGGAGAGGTTCAGAGAGCTGCAGATTTGGACAGTCACTCCCAGGGCAGACAAGACAAGTGCTACAACTCAGCGTGGGCTTTGGGAAAACGCATAAGAAATGGTTTGATTTGGTACCTAGGTCTTTGAAGCAAGAAGCAAACATTTCAGGACAGAGCAGATTTTGAGTTATGGCAGCAATCTGAGCCATGTGGCAGAAGAGGTGGCTGGGGCAGCAAGGCCATTCAATCATGCTAGATAAAGCACTGTCATCAATTCCTTGGCAAGGAAGAAACAGACACCTGTATAAAAACATACTCTGTTTTCTTTATAGTTACTGGTTGCTTTTACATGTTTGAAATTGTAAGGAGATCTTATTACAGAGTATGGGTTTAGTCATTCTCAACAAGTGCTTTTGATGTCTCCATAAAAATCTAAGTTAAATATCCCCGTCTGCATGGATCCTGACTGGTTATTAAAATCGAGATTCTGGTAAAGAGTGGCAAGGACTTTTTTTTTTTGATGAGTATGCTAAATGGGATACACTTATTTATGCTTCTACAGCTCCTGTCCCCTATGATCTTTCCAAGCTGTACAATCTCACGGTGATTTGAATCTCATGTGTATCTAGGCTGGAGGATGTGATTTTCTCCACACACTCTTCTAAGTCAGCATCTAAGGCCCCCAAACTTGTGCCAGTGGTGTGCTGGAGCTGATTTGCGTTGGCTCATAAAAGCTGGTTATTAAATTTTTAGGAATTCTGTGAGCCAGTTGTTAGACACAGCTGTTACTAAAATTAAATTATATAAACTTACAATTAAATAAATTACATTTGAAACAAAGGTAGGAAATACTAATTATTTAATTACATTTTGCTATTTTTATGCCTTTAAGGCTATTTACGTCTGTTGTTCCTGAGAGTGGAAATACAGCACAATGGTGTGCTACTGTGCATCTCTTCCCGGCTCTGCCGTCAGTAACATCATGTCAGTAGTTTGAAATTGGCCATGATGGAGGTACTGAGGCTAAGAAAATTAGCAAATTACTACAAATGAGGGCTTGTTTTGCTGATTGTCTAGAATTTAAAAAGTGAAGAAGAAAGTGTTCACAATACAGATTAAACCTACAAGTATGTTGTATCTATAGCCACTATGTTATAAATAACACAAATAAACAAAGAAATATTCTTCCATTATTCAAAGACATTTTCTGATTCAGCAAAATGACTCATGTTATCTACAAAACAGTGATATTCTGACACAGGTCTTGATTGTTTCACTGTTGTCTTCCTGATTAACATAGATACAAATATCAACCAACATACATGTCAGAATACACTCATTCATCAATTGCTACTATAGATTACCAACAGATAGAAGGGTTCAGTCAAAAAAAAAAAAAACAACAAAAGCATTTTATGAGAATCAATTGGTTATATGGAGGTTATAATAAGGATATAGTGTATTTATTATTTGTAAATTGTGTGGTACACATCCTATATATAAAATTCGTAATAACCTTATGAATAAAACACATACTTTTTTTCCAGAGAGACAGTTGTTAAACATTTACCAGAAATCACTGCCTGTGCCTCATTCTCATATAGGGAAAAGGGGGATTGGTCCATTTTTCTCTGTTAGTTTTTTTTTTTTTTTTAGGACAGTTATCGCTTTTTATTAAGAAATATTTAATTTCAGATCTCTGCCCATTGGCCCTCTGTTGTTTTCTATAGGGTCAAAGGAGCTTGGCTTAAGTGCTACTACAAGGAAAAGAATGCAGTAATTACCTATTTTCCTTACAATTAAAAGTGGTTTTTAAGGATGAATATAGCTGATCCTTGAACAACACAGGTTTGAATTGTGTGTCCAATTATATGCAGATTTTTTTTATAGCAAGTTCTGTAAATATATTTTCTCTTCCTTATGTTTTTCCTAATAACATTTTTCCTCTAGCTTACGTTATTGTAAGAACAGAGTATGTAACACAAATAACATACAAAACTATGTAATAACTGACTGTTTATGTTACTGGTAAACGCTTTCCAGTCAACAGTATGCTACTACTAGTTAACTTTTAGGTGAGTCAAAAGTTACAGGCAGATTTTCAACTGTGTGGGGGATGGGGCAGGGAGCGACGCCCCAACCCTTATGTTGTTCAAGGGTCAACTAACTGTATGTACACACTGCATTATCTGTGCTAATAATCAAGCTGACCCTAATTAGTTGTGCCTTTGAAATTATTTCTATAGGAGTTTGAAAAAGATTTATATTTGTGATGTTTGAAAATGACCAATTTGTTTTGTCTTTGTTTTTTTGTTTTTTTGTTTTTAAGAAATCAGTGTGTACTATGAAAACCAGAGTGCCTACATTTTAAACCCAGATCTGTAATCTACCAACTCTGTTATCTGCTTAGATAACCTCCCTGTACTTCAGTTTCCCCATCTGTGAAATGAACATGGTAATGGAATCTACTGCATAGGGTGGTTGTGATAATTAGATTAGTCAATGTGTATAAAGTATTTAAAAAAGTGCCTAGCACACAACAGAAGGCTTGCCATTATCATTACCACTGCTATTACTACAACTGCTGCTGCCACACAAAGGAGTCAACTCACTGACTTAAGGATATTAAAAGTAAACTGTAAAGAGTCCTGACCTTAGATTCGTGCTGGTGCATAAAAAGTGGCTTACCAAAAATCACACAACTTGTAGTATTAGAATCCAAAACAGATGTCCCATTATGGTTCTTCTCTTGTTAACTCACTGGCTTCTTTCTGAGCTTTTTATTTATCTTCACTAGTTAGTCAATTTCCAGAAGTGATGTGGTTCTTTTATGAAAAAGAATGCTTTTATCTAAGTATACTTGGATGCTCTATAGATGCATTTTCCAATATGGTAGCCACCAGCCACATGTGGCTACTGAGCATTTGATGTGTGACTAGCATGAACTACGATGTAACTATAAATGTAAAACACAAACCAGATTTTGAAGACTTGCTATGAATATAAAACATAAAATACTCATTAATAATGTTTATGTCGGTTACAAGCTTAAATTGTAATATTGTGAATATACTGAGTTAAATAGAGTATGTTATTAAAATTAGTTTCACCTGTTTCTTTTTACTTCATATGGCTTCTAGAAAACTTAAACCTATATATGTGCCCCACATTTATGGTTTGCATTATATTTATATTGGACAGTCCTGCTCCATGCAAGAGTAATCTTTATGTCCAACTTTGAAAGCTGAAAATACTGCTTTAATAACCCAAGAAGTGTTCTTTGCCTCAGTTAAAAAAAAAAAAAACTAATAACTAACATCCACCTAGTCATCCAAGGTAGAAATCTAAGAGATACTGATGACTCTTCCTCTGCCCCACACACAATAATGGTCGAATCATTCTCAAATCTATCTCTCCATCTCTATCCCTTCTGCCAGTTCCTTCCTTATCATTCCTTATTTGGACGTTATGAGAATCTTCATGCCACTCTACCTGGCCACAAGTCTTGGCTCCCCAAATCCGTCTCCTACACTGCTGCCAGGATAATATGTACCTAAACACAAGTCATGTATAATGACACTCTCCCGAGAAAGGTCCTTCCTTCCTTTGCTTCTTAGTACCAAGTTCAGTGGCATGGCACATCTCCACTTACCCCCATGGCTTTGATACTGCTTACTTTTCCAGTCTCATCTCAATTCCTTGCACATGCTACCTTTGAAGTGATATACAGAAATTCTTAATTATGCACATTCTGGGGGTGCCTGGGTGGCTCAGTCGGTAAGCATTTGACTCTCGATTTCAGCTCAGGTCATGATCTCAAGGTTCCTGAAATCAAGCCCTGCATCAGGGCCTGCTTGGGATTCTCTCTCTCTGCCCTCCCGTGTTCGTGCACACAGGCATGCGCACATGCGCTCTCTCTCTCAAAATAAATAAACATGTTTTAAAAATATGTACATTTTGTTAGGTATTAGGTTGTTGTGGGGGTGTGGGGAGTGGAGAGGAATGGAGAAGATGACCTGGGCAATGGTATGAAATGTTCACTTATTATATTTATAAACTCATTGGTAAATTTTTTTGAATGAAATATAAAACATAGACTCAACATCCTATAAGGTGTCCTGGCCAACGTGTTAAAAACAAGAGTAAAAAACAATTTGTATGGTTTATCTGACACATCTTAACATGATTCCTCTGGTTTCCTCAAAACTGTGACATCCTGAAATGAAATCCTGTATGAAAAGAGTTTGGTGCCTGGGACATATTGTATATTTAATTCACAATCACTTTCTACCCCTTTGCTCATATCTTCCCTCCACCAACCCTACCCCCATCATCCTAAGTCTCTAGGTAGAAGTCCAGGAGGTGAAATCCAAATTTTCAAAAATAATGGATGATTTACATGGGAAATCACTTTCAAGGGCTTTATCCATGTCACAGACCAGTGATTACCAAGGAGCTTAAATATGTTATTGCATGGAAAAGCCTTATTTGTTGAGAATAGTGAAGAGAGGAAAAGAGGAGCACATGAGGCAGAGTAGGCAATAATTGGAAAAACAGGGAAAACACATCTCATGCCTGCTTCCTTCCTGACAAATTAAACAAGAATAAAGAAATCATGTGAATGGCCAGGTTACCTCTATATTTCAAAAAGCATATACCTCAATATGGAGATACATTGGAGAATTTCATTTAGTATTAACATGACACTTTCATCTTGATGAAAAATAATCTGAGTCTGGCTAACATTCTCAGTACCTATCCTGCCCAATAACTATCTTCACACTCTCTAGTAAATTCTAAAAATTAAAAAGTAATTATATAACAACTGATTTACACACTTAGGTAAACCAATAATTATGGAAACATCACTGGGACCTTGATGAAAGTTGCCATTTTCACCTTGATAATGCCTAGATTTTTTTTTCCTTCAGAGATGTACAGTCATTTTTTTTAATTTTTAAGATGATACGAATTACTTAATAGTCATCACCCTTGTGACTCAGTACGATCGGTACTCTGATGGATTATTTGGAACACATAATTAATACTTATTTGCACAGTTACCAAAATGAAGACACATTTACACAACTGAACTTCTCCTTTATTTGACAGCTGGTCAAAAACAAACATTCTCATAGGCTTTGTTATTAAGCTGCCTATATTTGTAGAATCTGCAAGTCTGAGAAATATTTAGAATCCGCCTAATTATCCACCTTCAGACCCAATTTAGGCACTCGATTCAATTCATCAAGAGGTTTTCCCTTTTGCTCTCAAATCTAATTCATCAGACTTTTATACAATTCTTGAATAGCCTTTAAGCTTTCTGGAAGTTTAACCATCAAAATGACACCCCTGGCTAATTACCGCCCTAAGACGCTGATTTCCTATGTCAAAATTACCCACTTTGAGAGAGTTCTGGCACAGGGTGGTACTTGCTCGTAACTGGATTAAGATTACTCACGTTTCTGAAAGATTTAGCTTTCAGAGCCCCCACTGGGCAAGACAAGATGAGATCATCATTCTTTTCTGGTTCCCACAAGTCATGTTTTTCAATATAGAAAGTTAAGAGGATTTTGATGTAAAATTTATAACTATTTCTGTAAAATAGTGGTAGCAGCCACACTAGAAGTTTTAGTTCTCTGAGGATGCTAAAATAAAGTCGCAGTGATGTTGCTGGGATTTTCCCCTAGACTCTGCTGTGTTTCCAACACCCCATATCCTCACCTGCTCTCCAATCCCAATCCTTCAATCCAGGGAAAGTCAAATCATGCCACATGGGCCAAATCTGGACTGCCACCTGTTTTTGGTAAATAAAATTCTATTAGAATACAGCCACACTCGTTTGCTTACATGTCTATGGCAGCTTTCATGCTGAGTAATTAGGACAGAGATCATATGGTCTGAAAGCCTAAAATAATTACAATCTGGCTCTTGAGGATAATGTTTCCTGACCTTAGATCTAACAGGATCACTGAGTCTTCTCTTTCAGCCCTTTCTTCTCAAAACATGTATGTGGTGGATGACCAAGTCAAGGGAACTCTTCCGCTTTTTCAAGAACACAGCAAATACTTTCAAGCCACAAAATGCTCTTTGCTAGTAATACCCTCTTTTACCTTCACTTTCTTGAGTTCCTACCTATCCCCTAAAACTCAGCTCTAGTGTCATTTCACTTGAGATTCTTTTCTTGACTATCCCATGAAATAAAACTCTCATATCATTTTATTCTATTAACGCATTTGTCTCATTCTCTTTTTAAGGATATCTTTTGTGTACTCAAGTACATCAATAAGTTCATTTAAAGAGACTTGATTTCTTTACTATATTATCTTATCATACAGACTCATGGTATCTATTTATTCAATTCTTAAGGGCTGTTGTGAGCTATTCTTCTTCTAATAATAGCACTTTGATACAGAGATATTATTGTATACAACTCTGTATTTCATTTTCCCCAAATCCTCCTCCAATCCACCCCTGACACTCCCCAGGTAGCCCAAAGCACAGTGCCCAGTTTACCATGTAAGACAAATTCCAAAAGGATCAGAGATTAAATGTAAAATATTAAACCACACCAAGTACAGCTGACCCTTGAACAGCATGGACTCGAACTGTGTAGGTCCACCTATATGCAGATTTTGTTCAATAAATATACTACAGTACTATAAATGTAAATGTTTTATCTCTTCCTTTTGATTTTCTAAATAAAATTTTCTTTCCTCTGGCTTACTTTATTATAAGAATATAATTTACAATACATAAAACATACAAAATATGTGCAAATCAACTGCTTATGTTATTGATAAGGCTTGCAGTCAATGGTAGGGTCTCAGTAGTTACGTTTTTGGGCAAACATCATATGCAGATTTTTCACCATATGGGGGATAGGCTGGTACCTCTAACCCCTGCATTGTTCATGGATCAACTATACTTCAAAAACCATGGATGAATCCCTTTATAATTTGATAGTGGTAAAAACTTTCCTAACTATAACCCAAAATTCAGAAGGAGTAAGAGGAAACACTAATAAATTTGATTATATAAAACCTTAAAAACAGGATTTTTTTTTATATAGGAAAGGCAACATGAGTAAAGTAAAAGCACAAATGACAAACTGAGAAAAAATATTTGCCATTTCTGTCACAGAAAAGGGATAATACTCTGAATATAAAAAGAGTTTCTAACAGAGAAAAGAAATAAACTAACACCCTACTGAAAAATGAGCTAAAGATATTAACAGATAAATCAGAAAGCAATACAAATAGTTCTTAACTGTATAAGAAGATACTCAACCTTACTCATAATAAGAAAAATGAAACCTAAACTACAGTGACCTAATAGGACCTGGCAACAAATAAAAAAATCTGAAATATGTTCATGAGACCTTAGGGAAACAGGCATTCACATACTGCTGATGGGAATTCAAAATGGTACACTAATGGGGGAGAATTCGGCCTCTTCTAGCAACACAGCTATGCATTTATTTTCTAACTCAGCAATTTGACATCTAACAATTTAATCAAAGATATACTGGCAAAAGTATGAAAAGATATATATAGAAGGTTATTCTTTATACCACTTGTAACAGCATAAACACGGGAATAACCCAGGTGCCCATCTATAGCAGAATGGGTGAGCCCACAGAAAACTATGAAGCTATAAAAAGGAAGGAGGAATACTTCTACATTATTGCTATGGAGAGATGCCCACCATATATCATTAATTGGAAACAGCAAAGTGCATATGGTATATGTCTGCTATTTTTCAGAAAGTTGTTTTTTTTTTTTAATTTTTTTAATGTTTATTTCTGAGAGAGAGAGACAGATAGAGTGCGAGCTGGGGAAGGGCAGAAAGAGAGGGGAACATAGAATCCAAAGCAGGCTTCAGGCTCTGAGCTGTCAGCACAGAGCCCGATGCAGGGCTTGAACCCATGAACTGTGAGATCATGACCTGAGCTGAAGCTGGATGCTTAACCGACTGAGCCACCCAGGTGCCCCTTCTTTTTTTTTGTTTTTAAAGAATTGTTTTTTAATGTTTATTTATCTTTGAGAGAGAGAGAGAGAGAGAGACAGAGAGAGAGGGAGCAGGGTAAGGGCAGAGGGAGAGTGACACAGAATCCCAAGCAAGCTCCAGGCTCTGAGCTGTCTGCATAGAACCTGATGTGGGGCTCGAACCTACGCAGTGAGATCATGTACCTGAGCTGAATTTGGACACTTAACTGACTGAGCCACCCAGGCGCCCCAGAAATAGTTGTTTTTCTTAATCCCCCTCCCTACCACCTATACACACATACCAACAACAGCACATAACTTCCAGAGAAGGACTGCCTGATGCCTCAATTCACTCTGGGTCACAAAAGCAGAAGTGAAATATTCTACTACCGCCTCTCATTCAGTTTGTCTAGTAATACTCAGAAACTTCACAGGCAACAGGGTCTGTAGTACTCAGCCCTTTCTTTTAAAAATGTTTTTTAACATTTTTTATTCATAATTGAGAGACAGAGAAAGAACGCAAGCAGGGTAGGGGCAGACAGAGAATGAGAGAGAGAGAGAGAGAGAGAGAGAGAGAGAGAGAGAGAATCCAAAGCAAACTCGAGGCTCTGAGCTGTCAGCACAGAGCCCGACACGGGGCTCAAACCCACAAACTGTGAGATGGTGAACTGAGGCGAAGTCAGATGCTCAACCACTTAACTGACTGAGTCACCCAGGTTGACCCAGTACTCAGCCCTTTCCGACCTGACCTGGGGAACGTAAAGAGCTTTTCAGACCAAATGGATTCAGTTATTTTAATCTCGAGTTGACCAGGTCCCAAAACAAGGTCAACTTTTTCATAATAAAGTTTCATTTACGAGGAAACTGAGGCACAGAGGGATTAAATAAGTTGTCCAAAGTCACATAGCTAGCAAGAGGCAGAGCTGGGATTTGAACACAGGCTTGGCTATTTACTATACTCTGTCACCTCTCTATTCAACCCCTCTCATTTCAGTTCACAATACGGGCTCCCTTTTTCTTTATAGCCAAATGTCACATTTCAAACATATAAGTCAACTTAAGTATATGGCAATTTTTAAAATATCTTTGAACATGTTCTTAAAATCCAGATAAAAGTCTTCAGAGCAAGGGTCAAAGGGAAGTTAAGAAAAGTAAGTACATTGAGTTAAACATACAATTCTTTCCAATGCTTCACAGATGGTTCCCTAACTGTTCATTTACTTAAAAAAAATATATGGGGCAAATTTTCTCAATCTGCTACAAATTATAATGGCAAAAACTCATTAGCTTAAAAAAAAGTCGCAGGTTTATTGGCTTATATGAGCACGTATCATTTTATTTGCCAAAACCTCACCTCCCCTCAATTCAGCATGCAAGCTGGCTCATAGGAGATTGAAGAGTACTGCTCCAAGACAGAATTTTGGGCGTACAAAGGTGAAAACATAAGCCCATTCCCAGTACATGCCCACAGGAGACACATATGAAAGGCAGTGAATATGCCACGGCAGAAATTTTGTAAAATGTAACATGACTATCATCTGTACCTTTGAAGACAGATTAGAGACAAAGTTATATCACCATATAATTCAAGCTTATGGCAGTCTATTTTACAATTAAGTCAAAAAATGGACAATGACAAAGAGATAGTATCTTACACTCTCTGTGGCTGACCACACCCCTCCTCCTCTCAACTGCATTCTCTACCCCTGAAAGCTGGCACTGCCTACAAATAAAAATATACTGAAATTCACTTAAACTCAAGAGATTAGTGATACAGGTATTCTCGTGCTAGAAGGCAGTATCTAATGAAAAAAGGTCTTTGTAAGTCCTGTTCAGTTAGACATTATAGGAACAATGGAAGAGGTAGGCAAAATTCCTTAACCCATTAAGACAGATATAGGATATCCCCAAGCAAAGTAAAAATTCTCTTGATCGTGGGAAATAATAAAACAATTTTAAATGGTCTTAGGAGATCTTAGTGCAAGGGGGTATTTAAATTAGTGGGAAAAAAATCCAGTGAGGGTTATAAAGAACCAATAATGTAATCAACTCGCCTGCTATTACGACAAAAACACAATGAAAATGTATTTCAGTGCAATATTCAGGATAGACCAGGGGGAAAAAAAAAGACAGAAACGAGGAGAAGTAAAGACCATCACTTCAGGCCTACCTCCATTACCATTTCTGTAACAACAGCAACTATGCATGAGACATTCTCTTGAATCACTCCAGTTTCAATTATTCTGTATTCCTGTTTAGACACATTCATCTGCACTCATCACATGTTGTGTTTTGGGTTGGAAAATGTTGTCTTCAAACCTACTTGCACCTAGATCACAGATGCACTCTTGTTGTAGTCCCAGGTCCTCCTTCCTGACCAGTAGCTGGACAAAAGTGACCTTTTGGCTCCCCTGCCATTTGCCCCTTGTCCTCCCCCACACCCAAACAACACCAGCCCCAATACGTTTTGGCACTGTAACTCTACCTTCCCTCTCACAGTGACAGCCAGGATTCCCAACCTGACCAACCTCAGGCTTCCAGCCCTGAACTGCTCTCAAGGCTATAAATCTAATCCTATCTCCCACCTCAACTGAGAAAACTTAGTTTGCTTGGCTCTGTGCCCCAAACTCCCTAATACTCCCCAGCTGTTTTTGGCCACAAGTTCCCTTTCCATAAACCTGAACAACAAAAAGACATATTTTAGGTACTTACCTATCCAGCTAACTTTAGTTCCTCCCTCATTCTAAAAGGTTCTCTCACAGTGCAGTAAAGATGAAGAAATAGTGAAGGAAAAATCAGTTCAATTGCTGAAATATTTACTGAGCATCCACTCTATATGTTCTATGTAAGCACTGTACTCTACACTAGCTGATAGGGGATGGGACTGACACACCCCAAATAAATGACATACACCCCTCACTCTCAAAACCCTTAGAATTGAATGGGTAGGGAGCAGGGGTGAAAATGGGTAGGGGTGATTCTTACATGAGATAATCTAGTTTCCTTGAGGAATGAAGTATAGAGGGAAAGGATAAACCATGCTTGCCTCTCTCTGTTATGAGCACCAAATGAGAAGCAATAGCTTCTGACCAGAAGACTGGGGAAGTCTCATTGGTGGAAATGGCTCTGGAATCAGACCTGGAAGAATAAGGAGGATTTCAATAGTGGACAATGAAAGAAAGTACAGGAGAATGTTCTTGGTGCCCCTGCCTATGTGTACAGCCCCCTAAAATCTCACTACCCTCACTCATTTTCCAGTGGGCAAGTATATTAGTTTGCTAGGCCTGCTATAACAAAGTCCCACAAACTGAGTGGCTTAAACAAATTTCTTTTCTCATGGTTTTGGAGGCCAAAAGTCTTAGATCAAGGTTCCTAGCAGGGTTGGTTCCTTCTGAGGGTGGTGAGGGAGAATGTGTTCATGCCTCATGCCTAGCTTCTGGTGGTTTGCTAGCAATCTTGTCATTCCTTGGCTTGTAGAGAGGTGGTGACCCTGATCTCTGCCTTCGTCCTCACACGGTTTGCTCCCTGTGTGCATATCATTTTTCAAACGTCCCCTTTTTATAAAGACACCAGTCATACTGGATGCAAGCCCACCCTAATGACCTCATCTGAACTTGATTACCTCTGTGAAGACTGTTATCTCCAAATAAAGTCACATTCTGAGGCGCTGAGTGTTAGGAGTTCAACTTAAGAACTGAGGAAGGGGAACACAACTCAACCTGGAATAGGAGGATACTTAAAGTACATACCAATAGGTGAATATTATATTAATTTTATTATTAACACTAAAATATAGTATGTGTATATTAATTGATACAATTTATTTCTGAGTAATATAGTTGTATTAACACTACATTTATTATAAATGTGATAATATATAATATATATAATAACCTGAATCTTTACTGACCACTTACTATGAGCTAAATTATTTTTTCAATATTATTTCATTTAGTCCTCACAACATTCTATGAAAAAATTCCTATTTAACGATAAGGAAACTGTTATTTAGAGAGGTTAATAAATTGCACACAACCACAGGTTTGCAGGCAGCAAAGCTGAAACTTGCACCAAGGCCTATGTATTTCCATCCTCAGAACTCTAATCACTGCACTAAGTATGGTATTAACATGCACATACATTCAGCAATGGACAGCTGTAAGTAATAAAATGGATTCTTCTGTATGGCTTGTGAAAATTACTCTATATTTACATATTATGTAGATAAATTAGAAAGATTCCTCTTAGCACAAAGGCATTTTAATATTCACAGATTTTTGTTAGGTGAAATATTGGTCTTTTGCAAATTCTTCACCTCGAATCCCACAGCACCTTGAAGAAACACCTCAAGTTTCATGTTTTTAGAGTGTCTATTTCTGAATAGACAAGAAGGGCACATTTTATGCCTACAGATTCCAAGTCAACAAATGACTTGTTTTCTTTCCACGAGAGGTAAATGAACAAAGGGGACAGATAATGTATTACTGTACAAGT
Source organism: Lynx canadensis (assembly GCF_007474595.2). Taxonomy (NCBI): domain Eukaryota; kingdom Metazoa; phylum Chordata; class Mammalia; order Carnivora; family Felidae; genus Lynx; species Lynx canadensis. The sequence continues at coordinate 57,001,194 of NC_044314.2, read as the reverse complement.
AAGATCCAAATAAAAATACTAGAGAACCTGGCTCCTGAACAAGCGATAAGAGGTTTAATACCATCTACTCTTACTGTAAGTCCCGTTAAGAGGACACCAAATTTAAAAGGGAGGAAACCAAACGAGGGTATTTTCATCTTTCTGTTTGGGTAACAGGAGTTCTATTGAAAGAGAATCAAAATGGTAATAATACTTTAGATTTTCATAGTGCTTTTGAATTTTCAAAGTGTTCTCACATATTTTATTTCATTTGACTATAATTACCCTGTTTGGTGGGCAAAATAAGGGCAATGACCTCCAATTTACAGATAAAGACACCAAGGCCCAGAAAGTTTAAGTGGCCTCCCAATGTGACCTAGCTAATAAACACTAACACGCACACGCACGTGAACACACACACACACACACACACACACACACACACAGATTCCATACCTTTAGAACAGCTTTCCGTTATCCCCTGGGAATGCTAACCTTTGGGAATAGCATGTAGCTCTTTAATGTCAAAAGTAAAATGACTTACGAAGCTCTTTATCAAGAATCTTTTGCAAAAGATGCTGAATTATTTTTCAGGCAAAATGCTTATTAGCTGTTAATCACAGTGCTCCTGATAGATCATTATATGATTTCATGAATGGCTACCAAGTATCACATGAAAACAATGAACTACAGAAAAAAATAAAACACCACTAGACCATATCATTCATCCAAGGTACTGGAACATAATATTAATTTATTCACTGACTCAATGAATGAGTTGAATGTTGAGAAACTACCAGATGTTAGACATTGGGCTACATACTAGGAATACAACGATGAGCCAAAGCAAAATCATCCCAGCTTTGTGGAGTTTACTATCTGGCATGTGTATAGTAAGTGTGTGCATGTGTGTATATGGGGGGGGGGGCATAACTATATACTTATAATTAAAGAAGTATGTGGGTGAACTTCACAAGGACCTATAGTGGTGGGGGAGGGTGCAGCAAAGCGGAAAAGATACCAGGCGGAGGAAACAGAGTGTGCTATGGCCTCAAGTTGGGATGGGACATAACACACTTCAGGATATAGATGAATTGTCTAAAACAGTCACCTCTACTTTCTTACTTCTGTTTCTCTCTTTAACGCTCTTCATTCAGGTGTCCATCTCCACCACTCCACTCAAACTGTTCTTAAGGTCAACAATGACCACCATATTGTAAATCCAACAGGCACTTCTCTTTCACCTCAGTCTCTCACTGGCATTCAAACTGCTAGTCATCCCCCTTTCCTCTCGAAAAAACTGAAAACAATTTCTTGGCTCATCTTCTGTTTTCTTTGCTGGCTCCTCTTTTGTCTCACCTTTAATATTGGAGCCCTAGAGTTTAATCCTAGGTCCTTTATTTTTCTATATTTGTATCTTTAAAAGATGTCACCCAGTCACATGGCCTTAATCCCACTTAGGTTGTAACTCTCAAGTACATACCTCTAGACCTGATTTTCCACTGAGATTCAGACTCTTACACGTAATTGCCTTCTCAACATCTCCACTTGAATACCAAACGTAGCTCTTAAAGTTAACATAGGCAAAAAATTGATTCCCAATTCCTCAAATCTGCTATCCTTTAGCCTTCTCCACCTTAGTGAGAGACTCATCCCTCATTCTTCTCTTTCCTTTACCTCCATGTAAATATATTTGCAAGTTTTCATCTCTAAAATACATCCTATAATCATTCACTTCTCTCCACCTTCAATGCTATCACCCTAATCCAACTAACCAACTGCAGAGAAATGACATATTCCGTAACTAGTCTCACTGCTGCCATTCTTTCCCTCTTTAAATCCAATTCCACATGGCAAACAGATGTTCCTTTTAAAATGCAATTCAGATCACTCCACTGCTCTGCTTGAAATCCACCAAGGACTTTCCCTTTCTTGGAATAAAATCCAAATTCCTTAACTTAGCCTACAAGCCTTTCAAAATCTGGTCCAAACCCACTTCTTTGTCCTCATCTTCTGCATTCTTCTACCTGTGATAGGTGGAATGTCTCTCCCACAAGATATCTACACCCTAATCCTTGGAATTTGTGAATATGTTACTTTATATAGCTAAGGGGAATTGAGGTTGTGAAATTAAGACTGTAATCAACTGACCTTAAAATGCAAAATCATTCTGGATTCTCTAGGTAGTCCAGTAATCAGAAGGGTTCTTAAAAATAGGACAAGGAGACAGAAGAGTCAGAGAATAAGATGTGATGACAGAAACAAGGTCATCAACATAACACAATATAGGACTCACCCCACATTGCTTTGAAAGCAGAGGGTGAGGGCCATGAGCCAAGCAGTGTGAGCAACGTCTAAAAGCTGGAAAAAGCAAGAAAATGTATGTTCCCTGAGAGCATTCCCTTAAAGAGGAATGCAGTGCTGCAGACACCTCGGTTTTAGCCCACTGAGACCCATTTAGACTTCTGACTTCCAGAACTGTACAACGGTAAATCTGTGTTGTTGTTGTTGTTGTTGTGTGTGTGTGTGTGTGTGTGTGTGTGTGTGTGTTTAAGCCACGATGGTAATTTGTTACAACAGTAATGGAAAACTAATATGCTACCTCACCATGGACCAGCCACACTGGTCTATTTCATAAACAAACTTGTTTCTGCCTCAGAGCTTTTATCTTTGTTATCATCACTCCTTGGAATGTTCTGTTCCCATATACTCACAAGGCTGACCTGGCTTCTTCTTGTCATTCTGAGCTCAGCTTCACAGAGAAGTCTTCCCTGACCACCCAGTGCCAGGTAGCCTGTCGTCACTTTCTATCACATTACGTTTTATTTCTTTGTAGAATTTTTGCCCTCTGAAATTACCTTTGACATTTATTGGTATGGTTGTTTGTAGCCTAATTCCCTACTCTGGAGTACAATTTCCATCAGAATAGGGTCCCTGACTTTGTTCACCATTGTATCCTCAGTATCTGAACAGTATCTGGCACAAATTGTATGCTCAATCATAAATGTTGCCTGCTGAATGAATAAAACCTACTACGGGTGAAGTATAAAGAGTGATATAGAAAGGGGGTGGGAGAAGAGGCTGGGGAAGTAGACAGGGGGCAGATCATACGCTATCTTAGAGTCCTTGTTAAGAACTTTGAACTTCAGCCTAAAAACATTGAGCAGCCACAGTAAAACTTCTGACAGAGAAGCAATGTATTCATACTTCTGATTTCAAAAGATTTGGAGACAGATTGGAGAGGGGCAGTGATATAAGTGGATGTAAGGAGAATAAGTAAGAAGGATGCTTTGGGGCAGTCCAGGCAAAAAATGATGGTAAACTCAGACTTATGGTAATAGCAGTAAAAAAGCTAATGTACTAGAGATATAATTTGGAATCAAAATGAATTAAGACTAGGTGATAGATTGAGATATAAGAAGTCCAAGTGAGTATATCTCAAGAATGACTTCCAGATTTATATTCTAAGCAATTTAGGAGAATATGATGTCAATTTCTAAGAGGGGAAAACTGCAGAAGAAGCAGGCCGTGCATACATCAAGGGGAAAGATCAAAAGTTCAGTTTTAGCTTTGTTAAGTTTGAGTTGTCCTCAAGACATAAAAGTGGAGATATTATTCAGACAGCAAAATTTTGAGCCAGGAACTCAAATTAGAAGCAGTGGTGGTGGATAATGTGTTCTTATGATAAAAACACATGGGATTGGGTGAAATCATCTAGGGAAACTGCATGAAGAGAGAAGACTGGAGACACTGCAAGTTCACCTGTACTGAGAAGCCTTACCAATGGTGCTCACTGCACCCAGAAAGCTGTCCATCGCCCAGCAGGAAAGATGCCTGCTTATACTTTGGGAATTTTTTCAGCCCATTTAAATTACCATGGATGGAATTCCCTCTTTTCCACTCCCCTCTGCACATTTAGGTAGAGGAAGGGCCAGCAAAGGAGACATTGAAAAGGAGTAGTTAAGGTGATTGAGGGAAACCAGAATTTCATTTCATAGAATCTATGATAATCCCTCCAAAAAAAGAATACGTAATAAAATAGGAATTTATGTGGGCTAAATGACTCCTCCCTTGTCAGAGCATTCTGAAACCAAAGCCTCTCATCCCAGGCTAAATGCTTCTTGCCCTGGATGAAAACTTAGGAACCATATATCTCAAAGAAACATCATTCTTGATGCAATCAGTTTTCCTATAGCAATATTATCAAAAGGATGAGGGGAGGGGCACCTGGGTGGCACAGTGGGTTGAGCAACTGACACTTGTTTCCACCCAGGTCATGATCTCACAGATGGAGCCTCATGTCTGGCTCTATGGTGACAACTTGAGGCCTACTTGGGATTCTCTCTCCCCCTCTCTCTGCCCCTCCCCTGCTCACATTCTCTCTCTCTCTCTCTCTCTCTCTCAAAATAAATAAACATTTTTTTTAAAAAGGATCATTTGTCAGAAAACCCTCCTCTCTAGGTGGATGTTCCTGGCAGCAGCTAAATTCAAACACCCTGATCTGTTTCACTGTGGAGGTCAGAAGACACTTCCCAATTTCCTCATTCAGAGGTTCTCAAAGTGGGAACCCTAGAGTTCCAAGGACCCTTTACAGGCAGTCTGCAAAGGGTCTGTAATACCAATTATGTTATTTTTTTTTTAATTTTTTTTTTCAACGTTTATTTATTTTTGGGACAGAGAGAGACAGAGCATGAACGGGGGAGGGGCAGAGAGAGAGGGAGACACAGAATCGGAAACAGGCTCCAGGCTCTGAGCCATCAGCCCAGAGCCTGACGTGGGGCTCGAACCCACGGATCGCGAGATCGTGACCTGGCTGAAGTCGGACGCTTAACCGACTGCGCCACCCAGGCGCCCCAATTATGTTATTTTTAATAATACCGAGATGTGGGGTGCCTAGGTGGCACCTAGGTGTCTAGGTGTTGGTTAAGCATCCAACTCTTGGTTTCTTCCACTCAGGTCATGATCTCACAGTCCGTGGGTTCGAACCCTGCACCCTGCACCCTGCTCTGTGCTGAGGGTGCAGGGCCTGCCCGGGATTCTCTGTCTCCCTCTCTCTCTCTCTGCTCCTCCCTCCTTCCATCTCTCCCTCTCTCAAAATAAATAAGTAAACACTTTAAAAAAAATACCAAGATGCTCCTTATCTTTTTCAATCTCATTCTCTCTGGAGTGTACAATGAAGTTTTCCAGACTACGTGACATGGGATATCACAGCAGACTGAATGTTAAAGGAAACAGAATATATTAAAGAGATAAGCAAAAATGTAATACAGTGCCCCTCTTTGTTTTGTAAAGTCATTTTTTCATAAACATATTAACATGTAAGGGGTTCACAGGGCACCTGGATAGCTCACGTTGGTTGTCAGTTGGGTGGTGGACTCTTGATTTCTGCTCAGGTCATGATCTCTTGGTCGCTGGGATGGAACCCCACGGGGAGCTTGAGCTCGGAGGCCCCTGGGAGGCGGGCTCCCGGTTATTAGCTGGGAGCCTACTTGGGGTTCTCTCTCATTCTCTTTCTCTGCCCCTCTCCCACTTGTGCTCTCTCCTTCTCAAAATAAGTAAACTTAAAAAACATGTAAGGGGTTCATCACTGAGTTTTAACTAAACTGACATTTAAAACTTTCCCTGTTTTAATTTCTGACAGTAAATACTAACAGATAAAACCCATATGAACAGAAGCTCTTTGGTCCTCAGTAATGTTAACTGTGTGAAGAAGTCCTGAGACCAAAAGCTGAAGCACCCTCCTAAAAGGCCACCAGGATTCCGAAACCTGGGACAAAGGACAGCAGGCTCCCCATTCCCTCCTTCTAGCTAGCAAAGGCTCAGTAGCACCAGAACCTTAGGAGGCTCTTCTCCATGAAGCCCCAGCCTCCGCCCTGGATGCATCACGGACGCCCAGCCTCACTCCAAGCCCCCCCCCCCGCCCAACTCCAGAAGCCCGGCCTGCCCCTCACACCACCAGCCGCGGCCCCGCCGGGATCTCCGCACCAAGGCCCGGGCACTGCCAGGCCTTGAACGGTCCTCGGCGGGAACGGTAGCCACGGGCGGGAACCACCGTCTGGCCCCGGGGGCGGCCGGGGTACCACCGTCACCCGACCCGTCCGCCTGCTCACCGGGTCCCGGGTGTCAGGAGTCACACGATCCGGCCGAGGGCGCGACGGCAGCGACCACGCCACAGCCAGCGCTGCGCCCGTCCCTCGGGTCGGCTTCCTCGGACTCTTGAAGGAATATGCGGCCCCGCGGGGTTCTGCAGATTCGCCGTTCTCTCCGCCCGTTCGCTCTCTTTAAGCACACAGAGAGAGGGAAAACACGGGGCAGAGTCCTTCAGAGCTACGCCGTTTGGGCCACCGTGGTGAGGCGAGGACCTGGAGGAGTTTGAGGACCAGAAATATGACGCCCCGAGAACGGGACGCGCAGAGCTTCAGCCTACTGGCCTGAGGGCGAACCCACGACTCTGAGTCTGCGCAGTAGAGGTGGTGTAAACTCTCCCACAGCACCCGCATTGCACGTGTCTACGGCGTGGGGGCGGGGCATCCTCAGGCCGGGGCGGGGTCAGCAAACTGGGTTGGGTCTAGCACTGATAGGTTTGATAGGTGAAAGCCAAGAGTATACTTTGGTTTTTTGTTTTTAGAGGGTGGGAATATATTTTAAGAATTAAAAACAAATACTCTAAGGAGCAGAGCATGGCATGTATAAATATATACAATAGCTGTAAAGAGAATAGAGCCAGACTACCCTTGCAAAAGAGAATTGTATATGGGGAGAAGTGGCGTTGGAGGAGCAGAATCAATGTTAATACTTAGTTCAGCTTGTGTCAAGAAAGCCCTGGGAATTGCTTGAAGTCACCTGGTGTCCACTGTCTGTCAGTGTCTGAGTGAGCACCACCTTCTCCTGTCCTGAGAAACCGCAAAGCAGCGGATGATCCAGCAGGAAAGATTCCTGTCTGCACTGAGAGACTTTCCCCAGCTCCTGGACCACCAAGGGTAGAACAGTGGATACCCCAGGGGCACTGGTGGTGCGAAACAGAAAGTCCCTACCGCCTTGACATGGTTGGGAGTTAAAAGACCCGGCTCAAGATTTATATCCCTCTCCATTCCCAGACCCAATCTGGAACAGTGGTGAAGCCCCCTCCTTCTCAGGGAAAGGGACTTGTATCCAGAAGGTCATGACTGAGATTTGCTAACAGGCCAAGGAAAGACACTTAAGTTCAAAAGAGCTAGTCAGAGCAGGGCTGAGCAGAAGGCTCTGGGAATTTGAATTTCAAAGGCAGTGGAAAACTTCAATAACTCTCAGAGCAAAAGGGGCTGTGTCTCACAAACTCTAAACAATTCTGCAATATCAGCATCTCTGTCTCTACTCTTGACACTCATTAGTAGATACTATAAATATAATATATATATATACACACACATACTAGTATAGTACTCTATATATATATACAGTACTCTATAGTACAGTACTATATGTATATATATATAATATATATATATTATATATATATATATACACATGGGGTAGCCTCAGGAAGCCACACTAACTAAAATCAGAAGAACTATTAGCAAATTAACAAATTATAGTTCTGATGATCCTTCTATTGTTAAGTCTAATGATTTTCACGTAAACAGGGATTTTGGATAGATGTATATACATTAAAATGCAGTCACCTACTGGCCTTCTAAATATAAATACAGATTTAGAAGCAAGTGTCCCAGTAGAGATTCCAATTTTCATGTACCAAATTTTCATGGTCACTTGTAGTGCTAATCAATGCAGGATGTCTTGCATTAAACAAAATATTACCTGTTTCAAATGATAACCTTCATAATGAAAATGCAAATCCTGGTTTGAAATTCCTGGGCCAGCTATTGAAAAGCTTTATGTATGTAAGATCAAGGCACATTACAATACACATAGTTTTAATGCACAGGAAAATGTGAAGAAAGTAGCGTATGAAATGTCTAAAGTACATTCCTGGATGTCATAAAAGCATTGGCAATCATTAGTATTGCATCCTGGCAACTTTTCAGAAGTTTGACAACTCTCAAAAGTTTACCAATACACATGAAAAATTGAGTGAAGTCAGCCTGTGTTATGTTCAGTCCTGTTCAACTTTTCCTTTGCTGGTGTGTTTGAGAATGCAATAAGGGACTTACAAAGCTGTGTCACAATATATAGCTTGACACCTGGGAGACTCTTTCACCTTACCAGATTATAAATGTTATCAGTTATCATTGACAGTGACAAAGAAATTGTGGGATGTAAATGGATGACCGCGTTCTTAAAGCACAGAAGCCGCAAGAGCAAGCAATTTATCACTCACTCCTTTGCGGAGTCAGCACAGCATTGGGGGCTGACAGAGAGCCTTGAGGAGCCTGAGATCCAATACCAGTTTACACAAGGGAAATACAATCCCAAGTCCCCAGGCCCATGAGGTTTCTTAAAAAATGAGAACTGTCGCTGGGCTCTGCCTCTTAGGTTAAACATTATCCGGTAATGATTGATGCAGAAGGAGAGAACTGCCTTGAAAGGAGGTGAGAAAGATGTGCACCAGAAGAACAAGCAGCATTCTTATCATTTAGAGATTGACAAAATATGACAATCACATGGCTTCCAGGTAGAAATTTAAGGTAAGTGGCATAATGGTTAAGTATCAGGACTCAGGAGTCAAACTGAATTTGGATCCTGGCTTTGTCACATCCTAACTTTTTGAATTGAGTAAGTGAATTTCAACGTATTTAATGGGGATGATAATGATGACATGATAAAGAACTAAATAAGAAGATGCATATCAAGCACTTAGCACAGTGCCTGGCACACAATACATGCTCTAGAAAGTATTGGGCAGGCAGTGACAGGACAAGGCCACCAGGAGTGAAGTTCTAGACTTAGCCCAGGTACAAGTATTGAACTCATCTCAGCCCCATGATGGGCCAGATGTGAAAGGCACACAGTCACAACGCAGACTGCTGTTGTAATGAAAGTAGAAGTGAAGGGGTCACGCACAGGAGAGTGTTACAGACTACTGGAGGATTCAGTCCGACGCGAATCCAAGATACAGACGATCATAGGTTATTTGGGCTCCGTGAGGGAAAGATTGTTGGCTTTACATGATTTTTGCAGCCTCAACCACCCAGATTTCCAAAGGCATAGTGCACAGAACCTAGGACAGGGTCACTAAACTGGTCTCCACTCTTTATTGGCTTCTAGCTCATTTGAATTTAGGCGTGTCATTGAACCTCTCTGCTTCTTCAATCAACAAATGAAGGTGATAGAATTTTGACTACTTGCTTAATACATTTTGTTAAGAGTACAGAGAGAATAATTTACAAGCATTTTGAGGAGGGACATGAGTTTAAGAGATACAGGAAAAGAATACAATTCTAAAGTTTATTATGAGATCAATAGCTATTCTTTGAATTGAATTGAATATTTCACTGAGGTAACAGCTGGTGGATATGCATAACATGCACATAAATGAGTAGAATATACATGTAGTTATGCAATCAGAGCTATGTATTTAGAAGCAGGTACCCTGGGGTCCAGTCCCAGCTCTGTGTCTTTGAGTCAGTTCAGCCTTCTTCTCTTTGGTTTCCTTAGCTAAAGAACAAAGACCATAAAATCCTAACTCACGGCATTATTTTTGGAAAATCAAATGGACGTGAATGGACAGTTTATGATTTCCAATAAAAATTACCATGTTCATAATTATTATCAATAGGCTATTTAAAAAATTTTTGATTGTAGTAAAATGCACATAACCTAAAATTCACCATCGTAACCGTTTCTAAATGTACGTTTCTGTAGTGTTAAATACATTCACATTATTGTACAACCAATCACTAGAACGTTTTCATCTTGCAAAACTGAAACTCTGTACCCATAAGATAACAACACCTATGGTCCCTCAGATCTCAGCTCCTGGCAACCACCATTCTCCTTTCTGTTTCTATGAATATGACTACCCTAGGTGTCTCATGTAAATGGAGTCATACAATATTTGTCTTTTCATGACTGGCTTACTTTGCTTAGTATAATGTCCTTAAGGTTTATCATGTTTTAGAATTTCTTTCCTTTTTTTTCTTTTAATGTTTATTTTTTGAGAAAGAAAGAAAGACAGAGCATGAGTGGGAATGGGCAGAGAGAGAGGGAGACACAGAATCCAAAGCAGGCTCCAGGCTCCCAGCTGTCAGCACAGAGCCCGACGTGGGGCTTGAACTCACCAACTGCAAGATCATAACCTGAGCCTGTGTCAGACTGAGCCAACCCAGGTGTCCCGGAATTTCTTTCCTTTTCAAGACTAATATTCTTCCACAGAATATTAATGTAAATACTTTTCCTTCTTTTTTAGTGTTCATTATTTGTAACTCATTTGCCTTCTTCTGGCAATATTTTAAGCTTTGCCCTGTACCCATTTTTATATCTTTAAAATGCGGTTTGGGGCGCCTGGGTGGCTTGGTCGGTTAAGCGTCCAACTTCGGCTCAGGTCATGATCTCACGGTCCGTGGGTTCAAGCCCCGTGTCGGGCTCTGTGCTGATGGCTCGGAGGCTGGAGCCTGTTTCGGATTCTGTGTCTCCCTCTCTCTGTGACCCTCCCCCGTTCATGCTCTGCCTCTCTCTGTCTCAAAAATAAATAAACGTTAAAAAAAAAATAAAAAATAAAATGCGGTTTATTGAGGCACCTGGGTGGCTCAGTCAGTTAAGCGTCCAACTTCAGCTCAGGCCATGGTCTTGCAGTCTGTGGGTTCAAGACCCGCATAGGGCTGTGTGCTGACAGCTCAGAGCCTGGAGCCTGCTTCGGATTCTGTGTCTCCCTCTCTCTCTGCCCCTCCGCCACTCATGCTCTGTCTCTCTCTCTCTCTCAAAAATAAACATTAAAATTATAATAATAAAATAAAGTAAAATGTGGTGTATTTATCACAACCAACATGATAAACTCATTCCTTTCACATTAAGTGTTACTGTGCTTCCTTCTAGGAGCACCTCGTTAAAAAAAAAAAAAAATGAGGAGCCTGACAGTAACTATAATAGGCTAGTAGTGTATCAACTTGACATAAAAAGCATTTCAACAAATTTGACATGATTGATGATAGAGCCTCTTAATTTAGCTGTGCAGAGAGAAACTGTTAAGATTTGGCGTGTCTGTCACTATCCTCAAGGAAAAGCCATTTTTTACAGGACCTATCATGACTGTTATTATAATTGATAACATGGTCTAAAGCTAAACTCTAGTTGTTGCTGTTTCTGCAGAGAATAAAGTTTGCCTAAACAAGAAAGCATTTATTTTACAGGCATACCTTGGAGATATGGTGGGTTCAGTTCCAGACCACTGCAATAAAGCCAGTATTACAATAAAGCAAGTCAAATGGATTTTTGGCTTCCCAGTGCATATAAAAGTTATGTTTACACTATCCCATAGCCTACGAAGTGTGCAATAACATTATGTCTTAAAAAAACAATGTATACACTTTAATTTAAAAATGCTTTTGCTGCTAAAAAAAAATGCTAACCATCATCTGAGCTTTCAGCACATCATAATCTTTTTGCTGGTGGAGGGTCTTGCTTGATGTTGATGGCTAATGATCCATCAGGGTAGTGGTTGCTGAAGGCTGAGGTGGGTATGGCAGTTTCCTAAAAGAAGACAATGAAGTTTGCCACATCTATCGACTCTTCCTGTCACAAATGATTTCTCTGTAGCATGAATGCTGTTGGATAGCATTTTACTCACAGTAGAGATGGAGTCAATCTTCTCAAACCCTGTTGCTGCTTCATCACCTAAGTTTAGGCAATATTCTAAATTCTTTGCTGTCATTTCAGGAGTCTCCATAGCATCTTTACCAGGAGCAGATTCCTTCCCAAGAACCCACTTTCTTTGCTCATCCATAAGAAGCAACTCCTCATCCATTAAAGTTTTAACATGAGATCACAGCAGTTCAGTCCCATCGTCAGGCTTCACCTCTAATTCTAGTTTCCCTGCTATTTCCACCACATCTGCAGTGACTTCCTCCACTGAAGTCTTGAACCTCTCAAAGTCATCCATGAGGGTTGGTATCAACTTTCTTTCAGACTCCTGGGAATGTTGATATTTTGACCTCTTTCCATGAATCATGAACGTGCTGAATGGCGTCTAGAATGGTGAATTCTTTCCAGAAGGTTTTCAATTGACTTTGCCCAGATCCATCAGAGCAATCACTATTTATGGTACCCATGGCCTTATGAAATGTGTTTTTTTAAATAATAAGACTCAAAAGTCAAAATAACTTATTGATCCATGGACTACAGAATGGATGTTGTGTTAACAGGCATGAAAAAATGTTACACTTGTTGGACATCTCCATCAGAGCTCTTGAGTGACCAGGTACATAGTAAGTGATATATTTCAACAGTGGGCTTAAAATATTTAGTAAGCCACATCATAAACAGATGTGCTGTCATCCAGACTTTACTGTTTCATTTATACAGCCCAGGCAGAGTCGATTTAGCATAATTTGTATGGGTCCTAGGATTTTTAGAATGGTAAATAAACATTGGCTTCATCTTGAAGTCACCAGCTGCCTTAGCGTCTAACAAATGAGTCAGCCTATGTTTTGAAACTTTGAAGTCAGGCATTGACCTCTCCTCTCTAGCTCTGAACTCCTAGATGACATCTTCTTCCAATAGAAGGCTGTTTCGTCTACAATGGAAATCTGCCATTTAGTGTAGCTACCTTGAGTAACGATCCTAGCTACATCTTCTGAGTAACTTGCTGCAGCTTCTACATCAGCACTTTCTGCTTCACCTCACACTTCGAGGTAATGGAGACGGCTTCTTTCCTTAAACCTCATGAGCCAACCTCTGCTAGCTTCAGACTTGTCTTCTGCATTTTCCTCACCTCTCTCAGCCTTCGTAGAGCAGAAGAGCGTTAGGGGCTTGCTCTGGATTAGTTAGGCTTTGGCTAAAGGGAATGTTGTGGCTGGTTTGATCTTCCAATCCAGACCACTCAAACTTTCTCTGTAAGAGCAATGAGGCTGTTTCACGCTCTTATCATTTGTTTGTATGTTCAGTGGAGTAACACTTTTAATTTCCTCCAAGAACTTTTCCTTTACATTCACAATTTGGCAGTTTGGTGCAAGAGGTCTAGCGTTTAGCCTGTATTGGCTTTTGACTTGCCTTCGCTAAGCTTTAATAATCATCCTGAGCTTTTGATTTCAAGTGGGAGATATGTGACTCTTCCCTTCATTTGAACATGTAGAGGCCATTGTAGGGTTACTCATTAGACTAATTTTTTTTTTTTATATGAAGTTTATTGACAAATTGGTTTCCATACAACACCCAGTGCTCATCCCAAAAGGTGCCCTCCTCAATACCCATCACCCACCCGCCCCTCCCTCCCACCCCCCATCAACCCTCAGTTTGTTCTCAGTTTTTAACAGTCTCTTATGCTTTGGCTCTCTCCCACTCTAACGTCCTTTTTTTTTTTTTTTTTTTTTTTCCCTTCCCCTCCCCCATGGGTTCCTGTTAAGTTTCTCAGGATCCACATAAGAGTGAAACCATATGGTATCTGTCTTTCTCTGTATGGCTTATTTCACTTAGCATCACACTCTCCAGTTCCATCCACGTTGCTACAAAAGGCCATATTTCATTTTTTCTCATTGCCACGTAGTATTCCATTGTGTATATAAACCACAATTTCTTTATCCATTCATCAGTTGATGGACATTTAGGCTCTTTCCATAATTTGGCTATTGTTGAGAGTGCTGCTATGAACATTGACATATCGGACAAAGGGCTAGTATCTAAAATCTATAAAGAGCTCACCAAACTCCACACAAGAAAAACAAATAACCCAGTGAAGAAATGGGCAGAAAACATGAATAGACACTTCTCTAAAGAAGACATCCAGATGGCCAACAGGCACATGAAAAGATGTTCAGCGTCGCTCCTTATCAGGGAAATACAAATCAAAACCACACTCAGGTATCACCTCACGCCAGTCAGAGTGGCCAAAATGAACAAATCAGGAGACTATAGATGCTGGAGAGGATGTGGAGAAACGGGAACCCTCTTGCACTGTTGGTGGGAATGCAAATTGGTGCAGCCGCTCTGGAAAGCAGTGTGGAGGTTCCTCAGAAAATTAAAAATAGACCTACCCTATGACCCAGCAATAGCACTGCTAGGAATCATTAGACTAATTTCAATAGTGTTGTGTTTCAGGGAACAGGGAGGCCTGAGGAAAGGGAGAGAGAAGGGGAATGGCTGGTAGGTGGAGCCGTGAGAACACACACATTGTTTATCAATTACATGCACTCTCTATATGGGTGTGGTTTGTGGCACACCGAAAACAATTACAATGGAAACACCAAAAAAGCACTGATCACAGATCTCCGTAACAGATATAATAATAATGAAAAAGCTTGAAATATCATGAGAATTACCAAAATGTCACACGGAGATACAAAGTGAGCAAATGCTGTTGGAAGACTGGAGCCACTAGACTTGCTTCAGGCAGGGTTGCCACAAACCCTCAATTTGTAAAAAATGCAGTATCTGCAAAGGGCTATAAAGTGAAGTGCAATAAAACAAGGTATGCCTGCTATAATTTTTTGCAACTGCTTCTTAAAGGAAAATTATCCCAACACAAATACGTTTATAGAAAATAGTATTCCACAGAGATTTGTTACTGTATTCTTTCAAAGATTTTAAGAAATCATCTTATTTCCCCCCTTTATTAGCAAGAATACTTTTATGTAGCTTTCTTTCTTACTGCAGACAGAAAGCTTAAAGCTACTCTGAAATCTTTCTGAATTATTTCTTAGAATTGTTTGGATTTTTTTTTTATTCCAAATAAGGAAACGTCACTATTTCTTTCTCAGTTTTTATTTGCCTGTGGTTTGAACTGTTTTCCCAATGGGAAATATATCCATATACAGAGAATGAAAGAAATTTGAGATAAATATCAAAGTGCTTCCAGGGAGAAGTTTAGACCTTTTCTATGTCTTGGCTCACCATTTCCCACTGTAGTGTTCTCTCTTAATCTGAGCCAATAATTTCTCTGCCTCTTTTAGCAAAGCAGTGTGAATGATGCAAAGCACAGCATCAGTCACCATCTGGAAGAAATTCTTCTCATGGGCGGTTTATCCAGTGTGCTGAGGCAGGGGTGGTAAGTCCCTTGGTGTGGGGTACCCAGGATCTTCCCCCTTAGGCTCAGCCAGGTGACTGGAACAGCTCAGCCTCACTTACCCTACTGGCTGCTTCTCCGTTTTGAGATTGCATCTATTCAGTGACTTCTTTTTGTCTTTTTAAAAATTTTTTTGATGTTTATTTATTTTTGAGAGAGAGAGAGACAGAGACAGAGCATGAGCGGAGGAGGGGCAGAGAAAGAGGGAGACACAGAATCCGAAGCAGGATCCAGGCTCTGAGCTGTCAGCACAGAGCCTGACATGGGGCTCGAACTCACAGGCTGTGAAATCATGACCTGAGCCAAAGCCGGGCATTAACCAACTGAGCCACCCAGGCGCCCCTATACAATGACTCCTTTATTCAAAGATGCTTTATCTACCGTGCCATACTATCCCTCCAGGAAGAGCGAACACCTCCTATAGCAGAAGGGAAAAAGCAGCAATAATCCCCTGGGAATCTACCCATGTTAGAAATATCCACTGCCTATATTCCTATGCCATGTCACCAAGGCGTTCTCAGCTCACCATCTTTCTTTTCCTAGGAAAGGAAGATGGCTTAGACAGCCACCTGTACCAGCCACCTGTTGGCTTCCTTCATTAAACACATATAGGCTGGGGCCTGGCCTAGGGAAAGATGGCTTACTTCCAAAAACTGTTGGCAATTCCTAATTATTTGCAAGTATTTTTTAGCTGCTCGTGAGCTGAAACCTTTTAGTGTAACATTTTCTTTTTTCTGATTATCAGAGTAATCCAATCCTACTTCTTGTCTCTATCCCGGAAGAAAAAATCTGATATGTGGCTAAACATTTACATACTACTTTATCACATCATTATTTGTAATATCAAAAAACTGGAGATAGCCTTTTTTTAAAATTTTATTTAAAAAAATTTTTAATGTTTATCTATTTTTTTTTATTTAAAAAAAAAATTTTTTTTTCAACGTTTATTTATTTTTTGGGGGACAGAGAGAGACAGAGCATGAACGGGGGAGGGGCAGAGAGAGAGGGAGACCCAGAATCGGAAACAGGCTCCAGGCTCTGAGCCGTCAGCCCAGAGCCTGACACGGGGCTCGAACTCACGGACCACGAGACCGTGACCTGGCTGAAGTCGGACGCTCAACCGACTGCGCCACCCAGGCGCCCCTATGTTTATCTATTTTTGAGAGAGAGACAAAGACAGAGTGTGAGCAGGAGAGGGGCAGAGAGAGAGGGAAACACAGAAGCAGGCTCCAGGCTCTGAGCTGTCAGCACAGAGCCCGATGCAGGGCTAGAACCAGGAACCTGAGATCATGACTCGAGCCGAAATCGGATGCCTAACCTACTGAGCCACTCAGGTGCCCCAAAACTGGAGATAATCTTAACGTCTAGTAGGGAAATGCACTGTAACCTCCTGCTTTTGTTAAAAATGGTGTTTTAAAAACTGAGGATAAGTAAAAGAGCTTACCATACAATGTTAAGCAAAAGAAAGAAAGAAAGAAAGAGCAGGATAAATGACTGAACAGCCAGTATCAAGTCAAGTTTAACACATGCACATTCATATGAGTGCACAGAAAAATATGGAAATGGGATATACCCAAATGTTGTTATTTTCTCTAGGTGATGGGGTGGTGATATAATCTTTATTTTTTCCCATACATTTACTTGCATTTTCCAATTTCTCTACAATGGTCACGTATAATCATGAAAGGGGTTTTTAAAAATATATGCTTATTATTGAAAATTTGGAAATTACTAAAAAGTGATGTGGGGGCCCCTGGGTGGCTCAGTCAGTTAAGCATCTGACTCTTGATCTCAGCTCAGGTCTCGATCTCAGGGTCGTGAGTTAAATCCACGTTGGACTCCATGCTGGTTGTGAAACCCAATTTAAAAAAAAAATACCAAGGGGCGCCTGGGTGGCGCAGTCGGTTAAGCGTCCGACTTCAGCCAGGTCACGATCTCGCGGTCCGTGAGTTCGATCCCCGCGTCGGGCTCTGGGCTGATGGCTCGGAGCCTGGAGCCTGTTTCGGATTCTGTGTCTCCCTCTCTCTCTGCCCCTCCCCGTTCATGCTCTGTCTCTCTCTGTCCCAAAAATAAATAAAAAACGTTGAAAAAAAAATTTAAAAAAAAAATACCAAAAATGACATAAAAAATAAAGTGAAGTTACCCATAGTCTCAGTATCCGGAGTTTAGCAGTTTAAAAAAAAAAAATGTGTTTTTTTCTCTCATCTCTTTTCTATATGTATACAGTGGAACTCTTTACAAAGATTTGACACGCACATTTTAATTGATATATAAATAGTACCATCCCAACCTCTGCTCTCCTCATCCAATTTCCTTCTCTAACTCTACCTTCCTTCCTCCCTCTTATAGGACTCATGGGATTACTTGGGACCGACCTGGATAATCCATACTAATCTCTCACTTCAAAATCCTCAATATTTCAACATCTCTATACTTTTTCTTAACAGGCTTCTGGGATCAGAACATGGACATCTTTGGAGGCACATTATTCTGCCCGCCACAGAGATTAGTCATCAATTAAAGCTAAGTGTGAAAGCCATCAGGACTCCTTGGCAGCATACAAAGAAATCCTCATTTCCTGCAGCTAGAGAACAGAAAAAGCTGAGGATTAGTTTGAGGGCCTAATTAGAAGACTATCAGAGCTCTTAGCCTGTCTCCTCTCTGTTAAAGGCAAGTGCCCTCCCTTTTATCTAAAGAGGAAACAGAGGTCTCTGCCATGCAAGACAGAACATGCTGTAGTATCTAACCCTATTTTCCTCCTGGTCATCGGTGACCTAACCAGAGTTAATTACAATATAACCTCACTGGAGAAGTGTTGGATCTGTAAAGAGAGGAAATTAATTGTACTCCAAAGAAGCTGCAGCATATTGCCAACAAAGACCATAGGAAGCAAGAGAATTTGAATGGTTCTGTGTCCTGAGGGTGCTTGATGAGGAGAAGTAGAATATAAAGTTAGTTAGATAAGGGAGAGTTTATTTGGCGATGTTGCTAACACACTGCTAGGGTAGTACTTGAAAGCAATGCCTTACATTAAGTGAACTAGAAATGCCAACTGTCACAGCAGACTATGGGAGAAGGAACCCAAAAGCTTGGAGAAATGGGCATTCTAGAAAGAACTTACTATGTAAGGACTAAAATCACACCATATATGGCTATGCGTCAAAGGAGGGCCCAGAGGACATTCCATATATCAAAGTGATAAGGAATGAGCATCACAGAGATACTCACAGGTGGCCATCCTCTGTAGGCAAGGCATCTATCATTAGATAGAAAGTGCTGGTACAAAACCACACTCTCAGATAGCAATGGGAATGATAGGATCTCGAAATAAGAGTCTGGCTGGTGGTGCTTCAGTATCAGAAGAAAGTGGGTGCCGTTACCATAAACAGCAAGGTTGTGACATATACAGGGTTCTGAACACCCCCTTGGGATTTGATAGATAACATGAAACAAGAGTATGTCTTAATCTGTACAACCAAAAGAAACCAAAGATGTATGATCAAAACTGAAGGAACACACCCAAATTCAAAGTCATAATCCCTTGCCCCGTTTCCAGACCTGAGCCAGTTTCATATCCATACTTCATTGACTAAAGAAATCTTAGGTCTCCAGAAGAAAGGACCTTGCTATACAAGTATACAAAACTTCTCCCAGTTCTCCCCACAAAAGACATATGGCCATTTACTCAAGTAACTATACATGTTGAAAGGGGAATGCCAGACATTTCAAAGACTGTTGGACACAGAGTCTGAGCTGACACTGAGATATGAAGACTCATCACGGTCTCTGTTAGAGTGAGTTTAAGAGATCCAGGTAACAAATGGAGTCCCGGCCAATGTCCAGCTCACAGTAGGTTAGTCCACAGATGTAACCAGTGGCAATTTTCCCAGTTCCCAATTATTTAATTGGAATTTTCATATTTGATAAATGCATTATTATTTCATAATGATAACACATATTTGGCAAATGGTGAGAAACTCACATTGGTTCCTTGGCTCATGGGGTAAGAGTTATCATAGTAATCAAGTCTAAACAGAAGCATCTGGCACAATCCCCACTCATCTACCACCGTCACACACACATACTCCCTGGCCAAAACAGTATTTTGTAGAAAAAGCAGAGATCAGGGCCACGCTTACAGACCTTAAAGATATAGAGGTGGTAAACCCCCTCTCCATTTAATTCATCATGTTGAGATGTTTAAATGAATCCTGTCAAAACCAGTATAAACAAAATCAACTTTGTAAATAACCTCAAACTTCACTTTAACCAATGTTGACTTTACTTCCTCTATTAGTTTTTATAGACCAAGTATCACTACCACATATTCTCCACATAAATTGTTAGTATTAGCTAAATTCTGGTTGATGCACCACTGAATTTAAGACTAGACAGAAATCAAGTAACTTAGTCTCACTGGAATCAAATTTGGCACGATATCCCCATATCAACCAGGAAGACAGACTTATCAGACAACTGTACTATAATCTGCTCTACCTTTACACTCAAAAAATAAGCTTCTCATTCTTTAAAGTGGTTATTTCTAATTTCACTTGGAGAGTAAACATTAATTCATATTCTAGGAAAGCCTGTCCAATCAGATAATATCTTAACTATGGAAGGGAAAATAATAAGAATAACCAATATGGACTCGGAATGCAGGGATATAAGAAATGCAGAGAAGAGAACATGGCTCATCAGACTTCAGTTTATTCTTCAATTTTATCTTTTGGGGGGGGCAAGCCCTCAAAAGTCTTTATTAAGGATCTAATACATTCTCTAATGATTCTATGTCAATTTTCTTACAACTTCTGGAGGGAATAGAACAGTGATTATAACCTGATATTGAATCTCAGCTCTACTAGTTAGTAGCTGTCTTATATGGCAAGATACTTAAAGTTTATGGTTCTATTTTATAGTCTAAAAAATGGGACTGAGGGGCGCCTGGGTGGCGCAGTCGGTTAAGCGTCCGACTTCAGCCAGGTCACGATCTCGCGGTCCGTGAGTTCGAGCCCCGCATCAGGCTCTGGGCTGACAGCTCGGAGCCTGGAGCCTGTTTCTGATTCTGTGTCTCCCTCTCTCTCTGCCCCTCCCCCGTTCATGCTCTGTCTCTCTCTGTCCCAAAAATAAATAAACGTTGAAAAAAAAAATTAAAAAAAAAAAATGGGACTGACACCACATGGCTCACAGGATTTGTATGAATATCGAATGAGATAATATTTGTGGATACTTAGCATATTATCTGTACATAGTAAGTGTTCAGTAAAGTTTAGCTATGGTTGATGAAATTATTCTAATGATAACAATGATTTTCCATAATAAGTTTGAGTTTCTACTTTAAATGTCTTTTGGCTAAAGGTGCCTGGGAGACTCAGTTGGTTAAATGTCTGACTATTGGTTTTGGCTCAGGTCATGATTTCATGGCTTCATGGGTTCAAGCCCCACGCTGGGGTTCTGTGCTGACAGTGCAGAGCCTGCTTGGGATTCCATCTCTCCCCCATCTCTCTCTGCCCCGACCCCACTTGCACTGTCTCTGTCTCTCTCAAAATAAATACATAAACTCCAAAAAAGAAATCTTAAAAAAAACATCTTTTGGCAAATGCAAATCAATTTGATTTGGCTAAATGCAAATCAAAACATCTTTTGGCTAAATGCAATCAAATTTTTGACTGCAATGATAAAAAACCACATTATTACTTTTTCATTTGTGGGAAATTTCAGAAAGTGAAACTTCCTAATGCAAAATTTAAAGGTTTTATATGAGAGGGATAGGAATTCTTTATTAGAACAAAACTGTTGTTGTTAGAAAAATTGGAGAGTATTCTTTTTAATTTGAGTTTATTTATTTATTTTGAGAGAGAGAGAGAGAGAGAGGGCAGCATGAGTGGAGGAGGGGCAGAGAACAAGGAAGAGAGAGAATTCCAAGCAGTCTCCATGCCATTAGCACACAGAGCCCAATGCAGGGCTTGATTCCCACAAACTACAAGATCATGACCTGAGCTAAAATCAAGAGTTGGATGCCCAACTGTCTGAGCACCCAGAAACCCCACTGGAGACTATTCTAATTGATTCTAATTAGCTATCTCATAGACTTTAATGTTCTAGCCAAAAATTTTCTTAGAAATCTTTTCAATAATTTCAGCTTCAGTCCTGTAGCTTTCAATTTGGCATAGGAGAGGATGCAAGTCCCTACGAAGTGAAATTTGAGAAAGTGTTTGAATCATAAAGGAAGACAGTGTTTCTCTTCATGGAGAAAGAAAGTGTATCTTCAGTGTGCAAAATCGACCTGCCTGAAGGTTGAAGGCTGAATTAGGGAATTTAAAAATTCTTTTATCACGACATACAACTTACATACAGAACCATGCAAAAACAAGTAAACATCACCCAAATCACAAAGTGTAATTATCACCTAGGAAACCCGAGATCAAGAGTGAGAACATTATCAAAATCCCAGAAGCCTCGTGTGTTAATATCCCAATCATGAAAACTACCCTCATTTCATTGTTTTCAGCAGGACAGTTGTTCTGAATAATCTAGCTGGCCATTTCCAGAAATGGAAGTTCTGAGTGACTTTCAGAGGTCTCTCTTAATCTTCCCATTTAATAATGAGCTCAAAAGTGTGATCAGTATGATTACACTCCCATGTAGGTCTCTGATGTCACAAACGATAGCTACATACACTAAACTGAAGGCCAATGATTTCCATTGAGCATCAGTCAAAACTCAACTGACTTGAAAAAAAACACTTAAAAATCCTTACATAATATTCATGAATGCCTCTCATGATAGGGTCTAGTTGCTTGAAAGAATTACTAATGGCTTCCTCTTTCATTGAACCTGGCAGATATTTATTACACCTTATTTCCTCCCTCTCTTCTCTCCTGTCTCCCCAAAGCGCGCTCTCTCTCACTCAGTCACTGAGCAATTCTTCAGGGAGCTCTGGAGACTTACTGACTTTTACATCTGAATGTTAAATTCCATCATAAACAAAGACCCCTTTTCCTATTGATTTTGCCCCAGTTTTCTGGAAGCCCTAAATGATTCTTGGCTTTTGTACATCAGTCTCAGAGTGATGTCTTCCTTTCCCCTTTGGAACTTCTTAAAACAAATCAGCATAATTGTGTCCACTTACTCCTTTAGCATCAAGCCTTTATTCTAGTCTTTCAAACCACCAATGACCTTAGAAATGTTTTCTTCACATTTTTGTTGACTTTATTTTTAAAGCAAGTAAAAGCAAGCAATCCAAATGTTAGATTATTTTTATTAACAAGAAGACTCATGCTCCTCTCCCAAAAAAAACTTTCTTTCTGAGAGGTAAAGGTCTATCTGACAATAACACTAAGTGCTTCAAATATAATTCCTTAAAATATAAGACTGCCCTTTGTTAGGAGAAAAACATAGTCAAAGCCATCATTATTTAGCTGAACTGTGTCAGATGAAATGCATCTTTTTTCTTCTCTCCAAGATCAATATTGTACCATACACAAGAGGAAAACTGTATCCATATAGACAAAAAGGGGCTTTTCAGAATGAAACATGAAACATTAGATGCTCTGTTTCTCTTAGTAAAAATATAATTTCTACTCTGGGAAGGGTAACATAGTTACCATGCAATAGTTGCTTAAAATCACAGGCAATGGTCAAAGTCTGTCAATTCCACCTTCCACGAGAAAAGAAAAATCATTTCTTGGGTATGTCCAATGGTTTCCAACACATAAAGTGAATTTTTTGAGCACTTCCCCTAAAATAAGTACTCATACTTGCAATAAGAATATTCACTACCATATTTCTTCTTTAGAATGATAAATTCTGAAAGCAATCTAAAAATTGATGAAATATTCATTAGGAGTAATGTTTACTTTCTTCATACTGTTTTGAACTTCCTCAAGGTTAAAATTAACTGGTTGTTTTGTGATATGGATTTTACCAAAATTTCAATCCATAGAAGACTACTTGTATTGCTTGATTTTTCCCCATGAGTATACGTTATAATTGAAATCAGGAAAAAAAAGTAAAATTGCCTTTATTTCAGAAAAGCATGATCTGGCTAATTGATTTAGTTCTTCATTTTGTTTCAATAGTAACAAACTGGCCAGAAAGTAACGACCAGAGATTTAATGAAAGAATCACCATTGGTGTGGACTATGTACATGTCTCAGAGATGGTCCTATACTCCAGTTTGCCCAGAAATATTTTACAGCAGATTTTGATTTGGGTGTTTCTACCAAAAGTTTAAAAATTTGCATTAAATGTAAAAGACCAAATGACAAATAGCTAATTATGACTTGATACTTTTATGACCATATTATTTCTATGTTGTAGCCTAAGCAGAAAGTTAGGATTAAAAATGCAAAAAGCACTTCGATTTCTTGCCCTCTTGATTTTTCTATGAACCTATTTGGAAGGCTGCCAAGCATGTGTTCAACAAATGTTTTATACTGGAAATGCTTTGCCATAATCACAAACTGATTGAATAACTGTGATAATTTAAGTGTTCTTTTGTTCATATGCTTCAATGTTTTGTTCATTTGCTTGAAATATGTGCTTTGCTTTTAGCTAAAATCAGGTTCATATGTGTCAAAAAATAAAGAGCTGTATATTTCCATAGCCATATTCTTGTAACATGAGATCTGTAAAAGATTTGAGAAATAAGTTAATAATCGCTTGGCTATATATGGGATATGTTTTCATAGTAAGAGCATTTGATTTTGGTCAAATTCATGTCAAAGAAGAATTAGAATTAATTTTAACTTTGGTATGCCTAAAATATGGACAGCCAGATTATCTTAATAGGAAACATATTTTCACATTCACAATTGCTTATTTTCAGGCACAAAGTTTCCATTTCAAACACTGCAGCCCCGTACGGCAAATCCCTCGTTTATCTGAAAACTTCAGCTATCCAGATCACCTTTGAGAATCAGGAAAAGAAACAAAACAAACCAAAACGAAAAAAAGCTTGTCAACATCAAACTCGAAGCCACAAATCCTCGGCACATGGTAGAAACTAGTGATGTGGACATTACAGTAGCCCAAGAGGAAACAGCAAAGCTGTAAAGCAGGCATCACGATCACGATCAGAATATTACAGTCTGGGGTACGGTAGGATCAGTGTACTCTTTAAGGGCACCAGTGCGGACTGCAAAATATAATAATGGATATCTTAATGATCCTGATTATTTGCTCCCCAAATGCACATCCTGCAACAGTGCTTGGGTCATCCGTGGCTCTCAATGCTCCCGTGGATTGACTGTGGCATGCCACTCATAAAGTATGCGGACAGCAATTCTAAAGGTGTTCAGAGCAGGGAAGGGTCATCCAATTATGTACCCTCCTCAGTGACCCTGGTCTTATCTCCACTGCCTATATTTATAGGAATTCATAGGATGGAAACACCAAGAACACAATTTGCCTTACAAGTGAAAATATGGTGAAAACACGGATATATTTTGACTGGGAGCATTTTCGTTATTTATATTATGAGACATTTCCAGGTTTTCTTACGGAAGGCAAAAAATCAGTCAAAGACACATAATCAGCTGTCAAATATAGCTCACAAATGGATACTGTGATTTTACATGTTTACTATTAGGTTCCACCAAAAGAAAGGGGATTCAGGTGAGTTTGTTTTCTAATGAGCAAAAGCATGGAAAGGTCAAGAAAAAGATACAGGGATATCCTGTCTGGACTTTGCAAAGAAGGCTTTCTTTCTTTGCAATCACAGAAAGTTAGAAAAAAAAGAAGACTATTAGGCCCATCACCAAGCTTACAAGACCTCACAGGCAGCAGGAACGTCCCCTTGCATATGACACATGTGGCCTCTGGCCTTGCTGCCTTAGCCACAGATAGTGAAGCGGGAGCACGTGGGAGCTGGTAAAATAAAACTTACAGAAAGTTAGGCAGAATTGACAAGGGATTCTGTTTCGTTGAGGGCTTTTTTTTTTTTTTTTAACTGAAAAAAAAAGTGAAATTTCAGCTCAATTCATTTGGTGGGGTTGATATTTTATAATGGAGATGTTTAGCATTTGCTTTGTCCACTGCAGGAGCAAGGCATGATATGTTTTTCTTCTTATAGCTGTTGGGAATTTATTGCCGGTGCTAAAAAAAGCAACATCTTTGTCACTCTGCTTTTGTGTGGATTGGGTAACCCTGGAGTAAGTGATTAAGTACAATGTCCTCTCTTGCTGAGAGGTAAAGAAACATGGGGTTCACATGCCTGCCTTTTTACATCTAGGATCACGCTGGAGCTCATAACAGTCTTGATTGAAATCGTGTTATTAATTTTGTTTTGGATGAGAATACTCCATTTTGAATATTCAGACATTTTTATAGAAGGCAAGAAAATGATGAATGCAAAGAGCAGCCTCCCTCATGAGAGCAGAATAGGAGTGCTAGGTCTTACTAACAACAGAACGTGCCAGAGAGGGGCGCCTGGGTGGCTCAGTCAGTTAAGCATCTGACTTCTGTCGGCTCTGGTCCTGATCTTGTGAGTTGTGAGTTCGAGCCCCACATGGGGCTCTGTGCTATCAGCTCAGAGCCTGGAGCCTGCTTCAGATCTGTGTCTCCCTCTCTCTCTGCCCCTCCCACACTTGCACTGTCTCTCTCTCTCTTTCAAAAATAAATAAACATTAAAAAAATAAAAATAAATAATAATAAAAAAGAATGTGCCAGAGGAAAACTAAACAGTTATAGGTTTTCTTGAATGTACCTTCTTTCTTCTTGCTTTCCACTACTTAAGCTGTCTTTTCTCCTCAGTGAGGCATCACTAAAGCTGCTAGGCACACTGGGATGGCAAAGAGGTTGATAGCTAGCACTTAAACTTACTATGAATATTGTCACTGGGAGAATGCCAGGGGGAGCAGAGAGGACAGAGACAAGGAAGGCTGAAAATGAATGAGGAGGCAACAGGAAAGAATGAGAAAGTTGTTGTTTCTGTGTATTCTGGTATACAGATATTAATGGTGTTTTATATCAATCAATGGTTATCAAAAGTACTTCTTTTAAAATTCTTGATGTTTGAAAGACTAATTCCAGACTCAATAATTAGCATATTTTTGTAAATATTATTTACACTGCAGTTGTCAAGTGTGCTATATCCTGCTTCAATAGTCAGGAAAACATTAGCAAAGATTTGCAATAATTCCCTAAATTAATTTGTTTTAAACTTCTGTTCTCTGAAACAATTAGCCCTCCCTGAGCACAGGTCCCAACTTCCTGAACCCTCAGCTCATTCATGCCTCCCCCTCCTTCAGGTCTTTCCACTTAGATGCCACTTGAACTAGAAAACATTCCCTGAAACTCCCAAGCCCAGATTCAAGACTACCAGCATGTTCCATCAGTGTCCTACCCTTCTCCACTCTGAGCCCTTAACACACCGTAACAGAAGGGTCCACTCATCTGTCTTGATTCTCTTCTAGACCCCAAACTCCACGAGGACAGGAAAGGGATAGTTATGGGCATGGGTTCTGGAATAATAAAAACACTTTGTAGTGCATATTTGTGCAACATGTTAGTCTAAGCACATTACACGTGCTAAAGCCTCTAATCTTCATAACAGCCCTATAGGAGAATGGGGCAGAGGCAGATTAACTTGCCCAAAGTCACACAACCAGCAAGTAGCAGATCCAGAATTTGAACTCCCGCCTTTGTTTCCAGAGACCATGCTCCTTACCATAATACACTGTTGCCTCTGGAATCAGAGCGTCTTGGGTTCTAGAACAAAGTCAGTCACTTACTAGCCATTTTACCTGGGGTAATTTCTTATCCTGAGTGAACCTCGGTTTTTTTCATCTGAAAAGTGAGAGTACATCACAGAATTTCCTTCAAGAAGTTGAGAAGATTCTGGGGCGCCTGGGTGGCGCAGTCGGTTAAGCGTCCGACTTCAGCCAGGTCACGATCTCGCGGTCCGTGAGTTCGAGCCCCGCATCGGGCTCTGGGCTGATGGCTCAGAGCCTGGAGCCTGCTTCTGATTCTGTGTCTCCCTCTCTCTCTGCCCCTCCCCCGTTCGTGCTCTGTCTCTCTCTGTCCCAAAAATAAATAAACGTTGAAAAAAAAAAAAAAAAAAAAAAAAAAAAAAAGTTGAGAAGATTCAATGAGATAATGCCTCCAGTAGACAGTAGATAGTGTATTCAGCATGGTACTTGACATAGAATAAATACTCAATGATTATTTCTCTGCTGTCTTTTTATCCTTATTCTTATTATTCTCATCCTTCTTTTCCTCCTCTTCCTCTCTTTTTCTTTTTCTCCCCCTTACTCTTCAGAATTGGGTCTGCAGCTCTGAGCAGAAGATGGACATATAGGAGACATTGATAAACATCTCATGAATGAAGGAATAAGGGAATGGATGAGTGAATGAATGAATGAAATAGCAGGCAAAATTTCTTTGATGCCAATTTGCATCTTCCATGTGTCCCAGCCATGTATTTTCTACCTCCACGGCCTGAGAGCAGCCTGGCTGTAACAGCTGCAAGCCTGGATAGGTTTGGCCTCCCAGGCACTTGTTCTCCTTCCCAGCAGCAAACTCGGCTAAAGAACAAAATCTTTCTAGGCTAAAAATGTATGACTTGGTTAAAAGTGGGTGAGAACTCAGGCTGTCCTAGAACTATCAAGTCAATGTTCAAGGTCCATTTGCAAGAACTTTGGAAATTCCTATAATACCAAGAAATACTGTTTAGTCCCAAATTCTAAATTACAATTGACCTTTGCACGATATGGGGGTTAGGCACCCTGACCCCTCATGCAGTAGAAAACTCATTTGTACCTTTTGATTCTCCCTAAACTTAACTACTAATAGCTTACTGATGACTGGAAGCCTGACTGATAACAGTTGATTAACACATATTTTGTATCTTATATGTATTATATACTGTAGTCATACAATAAAATGAGTTAGAGAAAAGAAAATGTTATGGGTGCCTGGGTGGCTCAGTTAAGCATCCGGCTCTTGATTTTGGCTCAGGTCACGATCTCAGCGTTCTTGAGATTGAGCCCTGGGTAGGGATCTTCACTGACAGCTGTGGAACCTGCTTGGAATTCTCTCTCTCCCTCTCTCTCTGCCTCTCCCCTGCATGTGCTCTCTCTCCACATAAAAAAATAAATAAACTTAAAAAAAAAAAGGGAAGAAAGATAATGTTATTAAGAAAATCCTAAGGAGGAAAAAATACATTATAGTACTGTACTGTATTTATCAAAATAAAAATTCATGTATAAGTGGACCCATGCAATTGAAACCTGTATTGTTCAAAGGTCAACTGTATTCAGTTTTCAAACAACCTCAAAAATTTGCATTAAATCAACATTATGGATATATCAAAATTTTGTTAAATTAAGCTAACAAGTATCTTGCAAGGCCATTACCATGGTATTATGTTATTGACTATTAATCTTGAACAAGAATAAGAAAAAGAGTTATTGTAATAATTGCTTAAATTTATATGAAATCATTATTTTTTTGGAGTTCACAGCCCCAAAATAGTGTCAACATCTGAAGCTGCCAGATTATATTGGGCTAAACATAATTAGCACACATTCCTCGCTGAACGCACCCAAAGGTTAAACATAAGCCAGAAACCAACACCAAATGCAGCTCAGGCATTCCTGAATCAAATACCTTAGTGAAGAAAAATGATAAAATCTCAGGTCTTTTCATTCTTGGCAAGTATGTCTACATTTTTTTTCTAGTGTTAGGTTGTAGGGAGAATTCTTATGTATGAGGAATTTCCCACGAAGTGGTAATTGTCACTGATGTGTGTTTTCTACTGCTCCTAGGTCAATTCACCAAACTTGCCTTGTTCCCTAACTGATAGGTATGATTCCTTTGTCTTTTCCCCCTGTGCTCATGCTTCCTTGTGTGGATGAGAAATATGACTGGTGCAGAGATGAGCATAAACAGCGTGCCCACTGGAAAAATCACGTGGGAGTCTGCTCAACTGGGCTGTTTTCAGCTGGGGTTTTGCTAGTTCTTTGTATGTTAGTTCCCTTTGTCGCTCTCTTTTTGATATGGTTCTAACTGTTCCTTTTTTTGTGGTCATTGGGGGTGGTTTCATTTGGGAGAATATTCAGTTCCTGGCTTTCTCTTTTGGCTTCTTCTTCTTCTTCTTTTTTTAAATGTTTATTTATTTTGGGGAGAGAGAGAGACAAAGCACAAGTGGTGGAGAGGCAGAGCGAGAGAGGGAGACATAGGATAGGAAGCAGGCTCCAGGCTCTGAGCTGTCAGCACAGAGCTCAACGTAGGGTTCCAACCCATGAACTGTGAGATCATGACTTGAGCTGAAGTCAGACGCTTAACCGACTGAGCCACCCAGGCGCCCCTCTCTTTTTGCTTCTTAATCCCAATTGGCAACGAAAAAGGAATCCAAGTTTGTGTGGAAACAACAGGGATTTCAGGAGAGTCTCTCCCCAGGTTGTTTACAGTTTCCATGTGGAACATTCAGAACCACAGGCAGAGACCTGCCCTCTGCACTAAGTGTATTGCAGCTCTTGTAGACTGAGAGAATATGCCCAAGGGAATGAATGCCTGTTTCAACTCAATTCTTTGGCATTTTATACTTGTCTATTCCTTTCAGGAGAGCCCACTGGCCTTAACCATATTTGGCGTGTAACCAAAGAAATTGAAGATTTATCTCAAGTTTTAGTACATCTTTGATTTTTTGGCTTCATCCAATGCCGTGAAAAAGGTAATAGAACCTCTGAGGGAAAAAACAAAAGTCACAAGGATTCAGACTCAAACATATCAGATTCGTGGAAATCCCTGTCTTTCATCTGCAGAGGGTTTTGAGTAAATATCTCTGACATTATCAGGTTCTTATCTATTTACCAGAAATCTGTATCACTAGCTATTGAAACTGAAGCGATTTCCAAGGGCTCCACAAATATATAGAGATTGAAATACTTAGCTTTTTCTTTATGGAAAACTTAGTTGGTTAAAATCAGATTAATTAAATAGGAGCACCTGGATGGCTCCAACTCTTGATTTCATCCGACTCTTGCTTTAGGCTCAGGTCACGCTCTCAGGGGCATGAGAGCAAGCCCTGCACCAGGCTTCTTGTTGAGTGTGGAGCTGGCTTAAGATTCTCGCTCCCTCTCTTTCTCTGCCCCTCCCTCGCTCTCTAAATAAATAAATAAATAAATAAATAATTTTAAAAATTAAAAAAAGATTAAATAAATCACAACCAGTGACTTCTATTTTAATTATTAATGGTTCATGTCAACATGGGCCAGGCCTATGCTAAGTTTCACAATGTATTTTAAAAATTAAGTGTAGATGGGGCGCCTGGGTGGCGCAGTCGGTTAAGCGTCCGACTTCAGCTCAGGTCACGATCTCGCGGTCCGGGAGTTCGAGCCCGGCGTCGGGCTCTGGGCTGACAGCTCAGAGCCTGGAGCCTGTTTCCGATTCTGTGTCTCCCTCTCTCTCTGCCCCTCCCCCGTTCATGCTCTGTCTCTCTCTGTCCCAAAAATAAGTAAATGTTGAAAAAAAAATTTAAAAATTAAGTGTAGATAAAAGAAATACGATTCGATGGGGCGCCTGGGTGGCGCAGTCGGTTAAGCGTCCGACTTCAGCCAGGTCACGATCTCGCGGTCCGTGAGTTCGAGCCCCGCGTCGGGCTCTGTGCTGACTGCTCAGAGCCTGGAGCCTGTTTCCGATTCTGTGTCTCCCTCTCTCTCTGCCCCTCCCCCGTTCATGCTCTCTCTCTGTCCCAAAAATAAATAAACGTTGAAAAAAAAAATTAAAAAAAAAAATACAATTCGATAAACTAAAAATAAAAAATTTACTCTGGGAAGTGTTTCATTTCAAAATACAAAGTTTTGTTGTTTCATTGTTAAGAGCAGACCAGTCTCTCAGGAAAGGAGTTTCATCATGTTTCATACCTGAAACTAATATAATGTTATGTGTTAATTATAACATAAGGAAGGAAGCAAAAGAAAGATTCCTAAAATTGGAGCTATACTGCAGGGAAGAAATTTATAGAATAAAACCTCTCTGTGGTATATATATGCAAAATTTCTGTTTGAGATATAAATGATGTTTAAAGGAAGTGTTAGAATAAAAACAGAATAACTTAAAGCAAAATCTTTCAAATAATATTGCATCTGTTACTGAATGCTTATAGAGTGTCTGAGGCTGGAAACCTGAGCTCGGAACAATATGTAGGGATAACAGATGTGGTCCCTGTGCAAGAAGAGATATAGCTGGAAAGTGCAAAGGTCAGACCTACAGCGAAGTCTTATTATATATAGCATGGGCTTCTAGAAGCAGTCTGCCTCCCTGACACACATAACATGCACACCACACACACACATACACACACGTGCACGCACATTTTTTTCTTTTCCTTTTATGATGTTATAGTGTTTGGGGTTCCTTAATCTCAAGTTCCTATTAATTCTCACCTGTTACCCCTCTACTAATTTATATCCTTCATTTTAAGAGTCTATGTATCTATTTGAATATTATTCTATGTGCTTTTAAAATATTGTTTTAGGGGCACCTGGGTGGCTCAGTGGGTTGAGCATCTGACTTCGGCTCAGGTCATGATCTCACGGTTCGTGGGTTCAAGCCCCACATTGGGCTCTGTGCTGACAGCTCGGAGTCTGGACCCTGTTTTGGATTCTGTGTCTCCCTCTCTCTCTGCCCCTCCCCTCCTTGTGCTCTGTGTCTGTCAGTCTCTCTCTCTCTCTTTCTCTCAAAACTGAATAAAACATAAAAAACAAAATAAAATGAAATATTTTTTTAATTTTAAGTACAATCCACCCCCCAACATGGGGTTCGAACTCACCACCCCAGGATCAAGACTCGCATGCTCCACCAAATGAGCCAGCCAGGCGCTCCTACCTCCTTTTAAATTGGGACTTGATTTATGCTCTGACTCTCTTCGTAAATTCTACCCTGGTGGTCCCAGAATCTCAGCGTGCAGGGATCATTAAAGGCATCTGTTCCAACCTCTGCTTGGTGTGGGATTCCTGCTTAATTTTCCTCTCAAGAAGGCTATTGGCTTTGTTGCTTAGAGAAGGAAGTGAGGACTGCCTTCACTGCAGGCCTTCAAATCACCGCTGGAAAAGTCCTCACACTGTATGCCCACCCTCCCTATTTTCAGTTCTTCTCATATTAGTCTTTTTATGGCCTACTAAGTGACTTCCTAAGTAACATTTTTCACTGTATTGTTGACCATGCTCCTTTTTCTCTCTGTCCTCCTTCGCCTTCCAACCTTCCCCATCCCTCGAAAAAGGCTTTAAAAACAAAACCCTGTAAAATTATCCCTACCAAGCACTTATGCTAATCTAAGTATAGACCAGCTTCCATTGATAAGTGAGCACATAGACACACATACCACATATACACACTCCACATACACAAACACCACACCACACCCAACACACATACACCACACCACACGTCATACACACCCCCCCACACACATACATGCACGTGCACACGTATACCACATACAC
This sequence comes from Lynx canadensis, assembly GCF_007474595.2. Taxonomy (NCBI): domain Eukaryota; kingdom Metazoa; phylum Chordata; class Mammalia; order Carnivora; family Felidae; genus Lynx; species Lynx canadensis. The sequence goes on along the minus strand of NC_044314.2, from coordinate 56,968,614 downwards.
GACACACAGGTATACACTGTAATACACACATGTATGCTACACCACACATATACACACATACGTCACACCACACGCACACAAGTCACACACACCATACACATATGCATACACACCCACACCACACATACCACGAACGCACATGTACATATATATATATATATACACACATATCAGTTTCTTAGCATCAAATTTTGATCCACCATCTGTTTCCTTTCATCCACGAAGAACTTTGACCTTTTCACATACATCTGGCATTACTGACATTTGCAAAGGAACAAGGGTGCTCAACATGTAGCATTCTGAGCCTTAATTAGCCTTGTAGACATGAACGCCCCTAAACTCCCAATATCAGGGCTTCGAGCAGGCAGAAGGCACCCTTCACCTTCCTCTGGTAAAGGCCTGGGGGGGTCACTGCTCTGATTTCTTCTTAGCCCTCATCTTTACTCACAAGGGCAGAAAAATTAAAACAGAGGTTGCAAAATGGCAGCCTGCCAGCGGAGTCTGGCCTTCAGATACATTTTGCATGGCCTGCCCAGAGGTTTAGAGATAGTTTAGTTAGTGGCCACCATGTACAAATGAGGACATTTTATTTAAAAATCTGGATATCTGTGCATCTCAAACAAGTCAAAACTTACACCCCTAGGGCTGTATTCCTTCTTCCCAGCAGTGGGCAATGTAACTCCTGGAAAACACAGGTGCGCTCCCGGTTCCTGGCATCCTCAACAATTCACTTTCTCTTACATCTATCCTACAGCATCCTATTGCCTTAACTCCCTGACCCTTCCTTAGAGGCAAGGGAGATGTTCCTCGGATGGAGACACTTTGAGTCTGGTTGCAAACTGATGTGGAGAAGCAAACAAAACCTTAGATGAGTCACAAGTGGTGATAGGTACTGATGGTGAAGGTAGAAACTTTGGAAACATGGACAAAATAGAGTCAGAGCTCCAACCTGAGTAGCTTGCGCCTTACTGGGGTAAATCCCATGCAAATAACCTATTCACAAAAAATCATTAATATAACAAAGATGGAAAATTGGAGGCAATGAAATGTGAGGCGGGGGGACTGCTGTGTGCTTCCTAAGCCCCAGTTCCTTTCCTTTCTGGGCACTTCACCAGACTGCCTATCTCAGCCTCGCCTGCACTTGGATGCATCACATGACCGAGAACTTGGGCAGAATACAAGGTGCCACCTACAAGCTCCACCCCAAAAAGCTTCTTGCACAATCTTCCCTGCTCTCTCTTGGTCCCCAACCTCTAATCAAATGGAGAGGACACCAAGGACCCAAGCAGAAAGAAGATAGGAAGGAGTCTGGGAAACAGCCCCCAGGCCCATCCCACTCCCCCACCCCCAAATTCCAAACTCCACAATGACCTGTGACTTGAGTGAGAAAGAAGCATTTGTATTCCATTGAGATGCTAAGATTTGGGGGATGTTTGTTACAATGCAATGTTTGTTACAATAGTCACAATAATACAGAAGGCTCAGGAAAGCCAAGTAGGAAATGGATGGAGTAAAGTGTTCCTGTTCTATGGTAATGACTGCTAATAAGCATATCTGTGCCACCAAAGAGATAAGATGAGATCCCAATGGAGGAGCTTAGGTCCTTAATAGGCTAGAAGCCTTCTGCTTCCAGGTTCCAGCTCCCTGCCGAACAGTAGCCGGAAAGCTGCGGATGTGTTTAGGAAATCTTTTACACAAAATTACTCCACACAGCTGCGCTTTTCCTGCCCGAGTGGAGAGGAACACAGAAAGGGAAAGCCCATCTGTTTGGTGACTGTGAAAGTGCCTCCAGGCTCCCAGGTAACACATACCTGAAGAGGGGAGCAGAGAGGCAATCATGATGAGACTTAATTTTGCATTAGAAAAGTGTCTGAACCCAGTGGCCCCCTAGAGGGATACACAATTCCAAGCTAGAACTCTTTATTAGTTTAGTACTGTTGAAGAGATAGGAGTTTTGAAAATCTGATTTACATTAGCCTTCAACTAGGGATATGTTTTCCAATAGCAAGTTTTCCCTTTCCTGTCGTGTGGCGACAACTTAGTGGGGGTTTCTAAGGGTTTGGCAATTTTTTGAGATAATTAAGAATAAAGGAAGAGATGGCATAAAACTAGTTCATTATTTTGGACTCTTTTTTTTTTCTCTCTACTAGCTATGGGTTGTTTGTAATAGAGCAATTTAATATAGAACATTTTAACAGTAATGATCTTATTTCTTGGGGATTTGTCCAAAGTGAGAAGGTGGTCTCAAAGTGGTTCCAGCTCGGTAGGGAATTTTGTCCTGGAAGCAAGGTGGATTGTGATCCTAAGAAAGGCTGAATGCAGGGTGACAATCCCAGTGTTTAATTCCATCCCAGGACACAATGCCATGGAAGGGTGTAGACCCCAGTCTGTCCGAAGGAAGCCCCTTGGTTAAATTATCTTAATGTGTATGCTCAGCCTCTTTGAACACAGTGAGGAAGGTCAAAACAAAGACGTATATAAGAAAATTAGTAAAAGAGGGATAGATAAGGAGAACGAAAGTTTTCCGTAAGGTTAGCATAATGGCTTTATAATGGTTGCCATAATTGGATCAAATCTGGCTCTGGGCTTCCAACAATGTACACAAAGAGGGCATGGCAATTGTAAAATCTTGCTCCTAGTCAACAGAGACTGAGTCTTCGCTGGCCTCAAATTCTAAAAGAAAACTTTGGATCTGGAATGTCCTGTGGGCATTGTTGGGTCACATGACAATCTCCTTAAATACAATAATAATAAAAAAAAGAAGTTCACTAAAATATATGTTGAAATTATATTCACTGTTTTCTTTTATGGTATCTAAAGCAGAGTTAGGTATTTAAAGAACTGTTTATTGGGGCATAATATGACAAATACAATTTTATTTTATTTTATTTTATTTTTTTACGTTTATTTTTGAGACAGGGAGAGACAGAGCATGAACGGGGGAGGGTCAGAGAGAGGGAGACACAGAATCGGAAACAGGCTCCAGGCTCCGAGCTGTCAGCACAGAGACCGATGCGGGGCTCGAACTCACGGACTGCGAGATCGTGACCTGAGCCGAAGTCGGCCGCTCAATAGACTGAGCCACCCAGGCGCCCCGACAAATACAATTTTAAATGATCCAAGGGTGCTCCTCTATGTGATACCAAGTGTCTGTGAAGCATGCACTAGGTTTGGCTCTTCAGACACTGTCTACAGAGAAATGAGCATAGGCTCACTGACATTTTATAGTTCAAGGCATTTACCATTTACTTTGGAAAAATCCCACTGGATTCAGGCAACCCTGTGGCAGGTGACATTATAGTCGTTGATGCCTTATGTGTGTAAGGCACATGTCAGGGAGTGCACAGTCACCTGGGCATAGTGAAGGAAGAGGCATTGTAGCTTTTTAGTTCCAAGGTTCAAAGACCTGTTTTAAAGCATAGATTTCTTAGAGACTGAGCTCTCAGGTGTAAAAACGTAATAAAAATGGAAGCCAGGTACCAAGCAAGCACTTTACATCTGGCATTTCATAGAATGTATTCAACAACCCTCTGGTTTCAGTATTATTGGTGTCTTTCTATCAACGAAGATTCTGAGACTCATTGTCTTGTCTGAAGGTTACAACAGCTAAGGAGCAGATGAGGGAATAGAGGATGTTAAATAACCAGACCAAGGTCAATCAGATTTAGGGTAGCAGCCTTGCAATTTCAACCCAGTCAAATCCCTGCGCCCATGCTCTGAACATCTAGTTTATATAGTTTCCCCGCCCAAATAGTCTTATGCTAGAAGAAAATAAATGCAGTTTAACAGAGATCCCTCAAGCACATTGGCTCAGAGTAGCATCCATATTTCTTTTTTTTTTTTTTTTTTTTTTAGCATCCATATTTCTTTTTTTTTTTTTTAATTTTTTTTTCAACGTTTATTTATTTTGGGGACAGAGAGAGACAGAGCATGAACGGGGGAGGGGCAGAGAGAGAGGGAGACACAGAATCGGAAACAGGCTCCAGGCTCCGAGCCATCAGCCCAGAGCCTGACGCGGGGCTGGAACTCACGGACCGTGAGATCGTGACCTGGCTGAAGTCGGACGCTCAACCGACTGCGCCACCCAGGCGCCCCTAGCATCCATATTTCTGAACATGAAAAGGTTAAGGGGGAAGGGAGCAGTACAAGAAAGCATCAGAAGCAAATCAGGGTAAGAAGACGCCAAAGAATTCTGTTTCCCTCCTTTATTTTCTAACTTTCCACCAGCAAGTATGCTGATGTTGGGGTAGGGTTGAGGCCAGGACTCTGGCTATCCTAAGAATCACATTTCTCTTCAGCCTGACCAAGACACTGGGATGAGCTGAATACTCTAAGCTCCTTCATTACCAATAAACCTTCAAGCTACATGTAGACTATGCGTATGGAAAAATGTTTAAAAAATATTTATACATTTTTGAGAAAGAGAAATAAAAAGTGACAGAGACATAGCATGAGTGGGGGAGGGGCAGAGAGCAGGGGAGACACAGAATCCAAAGCAGGTTCCAGGTTCTGAGCCATCAGCACAGAGCCTGACATGACGCTCGAACCCATGAACCACAAGATCTTGACCTGAGATGAAGTTGGATGCTTAACTGACTGAGCCACCCAGCCACCCTGCATACATGTGGAATACTTTAGAAACCTTCCCCATTAGGGTTAGTCTGTAGATAAGTGAATGAGTGCTTGAGTAGCCTACAGCTTTTCCCATGCCCTCCGCAAACATGGCTTCAAATTTTTTTAAAGTAAGGTTTTTATTGTCTCTACAAAAAGAGGCTTTCTGTTTATTTCAGGTGAAAGCGAATTACCTGAGAGTTAGCAAGGATGAATTGAAGAATGGGTTGTTATCTAAAATTGAAAATTTTCTCCTTGGCTTATCTTCCATTAGCATATCTGATCACTCGTTTGTTTATTTATCCAACACTTACTGAGAAGACCCAGCATGCCCCAGTGAACTTGGAGTGCTATTCTGAGACAGAAAGAATAACTGACAATTTGTAAAATAGATCTCTAGGGCCAGGTGCCATGGTGTGACCCCAAATTGGGATGGGGGGACATGTGGATTGCTGAGGACATGAGGTGGGGGTTGGTGCTGTAGAGCAAACCAGAGAGACTCTGATTAACAGTGTGTCAATCCGTGGAGATTTTCTGTGGAGAAGGACCAGTCCAAACATAATGAAATAAGAAGATGGAGAGCCAAAGACGAGACAAATGGGGCATTTACTTGAAGGGGTGAGGAGGGGAGGGTTGGAAATAGGAAGATGAGAGATGAGACTAGGTACCAACAAACTGAAGGGCAGGTCAAGACCAAATTCGGAGAATACATCCCATCCCCTGCCAGGCCTTCCCTACTGAATGGTTCTTCCAGTTTTTTTGAAGCTGGAAATGTACTTGTGAAGAAATAAACTGCTTCATGTCGATTGACCTTGGTGAGCGAATGCAGTGCACAGAGTAAAGGAGAAAGAGTCAAGAGTGCAAATGACAAGAGTCAAGAGTGTATGGGGAGGTCTGCCTACACAGTTGGAGGAGCCTGTGGTACATTCAGCTGGGGTTTCCAGTGGGCAGGTAAAAATGTGTTCTCGTGTTCAGGAGGTGTAGATGCAAAAGTCACTGACCTACGGGCAGGGCGCCTCCTACAAAATACTGTTCTGCTGTAGACCCCACGCTGACGGCAGGTGATCTGTGTGCATACCAGTGTGATGGGTCGCTAAGTTTAAATTCCATTCCAGGATTATGATTCTGTGATGCTGTGTTTCAGTTTCCCTTTTGGTCCCTCATGCCATAGGAAAAGAATTGGTTAAAACATTGCCCTTATACTCTTGCATTTCTCATCTGCTTTCAAAGAATTATGTACATTGTTATGGAAGAATGCCCTCTTCTAAAAATAAGCCTATAAAACTCCGATGAAGCATATAATCTACATTGCTGCCACTGGAGGTTTTTGGTATTTCACCCAAACCAGGGCAAAATAAACTCACACTAAGAAATCTGACTCTTTACTCTCCTATTTTTAATCCTCCTATCATAGAAATTCCTGGTTTGGGGAAAGATGGTTCGCAGAAAGCTGACACGCTTACGAATTTGAATAAGCAGATCTAGGAAACCTCATTTTGGGGAGAGAAATGTGGAAAAAGCCACATAAATTCTTGCCAACTCAGCTAAGGAGGGCAGACAGAAATGCTGCCCTGAGATCACCTATTAGGAAGGCAATTCATGCATTTGTGCCCTGCCAGACCCCTGCAGTCTTCAGGTGGAAACAAACATTGAGAAGGAGAACCACTGCATTTTACATAATGGGGAGCCATGCAGGAATCTCATTAACAACTGCTAAGAAGCAATGCATGGGAAATGGTCAAAAAAAGAGGTTAGAGAGGGAGGGAGCCAAACATAAGAGACTCTTAAAAACGGAGAACAAACTGAGGGTTGATGGGGGGAGGGAGGGAGGGGAGGGTGGGTGATGGGTATTAAGGAGGGCACACCTGTTGGGATGAGCACTGGGTGTTGTATGGAAACCAATTTGACAACAAATTTCATATTAAAAAAAAAAGACTCATTTATATGTCAAAATGTTCCTGACTTTTATTTTAACAGTGAATAACCTCTAAGCCAGGGAAGTGGGGAATAAAGCATTTCTGTTTGCAGTTTTACACTGTTTCCTGCTTGTTTGTTCCCTTTGTCTCTGTCCCTCTTTTGTTCTAGACTTGTGTTTTTATTCTGTGAGATTTGCTACCACTTCTGTAAGCAAGCAAATTGTAGAAATGGATTACTGATGCTTTTGGGACTTGTCTTACTGGGCAGAACGTGGTCAGGATGCTGATGTCTGTAGTGTAAACCTCTGGGTGCAAGCTCTGTGGAACAACCCCCACTCCCATCTATCCTGGCCCAGAGCAGGTCTCCCACTAGCAGGGCACCAGAGAGGCTTGTTACCCTCTCTTCTGTCCCTGAATCCTTATTCCTGAATTTTAGCTCCTTCCCCCTTGGTTGTTGTCCCCCCCACGCATGAAACCCTGTCACAGGCTCGCATAGACAGTTAGGAAATGAGGCTGAATAAATCCCCTGCTCTGGAGGTGAACTGGGGCTCTCCACCGAGGAGGCCCTGTCCTGGAAAGCTACCTTCCATATCGACAGCACCACCTAAGTAAAAGAATAGAGCTTTGCTTCACCGTCTTAAAGCTCAGGCTGTAAGGTTTGAAAGATACATCAATTCCAAAAGCCAGACTTGCAGTTTTGCAACAGATGAATCAGGAAACTGATCAGATACATACATGTAATTAGGGGCACTTTAAAATCTAAGCAGCCTGATTTAAGCACCATTCAATAGGGATGCTACTTACTGAAAACTGGGTGTCAGATTCCACACAGGTGCTCTTTCAAAGATGAAGAAAGATCAACAAAGATGTGAAAATGTGAGCTGGGGTAAAACCACCTTGGCAGATAATGGACAATAGGACACCCTCACCCCTGCCCACTGCCACCATCCTGATCAAAGGAATCTCAGCTTTCTTACATAGCTTCTTTTGATTTCTACGTTCACAAAGAAGGTCCCCAATAGCTTAATCCTGGCTGGGTTTCTCACTTGGGTAATCTGCTCACCATGTCTCTATACCTTCGGTCGTTTGGCCCGTCTGTGCGTGCTGCAGGCTTCTTCTGTCTTCCTCATCAGCTCTGGCAGTCTCTCTACAAACCTTGCTCTGGCTGCTCTCCTGCTCGATGTCACTGGATAGGAAAATAGCACCCCTATTCCAACACTCTTTGCCCCTCTCCCCTAAAGCCCGTCTAGGCCAAGGGCTTTATTCATGGCCTCTATTCAGGCCTGCCCTGGACCTCAGCTCAGAGCAGAATGAGTACAATTGCCAACTGTGTCCTCCTGTTTCAGATGACCATCATTCAGAGCCTACAAAAGAGATGTTTTTCTAGGAACTCATAAAAGAAAGGCAAAGGGCCAATGGAGAAATGAAAATGATTAAAATAACCTTAAACAATAAAGTGTATACCGTTCAAAATAAAATATATACTTAAACCTTCCTTTCCATATGAACACTGTTAAATGTCGTGTGATGTGGGTCTGGTATTGTCGATCTCTTGCCGAAACAGCCAATTAAGGGTGGCAAAGGAAATCGGGCCCCTGAACTATAGCCAGACTTTCCTCTGTGTTCATGACTGTGCCCCACCTGGTTCCCATTCCCTTGGGCCTGCATACCAAGCCCTTTGTCTCGAGTTGTGGTTTCTCCGTGTTCAGACTCTACAGGCACTTCATCTATCATTCATAGAGTTTGAGCTATCTAGATTCTACAAGCAGTTAGACAAACCCCTGCAAATCTCAAACTTAATTGCTTTTGTTTCCACCAAATTACTCTTAGCAAAATGTTAGCAGGAGCTGTGTGTTACCCACAGAGAGATTCTCTACTTTCAGGCTGAACTCTGCTTTAAAACTCCTTGGTCCTGACACTTTTGGAATAAAGTAAATGAGTGAAGGTGATCAAAAGGCAAAAACTTCCAGTTATGAGAGAAATAGGTCCTGGGGATGTAATATATAGTCGGGTGAGTATAGTTAACGGTACTATATTGTATATTTGAAAGTCACTAAGGAGGGTAGATCTTAGAAGGTCTCATCACGAGTGAAAAAATTTTGTGGCTATGTGTAGTGATGGCTGGTAACTAAACTTACTGTGGTGATCATTTTGCAATATATCCATATATCAAATTATTATTTTGTACATCTAAAACAAATATGATGTTAAAAATAAACAAAACTAATACAATGCTATATATCAATTATATCTCAGTTAAAAAGATTAATTAATCTTAAAGAGAGACGGGGAGGCTTTGTAAGACCAAGTGATAATAATGTATATGCCCCTGAGGACCGATAAAAATATTTTAAGTGTAATAGATACTTACCGCAAAAAAGTGAATACAAATACATTCATCAATCCTTAAAAACAACAACAAACATCCCCAAAAGTTCTTGGTCATAATACTTTCTAAATTCCACTACCAGAAATAGTCCCTGGGCCTGGGGACCTGAGACTTTGCTACTGAATCATTTCCCACCCAGGCTTTTTCATGCTTCCTTGGAATTCTGCTCACTACGTGAACCAGGAAGTCTGCTCCTTGGTGCATGCTGAGATTTGTCCGTGGCCTCCGCAGGAGCGCACGTGGTTCCCATGCTCCTGAAACCCTGGATACCACTGACATTACCTCATCTTTTCTTCTCTCTCATTTCCAAAAGCATAGTGGCTCCTTCAAAGGTGGTAAGAAACAAAGCGTGAGTGACTAAAAGGCTGCATGTTCCAAAATGTAAAATACCCGAGCAGGAACCCTTTAGACACCACCTAACACATTCCTTCAGTGTCCTTTGTTCCATCAGACTACCTCTCCAGAGAGCATACCGAGCACATTCCTATTTGACAGTTTGATTTGAGTGCTATCATTTTAATGCAAGATATCATAGCTTTTATTTTTTGTAAATTTTTTAATGTTTACTTTTGAGAGAGAGAGAGAGAGAGAAAGAGACAGGGCTCGGGCAGGGGAGGAGCAGAGAGAGAGAGGGAGACACAGAATCTGAAGCAGACTCCAGGCTCTGAGCGGTCAGCACAGAGCCCAACCCGAAGCCCGAACCCATGAATTGAGACCATGACCTGAGTGGAAGTTGGACACTTAATTGACTGAGCCACCCAGGTGCCCTTCGTAGCTTTTATTTATTTTTTTTTTTAATTTTTTTTTTTAATGTTTATTTATTTATTTTGAGAGACAGAGACAGAGCATGAGCAGGGGAGGAGCAGAGAGAGAGACACAGAATCCGAAACAGGCTCCAGGCTCTGAGCTGTCAGCACAGAGCCTGACGCGGGGCTCGAACTCACAAACCGTGAGATCATGACCTGAGCCAACGCCGGACGCTCAACCGACTAAGCCACCCAGGCGCCCCTCTTTTATTTTTTTAACTGAGTGATTATTGGTTAAATTCTCACATGACTTCATATTTTACCACCAAGTATTTTTTCTTTTCTTTTCTTTTTTTTTTTTAACATTTATTTACTTTTGAGACAGAGAGAGAGAGAGCATGAACAGGGGAGGGTCAGAGGAAGAGGGAGACATAGAATCTGAAACAGGCTCCAGGCTCTGAGCTGACAGCACAGAGCCTGACGCGGGGCTCGAACCCATGAACTCCGAGATCACGACCTGAGCTGAAGCCCGACGCTTAACCGACTGAGCCACCCAGGCACCCCACCACCAAGTATTTTTTCTATGGCAAATACATGTATGGTAATGAGAAAATGTACCTTGGTAATAAAGTTGTTGTTGTTTTTTTTTTTCTTACAGGAAAATGCTCAGAAACATTGCTATGCCAGAAATGCAATGTAGCGTGGTGAAAGTTTCCATGCTAGTAATCCGTTTTAGCCCAGATTTCTAAAAATCTGAACCTGAGGCAAAGCTCTTGCGCCAATGTTCTGTTTGGGGGTGCAGTCTCAGGGAAGCAAGAAAGCAAGGGAGGGAAGGAGTGAAAGCTAATATAAACAGGTATATGACCGAACTGGCCAGAGCTTCTCAAAGAAGCACAGCTGCTGGGGCGCCTGGGCAGCTCAGTCGGTTAAGTGTCTGACTCTTGATTTTGGCTCAGGTCGTGATCTCACGGTTTGTGAGTTTTTATGAGTTTGAGCTCCACGTCAGGCTCCATGCTGACAACGCAGAGCCTGCTTGGGATCCTCTCTTTCCCTCCCTGTCTGCCCCTACCCTACTCATGCTGTCTCTCTCTCTCTCTCTCAAAATAAATAAGTAAACATTTTTAAAAAGTTAAAAAAAAGAAAGAAACACAGCTGCTCACTCAGTTGCTCTTTGAGGCCTGAGTCCACTGGGGATAAGAAGGCAAACATTTCATGGCTAGGCTCTTCCTAACTTCCGGGTTATGGCGCTCAGCCCCTCCAGCAGCTGCTGGAGACTAGCTCTTCTATGGGTCCATGCCAGGCCCGTGGGGCTGCTGTGGTGACTCCTACAATGGCAGATGCAGTGGGGACCATGCCTCAGCCTGGCCCTCATGTCCCAGGAGTGCCTGGAAGGATCTCTGGTGTCAGAGGTAATGATGGGGCAATGAAGGCCCCCCCCCACCCCCCCCCCCCCCACCAGAACTTCAGGACTGTGGGAACAACATGAGCTGCTCTGGGAGCCATGCCAGCATCCCAGTGGAGGCCTGGGAGCAAGCAGATGTGGGCAGTGGTGTAAACCTGGTCTGACACAGGAGCACAGGAGGAAGTAGGTGTTACCAATCCCTCACTTTTGGCTGTGTGGCTTTGAGCAGGTCAGCTAAACTTTTATGCCCCAGTTACCGTGCCTGTGAATCCTCCGAAGAAGAGGAGTAACCTTGAGACTGTCCCTTTGTGCAGATACATGGTTGGCAGATCTCAGACCTAGAGAGGTATAAGCTTATCTCTTGTATTGGTAGCAGGATCTACAATACTCTGGTCTAACACCCTCATTTCTTACATGAGAAAGTCACAGAGAAGGGTCTAGGTCTTTTAGTTATATCATATAATATTTACAGTTGGCAGAGAGCTTTCACACTTACCGTCTCATGTGACCCTTTGCACAGCCCTCAAAGTACACGTCAGCTACCATCTGCATCCAACAGTGCTAGAAATGGAACCTTTGCATGTGGACTCCAAAGCTAAGGATCTTTCTATTACACTTTGTGTCCTATTTTTCATGCCATCCCCTTCCAGCTCAAGAAGGCATGCCTTTCTAATGCATTCCAAACAACCCATGCTTTGTTGTCTAAGAAGCCCAGTGATTTCCTTCCCATTAACCCTCCCAGTACTTAGTGGATAACACGTTCTAAGTACTTTAAGTATTTTGGACAATGTGCTTGATTTATGTTCCCTGGCAGGGGTTGGATGGGCTGGCCCAGGTGGTGTTAGTTCCAAAGGCCAGACTGTGACAGAGAGAACACCTATGATTATGGCACGAGTTATAACATGTTGATATTGACTAGTCCCAAGACAGGATGCCAAGAATCAGAGCTGGGGAATCATATTTGGAGATCAAATGTGCCATCAAGCCTAGCAAGGCCAGAGATAGGATTCAATGGCCAAGGGATCATGAAAGGAGAGCTCAAGGAATAAGGGATTGAGATAAGGGAGGGAGGAAAATCTGGGTAGATAATCAAGATGAGATGGTGATGGGTTTTTGAGGTATTCAGGAATGTACAGCATGGCTGAGCTGAGTCCATTTGAAGAGCCAGCCACAGAACAAAAATAATGCATTTTTTGATGCCTAGTGGAAAATTCCAAATTTGTTTGTTTTTTAAGTTTATCTATTTATTCATTTGTAGACAGACTACACATGGGGGAGGGGCAGAGAGAGAGGGCAAGGGAGAGAATCCCAAACAGGCTCCTCACCGTCAGCATGGAGCCAGATGCAGGGCTCTAACTCACCAACCGTGAATTCATGACCTAAGTGGAAGCTGGACACTTAACTGACTAAGCCACAAAGGTGCCCCTGGAAAATTTCAAATGTGATCATTATTTGTACCATGGTTACTTTGGCTATAGAATGAAGGGCTCAACTCTTGAGAATTGCATTTCATAAAGAAATGCAAATTGTCAAGGGTGCCTGGGTGGCTCAGTCAGTTGAATGTCAGACTTTGGCTCAGGTCATGATCTCCTGGTTGGTGAGTTCAAGCCCTGCATTGGGCTCTGTGCTGACAGCTCTGAGCCTGGAGCCTGCTTCAGATTCTGTGTCTCCCTCTCTCTTTCCCCCTCCCCTGCTCATGCTCTGTCTCTCTCTCTCTCTCTCTCTCTCAAGAATAAACATTAAAAAAAAAAGTTTTTAAATACAAATTTTGTACATATTGCTAAATCACAAGATTGTGTAAGTTAAGTATCACACGGGCAATATAAACAACATACTCTAGTTATTCAGAGGGATAAAAAATCTGAACTTTGAATTTTAAACCATAGGTTTTTGAAGAGAAGTGCATCACACTTTGTGAAGATTTACCAGGAGGCAGAATACATAAGAGACCAAAGATGAAGTGACTGAGACAGAGAAATCACTTAGAAGATGATGATAATAGTCCACATACGAGGACAGAAAGGTTTAATGTAAGTCATGGCAATAAATATATTTTGTATACACACACTTAAGGTCATCCCTTCATATTTTGTTTCTTTAAGTAATAATGTCAAAGATAAAGTACATTTCATTCCTTAAGTTCACACCCAACTGAATACCCTTGAAGCCATCTCCCTTTATACATTGGTCAAGCTTTGTTCAGGGGGGTTTGGAAATTGGAAGGCAGGTGTTAAATAAGAGAGAACAATTATAGAAGGAGAGAGTATGGTAGTATGTTTGTGCCTGCATGAGTTTTGGGACCAGACACATCTGAGTTCAAATTCTTTTACCAGTTGTAATCTTGGGCAAATTACTTAAAATTTCTCTAAACCTTTATCTCCTCACCTATAATACGAAAATAAAAATTTCCCTAGTGGTATTAAGGTAGGATTTAAATGCAACTAGCTATTCTTCCTAGATAACCAACACTCTAGAAATATAACCTGGGGGAGCCTGGGTGGCTCATTCGGTTGAGCGTCCGAGTTCAGCTCAGGCCATGATCTCAGAGCTTGTGAGTTCGAGCCCAGGCTGACAGCTCAGAGCCTGGAGCCTGCTTCAGATTCTGCGTCTCCCTCTCCCTCTGTCCCTCCCCTGCTTGCACTCTGTCTCTCTCTCAAAATAAATAAACATTAAAAAAAATTTTTTTAATAAAAAAAAGAAAGAAATATTACCTGTTATTTCCACGGGACCGTTTAAAACTTCACATCTTTGTCATTTTACATGATAATGACACTACTGGAAGGTTATCTGGAATTATGGACCTCTCTGGTCCCACATGGAGCATGACAGTGTTCTCGTCCTGTTACACCAGGTGAAGTTGTCATAAAAACGAATATTGCATCCACCTGTTTCATGTTGCAAATATTAGTTTTAAATTATAGTATGTTCCTCATTTTTATAGTTGAAGTTAAGACTTGTTAACTCGATTTAACATATATATAAACGCAAAGTAAACATTTAAATCCACATTATACTTCTTGGTATAAAGCTCTAGGGGCGCCTGGGTGGCGCAGTCAGTTAAGCGTCCGACTTCAGCCAGGTCACGATCTCGCGGTCCGTGAGTTCGAGCCCCGCGTCGGGCTCTGGGCTGATGGCTCAGAGCCTGGAGCCTGTTTCCGATTCTGTGTCTCCCTCTCTCTCTGCCCCTCCCCCGTTCATGCTCTGTCTCTCTCTGTCCCAAAAATAAATAAACGTTGAAAAAAAAAAATTAATAAAGCTCTAACACTTAAAATGAACTAGTTTCAGAATACCAGGCACAAAAGTGTATGCTTATGTTTTAGTATCTTATTTTTAATTTTCGTATTAAATATCTTATATTTTTATACCGTAGTATCTTCCTGAAGCAATTTCTTCTACATATGTCTGTGTGTGCATGTGTGATGTACATAGTTTTGGTGATTAGATCTGAGACATGTCTGAAAATAATTAGGCCTCAGAGAATGTGAAAGAGGATTACCTGTTTCTCCTTTGGTTTCATGTGACTAAGTCCAATCAAGAAGATTGTAACCCTGAAAACACTTTGATGCAGAATTGTGGCCTGAGGGGGGAGGGGCACACATAGAGTCAAGAGAGACAAAGGCTCGGGAACAGAGTCTTTAGGACCTGTTGGGTGTTCTGGTCTCTGACCCGTGATGACTGGGTACAATAGGCAGCTAATGGCGCTCAGTGGTCATTTGGTGCTCCAAAGCCCTTGTCAGGGAATATTCATTCAATAGTCCTTTTCATTCCCAGGGCGCCTGGGTGGCTCAGTCGGTTGAGCGTCCGAGTTCGGCTCAGGTCATGATCTCACTGTCCTTGAGTTTCAGCCCCGCGTCCGGCTCTGTGCTGTCAGCTCGGAGCCTGGAGCCTGCTTTGGATTCTGTGTCTCCCTCTCTCTCTGCCCCTCCCCCGCTTATGCTCTGTCTCTCTGTCTCTCTCTCTCTCAAAAATATAAATAAAAAAAGTTAAAAAAAATTGTCCTTTTCATTTCCTATATGCTCTGTCTCTCTCTCTCTCCTTCAAAAATATAAATAAAAAAACGTTAAAAAAAATTGTCCTTTTCATTTCCTATCCCCCAAATTGGCTTTAAATCCCAGTGCCTATATCCACACAAAGACAAAAACTCTCAGATTAATATCAATCTGAGACTACTGAGCTGCTATTTATCCGTACAAGTCAGTGTTAGTATCTATCGGTAAAACAAATAATCACCTGCAAGAATCCACAGTTTCTTTTTTAAAGTTTATTTATTTATTTTGAGAGAGAAAGAGAGAGAGAGAGAGTGTGTACGCATTCAAGCAGGGACGGGCAGAGAGAGAGGGAGAGAGAGAATCCCAAGCAGGCTCCACACTGCCAGCGCAGAGCCCGACTTGGGGCTTGATTTCACGAATTGTGAGACCATGATCTAGGCTGAAATTAAGAGTTAGAAGCAACTGAACCACCCAGGCGCCCTAAGAACCAACAGTTTCTTAAATGTCAAAATCCCCTCTTCTATAAAAAGAATGAGGGAAAACTCCAACATATAAAAAAAGTTTGGGCCAACTAACCCCCACCTCCTCTAATTTTATGGTGGTGATCAGCATAGGTGATATCTGCGACATGTGTAATGTGGTATGGAAAAACCTATGATTTATTTTGCTGACTTTTACAGTGGTTTGTCATTGGCATTCAAATGGGAATAAAATCATAAATAGCACTTTGAAGATAGTGAAAAGACAGTTATAATTTTTTCCATCCGAAAATAAATAAATAAATAAATAGATAGATAGATAGATTGGCTAGCTAGCTAGATAGATTGAGTTAAGTCAAAGAAAACTTCAAATAGAAAAATGTTGGTTTCCAGCACCTTTCAAGCCTAAAGTATATTTCATATCCATTGGCTCAAACTTGTGGGGACTGTAACAAAGGAGACAAGAACAACAAAAGAAACTTCTTGAAAGGCCTGGCTTATTCAAGACCTCACTGGATACTGAGGATGAAGTTTAATGGTCTGTGATTCCATGGCACAGACCACCTAGTTAGCATCATTGAATGCCTTTGATTAGCTTGGCCAGAAGAAGTAACCTACTGAACCCCGAGTAGATGTGGCAGACAGAAATCTAAACATAACCCAAAGCAGCAGAGTCATAGGCATTAACCTTCCACAAATATTTACTGAAAATCTGGCAGCCTAGACGCTCTCCTTCCAGGAGGTTCTGACAAACTAAAGGAGGGAGAAAGAGAGACACGCATGTGACCAACCACAATTTATTTTCACAGGCAGTGAGGAACAAAGAACTAGGAGAACACTTCAAAAAAAAAAAAAAAAAAAGGCAATATATTCTGACCAGGGGGTTGGCGTCGTCTGGAAGAACTCACCGAGGTGGTGACATTCAGGGAAGGCCCTAGAAAGTAAAGAAATTCTCCCAGCACAGCAAGGTGGGAAGGACGTTTTGTAGGAGAGTGGGAACAGCGTGCACAAAGTTGGGCAGCAAGTGGTCCCATGTGGATGGAATATGAGGGGTGGCTGTAGCAAAGTTGCAGAGGGGATTAAAAAGTGCCATTTCCGATCGTATTCTGGAGTCTGAATGCCATGTTAAGAAATGTGGGCATTATTCTATAGCTATTATGAAATCATTGGATCATCCCCTCATTCAACAGTATTTAAAAGGGCCTGCTATGGGCTAGGTACAGGTTTTCCTCTTATCAGAAAGCACAGCATTCCCATGGCATCCAAAAGATATCGAGTCAGGAAGCGATTGCCATTTCCTGAAAGCGAAAATCTTCTTCAGATTTCTTTCATTAGCAAAAGCTGGTATTAACGTAGGTGTTTTGTAAAAACGAAATGGTGTAAGGCCACTTTCAGATAGCAGGGGAAATCTGCACTATGTTAGTTTCTGAAGAGAAGGTATGTTTACTTAGGGATAGTCTTGTTTCGTTCATTTGCACGTCCATTATTAAAATGATGGATATCGTCTCTATTTTTGGAAAGTACTTAAAGTTATCAGAATTTTGAACAGACAATTAGGGGTTCCCCCCACCGATATTTTACATAAAACTGTAATTTTTACGTCGCCCATGATCTTCTGGTTCTTACCCAATGTCAGGTAATTACTAATTGCTTTCTTAAAAATATGAAGTATGCCAGAATAAAAAATATGTTTGTATATTTTTATAACTCTTTTCAGTCCTTTGGGATTCCTGTCTATTTAGGAAAACCTCCATGTCTTTCACTGACATATTTATGATGCCAGCGCTCATGTTTTCAGGAGAGAGGAAGCAGAGAGGGGTTCCTGGGGCGGCCGGCCCCCTTGCGTGCGGCTCGGGGGCGACCTGTGGTCCCATCAGAGCACGCAGCTGGGCAGAAACTGAGGATCAGATTCACCCGCACCCACTTCCCTCAGGACCATTTTGAGTGTCCCCTTCCTTGGGGAGGGCTTGCTCTCCTGGCACTCCCTTCCTCAGCTTGGTCAGGGCATGGTTCTTGCCAGAAAGACTATGTTGAGAAAGTTGGGGATGTTTCTAAAATCCTTTCTTAAGAGAAAGGACAATAATCTTCTCTCAAGGGGCACATAATCTAACAGGGAAAAAAGGCAGGCCAACAATCCCAACACAGTTAGTTAAAGGCCAAGGCAGAAGTGGAAATATTGGGAAACTCAGGAGACAAGACAGCCTGTAAAAAATAAGGGAATCCTAACCACCGCCACATTGCATAGGCAGTTTCTCTGTAAGTGCTGGGAGCTACTGTGTTCTATACACACATATTCACTGACTCTCACAACCACATGAGGTAGGGGCTCCTGTATTATTGTCCCTGTTTTATGGGTGCTGAATCTGAAACCGTTTGAGCTGCCAGACCATAGGGCCGGTAGGCAGCAGAGGTAGGATTTGAAGCTAGAAGTCTGGCATCGAGCCTGTATGTTTAACAACTTTCCTGTTTTGTCTGTGAAGGAGAAGCTCAGTTGGATAAGAGGCTTGTGAGGTGAGAAAGCAGAGACCTCTGAGTGGAGCTGGTTGGAGGAGCTCATATTCCGCAGGTTAAAGCCACATGGGGCCTGGGGAGGGGAGGGCAGTGAGCACAGCTCAGTCTCTGGGGCCAGGACAGGGGGAAGGGGGAAAGTGGGAAAGGGCCGGGGTGGCCCAGGAGAGCGTCCCCAGGCCTGTCTAGACTCCAGGCTTCAATCACCATCTGTCAACACAGTCAAACCCAAAGAGCATTTCGGGGACAATCATTTCCTGACTTGATATTTATAAGTTTTCAAGGTCCTAATTGTTCTCTTTCTCATACCATGCCAAGGCAGAGTATGTTTATATCTCCAAGATATCTCCAAGATACTGCAAGAGGGGGTCAGGGAGTTACGATGTTGTCTGTGACCCTCGCCCAGCTTAAGGCAACCGTGAAGAGACTGGGCCCATCTGGGTGGCAGAAACTCTTAGGCCTCAGTGGGCACCCAGCGCCCCTCTACCTGCCTGACCTCATCACTTGCTCTGGGATGCATTGATGTTTCCACCTCAGCCACTCCCTGCAAAACACATCGCCGCTCTGCCTGAGGGCCTTTTGTCCCCTAGGCTTTCTCCTAAGGCCTTGGGCTCACTGGGCCTGAGGTGCAGCCTAACAGTGTGTGTTGGGGGCTGGGGACCCACAGGTCGGAGGGTGCATAAATACCCCATTTCAGGCCCTTCAGGTGGGGAAATTCTGATGTGCTTTCTGCAAGCTCCTGGGGTAGGTACCTCCAGGGTTGAGACCCCCCACTCCCCTCCCTCACAGCATGAGTCCAATGTTCATTTGTTCCTCTTCCTCTGACCCTTTCTCCAGCTCCCTCAATCTTCTTTGCCCGGACCACTTCCAGATAAACTACCTGCACCGAATCCTCACCTCAGGCTCTGCTTTCAGGAGATCCAAACTAAGACGATTTCTTTACATCCTGTTGAGTTTCCTCCTTTCAGCATTTCCTTCACTACCTGCCCGAGAGGTTCTCAGGCTGCCACAGTAGCCAATAAGGGAGTCTAACGTGTCACTGACTTAAAAGAAAATGACGTCCTCTTTAAACAAAGGAAGAAAAAGCTGTTGGTGGCTTGTAAGCATTGGTGTAGAGAATCACTTTAATGAATGTTCCACCCTGACCCTTGAGATTTCTGTTGCTATAATGAAGGAAAGGAAATGGAGCATATTACTCCACTGGTCATAACCTGAGGGGTCTGTAGCTAGAGTACCAATCCCACGCCATCCTGACCTCTTGGTGGGTTTTTGTGATTGATTAGCCAGAGCAGGGGTTCCACCAGATTTGAGGATCTGAAGATTTGGTGAATATCTTTACTCCTAAAAGCTTTTACTTCATTGAATTGTTTGTTTTCCTTCCTTCCTTCCTTGCTTCCTTCTTTTCTTCCATTTCTTCCTTCCTTTCCTTCTCTTTCTCTTCTTTTCCCCTTCTTTTGTTTTCTTTCCCTCTAAATCCCAAACTAGACTCCTCCAAATCCCAGTATTCTTAAGGCATGTGTGTACCTGTGTGCGAGTGTACGTGTAAGGAGAATGAGGCAGTCGGTGGGGAGTCTCAGAGCCCAGGGGAGTCACTCTGGTCTTAGGTCTTCACTTCCTGGTTTATACCTTCAGGATGGAGGGAGAATGAGACAGATGACCTTTAAGAATTGTTTTTTCTTTTTCTCTTTTGGTTAATGTTTATTTATTTATTCGGAGAAAGATAGAGTGTGAGCAGGAGAGGGGCAGAGAAAGAGACAGAGACAGAGACAGAGACAAAGAATCCCAAGTGGGATCTGCACTGTCAGTGTGGAGCCTGATGCAGGGCTCGAACTCTCAACCACAAGTTTATGACCTGAGCTGAAATCAACAGTCAGAAGCTTAACCGAGTAAGCCACCCAATCGCTCTGACCTTTAAGAATTCTTTTTTTTTTTTACTTTTTTTTTTTTCAACGTTTATTTTATTTTTGGGACAGAGAGAGACAGAGCATGAATGGGGGAGGGGCAGAGAGAGAGGGAGACACAGAATCAGAAACAGGCTCCAGGCTCTGAGCCATCAGCCCAGAGCCTGACTCGGGGCTCGAACTCACGGACCGCGAGATCGTGACCTGGCTGAAGTCGGACGCTCAACCGACTGCGCCACCCAGGCGCCCCTGACCTTTAAGAATTCTTATGAAATTCTATGATTTGGAAGCAGACTCAACAGCGAAATAAAGCTTCTTCTAAAGTAATAATGAGGCCACACTAACGTCTCAAAGAACAAAATTAAATTGTCATCTGCTGAACATGAAAAAGGCTTGGTTGGAGGCAGTAGTTAGTAATTAGCAGAGCCTTCCAAAGAAAAGTTTGAAGGTTAAAATGGGAGTACCCCAAATACAAGGGGAAATACTGAAATGGCAGTAGCAACTTCTGTCAGGACCCATCCCACAGCCTATTCTTAAAACGTCTTTCTCCTAACTGGCCCTCAGCTAATTCCTGCTGATGTGCTAAGCGATGCTAGCAGGGAGATTTAACTTAATGAGGAACTCTTAAACATCAAAAAACCTTTAAGATCAGAAGAAATAACGAGCTCATGGAGCGAATCCAGGCATGGTGACAGGCACGGGACAGATAACTTGACAGAGAGAGGAGTTTGCATGGCATCATTAAATTTACATCTTGTAGAAGGCTCCTAATCTGGCTACTTGTAATACCAGACCACCGCAGCCACCGTCAAGCCTCTGCTTGATGAGGTGGGGCATCAGAAAGCAAATTATTTAATTGGCCTAAACCTGCACTCACCCACAAAAACCTTGAGAATTTCATGGAAAGACAAACATATTTCAAAAAGAAACTTTGAAGCTGAAAAATTCAAGCAGGCTGCTATTTTCCTGCATTGAGGGTGAGCCCACATCAGCAGCCCCGGGCTGTGGAAGAGTACTGCTGAGGATAATCGGTATTCCCAGGGCTGTGGTGGTGGATGATGATTTACTCTGAGACCTCTCAGCCCAGGTGCCCAAAGCACTGACAGGCGTGCTGACAGCATGCTCACGGCAAAGCCTACTAGGACATTAAAAAATAATAAAACCTCACTTAGAAAGAAAGGAGAAGCACAGTGATGTTCAGGCATGTGCTTCAGCACGATAAAGTAAAAATGCAGTCCATCTGATGGCCTTAAGGTGAACCCAGAAAAGCCCTTCATCCTCACTATTGTTTTGTTGGCCCAGACGTGATAGTTTACCGGGAAGAAATGTACTGAAAAGCCTCCTCCTTCTTACGATGTTGTCCATATTCGAGAAAAGAGAAAAAGACACGGAAGAAATCTGGTTTCAAACATTCACAAGAATAAGTATTAGTGGCTTTTGCTGAATAACAAACAACCCCAGAAGTTAGTGGTTTCAAACAAGCACTATTTATTTGGAATCATTCATGATTCTGGAGGGCACCTGGGTGCCTCAGTCGGTTAAGTGTCTGACTCTTGGTTTCAGCTCGGGTCATGATCTCACAGTGTGAGTTTGAGCCCCACATAGGGCATTGCCCTGACAGCATGGAGCCTACCTGGCATTCTCTTTCCCCCTCTTTCTTTGCCCCTTCCCTGCTCATTCACTCTCTCTCTCTCTCTCTCTCAAAATAAATAAGTAAACAAACTTAAAAACAATTTAAAAAATCATTCATGATTCTGTGAGTCAGCAATTTGGGCTCATCTGGTGGCTCTTCTGGTCTTGACTGGGCTCCCTGTGTGTCTGTGGTCGGCTGTGAGCTGGGTAGCCTCTAGGTCCACAGCTGGACTGACACAGTCAGGAGCAGCATAGTCTGAACGTAAGTACATATAACAAGGGGTGAAGAACTGTGCCCATTTTGACAATTTAACACAGATACCATGCTGTGCCTATAGAAGACAAAAAATATTAAAAATGAAAAAGAAGAGAGAAGTCTTGGCGTTATGACTACTTTATTTTCACTGTTCTACTGGAACAGAATCAATTCTAAAATAAGTCTGTGGGACGCCTGGGTGGCTCAGTTGGTTGAGCACCCAGCTTCAGCTCAGGTCATGATCTCACGGTTCATGAGTTCGAGTCCCACATTGGGCTCTGTGCTGACAGCTCAGAGCCTGGAGCCTGCTTTGGGTTCTGTGTCTCCCTCTCTCTCTGCCCCTCCCCCACTCACTGTCTCTCTCAGAAATAAACAAACATTCAAAATAAATAAATACATAAATACACAAATAATAAATAAAATAAGCTTGTTTGTGTTTTCTTTCTCCAGCCTAAAGTCACCTTAGCATGTAACATTATATAAAGTTACATCTAATAAGCGTAGAATATAATATAAAATAATACTTTTAATTTATTTTGTCTTCTTCCTATGACTTTACCACTCTCTTTCCAGTCACATTCACCTTGAGTCATGGTTGGACTATCATTGGAGAGAAAAGAAAGATCACAATTAATGAATAACATGTCTAATTCCTGCTAGTGATGGAATTATTCACATAATGCTCAGAAAATATAAACAATTCCCCCAAAGTCTGTTAGATGTGGAAACAGTATTGGAACTCCCAATGTCTTTATTGTTGTTTCAATACTCTAGTCCTTTTTTTTTTTATGTTTATTTATTTTTAAGAAAGAGAGAGAGAGAGTGTGGGGGAGGGGCAAAGAGAGAGGGAGACACAGAATCTGAAGCAGGCTTCAGGCTCTGAGCTGCCAGCACAGAGCTGGATGAGGGGCTCGAACTCCTGAATCGCGGGATCGTGACCTGAGCTGAAGTTAGACCCCTAACCGACTGAGCCACCCAGGCGCCCCTCAATAGTCTATTCTTCACACCATGCTGATTGCCAGGGACGACCTTTACTAATAAGTCTAATGATTTAATTATTTTTCATTTGGCCAGAGTGTCCAGGAACATAGTGCCCAGTTGGAAAAAGAGCTGTCTGCTAGAAGAAACAAGATGGGCCCGTAGATCAGGCTTTCCCTACTGTGCTCCGAGAAGCTATTGCTACTTGCTGCCCCCAGCAGCTCCTTCTGGCTTTCGTCGCTTCCCCCTTTACACTCTTGGCTGTACTTCTTGGGGAGGTTTGGGGGCACTGTCACTGGCAGTTCAAGCCTTGACTCTGCCCTCAGTGGCACTAAGGATTAGTTCAGGCTGAGTAAAAGAGAAAACCCCAAACAACAGTTCTATAAGCATCATTCTCTCATAAAACTCTTCTCACATCATGGAAATTGATTTAGGCGAATGAGGCCAGGAAGGCAGCTCCCCAAATACCCTAGAGACCCAGGTTTCTCATTTCTGCTTCTTTGGGTTATCACTCCTGTCTTCAAGAGCATCACAAAGCTTCTGAATCTTCAGCGGTCACATGTGCCATCCAAGCAGCGAGAAGGTGGAAGGGAGGAAGGAGGAACGAAGCATAGCTTCGTCTAACTAAACACTCTTCTCAGATGTCCCATCCAGCATTTCATCTTACTCCTTGTTGGCCAAAGCTTGTTACAAAGTGTTGTAACACTTTGCTGTAAGGAGTCTGGGAAATCGAGTCTTTTATTTGGATGCATCCCTAGGCTGAATAAAAGCAGGGACAAAGAAGAGGAGGAGGTTGACATTGGGCAGGGGCCTGTCAGTCTCCCACGCTTGCTGACTGAAGACAGCCAGCCTTGGTGAAATCAAATGTTGTCTCTCCTCAAAACAATATTTCCCTCCTCATGGTTAGGGAAGGGCCCTGTGCTTTGTAGCTGGTGGTCAGAAACTCTATCTGGTGACAGGGCCAAATTCTCTGACAAAAGATGGCAACAGGGCTTCCCAATAGCTCATGTATGTAAGAGGGCCTTTTTAAAAAAACAAAAAACAAAAAACAAAAAACTAAAATACATTTGAGCTCATGAGATTTATCCCCGCCCCCTCCCCCATGAAGTTTCTTTAGCACTGAACACTTAAAAGTACATTTTGGTTGGGGCACCTGGGTGGCTCAGTCATTTGGGCGGCCGACTTTGGCTCAGGTCATGATCTCATCATTCGTGGGTTCGAGCCTGGCGTCGGGCTCTGTGCTAACAGCTCACAGCCTGGAGCCTCCTTCAGATTCTGTGTCTCCCTCTCTCTCTACCCCTCCCCCACTCACACTCTGTCTCCCTCTCTCAAAAGTAAACATTAAAAGAATTTTTTTTAAAGTAAATTTTGGTTAATATACAATAAGAATAAGGTTACTTAAAGCAAAAAAAATTCTATATTAGTCATTAGGAAATGCAAACTAAAGCAAAAAATATTGGCAACGGTAAGTACTAATAAAGATTGTTTACTCATAGCAACTGCAACACTTATACGTAGCTAATGGCAATGTAAAGCAGTATAGCCATTTTGGAAAATTGGAGATTTAAAAAAGTCAACTTTTAACCATATATAGCCCTGCAGCTTTAACCAGATATCTCTGCAATTCTACTCCTACACATTTACCCCTAAGAACTGAAAACATATGGCAATACCAAGTTTGAACTCTGATGTTCATAGCAACATTATTCACAATAGCCCTAAATCAGTTTTTACAATGGGCCAAGGTTGGAGAAACTTATGACAAAGGAGAACCGGTGAGATAGATGTTCTAAACCTTAATGGCAGTGATGATTATGGGTGTGTGGCTTGTCAAAAGTGGGTGAAGTGGGTGCATTTAGTGTACATAAATCCTCAGTAGATTTTTTAAAAATAATTGTTTTTTTTTTTTAAACTTTTTTTTTTTAATTTATTTTTGAGACAGAGAGAGACAGAGCATGAATGGGGGAGGGGCAGAGAGAGCGGGAGACACAGAATCAGAAGCAGGCTCCAGGCTCTGAGCCATCAGCCCAGAGCCTGACGCGGGGCTCGAACTCACAGACTGTGAGATCGTGACCTGAGCTGAAGTTGGCCACTTAACCGACTGAGCCACCCAGGCGCCCCTAAATAATTGTTTTAATGTTTATTTATGTTTGAGAGACAGAGAGACAGAACACAAATGGCGGAGGGACAAAGAGAAAGGGAGACACAGAATCCAAAGCAGGCTCTGAGCTGTCAGCCCAGAGCCCGACGCCGGGCTCAAACGCATAAACTGCGAGATCATGACCTGAGCTGAAGTCAGACACTTAACCGCTTAACTGACTGAGCCACCCAGGCGCCCCTAAAGTTGGTTTTTTTAAGGGAATCTGGATATACCAAGAGGTCATTACCCATTTTCTTCCAGAGACCTTATGTGAGGAAGTCCCTCTGTGTCCACCCTTGGGACCACAGAACACTGTCAGCTCAGGGGTCTTGGATTACTGAGGGCAAGGAGAAGCCCATCTTCAGCAGGAGGTGGAAGCGGTGTAGGTAACACCTGAATTTGGTGTGTATTTGAGAGTGGTTAATGGGACAGAAAAATCCTTTGGCTGATAAAATGGGAAGTTAACCAGTGTCTGCCTGAGAATTAGTTACAGTAGGTCTTAAGCAAAGCACTATGGGCACAATTACAGACACATTTTTAAACTGTATCTAGTAAGACTTGTTAATAGCAAGATTATAAAATATCAGACATAGAAGTGGCTACTGGAAGCAAGGTATATAAATGGGCTCGACTCTGTCTCCAGGATGGCTCCCTAGATTTTATGAGACCTACCTCATGCAACCTGCTCAACTCCTGTTCACTTTGTCCACATGGAGCAGTACCAGCTTCCAGAAAAATACCTGGAGAAATTAGCTGTCTGTTTTCAACCACTGCGACTGTCTTTGCACACACACTTAGGAGATAAGTAAAATCTGTTATTGCTATGGGAATGCAGGCAAGCTTGTGGCATAAGTTAAAAGCAATTGCTATGATAACATGGATATGGGAATGGAAATGATCTTAACAAATGTGTAATTTTGATTAATTCTATAAGCATTTCTGTAGGCCCTACAAGATCAAATACATTTGGGAAATGCTATATATTCTGATGCCCTCTTGGAGATCCATAAAGAATATATGCTCATTAATGGAGTCTAAAAGTACTGCTTTAGAACTCTAAGACAGTATTTCCCAGACTTACATGATCAGACCCTCCTTTTCTCCCTTACCATTTGTTTCCCACAGATGACATTTAAAAATTCCATGTCCCTTGGGACACCTGGGTGGTTCAGTTGGTTAAGCACCAGACTCTTGATTTTGAGTCAGGTCATGATCTCACAGTTCATGAGATTGAGCCCTGCATAGGGCTCTGTGCTGTCAGCTTGGGATTCTCTCTCCTCTCTCTGACCCTCCCCACCGCCCCCAAAATAAACTTAAAAAAATAAAAATAAAAAATAGAACAAAATTCCATGGCTCACACCTTAGGAAATGCTACATAAAATGGAAAGTTGGTTTAACTGCTCCAGACACACTCCTCAAAGGTCACTGGTCACTGGTGTATTGGTTTCACAGGTATGTGATGATGACATTCAGACAACTTTTATGTGCACATTTTGTCTTAATTCAATCATTTTATATCTGTGAAAGTGACATATGAATGCACCACCAGATTAAAAAAAATGTAGTTTCTACATTTAGGGTTAATTTTACATGCATAAAATTCCAATTTATATTCATAATTTGTCCACTTACAGATGCAAAATTTGGTACCCAAATGACCATGCAGAAAAGCAGTCTGATCCTGGCAAAATAAAGTACTCTGGGTACAATTAGCCAGCTGGCATTGAATAGATACAGTCCACTAACTGGCTTGCTTACACGTGGAAGCTAGAACTATTTTCCTATACTTCTTCACTTGTGGAGGAAATGTTGGGCATAAATTTAAGGGCAAAAAGAGGAATATTAGAACATCGGAACTATTTCAAAAGACCACTATTCTAGAATAATTTCTTAATGACATAGTCTGACTTAACCCATTTTTTAAAGCTTTCAAAAGTGCAATGACATACTTTTGGTTTCATTTATTAGAAAAATACACTTTTATTTACCTGAGAGGGTTAGATATTTGATCTCATGAAGAGGTACTTGCATGTAATTTCATGATTTCTTTATATGTATGTCTTTCATTTTAAGATCAGTTCCTTAATCATCAGTTGATTCCTGCCAGTGACTTTGGAAAATACACGTACATCCAGTCAACAAAGGCACTATCCTGTGATCACCTGAATATGTATATTTAATAGAAGCTCAAATTGTAATAAACTTCCACACCCAGCACGGGGCTTGAACTCAAGACCCTGAGATCGAGACTCGAGCTAAGATCAAGAGTCAGACGCTTAACTGACACCCTTGTTGTAATAAACTTCTTTGTGTATTTTTTGCTTAGATCTAGATATATCTATATTTATATAACCGAAATAAAAATGGCTAAAATTTACTTCCCAGAGGTACAGGCAACTGAACATGTTCCCTGGTGGCACTCAGAACTCTCAGCTGTCCTGGAACTGAGCCAGGTATATCCTTGTGTTTGATAGTTTATTGACTAATGATTAGAGACATTAATATTGAAAAACTTAACTATGTGACTGTGACTAACACCAAGCAGTACTACAGATTACAGATCGCTCTAATCAGAAAGAGTCAGTTTAACGAGGAAAGGGTGAAAAGACACAGTTTGGAAGCCCTTAGTATTCCAGGTTTCATTAGCTTGATACTAGAGAGTATACAACTTATCCCTTGTGTATAGAAATAACATTGCACCAGGTGCCTGAGTGGCTCTGT
Source organism: Lynx canadensis (assembly GCF_007474595.2). Lineage (NCBI taxonomy): Eukaryota > Metazoa > Chordata > Mammalia > Carnivora > Felidae > Lynx > Lynx canadensis. The sequence continues at coordinate 56,940,946 of NC_044314.2, read as the reverse complement.
CGGTTGGGTGACTAACTGGATTTCGGCTCAGGTCATGATCTCTTGGTTTATGGATTTGAGCGCCATATTGGGCTCTGTGCTGACAGGGCAGAGCCTGCTTGGGATTCTCCCTCTCTCCCTTTCTCTCTGCCCCTCCCCTGCTTGCCCACTCTCTAAACAAACAAACAAACAAACAAATATTGCACCTATTTTGTGTATGTGAGAATATGGAGGATTTACTTTGATTTTGCATAAAGACATATCAGACATAAAAACAATTTTAAGGATTATAGACATTTCTTCCTAATCACTTAGGCTAGCTAGGAAGTCCATATCATTTTGAACGCTGCCAAAGGATCATGGAAGGAAGGAAGGGAGGGAGGGATGAAGGAAGGAAGGAAGGAAGGAACGGACAGAGGAAGGAAGGAAGGAATTGGCAATTTGGATTTCATGCTAGTTATAATTAAGGATTTTCCAAGGGGCTCATTATTTTAAAAATGCTTGCAATATTGCCCCTGCTGGGGGCACCTGGGTGACTCAGTCAGTTAAGCGTCCAACTTCGGCTCAGGTCATGATCTCGCGGTCCATGAGTTCAAGCCCCACGTGGGGCTCTGTGCTGACTGCTTGGAGCCTGTAGCCTGTTTCAGATTCTGTGTCTCCCTCTCTCTCTGACCCTCCCCCGTTCATGCTCTGTCTCCCTCTGTCTCAAAAATAAATAAACGTTAAAAAAAATTAAAAAAAAAATATTGCCCCTGCTGAAATTTGTTTATAATAACTTGATTACTATTATTATTACTATTTTTAAATGATATGAGATATGCTTCACACCCAGGCTCTGTTGTTGACTCTATCTACTACTCAGTAGAATGACCCAGGAAGCTCTCAAAGAACAGAGGCCTAGACCCCACTCTAAAATAACTAAACCCTAATCTCAGAGGTAGGCCCAGGACTCTGTGTTTTGTAAAGATTCCCCCAGGTGATTCTGTGCCCTGAACCACTGGATTACATTTCTCACCATTATAGAATTATTCAACATAATCTCATAAATGTTAAATAAAATGTTTATGTCTGTTTGAGATACTTTTCATCACAACAAACTAATACACATTTTTAAAATAAATGTTGTGCTCGGGTAGATCACAGAGGGGAAAATCCCAAAATACCCCTGTAATTACCCTCATCTGTTTCCTCTAGATCATTTTCAAAAAGGATTGAGATGTGCATCCAAATCTATGTAAATTATATAGCCTTATAATTAGCACCTTGAGGTTTTTGGGTAAATTTCTCCTAAGCTGTAGCTATGAAGCTCTAAATTCTGAAATTGTCTGCAGAAGGAGGATGCTTTCCAATTAGGGTGTTTTCTCTTGACTAAATAATTAAGTAGCTCAGTTGATTTGAACAGCCTGTAGGTAAGAGCAGACAAAAATGATAATGTATGCCCTCATTAGGGAATACTATGCAGGAAAAGGATCCACAAAAATGAAGGAAAGAAATGGAAATTATGCCTTACGTATGACAGCTCTTGAGTGGAATTTTGTACCATACCATCACTTAAAGCTATGAAAAAGTTTAGATGTCTCCATATATTTGATAGTAAGCCAAAGTGGTTCATTCTAATTCAGAATGTACCATCTCACTTAAATCTGTACAGATTAAAAAAAAAGTATTGGAAATCAGATAGGGTCTTTACAATGTATACTTTTTGTGTACTAAGTAAGTAACCATCCAAATGTATTGGTAGATTGAGTTCACTTACATTGCCTTTGAATCACTTAAAAGACTACAGAGTCATTCCAAATATTGTTTATCAAGCTTGAGGCTTTTCTCCAAGTTCTGCCTTTCTTTTGGGATCATATCTACCTGCACTGCTTTGGAGGACTATAAGGCTCAGATAACCAACAGCAGGTTTAACTATTTTGGAATGTTATTTAACAACTGAAAATAATTTGAGGCCAGAAACTCTTGATACCAAAAGTCTCCTTTAATTTGCCAGTTTAATTTGTGGGATGGTTTATTCATTCAAAAGGCTCTCTAAAGGATTGTGGGTTAATTCAATAGCTCATCTGGTAGAACTCCTAGAGTTCAGAGGACAGAGTTAATCTAAACTTCAAAGAATATAAAAATAAGATAAACACAAGAAGAGAGAAAATAAAACAACACAAAATGATGCCATACTTCCCTCCTATAAACTGGTCATGGTTCTCTTCAAATGCCATTTGTTTTGTTTTGTTTTTTCATATTTAGAATGAAAATATAAGACAAAAGCAGAAAATGCCCCCAGGTAGTTAAAATTTAGAAGTTTCGATGGTGTTTAAAAGCAGGACTGTACTCAGTCTGCTGATGTGGCAGAGTTTACGAACACGTGTCTCAAGACAGAAAGACAGATGTTCAATTAACAAAAGTTTTTCTTTGTTGTTTGGTTTTTTGGTTCTGTTTCATCCTGAAAGCTCAGGATAGGAGACAAGAATATTTATGAAGGGAAACAGACTCTACCCAATAGCCCCTCAACAACCTTTATCACGTTAAGATATCCTTGAGTGAAGAGCAGAGTAAACAAATTAGAGGCATTTAGAATAAAATGATCTGATTTGAGAATTACAAGCAGAGGCTTCTCATTAAAGATGGCAAACAGAACACTTACATCTATGTCTCTGCCCACCTAAAGTTCCTCTGAAGTTGCTTAAAAAATATTTTTAGGGGCACCTGGGTGGCTCAGTCAGTTAAGTGTCCGACTTCGGCTCAGATCACAATCTTGAGGTTCTGGGGTTCTAGCCCCATCACCGGCTCTGTGCTGACAGCTCAGAGCCTGGGGCCTGCTTCGGATTCTGTGTCTCCCTCTCTCTCTGCCCCTTCCCCCCTGTCTGTCTCACAAATAAATAAACATTAAAAAATATTTTTAAAATGGTATAGCCATAAGTGTACTATCAGTGGCCCAGAGTTGGCTTAATAAACAGAATAGAACCTTAAAAATTGTCACCAGTGTCTCAGAGAAGTTCTAATTGGGAGGATATTAGGGTTCAGAAGAGGTTATTTGCTTACTTGCTCATCCACCCATTGGGCAAATATGTATTAGTGCCAACCATGTAGCAGGCATTATTCTAGGTGCTGAGGATTAGCAGTATCCACATGGACAAAACCTCCACCTTCTTGGAACTTAGGGCACAGAGGAAATCAATCAGGCAGATATCATATGTCATATGCAAATGAAATAATATGGAGAAAAATAAAGAAGAATGGAGTAAGGGAGTGAGTAGTAGGGCTGGGGCCTCAAATACAAGTTGTCATGGCCCACTCAGGCTGCTATGACAAAATGACATAGATTCGGTGGCTTATCAACAACAAATGCTTATTTCTCACAATTTGGAGGCTGAGAAGTCCAAGATCAGGTGCCAGATTAGGTGTCTGGTGAGATGTGCTTCCTCGTTCAGATGGCTGTCTTCTTTCTACAACCTCACAAGGTAGGAGTGGGAGGAAGTTCTCTGGAACCTCCATAAAAGAGGGTGGGGATTATAGGGACACTAATCCCATTCAGGAAGGCTCTATCTCACCATCTAACCACCTCCCAAGGGCCGCATCTCCTGATACCATCACATTGGGGTTATGTTTCAACATATGAATTTGGGGATGGGGTGCATACAAACATGTAGCAGAGGAGTCAGGAAAGACTTCACCGAGGTCTGAATGAATTGAGGAAACAAGTCACACAGGTATCTGGGGGAAGAGTATGTCAGGCATAAGGAAGAACAAATGCCATTGAGCTGGGGAGACAGTGTAGTTGGAATTGAGGGAGGGAGGTGTGACACACAAAGGAGGTGATACCGAAGTAGTAGAAATACTACAAGCAGTAGAGGAAATCCTCATCAAAGGAGGCTTTATAGAGCATGGTAAAGACTTTGAATTTTATTCTAAGTGAGATGAAAGGCCATTAGAGTTTTGTTTGTTTTGTTTTGAGAGAGACAGAGAGAGCACGTGTGGGTGAAAGGGGAAGAGAGGGAAAGAAAGAGAGAGTTGAGAGAGAGAGAGAAAGAGACAGAGAAAGAAAGAGGAGAGAGAGAGAATCTCAAGCAGGCTCCACGCTTAGCAGAACCCAATGCAGAGCTTGATCCCACGCCCCTGGGATCATGACCCAAGCCAAAATCAAGAGTCAGTACTCAATTGACTGACCCACTCAGGCACCCTACCATTAGAGTACTTTAAGCAGAGGAATGAAATGGTGTGATTACATTTAAAGAAATCACTGGCTCTGGTATGGAGAATAGACTCTGGAGACAGGAAGGGCAAGGGATGTAAGTTAGGAGGTCATTTTAATAGTCCAATTGAGAGACGATGGTGGCTTAGGTCTGTACATTAAAGGTAAAGTTGATGAGAAATAATTGGATTCTGATTAGAAGAGATTTGAATAAAGTGCTTGGAAATAAAAACAATATGATTGCTTATAACACAGGCATACACAGATACATCTGTAGATATGCTGAATTTATTTTATTTTATTTTATTTTATTTATTTTTTTTTTTTCAACGTTTATTTATTTTTGGGACAGAGAGAGACAGAGCATGAACGGGGGAGGGGCAGAGAGAGAGGGAGACACAGAATCGGAAGCAGGCTCCAGGCTCTGAGCCATCAGCCCAGAGCCTGACGCGGGGCTCGAACTCACGGACCGCGAGATCGTGACCTGGCTGAAGTCGGACGCTTAACCGACTGCGCCACCCAGGCGCCCCTATTTTATTTTTAAAAATTTTTTTTAACGTTTATTTATTTTTGAGACAGAGAGAGACAGAGCATGAACAGGGGAGGAGCAGAGAGAGAGGGAGACACAGAATCCGAAACAGGCTCCAGGCTCCGAGCTGTCAGCACAGAGTCCGACGAGGGACTCGAACTCACAGACCGTGAGATCATGACCTGAGCCGAAGTCGGACGCTTAACCGACCACGCCACCCAGGCGCCCCTAGATATGCTGAATTTAAAACTTGGACAAAACTTGATGTGCCAATAAAATAAAATAAAATAAAATAAAATAAAATAAAATAAAATAAAAATTGCACAAACCTTGAAGAGTAAATTATTAATCTGGAAGGCAAACTAAAGGAAATATCTTACAACATTGATGAGAAAAAAAAGAGCTTAAAAATTAAAGTCAAAAGCCATGAAGCAGGGGATCCAAAATATATTCAATAAGAGTTCCAGCTAGGAAGAATAGAAAATATGGAGGAGGAGAAGAAATAAAGAAATACAGAAGGAAAATTCCTGGAGGTTAAACAAACACACAAAGAAAAAGATGGGAATCTTCAGACTGGAATCACCAGATATCAAAGCAAGGCTGATGAAAACAACCGAAAGCCTTGAGGTAGGAGAGCTCTAGAAAGTCAGATCTCTGGAAAGGAACGCAAACAGACTTAACATCAATCCTCTAATTAGAAACACTGCATGTGAGACATAAAAGAAACAATTCATTCGAAGTTCTGAGGAACAGATATTTTGATTCTAGAATTCTTCACCTAACCAAAATAACAATCAAATGTGAATACAAAGCAAAATATGTTCAGACACGAATCTTACATTTTTGTCACTTCCATGAAAACAAAATTGTTCAAAGTTACTTGTCAAGAACTGGGAAAGGTCTGCTCTGGGATTTTACTCTGCTTACAAACTAGTCTGCCAGTTTCATAGATGCTGACAGAAGACACAAGACTCCCAGGTGAGAGAAAAGTGACTTTATTATTTATGGAACAGCAGGCAGCCTGAGCGTCATGTTTGCATTGGTATCTTTTGCCCTCTAGTCCCATGGGGGTGATGTGGGGCAGCCCAAGTGAGTGCCGTGTATATAGCTGCTTTGCCTCACAGTCAGGTGACCCTGATCTTAGGAAATCTCTGGTCATACAAAGGGCTGCTGGTAAACCTGACCAACTTTCCCTTAGAGGGAGACATCATCATTATTATCCTTGTCAGGTAACACATCTGCCCTCTATCCCAGAGAAAGACACTAATCTTGCCATATAAATGGCCTTGAAAAGACAGTGTTGGACAAAGGCTGTCACAATTCATATAGAAATGTCACAGGGTAGTCCCTCAACATTATTCCAGCAAGATGCAGAAAAAAATTCAAGAAAAAATGTGGGCTATACTTATGTAAAAATTTTTACAGCTGACTGTGAACTGGAGAAATATATAACTCTGGAAAGAAATTCAAATGCAATGATAATGAGGTGCTTGGAAGATTCTCCCTTGACCCACGAAGTTTAAGTTGCACAGTGTTAAATTTACATTTCATTCTATCTGGCTTGTGCATATGACCTCATCCCAATTCTATGGTGAATAAAGCTTACATAACTTTTTTATAGGATAAGCAATACTTATTTTGGTTTATGTATTATTTACTTTTTTGATTCAACCTTCAGACAACTTGTGGGAAATCAATTATAATTACAAATGAAATCTCACTATTATAAAAATATCTTAAACTTCTACAGCCAGACAAGACAACGTGACAAAGACCAGGCTTAACTTCCCTCCACGAGCAGCTAAGAAACGGCACGAAATATGTGGAACAACTGTTTTCAGACGTTGGACACCAGCCAGCTCAGGACTAGGATCCCTGAGAGTAGATAAACAAAGTAAGCCCTACATTTGTCGATACTCCTGCCTGGAAGCACTTTCCTAAACACAGGTGTAAGAAGGGGAACTCCAAATAGGGCTAAGTGCCCCACTGAGATGATGAAATGGAAATAAGAGTTAGAAGAGGCTGAAGCAGCTGGAGGTTGATGGGTTGAACCCGCAGAAACTAGACTCCTTCCATCTTCAACGTGAAACCTCAGTGACCCTCACATGAGTCATTCCTTTGAAGGACTACGAGGTTCAGAGTCTCTGCCAGTGCCTCCCTGCACTCTGAGAAAACATTATTGGTTATAACGATTGCAAGCAATAAACTTTCATGTGTTAAGCCAATGAAATATTCACATTGTGTGTTACAGCAAGTAGTGTTACTTACTCTGACGAATACCACATGATATTTTCCAACTTCTACATGGCAAAAGAATTTCATAAACAAAGATGAAATAAAAATTGTAAAAATAGGAGAACATCTTTACAATATACGACTCAAACAGCTGAAATATCTGTAAGAGAAAAACTAACAGCTCAATTGAAAGACAGGCAGAAGTTATAAACAAAGAGTTTTCACGATAAAAATGCAAATGGAATTTAAACATATCAAAAATTCTCAAACACACTCATCATAAGAGAAATGCAAATTAAAATTAAAATTATGCAGTGGTTTGGGGCCCTGGGTGGCTCAGCTGTAAAGCATCTAACTTTAGTTCTGGTCATGATCTCATAGTTGGTGAGTTCAAGTTCCACATCGGGTAAGCTCAAGCCCTGTGTTGGATGAGCTTGAACCCTGCTTCAGGTGAGCACAAGCCCTGCTGCGGGTAAAACATGAGCCCCGGGTAAGTCCAGCTCCTCTCTCTCTCTCTCTGCCCCTCATGGGATTCTCTCTCTCTCTCTCTCTCTGCCCCTTGCTCACTTACGCCCTCTCTCTCTCTCAAAAAAAAAAAAAAATATATATATATACATATCATACTGTGGTTTGTATTTTTTAAGGCAGTAAAGTTCATTTTTGAAGAGCAAAGCTATAACTTTAATATATTTTAAACAACTTATAAACCTCAAAAAAACAAATAAAATGTCTTTATAAAAATGTATGTAATATTCCAATATAAAGTATTAACAGATAAAATTAATAAGTGTTACTCAGAAAAAAATCTAGGGGTGCCCAGATGGCTGAGTTGGTTAAGCATCCCACTCTTGATTTCAGCTCAGGTGATGATCTCATAGTCATGAGACTGAGCCCCACATCAGGCTCTGCCTGGAGCCTGCTTGGGGTTCTCTCTTTCCCTTTCTCTCTGACCCTCCCCCCTCCAAATAAATAAATAAACATTTTTTAAAAAGAAAAAGAAAAAATCTAGGCAACACATTAAAATCAAAAGCATGTAATTAATCCTTAAAATTTTAAATCCAATAATATTATTGACTCTTTTGAAGTCTGATCTTAACAAATAAAATGAATCATATCACCATTGTTGTGTTGTGAGCAGATTATTGAGCAATTTCCAGCTGCTGAAAAAGCCCTTTCTGACTTTATTCTAGTCATGGGAATGGGGAGCAGATAGTACTCCAAGTATCTTCTAGAACACCATCAGCTTCAAGTAATTCTTTCTTTTTTAACTACAGGAGAAATTTTCAGCAACTTTCTTTCTTTCTTTCTTTCTTTCTTTCCTTCCTTCCTTCCTTCCTTCCTTCCTTCTTGTAGCAGAGATTGCAATATTTTTATCAATAGCAAATTTGACAACTTACAAGAAATGGATAAATTCTTAGAAACATATAACCCAGCAATACTGAATCATGGAAAGAAAAAGAAAATATGAATAAACCAATTACTAGTAAGGGGGTTGAATTAGTTATCCTAAAACCCAACAAATAAAAATTTAGGATCAGATGGCCACACTGAAATTCTATCAAATATTCAAAGAGGAATTAATACAAATTCTTCTCAAACTCATTTCATGATTTTAGTCCCCAAATCAGAGAAGGATGCCACAAGAAAAGAAAATTACAAGCCAATGTCCCTAATGAACGTGGATGCAAAAATCCTCAACAAAATATTAAGAAAACTGAGTTCAATAATATATCAAAAGGATCATACATCATGATCAAGTGGAATTTATTCCAGGGATGCAGGAATGCTTCAGCATCTGCAAATCAATCAGTGCCATACACTACATTAACAAAATGAAGGATAAAAATTGTAGGATCATCTCAATAAAGCCACAAAAGGCATTTGACAAAATTAAACATCTATTCATGACAAAAACTCTCAACAAAATAGGTATAGAGGGAATGTACTCAGCATAATAAAAGCCATACATGATAAACTCACAACTAACATCAGACTCAATGGTGAAACGCTGGCAGCTTTTTCTCTAAGATCAGAAACAAGATAAGGAATTCCACTCTTGCCACTTTTATTCAACATAATATTGGAAGTCCTAGCCAGAGCAATTAGGCAAGAAAAAGAAATAGAAGTCATCCAAATTGGAAATGGAGAAATAAAACTGTCACTATTTGCAGATGACATGATATAATAGTTATAAAACTCTACAGACACCACCAAAAAGCTGTTAGAATTAATAAATGAATTCAGTAAAATTGCAAGATACAAAATCAACATACAAAAATCAGTTGTGTTTCTATACTCTAACAAACTATCAAAAAGATAAATGAAGAAAGCAATTACAATTGCATAAAAAAAAACCCACTAGGAATAAATTTAATCAAGGAAGTGAAAGACCCATATGCTGAAACTCTAACACATTAATAAAAAAAAAAGTTGGAGAAGACATAAATACGTGGAAAGATATTCCATACTCATGGATTGGAAGAATTAATACTGCTAAATTGGCGATACTACTTATGCAATCTACAGATTCAATGCAATTCCTATCAAAATTCCAATGACATTTTTCACAAAAAATAGAACAAACAGTCCTAAAACGTGTCTGAAACCGCAAAAGATCCCTATCAGTTGGGGCGCCTGGGTGGCTCAGTCGGTTGAGCCGCCGACTTTGGCTCAGGTCATGATCTCGCGGTCCGTGAGTTCGAGCCCCGCGTCGGGCTCTGTGCTGACAGCTCAGAGCCTAGAGCCTGCTTCGGATTCTGTGTCTCCCTCTCTCTGCCCCTCCCCCGTTCATGCTCTGTCTCTCTCTGTCTCAAAAATAAATAAACGTTAAAAAAATTTAAAAAAAAGATTCCCTAATAGCTAAAGAAGAACAAAGCTGGAGATTTTCAAATGTCCTGATTTCAAACTATATTAAAAATGCATAGTAATCAAACTGGTATGGTTTTGTCAGTACAAGAGACACACAGATCAGTGGAACAGAACAGAAAGCCCAGAAATAAACCCACACATATATAGTCAATCAATTTACAACAAAGCAGGTAAGAATATAACATCAGAAAAGGACACTCTCTTCAATAAACAGTGCTGGGAAAATTGCACAGCCACATGCAGAATAATGACACTGGACCACTATCTTCAACCATACACAAAAGTTAACTCAGAATGGATTAAGGACTGGAATGTAAGACCTGAAAACCATAAAACTCCTAGAAGAAAACATAGTGGTGAGCTCCTTGACATAGGTCTCAGCGATGATTTTTTAAAAAATATGACACCAAAAGCAAAAGCAACAAAAGCAAATATAAACAAATGAAACCACATCAAGCTAAAAATTTTCTGCACAGCAAAGGAAACTGTCAATAAAATGAAAAGGCTGGGCACCTGGTGGCTCAGTCAGTTAAGCATCCGACTCTCAGTTTCGGCTCAGGTCATGATCTCACTGTTTGGTGAGTTTGAGCCCTGTGTTGGGCTCTGTGCTGACAGTGCAGAGCTTGCTTGGGATTCTCTCTCTCTCCCTCTTTTTCTACTCCTCTCCCACTCACACTGTCTCTGTCTCTCCCAAAATAAATAAATAAACATAAACAAATTTAAAAAAAATTTTTTTTTTCAACGTTTATTTATTTTTGGGAGAGAGACAGAGCATGAACGGGCGAGGGGCAGAGAGAGAGGGAGACACAGAATCGGAAACGGGCTCCAGGCTCTGAGCCATCAGCCCAGAGCCCGACGCGGGGCTCGAACTCACGGACCGTGAGATCGTGACCTGGCTGAAGTCGGACGCTTAACCGACTGCGCCACCCAGGCGCCCCAACAAATTTTTTAAATAAAATAAATGAAAAGGCAACCTGCTGAATGGGAGAAAATATTTGCAAACCATATATCTGATAAGGGGTTGATATCCAAAATACATAAAGAACTCATACTCAACACCAAAAAAAAGTCCTAAAGCAAAAACAATCTGATTAAAAAATGGACAGACGGTCTGAATAAACATTTTTTCAAAGAAGACATTCAGATGGCCAACAGGTACATAAAAGAGGGCCCAAATCACTAATCATCAGGGGAATGCAAATTAAAACCACAATGGGTTATCACCGCACACCTGTTAGAATGGCTATTAAGGAAAAGACAAGAAATAACAAGCGTTGGTAAACATGTAGAGAAAAGAGAACATTTGTGCACATGTGGTAGGAAAACAAACTGGTGCAGCCACTGTGGAAAACAGTATGGAGGTTAACTCAAAAAAAATTAAAAATAGAACTACTATGTGATCCAGCAATTTCACTTCTGGGTATTTGTTCAAATTAAAACACAAACTCTAAAAGATATATGTACCCTCATATTCACTGTAGCATATTTACAATAGACAAAACATGGAAACAACCTAGGTGGCTATCATTGGATGAATGGGTAAAGAAATTGTGATACACACACACACACACACACACACGCACACGCACACACACACACATCATGGAATATTATTCAGGTGTAAGAAAGAATGAAATCTTGCCATTTGAAACAGCATGGCCGGAGGACATTATGCTAAGTGACATAAGTCAGACAGAGACAGACAAATACTGCACGGTCTCACTTATATGTGCAGTCTAACAAAACAAAACACCAAAACGACAACAAAAAAACAAGCTCTTCGATACAGAAAACAGATTGGTGATTGCCCAAGGTGAAGGTTGAGAATGAGAGAAATGGGTGAAGGGGGTCAAAAGTACAAACTGTCAGTTATAAAATAAACGTCATGGGGATACAATGTACAACATGGTGACAACATCGTGTTATACATTTGAAAGTTGCTAAGAGATTAAATCTTAAAAGTACTCATCACGAAAAATAATTTTTATAACCTCATAAAGTGATATTTTTTTAATATTTTACTTCTTATTTTTGAAAGAGCACAAGTGGGGGAGGGGCAGAGGGAGGGGGGCCGAAGATCCAAAGCGGGCTCTGTGCTGACAGCAGCAAGCCCAATGTGGGGCTTGAACTCATGAACCACGCATGGGGCTTGAACTCACAAACCACGACATCATGACCAAGACCAGACGCTCAACCGACTGAGCCACCCAGGTGCCCCTAAAGTGATGGATGTTAACTGGACTTATGGTGGTGATCATTTCACACTGTATACAGATATTGAATCATCATGTTGCACACCTGAAAGCAATATAAACATTGTCGCATTAGTGACTCAATCCTTTGGGAATTTTTTTTTTAAGAGAGAGAGAGTGTGTGAATGAGCATGAGTGGGGGAGAGGCAGAGAGAGAGAAAGGAAGAAAGAGAGGGAGGGAGAATCTTAAGCAGACATCACGCCCAGCACAAGGCCCCATGAAGGGCTCTATCTCATGGTTCATTATCATGATCTGAGCAAAAATCAAGAGGTGCCCTTCCTTTGGAAATCTTTGAACTTGAGTGAGGTTTATGCTTGTGATAGAAGATTTGCCACACACAATGCCAGACTCAAAGGACTCATGCAGGTTCTGTCCTATCTCAACTTGCAGACCACACACTCTTTTTATTTTTTTATTAAAAAAAATTTTTTTTAACATTTATTTATTATTGAGAGACAGAGCGTGAACAGGGGAGGGGCAGAGAGAGAGGGAGACACAGAATCTGAAGCAGGCTCCAGGCTCTGAGATGTCAGCACAGAACCTGAAACGGGGCTTGAACTCACGAACTGTGAGATCATGACCTGAGCCAAAGTCGGATGCTCAACTGACTGAGCCACCTGGGCGCCCCAGACCACACACCCTTTTTATTTTATTTTATTTTATTTTTTATTTTTATTTTTTTTAATTGTGGCAACGTTTTTATTTTTATTTATTGTTATTTAAGTTTTTTTCAATATATGAAGTTTAATGTCAAATTGGTTTCCATACAACACCCAGTGCTCATCCCAAAAGGTGCCCTCCTCAATACCCATCACCCACCCTCCCCTCCCTCCCAACCCCCATCAACCCTCAATTTGTTCTCAGTTTTTAAGAGTCTCTTATGCTTTGGCTCTCTCCCACTCTAACCTCCTTTTTTTTGTTTTTTTTTCCTTCCCCTCCCACATGGGTTTCTGTTAAGTTTCTCAGGATCCACATAAGAGTGAAAACATATGGTATTTGTCTTTCTCTGTATGGCTTATTTCACTTAGCATCACACTCTCCAGTTCCATCCACGTTGCTACAAAGGGCCATATTTTGTTCTTTCTCATTGCCACGTAGTGCTCCATTGTGTATATAAACCACAATTTCTTTATCCATTCATCAGTTGATGGACATTTAGGCTCTTTTCATAATTTGGCTGTTGTTGAGAGTGCTGCTATAAACATTGGGGTACAAGTTCCCCTATGCATCAGTACTGTATCCCTTGGATAAATTCCTAGCAGTGCTATTGCTGGGTCATAGGCCACACACCCTTTTTAAAAATTAAGTCATCAGGGGGGTGCCTGGGTAGCTCAGTCGGTTGGGCATCTGAATCTTGATTTCAGCTCGTGTCATGGTCTTGTGGTTCATGGGTTCAGGCCCATGTTGGGCTCCACGCTGGCAGTATGGAGTCTGCTTGGGGTTCTCTCTCTCCCTCTATCTCTGCCCCTCCTGTGTGCTTTTTCAAAATAAATAATGAACTAAAAAAAAATGAAGTCATCAATTTTATCTTAAAATATAAATGATTCTAAATTCAGACTGATTCACAAAGAAATAATGGTATGCCCCTACATACCATATTTTACTACTTAAAAAGGACCATATGTCAGAAACCAGGATTACAAAAACCTGGCAATATAATTCCTTCTCATTTTCAAAGTGTGTAAATTAACAGTATTGATAACTCATAGCCATCGTGGGAAGATTACAGAAATGATGACAATAAATAACATATCTGGGATATAGAAGGCAGTCAAATGTTTTCCTAGTTTTTTGATGAAGGTGAAGGCATTCCCATAGGGAAAAAGTAGAGGTTGTACAAAACAAAGTTGGGATTTGGGTCACACTCCATGGATAATAGTTACTGCTAGAAAGGATACTCCTTCCTCCTCCTCCTCCTCCTCCTCCTCCTCCTCCTCCTTCTTCTTCTTTATTTTTTTATTTATTTTTTAAAAAAAAATTTTTTTTTCAACGTTTATTTATTTTTGGGACAGAGAGAGACAGAGCATGAACGGGGGAGGGGCAGAGAGAGAGGGAGACACAGAATCGGAAACAGGCTCCAGGCTCTGAGCCATCAGCCCAGAGCCTGATGCGGGGCTCGAACTCCCGGACCGCGAGATCGTGACCTGGCTGAAGTCGGACGCTTAACCGACTGCGCCACCCAGGCACCCCTTCTTCTTCTTCTTTAAAGTAGGTTCTGTGCCCAGCACAGAGCCCAGCACAGAGCCCAGGGCAGAGCCTAGCGTGGGGCTTGAACTCATGACCCTGAGATCAAGACCTGAACGGATATCAAGAGTCAGATGCTTAACCAACTGAGCCATCCAGGAACCCTGAAATGATACTCATTTTACAGTGTATTATCAGCTTTATTATGAGATTTTCTTCAACCATAAACACTACCCAAACTGCCCAATAACAGAGAAATGGAAACAGTTTAAGTAGGCACTTGGTGGCACTAAAGACAGGAGTCAAATTTCATCATGGTTTCATGTAATCAGAGGATTTTGGTCACTCTGCAATCACCCTGGTAAAGCAATATTAATAATAACACTTGTCAGGGGTGTCTGGGTGGCTCAGTCAGTTGAGGGTTCAACTCTTGATTTCGACTCAGATCATGATCTCATAGTTCATGGGTTTGAGCCCCACGTCAGGCTCTGCACTGGCAGTGTGGAGCATGCTAGGGATTCTCTCTCTCTCTCTCTCTCTCTCTCTCTCTCTCTCTCTCTCCCCCTCCCTCACTCATGCTCTGTCTCTCTCAAAATGAATAAACTTAATAAAAATAACACTTATCAAATCTTTTTTTTTCCTCCAAAGCAAAGATTAGTAGGGTAAATCTAATGAAGGATTTTGAGAAAAACTGATATATGAGCACTGTTCTCACTTAGTATCATATTCATTAGCAATTATGTCCCGAGATTAAAGACTACTTACTGCCCAGATCACAGTCAGCTTCAGGACGGGTTTTTCAAGCATTTTATTGAAAAGAACAACAGTACAGCAAATTGAATTTGACCTTAAGACCGAAGAAGTGGTTTCAAAGTTACCTTACTTGGATTACCGTAGTTAAAAGCTTGCTCTCACACTGAGCCCCGCTTCAATCCCCATTTTACATTCCACAACAGGTCAAATAAATAGCACTTCCTGGGGCTCACCACAGTCCCCCACAACATGCTGGCTACGACAGAACATTCAAAGCCCGTCAGAATGACAAGGAGCACTTTGTGTTTCTTCCCAACATGGCAGGGCTGAACAATTGCTGTCAAGGTCAGGGCTCACTACTAATTAAATATACATAAAGGATTGTTTTAAAGGAAAGGGTTTTCTTCACATGATCATTAATAAAATGGTACTGAAATGATCAAATCAGGACATCCTAACTTAGAAAACCAAGGATGCAGCCTAGAACCTGCCATAGGACCCCCCGACCCCCGCCGACATGATGACAATTTGATAGAATGTTCGAAGCTGAGGGAGGTTTCATTTCGAACTGTTGAACTGTGGCAGGTGATGTTTGGAATAGATGCTATGAAAAACCCGTAGTCACAGAGGGCTCTAGGAGATTTCAAATGACTTACTCCACCCTCTTTTATCTCTTTTTGGCCAGCTACATCCATCCATGGTAACTAAGCCACTAGATATGCCTGATGTCCTCAGCTATTTCTGCCTTACACATCTCCTGGTAGTTGGAAGCTTCTGGAAAGGATATGTGTAAATCAATTAGGATATTTGCTAACACTCTATCTCTTGTTACTAGATTCTCAATCCTCCAATCAATGAGCCAGGCCAGTAAATCTCAGGGCAGTGTGTTTCTAAAATGTTTTTTTTTTTTTAAATATGGATTTATTTTTGAGAGAGAGAGGGCAGAGCGTGAGTGGGGGAGGGGCAGAGAGAGAGGGACACACAGAATCCGAAGCAGGGTCCAGGCTCTGAGCTACCAGCTCAGACACCAATGCGGGGCTTGAACCCACAGACCGCAAAATTATGACCTAAGCCGAAGTCAGACGCTCAGCCGACTGAACCACCTAGGTGCCCTGGGCAATGTGGTTCTAAATTCTCATGTCAGTATTTCACCTACCCAAATACTCCACCAGGAGATCTACAGAAATTAGAGGGGTTAAAAGATGGCATATTCCTGGAGAAACGAATACTTGAATAGTTTTGGCAAGAAGGGAATCTGTAAATGTGTACAGAGTTTCAGGGCACAGTCGTAATAAGTTGGCTTTTTAATATTTCAAAAATAAAATTATAATATTGAATTTGCTTTAAATTTAATGTATTTTTCTTTTTATTTTTTTTAAGTTATAGAGAGAGAATGAGCGTGTGAGCCAGGGAGAGGGACACAGGGAGAGAAAAAGAAAATCTTAAACCCGGGGCTCGATTCCACAACCCTGGGATCATGACCTGAGCCAAAATCAAGAGTCCAGCATTCAATCAACTGAGCCATCCATGCACCCTGAATGTGTTTTTTTTTCTTTTTTAACACTGGATACTCATTCGATGTTACAATTTTACATTATTTTCATATAAATTTCAGAAAATGTAGTTCAAAAAATTTTCTTGATACATGGGACATAGTGAATATTTTGACTTCTTTTACTATATTTACTATTATTTTTTACAATATTTAGTGAAGATAATGATATTTTTACATTTGTCTGAAAAAAAAAAGCTTTTCGAAAATGAAAAACCTTGATGTAGTCCATATATCCATTTTACAGGTGGTTCCTAGGTCCCAGCACTGACCTGGGAATCACACTAGAGTCTGAGACCCATAATCATGGCACCTAGTTTAGTTGTTTCAAAGTAGTAACTTAGGAACGTTGGTGAGGATGCCCAGAGGTAGGCCTGGCTTCTATAGGCCTATAAGAGGTGAGCGAGGATTAAGACCCGTATCTGAATAGACGTCCCAGAAGTGACCTGCGTGTTTGCCAACCCTGAAATATGAACTAGAAACGGTCTATTGACTAAAATGTTAAATTCTTGGGTTTCGTTGCCCTTAACTTTTTACTCTAGATGCAGAAGAAAACGTTCAGTTATTTGCAGTTTCTTGTTACTTAGACTCTAGATAATTAAAGTTTTATATATCCGTCTGGAAAGACAGACATTAAGTTCGCTGCTGCATGATGTTTTGTTTGATAGCTATGTGTTTAGGAACATCAAAAGCGAGTTTTTGGAGCATGCTTCAGACTAGAGGGATGTTGTGGTCAGACATAGCTGTTCCTAGCTCTTCGGAAGGGTGTGGTAGTTTTAAACCGAGCTCTGAAAATCACTGGAATTTGGAGCCTCCCCAAATTAAAGTAATAAGCATGTTGGGATTCAAGTTTAAACTGAAGAGAGAGATTTGTCTCCGAAAATTTAACACCCTGTGATATCTATAATTCTGCTGTTTGGCATCGTTTCGCTTTTCACGGTAATGAGGAATAGATGAACATTCAGTCTCAAGTGAAATAAAAAGATTCTACGACTAAGACTGTATCCTGAAACTCTCTATGAGCTTTACCAGAACTGCTGTTTCCAAACACTACGGTTGAAGTTCTGACAGAGTTTGTTATTAGCTCCCATTGTTAGGTTTACAATTTTATTCTAGAGACGTGCTGTGGCCGAACCTGACAAACGGGTTCCCACTTCTGTATAAATGAAAAACCTGAGGGAGAAACAGCCAACCAGGATTTTGTACACATTTTGCAGTTTCTTTGTTTCTGTCTGGGGATACTGGGGTACCTAGGCAGGCGGATACATACCTGATACAGGATTCCCGCCTCCCACCCTCATCCACAGAAACGGTGGTAAGATTATCCTGTAAATCAGAGCTGAAGGAATTTAGGTGAATGTACCTCCCATAGCCCTTTTGCTGATACAGGCATTGGTATCGTCTCTTGCAAGTGAGACATCTCCCGTTCTCCAGGATTTTGGCAGATTAGGGTTGTGCTATTTTATAGTGCCCACTATTGTTAATGATGGTTACTCTGTGATAATTAAGCCTTTCCACAACCCCTTTGATTAGAATTCACAGGGCTTTTGCTTCAAAATAAATGGTTTCTGATCAAATTCTTTGTCTTCATTTTTCTTTGCTTGCTTCCTCTCGCTTTGTGGGGCTGAAGAGGAATGAGTTTGAATGGCTTATTATTTTTATTTCACACTCTGCCCCATTTATGCAAACCGGCCTTCTTTGGCCTTTTCTTTCTTTTAATTTTTCCTAAGGAAAATGGACCACCTCGTGCCAAGAAAAATATTTTCTTCACTGAGCGTCCTCCAAGGAGTTTTTGCTCCAAATTTCTAAGTTAAACTTCAAAATCTCAAGAAGTCCCCACATTTTATCTCAATCTTACATTTGGAAACCTTAGTACCTTTATCTTTGCCTGAGAAGCAGTTTCCAAATCTCAAGTACAGTTTATTCCATTTTAAGTGAAGGATTTCAAGTTAATACATTTTTTTTTTCTTCAAATCCTTCTATCTTTTGGCCAAAACTATACCTCAGTCTTGAATGATTCTTAGATCATTTCTGCCTGCTTATCATGTAATTATTGACCTCAAAGGATGCCTCCTACCTCCACCTTCCCCCACCTCTTAAATCTGTCTGAGTGCAAATATCAGAATCTCTAGGATTCCATTTGCTTGTAAGCATTTGCTACCGGTGCGTGTTTACCACACGATGATCAAATATTACTATTGCCAACAGAAAACTTCACAACCTTGGAAAGGTTTGCAAATCCAGAGGCAGTTTTTAAAAATGCAACAGGAGACTACACTCATGGATCCTTCTGGAGAAGGGCATAACCTTCTCTGTCTCCAATTCATTTTCTGTTTGGCTAGCCATGGCACGAACTCCCCACAGAGAAGAGGCAGATTAAGGAGGGAAGGTGGAAAAACAAAAGGAAAGGGATGGAAGCCAAGTGGGCAACAGCCCAAGGACTGAGATAACTGCTGGAAAAAGGCAGAGCTCCTTTAGAATTAATCATCCCTGTCCCCATTTCTGTATTGCTCATTTTCTGTCTTGAGCCCGGAAGAGGTTAAAACAGAGACATGAAACGAAATACCCCCTCAGGCAATTCTATGCTTCTGATGGTATTTTGCTTTCTCAAGGAGCACCGGCCTCACTCACTCTTTTTGCTGTCACTGTCGCACAGCAGGAAGCCTACAGGACCTGCACGTTTCCACTGATGTCATTGAGGGCGCTGTATCCAAAGCATGTCCCTTTAAGTTTACTCCTCTTACAGTAAATATGTGCATTTCAATAGATTGCTAGATAGCAGCAGGACAGATTTCTCTGATGGTTGACATTCTTAGGGCTGAGTTCACTGCCTAATGTCTTGTTTGGCTTCTTGTAGTGAGTGCTTCTCGAATTTAGTCATGGGTACCTCTGGGATATGAAACAATCCAGAGGAGAAATGCCATCAATTTTCCTCAACAATATGGGCAGATAGAGAAGAGATTAAAGCACTATAGCTCATAACCTGAAATGTTTTTATAACAAAGAACACAATGATTATAGTTTCAAGTGGAATGCAAAAGTCCTACTTTATATAGTACACCAGGCTACCAAGATTTTAATATTTAGGGAGCGTTAATGTTTCAAGGGCAACCTCAGAAGCATTGACTCTCTTTGGTTTGATAAGTGGCTTCACTAACAATATTTGAGTCAATAACTGAAACCAGCATTGCCAAATGCAATACAAAAATAAAGTTGGCTGTAATCACAAAAAGGAGATAATTCTTAGGATTCAAAGTCCCTTGAGTTACAGGAAAAGAAGCAAGAAAGGAATTACTGAGTTCATATAATTAAAAAGTCAAGGGCGGGTCCAGGTTCAGGGATGCTTGGATCCAGAGAACCAACCAATACACAAGGACATCCTTTGTTCTCTACTTTACTTGGCTTTGCTTTCTTGTGTGTTAATTTCACTCTCAGTAGGACTTTCCTGTTGGTAGCCTCTGGCAGCTCCGGGCTTCTTTTTTATCCCTAGAGCAAGGAACTTCTGCTCCCAGCAGATCCACAAAAGCCATCCCTGGACCCATTCCTTACCCAGTGGCATAGAATGAGCTGTTTGGCTGTGAAGGGATCATATGCCCACCTTTAGAAAGGACAGAGGGGCCAGTTCTAAGCAAACTACAATAGACTGGTACATGTGAGGACATATAAGGAGGGCTATGATGGGTTTAGAACAAGTGGGAATAGATGCCATCAGGTAAAAACTTTGTAAATCCACTAAGATTATTTTTCAAAAGTGTGTTTTTCCCAAGATCTGCATACCTCCCATGTGGTAAAGGTAATTCCTCGGCTTGAGAGCGCTGGAATTATTGGAGAATAAAACTAACATTTATCTACCACCTACTACTTCAGTCTTCACAACGATCTTTGGTAGATATTATTAAACCCCATTTACAGATGAGGAAGCTGAGGTTTGGAAGATGATGGATTGGTGATTATAGAATAATGACCACAGTAGCAATCCTACCACTGCCACTTACTAGTCCAGGTTGGGAGATAATCTGCAGCTTGGGAAGAAACCGAAGACAACCAGGGAGGAAGGAAGGAAGAGGACAGAAGGGGTCCAAGGTATTTGGTGGTCAGAGCAGGCCCGCCAGCAAGTGCGTCCTGGGGACACATTTCCTCTCTCGCTCCATACCAGTAAGTTTTCATGGGTCAGTAGTCAATGTGCACAAAAATGCATACAGGCCTTGAAGATGTGAGTAGCCATTAATCATTTATATATTAGGGTAGATTGAGTAAATCAGCTGTTTTTCTCCTGACCCCCGGATTAAATTAATGGATTCTGAGAAGTGAATCGTTCAGGTGTTGAGGCAGTAGCATGGCTCACCCTGGAGAAGGACTCAGGATACCATAAGGGCTCTGAGACCGTGGGCAAGAGTGCAGGCAGGTGGAAATCAGCTCAGAAAGGGAGGCAAACAGATCTCACATTTTGAGCAGAGTCAGCCCTGATTCAGGATACTGCACATGAGTAGAAGGGTTCAGATAGTCTGTGATATGCCACATGCTGAATTCCCTCTCTTCTATCCTTTATCGACAGGCCCCAAAACCTGAGGGACAAGGCCTAGTTCCTAGAAAATCAGGGTTAAGTAGTTTAGCCAGGCCCTAACTACCATTTATAGCACAGTGCATGGAAATCATGTGATGTTTGGAATGCAATCTCTACATTCTGTGCCTCTTTCTGGTTTCCTTAACTCTCTCCCCATTCCTCAGAAAGCAATGCCCTTCCCAGAACAACCAATCTGACGTTGGCGCACGCAGGCTATAATGTGAGGTAACGTTCCAGGTGAGAGGGCGGGTTGCCAGGGAACAGAAGGCAGCAAACTCACTTCCGGCTGGCCTCCAGTTGACGTCACCATGTCTGGTACCTCTTAGAGTCCATACTGGGCCAATAAGTTCCATCCCATCCACCCATTTTAGTAAAATAACTAACTTCCAAGAGGCAAAACTTGAGCCAGAACGTCCATAAAGAGGTAGTAACAGCAGCTAATTTTCATTGTGCACTGACCATGCCAACACTTTTTCCATGTGCTCATGTAGGCCAGGATTGAGTCACACAGACAGCCCAGGAGGCTGGGATAGGAGTTCCAGCTAGAGGCGTTACTGTGTCCAAAGAGGCCAGTAAGTGAGAGGGAGCCACTGAGAACTTGCACCTTGTGCATGGGTAGAAGAGCTGTTGGAAGAATAGGCCCTCGAGAGTAATTTTTGTGTAAAAGAAAATATGTACCCCCACGAATCCCAGGAGGGGCTCCAAAGAAAGGAATCTGTTTCCTCTTTGTAGTTTCTGGTGGTCTCTGCTCTATTTTTATCACATTATTTTACTTAATTGGATGTGTAAAACATTTCATAATACTTGCTGTCTAAATGCCTGATTGGAAATGGTTTACTGAATTCTTTTGTGGTCTCGGGACCAGTTTCTTTTCTCTTTGTGGAACACGTTGGTGAAATTAAATGTCAATTGAAAATATGACCCAATTTACAAAGATGTATACTCAATTTCTTAAGAAATTTCTATTGTATGAAGCAAGAGATGACTGGGATTTCCTCTCTTCGCCCCTCCCACGTCCACCTAGGAGCTGGGCTCTGCTGAGAACCTGAGAATAAGGTGGCTCTGCCCCCAGGCAGCATGAGAGCTCTGTTAAAAGGTGTGACCAGAGAGACCCTGGGATTCACCAGGCAACTGGTGTGCGGCTTTCCTCCCCTACTGACTCCTGATTCATTCTTTGGCACTTCAGTCAATCCTCTTGAAAAGGACAGGAGAAAACAGTTAAATGTGTGCTTTGGGGTATATGCGGAACTTTGGTGTTACCAGGCAAGCATGGTGAGTGTTTTAGATCCACTACTTTGTGGCAGGCACTTTGGGCAGGTTTCCTGGTCTCTGTGGGCTGCAACAGGAGGAAAATAAAGACTAGGGTTTAGATGGGGGCCAGTGGTGGCTCTTGCTAGGCTCTGGGTAAGTGGCTGAGCCAGCCCTTCTCTAGTGATGAAAGTACAGCATATATCAGGCTCACTTTGTAGAGTAGCATAATGTGTAGTGGGAGTGGAGAGAAAGACGTGGGTGGAAGGCAAGGAGGAGCTGCGACTGGCTCAAGTGCTGAAAGGGGCTTCTGAAAAGAGTTGAGGAGGCAGAATCTCCAGGGCAAATGTGGCACTGCAGTATCCATAAACAGGCAATGATAGTAGCTGATGTGCACTGAGCACCGACTACGCCAACACTTTATATAGTAGACATTGTCAATGTCACCCCAGCTCTACAGATGGGGAAACTGAGGTTTAACGCGTTAAGTTGACATGCCTCAAATCAGCCAGCTAAGTGGCCAGGCAAGCAGTGAATTTGAGTCAGACAGTCAGATGCCAGAGCTCCTGCATAACCGCCATGCTGGGCAACGACTGGCCGCCACGGATGCCTTATTTCCCTCTGTGACTGGTGGGCCCTACAATGGTAGGCAGGCATTTTTGCAAATTTCCAGTGATGTCCATGAACTGCCCTAGTGGTGTCAGGAAAGGGGGTGGGGAAGAAAGGAGAGGAGAGGGAAGGAGCAAGCAGGGGAGAAGGATAAGGCAAGAATTGCGGAAGCCAGAGCCTGCAGAGATCCTGGGGCGAGCTGGGGCCCTCCTGGAGCACAGGTGGCAAGTCATGCCAAAGACAGCGCTGTGGGGAAAGGGGGTAGGGTAAGGGGTCACATCGGCAGCACATTGGCTGCTGATTTGGACAGAGTTCCTGCAGGCTTGAAAGAGGAGAGGAAGTCTCCATCCATCAGAAATACTTCACAGCGGAAATGTAAGCAGCCTCAGATTTCTTCCTGGTCCCTCTAGCATTTTCTTAGCATGGACAGCCAATTTTAGCTATTAAGGAAAAGTTATTTTTTTATAAAAGGACTTTGGTTCTTACTCTTTTTAAAAGTTTTTAATTCATTTTATATGCTATTTCTGAACACTCTTAGTCTTTTATGCAAAACTCACCCTCTCACATACATGTGAAATTAAAATTATTATCACAGGAGATATAGTTGTTTCTATATGTATTATGGAGAGCATTATGATGGTGCATTATTTTATTATAATGTATAAAAATAATCGAATCATATAACAAAAATGTAGTAAAAGAAAACTCACCCATAATTTCAGATTACTCACATAAAAACAGTTATAACTTTGGTCTTTTTGTTCCAGTCTATTTTTTCATTTGCATGCATTCATAGCATTTGCATAATTTTACACCCCTCTTTTTTCACTTATCATTTTGAAGGCATGTTTCCATTTGGGCACTAGCTCTTTGTCATCATTTAAAATTGTTTAATATGCCATTAAGTAGCTACAGCATATTTTTCTTAGCTATTCTATTGGAGATTAAGTGGTGAAGCAAATTTTGATTAATATGAATTTTGGCATAGAAAAAGACGATGACTTTAAAGCACAAGGCAAAAAAAAATCTATTAGCTCTAGTAGTTAGCTGCTTAGAAATGCTTTTGAAAATAAAACCATGGAATATTTCTATAGTAATCACTGTTTTTCATTAATGTGCTACTAGAAATTAAAGCAGCTAATGTTCATTGGTTACCTCCTATATGGTAGGCAGTAGTCTAAATGTTTTATAATATTAGTTCATTCATTCCGTCCCCGTCTGACATGAGGCAAGCATTATTTGGAGCCCTATTTTATAAATAATGCCACTGAGACACAGAAGGATGAAGTGGTTTGCACATGTTCATACAGTTAGAAAATGGCAAGGTGGGGACTCAGACCCATCCTGCTCAGACCCACAGATTTGTGTACTTAGCCACCATGATTTAAAATTAGCAGAAAACTCTTGCACATTGGAAAGAGTTTGACTTGATGGGTTAGAAAGATCTGGGTCCAATTTTGACCCTGTCCTTTATCAGCTATGCATGCTTAGGCAAGTTACTTAAGCCCTCTGAAGCTTGAGTTTCTTTACCTATCAAATAAAATTAATAGAGTTGTTAGGGGCTCCTGGGTGGCTCAGTCAGTTGAGCATCTGACTCTTGGTTTTGGCTCAGGTCATGATCCCCGAGTCGCAGGATCAAGCCCTATTTGAGCTCCGCACTAAGCATGGAGGCTGCTTGAGATTCTCTCTCTCTCTCTCTCTCTCTCTCTCTCTGCCCTTCTCCTCAACTAACTCTCTCTCTAAAATTAAAAAAAAATCATTAAAAAATAGAGTTATTAGAAGGTACAAATGAAATCATGTAAGTAAAGTGCTTGACAAAGTAATAGATGCTCAAATAACGTGAGTTCCTTCTTCTCTGATCACCAGTCTGATACGCACAAGAGAAGGAATAAGGGGTCACCTCTCCTTCATTTACACTGGAAGAAGAAGTTGATAATAGGTGATGAATAAGCCCAAGCTTTTTTTTTTTAATTTTTTTTAATGTTTATTTTTGACAGAGACAGAGACAGAGACAGAATGCGAGTGGGTTAGGGGCAGAGAGAGAGGGAGACACAGAAGCAGAAGTAGGTTCCAGGCTCTGAGCTGTCAGCACAGAGCCCGATGCGGGGCTCGAACCCACGAACTGTGAGAACATGACCTGGGCCTAAGTTGGACGCTCAACCGACTGAGCCACCCAGGCGCCCCAGCCCAGCTTTTAATATCATGTTGGTTTTTCACTTCAATCCTCAAAAAAAAGAAGAAAAAAGTGACATATCAGGATAGGATTATATTGAGCAAATGGGAAATCAAAATGATAAAGCATAAGACATGCTGAAAAATGGTCTGAATTAGCTAGGTATATTCCATCCAGAGTGTAGATCCTCAGGACATGGTGATATCCCCAGCGCTTGGCTGTGTCTCACACAGTGAGCACCTCATAAATACATGTTGAGTGGTGGGTGAGCAATGCATTGATGCAAAAAAAGCTGCATCTCAGATATCATACAAGGTTAGTGCTTCTTGCAGGCTGGCCTTAGGAAAAACTGTGAAATAGACAAGTTTGTTTTAACTCTGAAAGCTTCCGAATTCTGTCTCCCTTTTTGGCAACTTGCCTTGGGTTTTCACAGCCGTCATGGTTCTCAAATGCCCCACTCATATGTCTTCACAGGCCTGTCCCCTGCTCTGCTGGAGACCTTGAATCTTTGCATTGCCCTTTCTTTCTTAACCCTCTTCCTTTAGCTCACCAGCCCCACCTTCTAGGGTCCTGCTGGGGAATCTGATAGCCTGCATCCAACTTAAGTCCTGTGGCTGATAATGGCCTAATTTACCTTTTCTCCTAAGTGGCATTGCAGTGCCTGGGGGTTACAGGCAACAGTATTTTAAAGGCATGACTCTTGTGCCATTTAATGGGAAGATCAGTTCATCTTCCAATGACTCATCTCTGTTGATGGAAATTTCCAGCAATTGATTCTGCTCTCCACAGCTGAAGAAGTTATGGAGAACATAAAGACAATTAGTTCCAAAGAGAGTCATAAGACGGAGAGAGAGAGAGAGAGAGAGAGAGAGAGAGACAGACAGAGAGAGAGAGAAACAGAGAGAAAACATGAACAATTATATAGAGAAAGTGAGAGTTGCTTTAACACACATTTGCACGGTGCTCCCTTGAGAGCCAGCAGGGGGCTTATGCTGCAGCCTTGTCTGATCAGCCACTTCTGAATCCCTTTAAAGTACCTACTCTGCCCCCAGAGCACTCAGTACTGCTGCTAAACTCAGATGGGAGGGTGTGATCGGACATTAAGGGAGGTTCCTAGAAAAGGCTTAAACCACAAGAAGCCATTAATCAAGGAAAATGTGAGATCCTTTTCTCTAGAGGTTAAGACAACTCATTTCTCTGAAATGATTTCATTGTGGTCATTCCCCATGGTAAATGACTACCCTAAAAGTTTGCCTACAGTCTTTTCTGGTTCTGAGATCAGATGATTCCAGATTGGCAGAGCAAAAATCTGGGGGAACGCTTTCCCAAGCAACCCTAAGGCACTATCCCTGGTGCTTTAATCCAGTGCTGAATGGTGGGGGGTTCTCATAGGGAGCCAGAGCCACGCCCCAACATAGCACACATGATTGACACCCATCTTGTTTATGTTCAGACCCTTCATGCTTTTAGGGATAGCTTTGGCCTTGGGATGGGCCAGGCTCTCCACTGCCCTTTGGAATTTCCCATGGCCTTGTGCCATTGTTCTGCTCCTCCTAATCAGGCCGTATGCTTCCATCAAGTCGTGACTATTTTCTATTTTCAGAGAAATGAACAATGCATGAAATATGATCATTCTCTCTAACATGTAAACAAGCCTAGGAAAAAACATCAGGGCTTCCCCCTCACTTCATGCCTGCCACATTGGCCTTTTTCTGGTTCTTCCCCTAAGTCCATTGCTCAGGCTGGAATGCTTTCCTCTGGCTGATTTTTCCAATCACTGGTTTCCTCTCTTTCACGTTTGAGTTTAGTTGTTATAGCCTCAGAGAAGTCATCCCTGATTTCATGACCTAAAGGAGCACCATGATGTCTAACAGCACCCTACTGCTTTCCTTCCTGGGAGCGCCCTCAATTAAAAACTGATGAACTAACATTGTATATGTGGACACACATATACGTACATTTGTACATATCTTGGTGTGTATATTTTCCAACTTATTGCTGGTCACCTGCACTAGACTCTCAGGACTCTGAAAGCAAGAACTACGTGTGTCTGTTTCATAACCAGAGATAAACACAAAATAGGAGCCATCTGTATATTCACTGGATGGATGAACGAATGAATGAATGAATATCTATAAAACCTTCACAGGAGAATGGCTAAAGCTCTGTTGTCTATACCTGTGCTCTGCAATGGGGCTGCACTTGAGATGTGGCTCATCCAAAATGAAATGTGCTGTTAAGTGAGGGTGCCTGGGTGGCTCAGTTGGTTAAGTGTCTGACTTCATCTCAGGTCATGATCTCATAGTTTGTGAGTTTGAGCCCCACATTGGGCTCTGTGCTGACAGCTCAGAGCCTGGAACCTGCTTCAGATTCTGTGTCTTCCTCTCTTTCTGCCCTTCCCCTGCTCACATGCCGTCTCTGTCTCTCAAAAATAAATAAACATTAAAAAAAGAAATTTAAAAAAAAGAAAAGAAATGTACTGTAAGTGTAAAATGTCCCCTAGACTTCAAAGACTTAGTAGCAAAAAAGTGTGTAAAGCATCTGATTAACAATTTTCAGTTTTATTACATATTTAAATCACACCTTAGATATATTGAGTTAAATAAAATGTAAAATATAATGTTAAAATTAATTTCACCTGTTCTTTTTCTTCGTTCAGTGTGACTACGAGAAAATATAAAATCATAAGCTTTTCTGTTATATTTTTATTGGCCAGTGCTGGTCTATACCTTCATGAGAATAATCATGAAGTCAGTATGTTACCTCTAAATGCTGTTTAGCCAATTAAAAGAGTAACTTCTTCCCCATGTTTACCAACCTGGACTCTAGTCCTGGATCTGCCAATAACTTGCTGAGAGATTGGGGCTGAGCCTCCTTTCTGCAGAGGCCCCAGTTCCCTCATGTGACGAGGCAAGAGCTGAACTAAACAGTCTCAAAGGGTCCTCAGCTTGAACAGAACAGTGTATAATTCTGCTAGTAATTGCCCATTTTGGAGTAGGACAGCAGAGAAATATTCGTGTGGGATTGATATATTTGATAACCCCCTGTTCCCTTTTCCTCTCCTTGCTTTTCAGATGCATTCTGCAAGGTATGTCATGTAAACGAAGTCAAAGATAAATTTTAACAAAACCTCTGTTTTCATGGACTCAGTGTAACCACAGTTGGTGCAAATAGTAATTTGTTAATCAGACTCAAGGAGGTTGGTTTAGCTGGATTTCCAGAGCTGTCTTAGCGGAAGCTGCTGATTTTTCTGCATATGTTCGCAGACGAAGGCGCCTGAGGTCCTTGAACGTGGCACCTTGCCCTATCTGGCTCTGCGGGAGCTCCACGAGACGCGTAAGAGCTGGGTCCAGAGCAGTGCTCCCGGACCTGATATGTTACAGAATTGATGCCAGCATTGCTGCTGCACGGATCCCAATTGCTCAGGAAATTCAAGTTGGTAAGTTTTTATTTTAGATTCAGTGCCTATTTGGTAAACCCAGAAGGAAAAGGGTGAGGGAACTTTATAGCAATTCATATATATTCATAGATTCTTTGCCAGAGCCATGTTTGTAAAATGTAGTTTTGTCTATGTTCGTTGCCTGGCAGGAAAAGGAAGTGTGACATTCACTCCTCCCCCGTGCTGCTGGCTCCCTCTAGGATGTCCCGCCTCCCTTTTCTGTCTCTGTCCCTTTGCATGTGGCTTTCTTCTTGCCTGGAGGAGCTCTCCTCTAATTCCACTGGTCAAATCCTCCTCCTCCTCCAGTGCACAGTTCAAGTATCAGCTCCTCCCTGGAGTCTTTTGGATTTTCCAGATAGGAAATGAAATGCTCCTAATCTGTGCTCTTGTAGGAAAAGCAAAGAGCAGACATGTATTGAACGTTGATTATGCATCAGCCATTATATCAATCTTACGGGTATTGTCAGATAGAATTTCCAGAACAACCCCATGAAGTAGGTAGCAGTGAGGAAGCTGAAGCACAAAGAGGTTAAATACATGTCTCTAAGTCACCCCGCTAGTAAGTGTCAGGCTCGGGATTAAAATCCAGAGTCTGTGCTCCTACCACTCTCTCTCTTAGGATGTCTTGATCAGGTGTATGTTGCCTTTTCCCACTAGGTTGTGGGATTTTCTGAGGGCCTGCACTATGCCTTATTAATCTTTTTATTTTCCAAGAGGAAATAATTATGGCTGGCCTATAACAGATGGTCACAAAGTGGCTTTTCAATGAATGCATTAATTAATATTCAACCTAGAAAAAACCTGTGTTAAACTTTAAAAAAAGTCACACAAAATATTCAATCTTCATCTAAAATTTGCCATTACTCAGGCTAATTCACTTGCTTTCTTCCCCGCTGAGCGCATTTTTGCACTTCTGACCAGACGAGCTGTCTAACGCTCAGATGATGTGGGGAAGCTCAATAAAAGTAATAATGGCCCGGAGACGAAGCTATGGGGTGTGGTTGTCCCTGACCCCCATGAAGCACAACAGGGTCTTTGGTTTGAGGGGGTTCTTTCAACAGAGTCCTGATCACCCATCCACATACCCGGTGGCATATTCACTTTCCTCTGGACGTTCAGGGGACTCGGGTCTGCCTATCACTTTCAGAAATAGTTCCAGGAGTCAAGACAACAAACAATAGGCAAGATATAACCAGTCTTTCTCCAACTTTTCCTGCCAGAGATCTCTGGACAACCACCGGTTCTCTCTCCCACTGTCCTTTAACATAACCCCAGAATCTTTCTCAACAAAGCCACTAATGATCGATTGGCGTTGACACATATACGAAACATATTTCGTATGTGAAACATACTCACTAGTACAAGCTGTGGGTAAGCAAAGCATTTAGAGGAATCCACCCACACAAGTCAACACGGCAGTGGCTGTAGCAGACCCTGCCATGCCCTGCCCATGTGTCCCTGTCATTACAATCTCAGTGTGCACTTGCCAGACTTCCAGCTGCACGCACCTGCTAAGGGAACCCACTTTGTCACCTCCACACAAAAGGCTAGAAACATTGGGAATTAACAGTAAAGGGCCACATGGCTGGTGGAAGTTCGTGTACAAATACCCCAGCTTCCTCACCCCTCAGATGTAATTCCTTCTTTTAAGAAACTCTGGTAGCCTTGTTAAACAGCTGTCATGTCTGTGACTGTGGGCTTATGCTTGATAATGAAGCTTGATTCACTTCTTTTCCTTTCCTAACTTTTCCATTCTTCTGTTGGTGTTCCGTGGAATCACCTCCCAGATCAGTGGCTTGCACTCTCAGGTAGGTCTTAGGATCAGATCTTGGGGGGACCCAAACTAAGACAACGGTTGTATCAAAAGACTGAGGAAAGAAATCACTGTGGTAGCCTGAGCTGTGTTCAGTGTTTACTGAGAGATTAATTGCTTCTGATGGGAACTCAAGAGTAGGGCTAAGGGCATGAGAAGGTGAGAAGGGTGTGGGGCTAAAGAATGGAACAAGGTAAGAAGAAGGGGTTTCTTTGAGAAGTTAGTTCTGCCGCAGGCTCCGGAGCAGGGATCGGCAGTGTCAGCTGAGCAGAGAAGAAATGTGGGGAGGGATACAAAGCCTGCCACTAAATCACTGCCTCCTGGGAAATCATGAAATCTGATTGAAACAGACATCCGTACGGCTCTGATTGTGCTATGCTGTCTTCTCTGGAGGAATTTGCATATTCCTTGATTAAAAAGATAGATATAAAATGCCTTGAAAAATATTAAGAAGTAAGCCATTGTACAAAGCCTTTAGTTTTGAATAGTCAGAACCCTATTTTCTCATTTCCTTTGGAAATGTAATTGAATATTCCTTATGAAAAATGGTTTGAGGATAAGCACTTAAAATACATTGCTTCCAGCTATGCTCCTGTTTTCTTGTAATTATTTACCTACATGGAAAAACACATATATCGTGATGATGGCCCTATGACTTGCCAAGTGGAGTGGCATTAAGGTTATTTTCATTCACTATATTGAATGTGCTATCATCTTTCCTGTAAAAGAAATTACCTGGACGCTAATAATTACCCAATAGTCACTAGATCTTTTGACATAAAAATCTTTTAAAAATAGGTGACATAGCATGACCAAGGGTAGAGTAAGTTCAACAAAAATCAATTGCTGTGAGGTTTAGTTTATCTAGCTTGATTTTCCTGTCTTTTCTGCTGGGGAGAGGAGCACACCCCAAAGACCTTAGTTGTACAATGACTGGGACATCTTAGAATGGGCTCTGGCTTAAACAGGAGCAAAGAGGAGGCAATGAAAGGCCAACACAGGATTCTCAGAGTTACTGAGTGCCCTCCCGAGCAAGCCCTCTGCCCAGGATCACACTCACACGATCTGGGAATAGTCCGTGAGAATGTGCTCCAGCTAACATGTGGTACGGGAGAAACTCATACCCAGAGTTATCTGGACCAAATTTTGGCCTTTCTACTCCACAGTAGAAAAGATAGAGAGAATGTTGTAACGATCCCACTCAAGATAAACTTGGTGACGATGTGTTTAACCTCAAAGCACTGATAAGTGTGTGCTTCATGTCCCCAGAGCTGGCCATGGATTGGGCAGCAATCCCAGCATGGAGACAATATGGAGAAGATGGAAAGGGGAGGGCGCATCCCAAGAGGGCAGTCTATGGAGGATACAGGGAGACAGTGGGGGGATGTGAGAAGGGGTGCTTGGCTACCAGCCTTGGTTCTAATGCTCTCTGGACATTATTTTCCACACAAGTGATGATCCAGCAGTAACACGTGCACAACAGATCTGGAAAACCCCTCAGGACTCCTGCATTTGTCCACCAGCTCTTGTTTGACTTTGCATCTTTCTTTGTTCACTCTGGCCCACTGCCTGGAGCATCCTTTCCATGATCTCCACCTAGCTGACTTGTCCTCCATGACCTAGCTCAGGCATTTCCTTCTTCTGGAAGCCTCCACAAACCCTAGCATGGGCTCTGCACTCCCACATCTTCCATATCAGCCTGGAGTAGCAATAAGCATTAAGTGGGCATTGTGTCTTTCCATGTCTGTCACCTATTGTAAGTTGTGAGCCCCTTTAGACAGAGGCAGTGTGTCCTTTGAGTGTTTCTTCCTCAGCATTTTAGTGTATAGCAAGTACTCAACAAATGTTTGCTTCTTAGAACTACATCTATCTGCATCACGTCTCCCTTTATGCAGTTTCCATATATTCTTTGCTCAGTAGAGGAAATTGTTCTTCCAGGGGTGCCTGGGTGGCTCAGTAGGTTAAGCGTCTGACTCTTGGTTTCAGCTCAGGTCATGATCTCACAGTTTCATGGGTTTGAGCCCCCGCGTCAGGCTCCGCACAGACAGTATGGAGCCTGCTTGGGATTCTCTGTCTCCCTCTATTCCTCTCTCTCTCTCTGCCCCTCCCCCACTCTCAAAATAAATTAATAGACTTTAAAAAAAAATTAAGAAATTGTTCTTCCAAATGCTGCTCTTGTTCATTTTCCTAAATAACCCAGTTAACAATGATCATGATATCGATAGGCATTAATAGAAGGATCTGAGCAGAACTCTTCACTCAGAGACTGCTTCTTTCACCTGTCCCTCAGCCTAGCAGATTGCCATGAAATTTTGCTCGGAAAAGTTTGATAGCCACTGCAACTTCCCAACTGCTCGCTCGGTTGTATTGACCTTGGTCTGGCACTTCACAGTTACAGAAGGCAGGTAACTGAGGCTCTGGTGGTGACACTCAGGCATCCACATCTCTAAAGTCTTATCAGATCATTATGACGGGGAGCCAAGGCTAGGCGCCTCAACCTCAATCTAGTCCTGTTGGTCTGCCCAGTATTGTCTGTCAGATGGTAAAGCGAGATTGTTTCTCCTCTAAAATGGACTGAGACCATTTTAGAAGGGCACTCCAATGTCCTTAATATGCCACATGCCTGCCTCAGTTCCCATCAGGTATGATATCTGCTTTCACCTAGTGTGTCAGGGGTGATGAGACCTAATTCAATGCTGGTGGACAGACAGCCCCAGGTCTTTATTGAGAAGGATGGTGCAGGGTATATGTCTGTTCCCCTGCTATATAGGACGTCGAGGACACCATAGTGTCGCCGAGCTCCATGCAGACACTTTGTACTATGGTTTAATTCTGACAAAATGAAGCACCGAGTTACTGATTTTCTTGTTCGCTTTTATTCTCTGCTTTTTGGTGAGCATTCCTGCACCGAGTGCCTTAAAATTGCTAAATTTAGTTCTCTATCTCTGATTTAAAAAAATCTTAAGCAGGTGTGAATTTTTAGACTCCTTGGGGCTCACTGTCAGCTCATAGCACTGTCCTCTCCTAAGCGTTCCTGATTAGAAGTCTTATTGCACGTACATAGCCAATAACTGCGTGATCATCCCTGTGACTTCTAAAATGAGTACAGTCTACAGAACGGAAGTCCTGTCAGATATCTGAAAATAAATTCTGTAAGCTTCTGGGTTCCTTGTCATATTCTTTCGTGTGGCTGCAGGAAAATGGCCAGAGAAAACCAAAACTGACTAATCTCTGCTTTCCTGGGGCTTTGAAAAGGAGCATGAGATTTCAAATCACACAGACTTGGGGGTCAGGCTGGGTTTTGCCATTTACACAAGCAAAAGGAAAGCTTACTTTAGCCCTTTTAAAAAGCCTGTAGAAATGTGGTCTTACTAGTTCTCTTGGGTTTGTCTTTTCTGGAAAGTGTCTTACCATGAGGGTTCTCATTCTTCTGCCACTTGTGGGGGTAGACTATTTTCCCCTAGTCACTGGCCATGTGTTGGACTCTGCTGAGTCATAGCCCATGGAATGGACAGATGCCCCTCCCCCTGGGAGCCTGAAAAGAGGTGAAGTACAACAAGCCTCCTGTGCTTCCTGCCTCATGGTTCTCAAACTTGGCTGTGCATTGGAACCACCTGGGAAATTTCAAAAAATCCTAATCCCTGATCTCATCCCAGATCAATGAAATTCTGGGGGTGAACCTCAGGCATCAGTACCTTTTGTAAGCTGCTCAGGTCATTCCGATGGGCTCCAGAGTTTAAGCGCCTCTATTTAGATCTAGTTTCTTTGCTTTGCTCAAAATTGTCGATTAGGTTGTGCAGGTAAGACTTCTTCTTTACTGAAGCATTGAGGCCATTTCAGTAGAGAATTGCAATATGATAAAAGAAAGATTAAACTTCTTGCCACTTTGTACTTTGCCTGAGTCTCTAGGAAGGCACTTGAAGACCCGTCACCAGGAAGAGGTCTCCAACTCCTGACCTTACCACTCTAACAGTCACGGTCAAAGGGACATCCTTTCTAGAGCTCCCCATCCAAAACTGTATGTGCTGCCCCCAGGAGAAAATTCACTGCCGTTCACAGGGTGGTCCCTATGCCCTGGACCCATCCTGATAGCCTCCATACTCCTCCCTCTGCTGGTTCTTCTAGCTTCCCTGGTGCTCCATCAGGGGACAGTGATGTGTCCGTGGGGTACACATCTTACAGCAAGAGAGAGGATCCAGGTCTCATTATCTTTTCACTTCTGTGAACTGTGTGGGTGTGCTGGTTCCTGTGACCGAAAGGATCCATTACAAAGGATCCAAATAGGAGACATAGTATTTGGAGGAGGTATAGTCTAATCTAATAGTAAGATAGCAATCACAAATGTTGGGACGTGTCTTTTGTGTTCTACCTGGGAATGCCTACCAGAACTTGGTTGAATGCATGCATTTCCCTAGGGTGAGCATGGGTAGTTCTCACATCACCAGATGTTTTTTAAAAAA
Organism: Lynx canadensis; assembly: GCF_007474595.2. Classification (NCBI taxonomy): domain Eukaryota; kingdom Metazoa; phylum Chordata; class Mammalia; order Carnivora; family Felidae; genus Lynx; species Lynx canadensis. The sequence continues at coordinate 56,906,098 of NC_044314.2, read as the reverse complement.
AAAATTAAATAGAATTTATTTTTTAGAGCATTTTTAGGTTTACAGAAAAATTTCATGGAAAATATATTTTCACATACCCCCTTTCTTCTTGCAGTTTTCCCCTATTATTAACATCTGTCATTTGCGTGGTACACATTACAACTGATGAACCAATGTTGATATGCTGTTACTAACTGAAGTCCATAGTTTGAATGAGGGATCACTCTGTGTTGTACATCTTATGTGTTTTGGCAAATGTATAATGACACATATCCACCATGACAGTGTCATCTAGAAGAGTTGTACTGCCCTAAAAATGCCACATGTTCCATCTATTCCTCCCTCCCTTTATAACTCTGGCCACCACGGATCTTTTCTACTATCTCTATAGTTTTGGTGTTTCCAGAATGTCATATAGTTGGAATCATACTGTAGGTAGCCTTTTCCTACTGGTTTCACCTAGCAATACACATTTAAGCTTTCTGTGTCTATTCATAGCCTGATGTCTCATTTCTTTTTATCACTGAGCAATATTTCATTGTTCCCACAGTTTGTGTATCCATTCACCTGTGGAAGGACATCGTGGTTTCTCTCCATTTGGGGTAATTATGAATAAAGCTGCTGTAAACATTTGTGTGCAGGTTTTTGTGTGACATCGCTTTCAATTCAATGGGATGGATACCTGTGAGCACAGCTGCTGGATCATATGCTAAGACCATGTTCAGCTTGTAAGAAACTGCCAAACTGTCTTCTGAAGTGGCCATGCCATTTTTCATTCCTGCCAGCCATGAATGGAAGTCCCTGTGGGTCTCCATCCTCACTAGCATTTGGTATGGTCAGTGTTCTAGAGATTCACCATTCTAACTGGTGTCTAATGGTATCTCGTTGTTTTAATTTGCATTGACTTATGATATGCAGCATCTTTTCCTTTTTCCTTTTTTTTTTTTTTTTAAGAGAGATTGAGCGTGAGAGGGGAGATGGGCAGAATGGGCAGAGAGAGAGAAAATCTTAAGCAGCGTCCATGCTCAGCATGGAGCGCAATGTGGGGCTTGATCTCACAACCCTGGGATCATGCCCTGAGCCAAAATCAAGAGTTGCATGCTTAACTGATCCGAGCCACCTAGGTGCCCCTGCAGCATCTTTTTATATGCTTACTCTCCATCTGTGAATCTTCTTAGGTGAGGTGGCTTGTTCAGATCTTTGCCCATTTTTCAATGTAGTTATTTGCCTTCTTTTGTTATGTTTTAAGCGTTCTTTGTATATTTTGGATACATACAGTTTACAGTTTGCCTTCTCATTCTCTTAACAGTGTTTTCAACAGAGAAGTTTTTAATTTTAATGAAATCCAGAGTAACAGTTTGTTTTTTCACAAATTGTTCTTCTAGTGTCACGTTTTTAAAAAACATTTTTTTAAATGTTCATTTAATTTTGAGGGAGAACACGAGCAAGGAAGGAGCAGAGAGAAAGGGAGACACAGAATCTGAAGCAGGCTTTTCAAATCACACAGACCTGGGGTCAGGCTGGGTTTTGCCATTTATACAAGCAAAAGGAAAGCTTACCTTAGCCCTTTTAAAAAGCCTGTAGAAATATGGTCTTACTAGTTCCCTTGGGTTTGCCGTTTCTGGAAAGCGTCTTACCGTGAGGGGTCCCATTCTTCTGTCACTTGTGGGGATAGACTGTCCCCCTCTGAGCTGTCAGCACAGAGCCCGACACAGGGCTTGAACTCACAAGCCAGGAGATCAGGACCTGAGTGGAAGTCGGATACTTAACCGAGCCACCCAGGCCCCCCTCTAGTGTCATGTCTTAAAAAGTTATCACCAGCCCCAGATCACCTAAATTTTCTCCTACATTATTCTATGACTTTTATACTTTTCTGTTTTATGTTAAGCCCATGATCCAGTTTGAATTAATTTTTGTCAAAGATATAAGCTCTGTGTCCAAAGTTCGTTTTCTCTCATGTCGATGTCCAATTGTTCCACCCCATTTGTTGAAAAGTATTTTTTTCTCCATTGAATCGCTTTGCTTTTTATCAAAGGTCAGTTGACTACCATTGCGTGAGTCTATTTCCGTGTTGAACCCCCTTTCCCTGCTGTGTAGGGAAAAGACAATTTGGCAAGATTCCTTATCTTTTTCACTAATTTTTGTTTTATAAAATAGTCTCATCTCAGTAGATATTTAATTCTGCTCTTGTTTGGTTGTCTGTTTTCAAGTCCCTCTCTGTTCCACCTCACTGGGTTTAAGGCCTTGGGGGAGAGCTGAGTTTATTTGATATTTGTTTCCTCATCTACAGAATAAGAATGATTATTCAGGCCTCATAGGGTTATCTTGGGGGGATAAATGACATTCTTTATTTAAAGTTCCTGCAAAAGAGATGTTGGATAAACAGTAGTGATTCTAATTCACATTATGATAAACAATGAGTCAGGCTACACTCTAGTCATAGTGACGCCTCATTTCACATTGAACTTGGGGATTAAATGGCAAGTACAGAATCACTTCACAGTACCCAACATGTATTAGATTCTCAACAGACGTTTACTAAATTTAAATCGAGGGGCACCTGGGTGGCTCAGTCAGTTGAGCTTCTGACTTAGCTCAGGTCATGATCTCATGGTTTGTGGGTTTGAGCCCCGCGTCGGGCTCTGTGCTGACAGCTCAGAGCCTGGAGCCTGCTTTGGATTCTGTGTCTCCCTCTCTCTCTGCCCCTCCCCCACTTGTGCTCTCTCTCTGCCTCTCAAAAATATATAAATGTAAAAAAAAATTTTTTTTAAATTTAAATCGAATTGCAGAAAACATTTTATTCAGGTAGCTCATGCCCCTTTAGAATGCCCAGTGACGCCTTGCAGTCATCAAACGTGGTTTGCGCTGTCAGTGACAAGGAATGCTTTGGCTAATAAATAATATTAATGAGAGCTGGGTGCAGATTTTTATACTATTCCTGAATCTCAGGTCCCCTCGCCACCAAGTCGGCTGTTCCAAACTGAAGTCCAAAGCCACATTCCGGTTCCAGGGCTACTCCTCTGATTCACACTCCCAGGAACCAGACACCATACCCTTTGACACTCTTCTCTGATTCTACCTTTTCTTTTGTTTATTTTAAAAATTTTTTTATTTATTTTTGGGAGACACACACACAGTGAGAGTGGGGGAGGGGTAGAGAGAGTGGGAGACACAGAATCTGAAGCAGGCTCCAGGCTCTGAGCTGTCAGCACAGAGCCTGATGTGGGGCTCAAACTCACGAACCACAAGCTCATGACATGAGCCAAAGTCAGATGCTCAACCAACTGAGCCACCCAGGCGCAACTTCTTTTGTTTATTTCAGCTCCTATCAAGTGTTTTTAGTCACCCTAGTCTCTAAGTCTTTCCTTCTTTCTCCTTATCGCTGCTTCAGAGTGAAGCTTCTTATGGTGCAGGGAGCTAGCATCCCTCCATGGCTGCTTACAGGCAACTCCAGAAAGTCATAGGAAGTGATGGTTGAGAACAGAGGCTCTGGGGGCTGTCTCCATCTCTGTCCCAGCTCTGCCGTGTACTGGCTGTGTGACCTTGGGTAAGTGAGCTGACCTCTCTGGGTCTCCACATCTTCACGTGCAAATCGAAGATTATAATTATAGTGCCTCTTCTATAGGATCATGGGCACACTGAAGGTGTTTTATGTGAGTGAAGTGCTTGGTGTATTTCACATCAAGATCTCAGCAACCATTACTGTCATTAAGCAAAACATATAGAAAGGGCCTCTGTGTGACGTTGTGATACTTTTAGACTACACCCACACAAAAGCCAGCATTATTCATACATACCAGACAAACTGTTTTACAAAAACATAACATATTTATTTATTTATTTATTTATTTATTTATTTATTTATTTTAGTTTAGTTTATTTTATGTTGTTTTATTTTTTGAAGGGGGGGGGAGGTTGAGCGAGCAGGGGAGGGGCAGAGGGAGAGGAAGAGAGAGAATCCCAAGTAGGCTCCATGCTGTCGGCTCAGAGCTGGAGGCAGGGCTCAGTCTCATGACCATGAGATCATGACCTGAGCTGAAATCAGGAGTCAGAAGCTTAGGAGTGCCTGGGTGGCTTAGTCGGTTAAGCTTCTGACTTTAGCTCAGGTCATGATCTCACCGCTGGTGAGTTCGAGCCCTGAGTCAGGCTCTGTGCTGACAGCTCAGAACCTGGAACCTGCTTTGGATTCTGTCTCTCTGCCCCTCCCCCACTCACACTGTTTCTCTCTGTCTCTCTCTCAAAGTTAAATAAACATTAAAAATAATAAAAAGAAGCAGAAGCTTAACCAACTGAGCCACCCAGTTTCCCCCAAACAACATTTTTAGATGGAAGAGATGAGAAGATTAGGGTGCCCAATGCCTCCATTTTGTCAGAGAGCACAGACAAGAGGTTGGGGCCATGCAAACTCACACAGTGGCTAGGGTGCAAACTCAGGCTCTCCCAGCATTCATGTTAAGGCTTGGCTGGCCCACCACCCACCCTAGGACATCCGGGGTTCCATACCCATCACTGTTCAAAGCCCTATGAAGTCCAACACACAATTATTACCATTCTCCCCTCTGATTCTAACCATTTCATGCCCCAATTGCCATCAAATTGTATTCTTTACTCACTTATGGTGTTGATTTCACCCCTAGAATATTCTTTGGGACAAGAACTATTTCTCATTCCTCTGTGTCACTGGCTTCATACAGGCATAAAAAAAAGTGTTAAATGAATGGCACAAGGCGCTTAAAATCTGTTGGGTTGGGTGGGGTAAGGCAAGAATCCATTAATTCAATAAGTGATCCAAACGACCAATAACCCGGTGCTGTTCAAGAGGTGTCGACAGAGTTCCCGGGATGCCTTAGCTGTCCTACAAATCGTGGCTCTCATTCTCTCTTTGGTGTTTCTGCACTGGCGCTCAGCCCTTGGGAACTGCTGTCCTTGTCACCTCTGGATGTAGCGGAAACAAGTGGCAGCTGGCTAAGTCCTCAGCTGTCAGGTGGCCAAGCAGCTGCCGCCGGGGAGGCCTGCCAGGAAGCGCCTGCACCCGGCGGGGAAGAGAGGGCGCGGGCCCCACAGGAATGCTGTGTGTTTAGGAAGACTTCTCCTTGTCTACAGAAAAATATGACACTGCTTGCTGCTGATTCTCTCGGTGATCATTTTTGGGGGGTTAGTGACATCTCAGTTAACCAACCAGGCTAGGGAGTGAGGTCATCTGGTAACAACATTCCCCAGCGGATGAAGGGAATCCGCACCCACACAGCGGTCCCGCGTCCGCAAGGCTGCTCCTTTCCACAGGCACAACACTTCTGCTTTGTGCTTCAATCTCTCCTTCACTTCACTCTCCCAACTTCCTCTCTCCAGTCTTTCGATCAGAGGAGGCCATTGCAATATCATCGAAATATTTTTGAAGGCCCCATAAAAGAACAATTTAGTTCACCTGTGGTGACTTTGAGGTAACAGAATCTTCTCGAGAGCAACAAATATCCCTTCTCAGCAGATAGAAAGAAAGTCCTAGAGGAAAAACATTGATTAGAGACTAAGCAGTTACAGTAATTCTGAAGAACAATGGGGGAATTGTCAGCATAATGAGCAGTTAAAATGTAAATGTCAAGTTGCCTACTTATCCTGTTGCCTAGCCCGGTTGAATAAATAAAACTGAAAAGGTAAAATTATTTTTCCTTTTGAAATTTGAGCTTAAACGTTAGCCAGTAGTAAACTCTGGAAATCATAGAGAAATGTGCTGTGTATTTGGCTTATCAACCAAATCTGCTGTCCAAAACAGAGATCGGACCATATCTACAGGAACTTCAGAAGCTGTTTACTTTTCTCTGTAGAATGTACACAAAAAGCTGTCTATGGGGCCACTTTTGGGGCTCTGACTTTCCCAAGCTCCCACCCTGGGCAGGAAGTTAGGTCCTGGTGGTGGAGATCAATTTGAGAATGTTCCTACGCTGAATATTCAGGCTTGGGGCAAGTTACCAAACTATTTTTGCCATACTGTAGCAAATTCCAAATGGCCCTGGGTTCAATCTCTGGATATATTTGTTCTTTCAAATTCTTGTTTCTTTTGGATTCTCTGAAGAACTAACAATCGGCACAAATTAAGTACGCGTTACACCGCAGCTGTCTTTCTATGATTTTGGATGCCTTTGGACATGGTTAAAGTTCTAGGAAGAAGTCTGAGGCATATGCAGAGGTTTCTAGCTGTGGGGAAGGATTGTTGAAGCTCACGGTCTCTCCAGAGCCTGAGCCTTATCTATTGTTTCCATTTGGATGACTAACACAATGCTTGGTACTGAGGAAGTCCTCACTAACCCCAAGTATGCAGAGATTTCTCTCGTGAGTAATGAATAAGAGATAAATCCTCCCTTAGGTGCTCATCTAGCTTTATGAGTAATTCAGGGCATCTCATTCAGCTTTTTCTACTTGAAGCATTCCAGTCTATAAATTGAGAATAACGAAATCCAGCATGTAGGGTTCTGATGAGAGATACATGAGACAAGGTATATAAAGCCTCTGGCACACGGGAAGTGCTCAACAACTGTTTGTTCTCCTCCTTTTTGTTCCATCTGTTGATTCCTTTCCATCCTCAGTTTCACTTGCCTCCTCATGGGAGACTGGGTTTTGGTGACTATCACTGTTCCTGTTAGAGCTTTAAAATGCCAGCTATCCCTAAGGACGTTGGCTTCTCTGAAGCACATGGATCGATGAGGCACAGGATGGCTCAGAGGGAAGTTTCTGGGCTTTGCAGGCAGCCAAGAGATCCAGTTACCCAGATTCAGTACACCATGTTTACAAAGCATTGCACGTTTTCATGTTAGCTTGTATTTCAGAAATGATTTGTTAAGAGGGAGACAAGATCCTGGCCAAACCAAACTACCATGTTATGATTTATACATCCAAAATCTATTTTCCAACTACAGTTCTGATATTTTAAAAATAAATCTTGCTCTCAGGAAATTTAGAGCCACTTTGGAGATGTCAGAGAACAGGGTCATGCAGATGAAGTGCGGGCAAGAATTGCAAACCCAGCTGCTCACCCGGCCTCTCCGTGACACTGGAGCCAAGTGCTGTGCTGTGACCACCAGGTGATGGTCACGCCGCCCTTCTCGAGGGTGTTAGCCCCAGCCAAGGAAGTTTCTTTAATTTCTAACCTTCAGCCAGGAAATATTACAAGCAGCTTCTAATGACTTCTCATTACATTTTATAAGTTATGCTATTGTTCAGTTATTCAAAATTCCTTAGTAACTTCAGCAAATATCTAAGTATTTTTTAACGTGCTAGAACAGAAAATGGGGTGAGTTGACAACAATGAATGCTGTTGTTGTTGTTGTTGTTGCCTTAAGTGAGTGCTAGGCTGAGGCTGCAGCTGGGCGAGAATATTTGTACAGCCTTCCAGTCTTACTTTCTTTTTTTTTTTTTTTTTTAAATTTTTTTTTCAACGTTTTTTATTTATTTTTGGGACAGAGAGAGACAGAGCATGAATGGGGGAGGGGCAGAGAGAGAGGGAGACACAGAATCGGAAACAGGCTCCAGGCTCCGAGCCATCAGCCCAGAGCCTGACGCGGGGCTCGAACTCCCGGATTGCGAGATCGTGACCTGGCTGAAGTCGGACGCTTAACCGACTGCGCCACCCAGGCGCCCCCAGTCTTACTTTCTAAGGGTCTTCTCCTAGGAAATGTCGTGCATGGCAGTCACCTCTAAGGGTGACAGCTTGTCTTCTCAATGTGCTGAGTGTGGAGCCTGCTTAAGATTCTCTCTCTCTCTTTCTCTCTCTCTCCCTCTGCCCCCTCCCCCACTCATGTGCACTCTCTCTCTCTCTCTCAAATAAAATTAAATTAAATTAACACTATTAAACAAATAAATAAATAAAACAAAATGCTCGACATTGCAAAGTATACAGTGCAGTTTGTTTGACTTCCTTTGCTTTAAATTTTTTTTTTTTCAACGTTTATTTATTTTTGGGGGACAGAGAGAGACAGAGCATGAACGGGGGAGGGGCAGAGAGAGAGGGAGACACAGAATCGGAGACAGGCTCCAGGCTCTGAGCCATCAGCCCAGAGCCTGACGCGGGGCTCGAACTCCCGGATCGCGAGATCGTGACCTGGCTGAAGTCGGACGCTTAACCGACTGCGCCACCCAGGCGCCCCCAGTCTTACTTTCTAAGGGTCTTCTCCTAGGAAATGTCGTGCATGGCAGTCACCTCTAAGGGTGACAGCTTGTCTTCTCAATGTGCTGAGTGTGGAGCCTGCTTAAGATTCTCTCTCTCTCTTTCTCTCTCTCTCCCTCTGCCCCCTCCCCCACTCATGTGCACTCTCTCTCTCTCTCTCAAATAAAATTAAATTAAATTAACACTATTAAACAAATAAATAAATAAAACAAAATGCTCGACATTGCAAAGTATACAGTGCAGTTTGTTTGACTTCCTTTGCTTTAAATTTTTTTTTTTTTCAACGTTTATTTATTTTTGGGGGACAGAGAGAGACAGAGCATGAACGGGGGAGGGGCAGAGAGAGAGGGAGACACAGAATCGGAAGCAGGCTCCAGGCTCTGAGCCATCAGCCCAGAGCCTGACGCGGGGCTCGAACTCCCGGACCGCGAGATCGTGACCTGGCTGAAGTCGGACACTTAACCGACTGCGCCACCCAGGCGCCCCTGACTTCCTTTGCTTTAAAGGACTATCATTATTCTTCACAGGTGACTATCAGGTCTCTACATCAATGTAAATCCTCAAAAACTCTTTCTGAAATGACATCGGCAAACTGACAACTGGAGTTTTCACGACTGCTCCAGGATTTTAGCTCAAGGGTATTTCACAGCTGGAGTTGTAAGACCTATTTACTTTCCCCTGCCACACAGTCTCCAGTAGAGTTGCATTTTTCTAGCATATGAGATGCTGATAAAAAGACAGAGCTCTCATAGTGCTCCCTGAGTTTTATGTGTTGAGCAAAAGGGCTCTACGTTATCATTTTAACTATGAATGCCAAACGCTCAAAATGAAAGTCCAATAAGATTTGTGTTATGGGGTGCTCCCTTCTGTCTCGGCTTCATCTGTCTTGGGAGTTTATCAGCACACATCAGAAAATATTCCCTGGTGGGCGCTAATGGCAATCTAATGGTGCCCATGGTGCATAAGGTGGTCATGTTCCTAGCGCAATATTAGAATAATGTTTAGGGAACAGCTAGATACATAAAGTTTAATTAGTCGGAGAACAAATTTTCCAAGCTCCAACAGCGTAATTATTTGCTGCCTATCAGTATAATAACTGCTTTCCAAGCCGTACCACCCTGAGGGAGTACGTGCCAGTAATGATGATGATGATGAACACAGCCCGTCAGAATTTCTGGAGTCTTAAACTTCCCACCCTGAGCACTAATTTCCTGTCTCTTTGCCCCCACCTCTCACACTCCTTTACCTCCCCTGTGTCCTGTGGAGGTTCGAGCTTACTCTTTAGGAACTGTTTGTTGTCCACTCTGGCCACCGTTCACTCACCAGACATTCATTGAGCAACTACTGTATGCCTACTTCCTGGTTCCTGACTCGATGGAGCGTACCATGCAGTGCTGGCACCCTCGAGTCACCTGCCTGGTTGTCTCTTGGCTTCCCCTTCCTGCATCCACAGCCGGGTCTGAAGGATGGCGTGCAGCCTGGGGAACAGATGGTCTTGCTCTGCTGCCTTGAGCCTGAAGTACCTCATGCCACATGCTTGTGTCCCCTCCCTGCTCCCAGCCTCCTAGTCCATAGAAATCCAGAGAGGCTGGTGCGGCCTCCAATGCCAAGGGAGCAGGGCTGCCCTCCCATCTTCAAAACTCCGAGCTTCCAAGGAGATAGAACACCAACCCAAGTGTAGGGAGGCTCACCTAAGACTTTTGCTACCATAGCTAAAGTAGTTCAGTGAGTTGTTTCTTTTACTCAGTACCCAGTAAAATTGCTTGCAACTCTGAAGTATACTGAAAAGCTAGAGAGGTTAGCTGGGTTCCCCAGCCTGTAGGACAACATTATACCAGTTAGAAAATGCAAATGGCTCTTCTTGGCGTGGACAGATTAGAAGCACGGAACCCCACTTGGGGCAAATGCAACCTCACAGACACAGAGTCAGGCTGGCCTCCCATGTGCTGGGCTTCAGCCCCCACTCTTCCCTTGTGCTGCTGCTTTTAGCCTCACAGGAACCACACCTCCATGGTGGCAGTCCTGGTTTCTCTCAGTTTAGCAGGAATAGGGCTTTGGTGGGCAGACTGGGGTCCGGAAGTGCCAGGCAATCTCAGCCTCAGCAGGGCACTCTTCCAGGAATGTTATTTCCACACTCAACCCCTGCATGGCCAACTCCCATTGGGTCATGTCACCTTGACATAGGGCGCGTGGGTGGGAGGTTTGTCTGATGTACCCGTGCTGGTTTTAGCGGTCTTCCACGTGATCCCATGGCATCCGGCGCTTACCTCTGCCACAGCCCCCAGAATATTCTATCAAATGGTTAGTCTGTTGGCCTCATGCTTGGAACATGATCCTGTGAAAACAGGGACCTTTTTACTCAACTTTGGTCTGACTTCCCAGTTGGGCGTCACTCTTAGCTGATGAACTTGCATCTTATTTGAAAAAACAGAATTAGAACAGAACTTCTACATCCCTTGATGACCAAATCTACCACCCACCTGCATCTGTGCACACTCTGCCTTCTCTCCTGGTACATGACACAATGGCCCATGTGCTTATCTGTGGCCAAGCCCTGTCATCCACTCCAGGACAATCATTTTCAAATCGCCTCCGCCTTCTGAATCACTGGTTTTTCTCTCTAACCTGCATTATTCCCCTCAGAACGATGGTATGCTGTAACATTACATCTTCCTAAAAAAATTTCTCTCCAACTACTGCCTGATTTCTCAGTTCCACTTTACAGCAAAATTGCTTTAAAGAATTGTCCAGATTCTGCCTGTACCTCTACCCTTTCCATTCTCTCTTGAGCTACCTCTAACCAGGCTTCCCCCCCCCCCACCCAAAACACTCCCTGCCACTCCACTGACCCTGCTGTCATCAAGGCCACTGGCGGCCTCCAAGTCACCAAATCCAACAGTTCATTCTCTGTCCTCATATACTGATCTATAGCACCATTGGTTGGAGGTGATGACCCTCCTTCTGGAAATTCTTTGTTCATTTGATTTCCAGATCCTTATCTCTTGTCCTCCTTCACTGGAAGCTTTTCACACACCTACTGGAGCCTCTCTATCTTCCCAGCTTCCAAATACTGCAGCACCCCAAGGCTGAGCCCTCAGTATTTTTCTCTATCCAGATTCATACCTTCTGTGATCTTGTCCAGCAACAGGGCTTTAAATATAGACTACTGCCGACCTTGAACAACTTGGGTTTGAACCACTCAGGTCCATTTATACACAGATTTTTTTTTTTCAATAAATACAGTATAGTACTGTTTAAAAAAAATTTTTTTTAACGTTTATTTATTTTTGAGACAGAGAGAGACAGAGCATGAATGGGGGAGGATCAGAGAGAGAGGGAGACACAGAATCCGAAACAGGCTCCAGGCTCTGAGCTGTCAGCACAGAGCCCGACATGGGGCTCGAACTCACGGACCACGAGATCATGACCTGAGCCGAAGTTGGCCGCTTAACCGACTGAGCCACCCAGGCACCCCAAGTATAGTACTGTTTAACTGTATTTCCTGTTCCTTACAATTTTGTCAATAACATTTTCTTTTCTCTAGCCTGCTTTATTGTAAGAATACAGTATGTAATATATACAACATGCAAAATATGGGTTAATTGACTACTTATGTCATTGGTAAGGCTTCCAGTCAACAAGAACAGTAGGCTATTGGCAGTTAAGCCTATACTGAGTAGTTAAGTTGTGAAGTCAAAAGTTACACACAAAGTTTCAACTGTGCGGTCATTCCCAGAACCCCCGAGTTGTTCAAGGGTCAACTGTACAAGCTGGTGATTCTCAGAGTTTTATCTCAAGCCCAGACTTTGTCTCTGAATTCTAGGATTATATTCCCAAATGCTTACTCAGTATCTTCACTGGGATTTCTAACAGGCATCTCTAACTTAACATAACCAAAATTAAACTCTTGATTTTTTTTTTTTTTACCCCAACCCAATTCTTCCTGTATTCTCCCTGCTCCATACCCGGTAGCTCTGTGTTTCCAGTGTGTGGTCCAAAACACCATTAACTGTTCTCTCACCTCACCTCCGGTCCACCAACAACCCTGTTGGTTCTTCCTTCAAAGTGCATCCGGAATCTGAAGTTTGCTCATCAATTTCACTGCTACCTATCATGGGGCACTCTTCCGTATCATGTAGACCCTTGCTATTCAGGGTGTGGTGTGTGGAGCAGTGGAACCAGCCTTGCCCAGGTACTTGTTAGACATGCAGGATCTCAGTCTCACTTTAGACAAGATGAGTCAGAACTGCATCTTATCTGGTCCCCAGGTTGTCCGTTTGTACGTTAAATTTAGAGATGTTCTGATTTAGATGAGTGCAGCAGCCTGCTAATTGTCTCTCTTCTATCCCGGGGCCTCTTAATTCTATTTTTCACACAGCAGTCAGAATGAGCTTTTAAATATATAAGTCAAAGGATGTCACTCATTTGTCCCAAACCCAGTGATGGCTTTCCTATAGCTAATGTCCTCACTATGGGTCAGAAGCTTCATTCTGATCTGTGCTTCCATCCCCCTACCCTCTTTTGTGGCTCATCTCCTACTCTCCCTTTGACCACTCAGTCCAGCTACAAGGGCCTCCGTGCTGTTCCACCCACTTGCAAGCACATATGAGCCACAGGACCTTTGTACTTGCTGCCTGGAATGTCACTTCATGGGCAACTTTTTCCTTCAATCAGATCTCTGTTTAAATGTCACCTTATTGGACGTCATGAATAAAATAACATCCTTCCATCACCCTTTAAACCCTTTTCTCTGCCTTATTTTTCTGCATATTTCTTCATATCAAACATTCATTTGCTCATTGTCTGACTCTCCCCAGTAGAATGCAAGTTCTAGGAGGTCAGGGACTGTCGCTATTATATCACCTGTTGTTGGAAGGGTGCATGGCACAGAATAGTGCACTGTATCTGTTCCTTGAATAGTGACTGAATAAACAGATAAGTATCCAGGTGTTTTTGTTTTTGTTTTTGTTTTTTGGATATTGTGTTCACCACATATGACCTATAACATTTGGCAAATGCCTGGGGGTTTTTAGGAAAAATGCCACGGTTTAGGAGAAGGCTTTAGAAAGTAGGGATTTCTTTGGAGCTTCATCAGCTGATACACTTCCTGCATGTCCTCCCTCCATGGCCTGAGCACTGGCGTCAGGGAAGGGAGACCCAGCCTCCCCAGTCAGGAGGCGGGAGGGCTGGAACATACATGCTGGCTGTGTGATCTCGGCCTGGCCCGGCTGGAGGACTGACTCCTGAAAATGTGGTAAAAACCGGGCCCAGACCCAGAGTCAGTTTTCTCAAGCGCTTACCTCATCTGCTGGCTGACTTGCCCTTCACTTGATGCTAAGCTTGTGGGTTTGCATAGAGCAGCCTCCAGCCGGGTTTTTATAATCAACAGTGAAGGTGAAAAGTCTGAGCAGACCTGTCACGGCGGTGTAGGCTAATGGCACCAGAGGAGACAGCTGGACAGTCAATAACCCCCAGGTTTGTGGTGTCCAGAGTGCCGGGCACAGACCTCTTTGCCTCTCGGTCACACCAATACCAATGGACCAATACCAAAGATGCCCTTAAAAAGCTTAACAAGGAACTGTATCCTGAAAGTATCCTACTCCATGATGTTTATTAACCTGGAGGGAAGTAAATGCTGAGAAGGATTGTATTTAACCGGGCAGAGAGAATTGGCAGGCTTAACTTACAGAGGAGCTGAGTTCCTCTTTGGATAGAACTCACTGTTTTAAAACATATTTTCCCTAGTGCTTGTGACAAGCTGGTTTCAACTGCACGTTACTGTTTTCAGTTACCTTCTGAGATTCTTAGAGTCACACGGCACTATTGCTGAAAAAGGCCTGAGAAGTGTTCTTGCCCAAACCCGTCTGTTTCATAGATAAGGTAACAGAAGTTCGGCGGGATGAAGCAACTTGCCTGCAGCTATAAGCAGCAATGTTGGGAATGCTCTCGGGCCTTCCCAGGGATTCACTGGCCCATCTGCCGCGCCCAGTGGTGAAGCCACACTTAGACAATCAACGCAGCGACCTTGCATCAAAGTCACAGCCAGAGTAAAATCTTTAGCACGTGCCACCTTCAGGCCTCAACACTCTGACCACCACCTTGTCCCCGGACAAAACACAGCCCTCCTTTCCTGACTCCTGGTCCAGGTATAAATCTTGGAGTAAGTCTCTACCCCTGTAAGTCTCACTCTGGGAAAACAACTTCCTATCTCAGTTCCTCCTGTGGAAAATGGGGGCCAATGCTACTAACCTTGTAGGATTGCTGTGACATCCACAAGAAATGGAATGAATTTCCTATAACCTTGTAAATACTACGTAGCTACTCCCCTCCTCTATGGAGACCCACTTCTTTATTGTCTTGCCTTCAACTTTTATGAAGTAGGAAATGACTCTGGCGAACGCAGCCCCTGTTTGACCTTGAGCAAGGTGCAAATAAGTGATACACCTTAAGGTGTTCAAATGGCCAGAGGCTGTTTGGACCCTTTAGCAGAAAGAGCTGGCTGTCTCCTAAAGCCCTAGGAGGTCTTTAAAGCCTAGGAGCCTAGGAGGCTCCTAAAGCCTGAGAGGTCCTGAGCTGCCTCTAGCCTGGTAGTAACTACCCACTGTCTGATAAGAGAAGTCCAGGCAATGCCAGCCAATGCCATCTGTGAACCTTCCTCTCTTCTCTGTCCATGGTGACAAACAGGTGCGTCTCTTCCACAACTCCTTGCACATTCCTGACTGTACAGGAGTCAGGAAAAATGACCACACTTTGAAATGGGTACAGTAGAGAAGATTACTGGGTGTAGTCATGGTTCTAGAGAGAAACAGAACTAACAGTAGTGCTATATATATGTTGTATATAATTACACAAATTACACATAAATTATACAAATATAATAAGGAATTGGCTCATGTGATTATGAATGCTGAGAAGTCCAGGATCTGCAGTTGGACTGCAAGCTGGAGACCCAGGAGGGCCGATGGTGCAGTTCTGGTTCAAAGGCCAGCAAGATGGGCACCAGGGAAGAGCTCATATTACGGTTGAAGTCTGAAGGCAGGAAGAGTCAGGAGGAGTACCTCCCCTCACTCTGCCTTTTTGTTCCTTTCAGGTCTTCAGCAGATTGAATGAGGCCCACCACAACACAGAGGGCAGTCTACTTTACTCAGTCTACTGATTTGGATGCTAATCTCATCCAGAAACATCTCATAGACACATGGACTACAGTGTTTGACCAAACGCCCAGGCACTGGTGGCCAGTCCAGGTGACACATTAAATTACCCATCACGCTGAGTAACCTTTCAGTGGGATGCTGGGCACACCCCTCGGGATTATCTGCTTCTTTGGGGCCTGTGCCTTGCTTATCCTTGAGTTAACTTATAACTCTGTAAATCGTAGAAAACTGATAGTAATTTCCAGTGATTTCTGTCCACAGAGAAGATGCAAATGAATTTTGTTCTGGTGGAGATATAATTGATTTCCCACCTGGGGAAGAGGCCAGTTTGCATCTATTTATTTATTTCAGTATTCCTAAGTGCATATATATGTTCTTTGGATCCTCTCTTGAACTTTTTTTTTTTTAATTTGAATGATTCCCTCACTAATTCATAAGTGAAATAAAATCTTGACATGTGTTCATAAGACATTTTTAAGAGAGTCATGATTTTACCTACCTAAAAATTATCCTTTGATATTGGGGACCTCCCATCCTACAGGGTATGACTCCCATGGACCTGCTGATGAGACCCTCCTTGGCTTCTGCCATCTGAGCTCCTGTAGCACTCATTGTCCATACAATTCAATAACCCTGTCTTCTTTCTAGTGTTCTTTACTTCCATGTGACCTCTCCAAGCACTCTAGACATCCTTGAGAGTAAGGACTATGTCATGTCATTTTGGATGTCCCACAGCACCTGTCACCCTGCCTTTCACAGGACAGATTATTTTGTCAACATTTTTTGCCTTACAAAGTCTCGAACATCTTGGAATACTTCAATTACCTCCTGATTACTAAATATTGACTGGGCATCCAAGTGTTAGTTTTGGTTGAAAATAATAATAAATAATAAGTGAAAAAAAAATGCCTAAGGCTTGAGGCACCTGGGTGCCTCAGTAGGTTAAGCATCTGACTCTTGATTTCGGCTCAGGTCATGACCTCACAGTTTGTGGGATCAAGCCCCACATCGGGCTCTGCACTGACAGCATGGAGCCTGCTTGGGATTCTCTTTCTCTCTCAAAATAAATAAATAAATAAATAAACTTTAAAAAAGTGCCTAAGGGGTGTCTGGGTGGCTTAGTCAGTTAAGCGTCGGATTTTGGCTCAGGTCATGGTCTCAGGGACCGTGGGTTCGAGCCCCACATCGGGCTTTGCACTGACAGTTCAGAGCCTGAAACCTACTTTGGATTCTGTCTCCCTCTCTCTCTCTCTATTCCCTGCTCATGCTCTGTCTCTCTCTCTCTCTCTCTCTCAAAAATAAATAAACATTAAAAAATTTTTTTGAAATGCCTAAGGCTTGCATATTGTTTTCTGTGTTGCAGAAATGTTGTAAGCATTCTTACATAACGTCTAAATATTTAATCTTGACAATAACTGCTCAAGGTTGTCATGTTCCAATATGCAATGTTTCAAATGATGAAGTGAGGCTGAGAGAATTGAAGTAGCACAGCTGTGGATAAATATACCTATGAACTGTCTGGGATCTCTCCTCTCCCTCCATTTACACCTGCAGCTCAGGTGAACACACTTCACCTGCCTACCTTTTGGCTCAGTCTCTCTATTATGCCTCTACACCGTGGGACTGCTCCCAGCGCTTCCAGATTCTGGACGCCTTCCCGCCTGCCACTAGACCCATCAAGATGTCCAGGTGCCCTGTGGTCTTTGGAGACCTTATGGATGCAGAGAAGCCTAGACTGAAGGAGTGTCTGAGTCACAGTTTGGGTTAGTGTGTCCCACGGAGGGTTCTTGGTGCTCTTATTGCTCTTGGTGCTTGGAAAGTGATTCATGAAATGCTTCATCCATGCATTCACTCACTGAATCATCCACTCGCTGTGCGCTGTGTGATAGGCCCATGGCACTTGGACTTCCCCACCCTGGGGGGCCACGGCTGGCTGTGGTGGCAGCAGCTGTTGGCGGGGCGGGGGCAGGGGGAGGGAATCCAGTCACCCGTGGCCACAGGAGCCTCATGGGAAGAACCACCAGGCACCTGGGAGCCTGCACTCCCCCTGGGAATGTCCCTCTCTCCATGAGAGAGCACATTAAATAGCAAACAAAAACCACCATTACAGGTTAGAAGAGGCTGGAGAGGGACAGAACACATTTCATGTCTTATATTTTAACTGCACCTGCTCCTGTGTTTTCAACATGCGCCCCATGCCTTCATTTTGCATTGGGCCCCACAAATCGCATAGCTAGCACTTGGCTGCAAGGCTGAGCTTATGACCAGAGGAGGGTCTTTTCTGGTCAGCCTCTCAGGTCTCAGACAATTCATCTCCTGTGCCCCTGCAAGCACGCATGAGGGTTTCAGGCATTTCCGAATCTGATCTACAAAGGAGGTAAAACTTGGGCTGTACTAGGAACCCAGTTTGAATACGAATCCTCCATAAAGTGAAAGAGGGTTCACTACATTGTGGACATGGAGGCAGCTCATGGGGTTTGCAACCCAGACTCTGCCTTTTACCAGCTGGGTGGCCTGGGGCAACTTTCGTAGGGTCTGTCTGTACATTAGAATGGAAGGTAAAATAGTACTTAGCTCAAAGGGCTATGCCTGCAAAATAGTGAGCCTTCAATGAATGTTAGCTTGTTTTATGCATTTATTGAGCACTTGCAAGTGTTGGGGCCACAGAATTCAGATATATATATGAATCTGCAAAGATTAAACCAGGAGTGGAAGAACCCTGTAGGAATGGAGAAAACTTGATCAGCCTAAAGACATTTGTATTCAGTATTTTAAGGGGCACCTGGGTTGCTCAGTCAGTTGAGCATCCATCTTTGGCTCAGGTCATGATCTCAAGGCTGATGAGTTTGGGCACCATGTTGGGCTCTGTGCTGACAGCTCAGAGCCTGGAGTCTGCTTCAGATTCTATGCCTCCCTCTCTCTCTCTGCCCTTCCCCTGCTTGTGTTCTCTGTCTCTCTCTCCCTCTCTCTTTCTCAAAAACAAATAAACATTTAAAAAATTAAAATAAAACACTGAGGGGCCAAAATCCAAAATCTACAGAATGTTGTGGGCCATATTTTACCCACAGGCAACCATATTAGTGAACATGATTATTTTTTAGAAAGATTAGTTTCCCGTTACTGCTTCTTTGTTTGCCAGTAAGCAAAATAATAATGCACTAAGGTATAGCTCCTGAATTTATCATTCTGTACAATAGAATAGGCAATACATTGCACAGCATGCCGAGAAATTTTTCAGGGTTTGAGAGGAAGATGAGTCTACAATATATAAAATATTCATAACACATAATGCATATCTTTGAATTTTGAACATCGATTCTTTTTTTTTCCAATGGAGTTTCTTATTTGGAAATGAGTTGCCTCTAGTGAATGATATTATTTAGCTAAGGGTGATAGTAGCAACACAAGACAGAAAAATAATCCCCCCCACCCAGACTCTTTGGACTGTCTGTCTCTCTGAGTACCATACCAGCACCCCACCCCAACTCGGGTGCCTATCCACAAACTACACAGTTTCTGCTCTGATTAACTCCAGATTCTCTCTGCTCCTTACTTACACCTCCCCCGGTTTCTTTTTACAGTGACTCCCCAGCTATTATGGCCACAGTCTGTGTGTTCCATCACTTTTCTGTTAATTGTTAACCAACTCTTGGCTCTCCAACATTTGCAACCACCATAGCAGCATTCCCCAAACCCACACTTTTAACACATATCAAAGTTCTGTCTTGTCAATGCAAACGAGCATAATTCAGATGGACACATGATTGAAGGAGTTCCAATCATTGCCCTGAAATTGATCAGATCAGACACACTGGCCATTAGGTTCTGCAACCAGATATGTAGTAATCACGTCCTTAAAACTTTATCAGAAGTCCAAGTAGATGTTATGAAACGTTGAAGTTTTTCTGGCTATAAATATTTTAAGTGAGAGAGTATGTCAACTGATGCCAAACTGTTGATTTCCAAACAATATCATTCTAAATAAAGATCCCTTCCTTGATATCAGCATATGCATAAAGAATGCATGGTAGATAAGATAGAGGGTGAAACATGAAGCAGATTACCTTTGAAGGATGTTTCAATTCCCACAGGATATAATGGAAATTCCTGAAACTCCTAGGGAAAGAGATAAAACAATGTGTTCTCTACTTTGATGGATAGGATGCTAATGTTTTCTCTTCCGGAACACACATCCCTTAGGAAACAGAAGCGCATGGTAATTGGTTGAATTTTTAACTAAGTTGCTGCCTTCCACCCTAAACATATGGAGCTCTGGAAGTCCAGATTTGTTTTGGTTACCTATTCGTAGAGGAAATTGACTTTCCTGAAGATAGGAGTTTAAATGGCCTTGAGAATTCTCTTTGGTTCCTCTAAAGCTGCATTAGCACACCCCTATTTTGTATGTACACCACACACACACACACACACACACACACACCTCTGCACACACTCACACGTGCGCACAGATGCCTGGAGAAACACGGACTAGCTTGGACTCACAGTGGGAGATTGTAAAAGACACACAATACTGGGGTTCCATCTCCTGTTTGTTAAATGAATGAATGAATGCATGATCCCATTCTGTAAACCGTTCACCATGGGAACATGAGAAAGGAAGCAAACAAAACACAGGCATGGGCAACTGTAATTACAAGAAGGTGTAATTGCAGGGTGGCAGGGACTGGATTGACTTAATTTCTGTTGCAGGACACCTACCAGACAGAGGAGCATAGTAGGTCACCCATGTATATTTCCCCCATGAGGTGACACATCCTCCATTGCTTGCCTCCATCCTTGGCTCCCATGGCCTCTGTTCTTACTGGCCATGAGTGCCTGGACGTCCTGGAGGATTTCAGAGGCTGTCTTGTTATTCACATACACTGTGTGCTTATAAAGCACCCAGCTCTGAGCAGTACTCAGCAGCAGGAATTGGGCACACTGCTAGCACTGACGAAATGTGAACAAAGAGAATTGGAGAACTTCCCCAGTAACTCACCTGTGGGCCTCAATCCCTCTCACAGAATCTCCTTTAACATGGGGGCAGAGAGAGAGAGATCCTTGGCAGTATAACAGTGTAAGATTAAATGAAACAGCAGCGCAGTAAGCATCGGTTATGCTTTGGTAACACTGCTCATTTATAAAGCTGTGTATCTACGGTACAAATGATCCTTTGCAGCAAAGGCATGAGCCTTGTTAACTGGATCCATGTGAACTGCTCAGCTTTAAAAATCAGAGTTCTATTAAATATTAAAGAATGAGACCGAATATAGCTTCTCACAACCCAACCATGAAGTTACATTAATGGCCAAGATAACATGTAGAAACTACAGTAGAATCTCTTTCTATTTTGAATCTCTTTCATGTTGTACAATAATAACCATTTTTCTTTCTCTTCTGGCTCATGAGTATTCCTTTGTATGAAACAATATCTACTTGATGGTAGGGAATTTTGATAGTTCCAAGAACATTTCTGCATTACCGCACCATTACCTCTCCTCTGTGTGTTCAGGGCCAAAACCACTTTCATGGATTCACTTACACACTTCACATCCGTGGAGAAGTAGATTCCGGAATGACGGCATTTGCAGGAGTAACTATTTACTCAGAAAGTGACTAATGGACCATTAATGATTTCTCAGATTGAGATTTATTCTCTCTGATTTCTTACCAAACGCTCCTAGGTAGTGAGCAGTTGGGGCTGAGTCACTGCAGAGCCTTAGACAGACACAAACCCTTCAATCATCAAGGACTGATTAATCTGTCAATCCTATGCATTGAGGGTGTTTGAAAGGAAAGAAAGAAAGAAAGAGGTAGGAAGAGAAGGTAGAAGGAAGGAAGGAAAGGGAAGGAAGGAAGAAAAAGAGAGGAAGGAAGAGAGAAAGGAAAGAAAGAAAGGGGGAAGGAAGGGAAAAGATTAAATAATAGGAAGGGGTAATAAAAGGAAATCAAACTTGCGATGTCACCCTAAATTGTTGTGTGTGTGTGTATATTTTTTTAATTAAAAAATTGAATGTGGACTCCATGCAGGGTATAAAAGAAGAGAAATGCATCCTTTGGCCTATAGCTGGGCAAGATGACAGGTGGCTGGCAGTAAGCATCTCTGTAAATGGAAGTCCATGGGTACCCAGTTCCAGAGATCTAAGTGTGGGCTCTACCAGGTACTTGGTCTCTGGCCTTAAGCAGGCTCCTTAATTAATCTCTTGACATCTCAGCTCTCTCCATTGTAAAAGGGGAGCCTGACGCCTATCTCGGAGACTCATTGAGAGGATTAGATGAGAAAACACAGCAAAATGCAGAGTGCAGTGCCTGGTCCATGCGGGGCTCAGAGCCTTCTGGAACAAGGCAGGGGGAAGGAAAGCAATTTGCACATGGCACTTGCCTGCAGAGGCAAAAGGAAGGTGGGGCAGTTGGGGTACAAGTAGAGTACTTGTACTCTGAGTACAAGCAGAGTCCTGGGACAGACACAGGTCCCCCAGTCATCAGACAGATGAAAATGCCAGCACCTCTGGCTGACTCTGGCTTAATCTGCATAAAAGTAAAAACCTGATTATTTAGAAAATCACTCTGCTTTCCAATGATCTTTAGTCAAGGTTATTCTCGGTCTGTTTCCATAAGAAGCCAGAGCTTCTGCCCTTTTGGAGAATCGGGTGGACCTCCAATCAATGGCCTGCTGCCTTAACTTTTCCCTGCATCTGCTACCACGGCGGGAGAATATTGCGATCCGCTGTGCTTTGTTCCTCTCCAGTAATACGAATGGCTTTTTCACGCCTTATTTGTTATGTTTTCAATAGGCGATTTCTGAGTGTTGATTGTCTCTTTCACACCCAGATCAATTAAGTGTATTTTATGTATCTCAGGAACATCTCAAGTTGAGTCCACGCACATTTCTGCTGCACCTGACACTCGTACTGTATCTTCAACCCCAGACATGGATAAGATGTAGAGCTTGGGTGTCCACTGGTAAGAGCATGGTCTAAATACCTTCATAGTTTCCACTCACTGTTCATTTGCCACTTAGGCACTCCTATCATTAATAAGAATGTAATAAAATGCTGGAAAACGAACTGAAAGTAAGTGGAAAATATCACAATAGAAGATTTTAGTGTTACCTCAAATTGTGGTTAATGGAATTAACATAATGGTAAGCATATTTCAGAAAAAAAATATCCAAAAAGTTACACAAGTTGAGTAGAGAAAACAAGTGAACTCAGTCTATGGAGGCAGCTTCTTCTGGGTTCTGATCTCATTTTAAACTTTAAATATTCCATAAGCTACGTGGCCTATAAAACAAATTACTTGACCTCTTTATGCCTCAGTGTCTTCATCTGTAAATTGGGAATAATTATACCTACCCCAAAGAGTTGTTTTAAAAATTAAATGAGCTAACATATATAAACTGCTGTTCACTAAGAAAATAGGGGTTTATTCTTAACATTATTATTTTAAGTTCAAAAAAATTCTTAATTGGGATCCACGCTTTATTACATTTGAGGCACTTGGTCTCAAATTCAGCAGTGGGGACAATCTGGCACTTTCTTTATTATGCCACAGGTTAGAAGTTGTTAAAAATGAGAAATGATAATCACCACCAAGAACTGTTTTTTTTTTTTTTTTTTTTTTAATTTTTTTCAACGTTTATTTATTTTTGGGACAGAGAGAGACAGAGCATGAACGGGGGAGGGGCAGAGAGAGAGGGAAACACAGAATGGGAAACAGGCTCCAGGCTCTGAGCCATCAGCCCAGAGCCTGACGCAGGGCTCGAACTCACGGACCGCGAGATCGTGACCTGGCTGAAGTCGGACGCTTAACCGACTGCGCCACCCAGGCGCCCCGAACTGTTTTTTTTAAAAAAAGAATCATCCACATATTTTTGATGAAGTGCAAGGGAGCTGGGCAGTGATGAGGCAGACCAAGTGGAAATGAAAACTCAGAAAACCATAAAAGGTTAAGGTAGACAAAGTCAATGGAACTGACCAGCACCCAGAGACCCACACAAAAGCAAAATAAAGCATGAGGCAAAGAAATCAAAGAAACTGACTGTGATCCCAGACACGGGAACTGGGGTCTGTAGAAGCCAGAAGGCACAAGCCAGGGAGCTAACACCAAAACCTAGCACTTGCATCCCCAGGAGACTATACTGAGAGAAAAGGATTATTGTTACTACCTTGTCACCAACATCAACTGATAACATCTGCTAGGTGCTCAAAAGTGCCAGGTGCTACATAAAGCCCTTGGCATGCAGTGTGATTTCTCCAACAACCCGGAAAGGTTGTTACCGGTATCACCAGCCCCGTTTGCTGGTGAGAAACAGAGGTCTAGTGAGTCTGAGCAACTTGGCCAGCACCAAACCTCTAGGGCCGAGCCAGTACTCTTGCCAGGTTGGTCTTAAACTCCATCTTCTTAATCAAAACAAAGAAATAATAAGGACACAACCCCCAGAGAAGCAGGATTCTGGAGCGTTTTTATTTGCCTCCTCTGAGTGCGTTTTCTCCACACAGTCATGGGCTGGTGCTGGAGTCAGCTCGCACCAGTTCCCAAATGTGTTCAGACACCTTACGTTGGTGGCTCAAAACTGACCAAGGTGGGAGTGTTTACACTGTGGAAATTAGCAAATACAGTAAAACCTTAGTTCATGAGCATAATTTGTTCTGGAAACATGTTTGCAGTCCAAAGCACTTGTATTTCAAAGCTAATTTGCCCATAAGAAATCATGGAAACTCAGATGATTCATTCCACGACCCAAAAATATTCATATAAAAATGATCACAATACTGTAATATAATACAAAATAATAAAGAAAATACAAAATGTAAAGAAAAATAAACAAATTAACCCACACTTACCTTTGAAAACCTTCATGGCTGGTGTGAGGCAGACGAGAGAGAGGAGGGTTATTTCGTGGGACGATTTTCACTATCACTAATGGAATCGCTGCTATCTATTGGCTCAATGGGGTCTTTTTTCTTTTCATGCAACCTTAACAAGAAACCTATCAAATGACATTTGCTTTTGCCTCTTTTTGAGGATTTAGAGGATCTTGTGTTGGCGATCACACATAATCCCACAGGGAGAGAGAGAAGAACCATTGACTCAGTTGTGATCATGGGATGTTCTGCATCACGTACTACTCGTATCGCAAGACGTTGTTTGTTTATCAAATTAGAATTTATTAGAAATGTCTGCTCATCTTGTGGAACACTCACAGAACAAGTTACTTGCAATCCAGGGTTTTACTGCACTGCAAATTGAGGCTTTTAAAAAAATGTTTATTTATCTATTTTGGGAGATAGAGTGAGCATGGGTGGGGGAGAGAAGGAGAGAGAAACCCAAGTAGCCTCCACACTGTCAGCACTGAGCCCGATGCTGGGTTCAAACCCAAAAACTGTGAGATGGTGAGGTGAGCAGAAAGCAAGAGTCAGACGCTCAACTGACTGAACCACTCAGGTGCCCTCCCACTTTTTCTAAATGTCCACAACAGATTGAATGTCTGGCCAGTGAATTCACTTCAGTTCATTGTTTCACTTCTACTCTGGTGAAAGTGAACATCTCAAGCAATTAAATTCCCACAATGTCATTTATCTTTTTTTGAAATGGATTTTTATGAATTAAAAATAAACTTACTATTTGAACCAAAATCCAAGTGATATTTATAGCCTGGGTCTTAAGATAAATAACTACCGTTTCAGGAAATATGCCATTGATTTGCTATGCTATACACCATGCTACTGATCAGTTATTTGCAAAAGAGTAAGCCTATTAAAAGAAATAGTCTTTTCTAAAACATTCATTGTTACAAAAACAGCCAACTCTTTTGACTGTGCAGTTAGCATGTTGGGTGATTTCATATATATGTTGAATACCACTCTATACCAGGGACTTTGTCATGGGCTGGTAATAGAAAGTTCTTCACCTTAATGACCTCAATGTCGTAGCAAGGAGACAGAAATGTGAGCAACATTTAGAATTCAATGTGTCAAGTGTGGCAAAAGAGGTCTGTCCAGAGGACTCTAGGACACCAGAGGCCACACACTAACTCAGCATGGGCAAGTCACTGGAAGCCAGCTTTTCACAGGAGTTGAGGTTGGAATTTCCAGACTAGGGAACAGAATGAAGAAAGGCAGAAGGGGAAGAAGGAAAATATATTCAAGGTTGATGAGGCAGCGCGGTGAGCCCCAGAGGATAGATGTAGCTACTGCCAGAATGATATGTTGGGCCATAGTAAGAAGCTCCCGGGGAACGAGAAAAAGAATGCCTTCTCAATCTGTGTGATGGGAGATTGCTCTACTTGTATTGTGTGCAGGGCAGATGGAAGGAGGGAGAGGAGACTACATTGCAAATACTGAAATAGCCACAGAACCAGTACCAAGAGACTAGACCAGAGCGTGGCAGGGGGTAGAGAAGAGGTCCTTATACAGTGTGAACAGACACCCTTTTGTTAGGGTCAGGGGAGTCTGAATTATGTGAATAGAGCTCCAGGTCCTTGGATTCCCCTGCAGAAGATTCACATGGGAATCCGCACTCATAATAAAGCCAGCCAGAAGCAAAGTAGCAAGCATAAAGCAGTTTATTAAAGTGAAAATACAGGGGCACCTGGCTGGCTTAGTCAGTAGACTAAGTGTAGGTGACTCTCGATCTCAGGGTCGTGAGTTCAGGACCCATGTCAGGTGTGGAGATTACTTAAATGAACTTAATTTTTTTTTTAAATAAAATAAAAACGAAAGTACATTCTCAAGGTGGGAGAGCAGGCATGTTCCCGGAGAACCAGGCCTTAAGTTGCTTTGGGATTGGATATTCTTGGGTCTCTGGGCTGGGAGGATCTGTGAGGTACAGTGGGTGGTCTCTAATGGAAGCTGCTTCCAATCATTTGGGGGACTCTTTCCACAAGGTTTGTACCAGAACTGTCATGGCAGCCTTTCTCCATGGGGGGAGTGCTGTCCCTGTAATGCAAATGCATTATAATGTGTCTTAGGGTTACCCTGGGGTAGAAGTGAAAGGGGAGAGCACATGTTCTGCACCTGTGGCTCTTCATCTGTCAGCCCCAAGGTCTCCGGAAGCCACAAGTTCAGGTTGTTGAGCTCCCAGGCTTTTAATGTGCAGCTTGTTTATCACTGTCCTTGCCTCCAGCTCATGTCTCCGTCCTGAGGGACTCCGTCTCCGGCTCATGTCTCCACCATGAGGGTCTCTGCCTTAGGACATTCCTTCCACTGCTTGTGTCTAGCTTCTACCTAACACTTAGATGGTTGACCTGATAGGAGGTGGGGACAACTACAGAACTACAGGTAGAAAGAGTCAAGTGACATTAGTCATAGCCATGACTGTGCCTTATGGAGGAAGGCCACACCGACCTCACCTGGTGCTCTGGAACCTCAGAGGGCAATACAGGTGAGCTGTAACATGCCTCCATTCACCCGGCGTCAGTGCATGTGATTCTGTAGCTGGCACATTGCTTGTTGTATAATGAACCCTCAGTGAGTCTTTGTTCAGCTAGGAAGAAAGAGTTGTCAAGGATGGCTCAGAGGTTTTGAACAGAAAGGGTAAGTAAAAACACACAGCTAAGTTCCTTAGCTTGTCAGCAGGCAAGCTGTGTTCCTGGAAAGGTTGGATGTGGAAGGAATATTGACATGGGTCCTGGGATGTGGGTCTGACTGGGGCCTTCTCCTGTTTCAGATGCTATAGTTCTACACCGTAGTAATTCACAGGTGGCCATCCCATCACAGTGTTAGTGTCAGTAAAGGCTGGCTGTTTATAGATGTGGGGGGACAACAAAACACCTATTTCTAGAAGTGGCTGAATATTGGGGTGTCGAACCATCCATGTGGAAAGGAGTGTGGAGGCTTTAAACATAGTCTGTGGCTATAAAATTGCCATCCATTATGGACCAGTGTGAGTAAAAACATCTAGTGCCTCTAGAATCATCCTTTGATGGACAGTCCTCTTCTTGTTCAAGTGTTACATGTGAAGCTGAGAAAGCATAGAGCCATTTCTGCTAGAAGCCGCTATCATCCGTATGCCGTCAGCCAGTCTTTTTGAAGTTGCACGTCCAAAGGAGATGGCTGGTTCCCCAAAACATACTAAATGACTTTCAGGCAGTGTAGAGGACAGATCAAAGCTTTAGGAAAGGGAGGAACATGAAATAAAATCTATAATACAGGCAAAGGGTGTGTGGGCTGACTCCTGATATTTCTAACCATAGCCTCCACATTGCAACACCATAAAACACTCCTTACATTCTTAAAGGCAGACTAGCCTGAAAGTTTAAACAGACTGTGTCTCTTTCGCATCCTGCGTACCAACCCACATGCATTGAGTTTTTGCTTTTGAATTATATTGTTTCTTAAGCATAAGAAAATAAAGAAATAAAAGAGCAGTTTTTCCTAGTGCATTTCAGACATTTATCAGAACCTCAGCAGTAAATCTTATTTTATTTGAAGCGAGATCAACTGACCAACATCCTTCTAAAACAAAAAGTGTCTTGATGGGCAGAAAGCTAAGTGAACCTATACGGTAAATGTTTAGCCCTGTACTTCCTGTATTAATATTTTCCTCTTCATCCATTCATAAAATGTAAATTTAATGGAATGGAAATGCTGACAGGCTTTCTAAATTTCTCTTTGCATGGTATTATACCAAGGCTCATTTATTCATGTCCTAAACTATAATGCAAGCTTCCTAGCAGTGAATCACCCTAATTGTGGTCAGGTGCCTACACATTTCATGTTAAATAGCATCAATCGTCCAACAGATTAGAAGGAAATTGCTCTTCAGTGTATTCTATCCCATCTCTCTATTTTTCCTTGGGAATTTTCCTTGGCCATTGAGGTAAGTGTTTCTATGGCTTATAATTTGTCTTATTTAAGCCCTGATCCCAATTCAAAAACTCTGAGCCAGAATAACCTCGTTCTCATTCAGGGTTAACCTGCAGATTTCCTTCCTCCCTGATATAGGAAACAAGGTTCAAAATATCTGGCCTTGGGACACTGGACCATCCTTTACAAAATAAAACTGTTCTAAAATAAAAAGCCAGTTTCGTATACCTTGGATACCTCCACTCTGGACTGAAATCTCTTACTTAAAAAAAAAAATGGCCTCAGGTTTTCTTAGTTAAACTGAAAAATAAAGATCAAGTAAGGATTTTTATTCAATAATTTTTGCCTTTGGTAATAAAATTTCAGGCAAATTAACAGCCTGCAGAAGGGGAATGCATAAGTTACTAAAAGTCTGTGTCTTGGGGGAAAATAACTGACATGCCAATCCAGTAGCTTTCCAACCAACTCTTTCTAAAGATGGTGTGAAAGCAACACACTCAACCACAAGCTATTCTAGCTGGCTTCATCCTATTCTGCATCACCCAGGAAGTGGTCCCAACCTCTCCTGCCCACATGCAAGGTGGCATGAGAGAAAGAAGTCCTCAATATGTCCTCCACAGAAGTGAACCTGAAAACAACCCAAGTTTTCATATCCCTCGGGCTTTCTCTGAAGGGATCATCACCGCTCTCCTCATATCATATAGAGATAAAAAGCTTCAGAATTATTATTACGAAAGGATTTGGTTTTTCAAGTTCATTGATTCCCCAGCACAGGCATGTTCTGCAGTATAATGACGATATAGGAGCTTTTCCGGAAACATTAAGCTTGGGAATTTGTACGCTTTCAAAATTTTCATAAAGAGAGCAGTACTCAAATTAGAGATTTGCTCCTTCCGTAAATAACCTGCTGAAATTTTTTAAGGCGACCTTCCTTCTCCTTTTCAAGGAAATCAAATTGCCTCCAGAACTACCTTTCGGAAGGACGACGACTGGGTGCGCTGTCATTTGTCTTTCCTACACAAAGTCCTCACTTCTCAAAGTCCCCAGGACCCTGCTTCTTCCAGTCATGTGACCCCTCATGGTACCTGACAATGCTATCAGTCTGCCCTCTACCCAAGTCAGTGGGGAACAAAGCATATGCATCACATACAGCCAATCAAAAACATCCGGCTTTCCCTGGCTGATTACTGTCTTCTCATACATCCTTATCGGTTAAAACCTATTCTTTTGTTATTATTATTGGGATATACCCCACTGGTAAGGATGTTTTGAGCATGTTCAATACATGTATATTTATTTATAAACTGCAAATATATTATGTATATTTGAAAATTGAACTTAAAAGGTATTAAGGGGTGCCTGGGTGGCTCAGTCGGTTAAGCATCCGACTTCAGCTCAGGTTATGATCTCATGGGTTCGTGAGTCAGAGCCCTACATCAGGCTCTGGGCTGACAGCTCAGAGCCTGGAGCCTGCTTTGGATTCAGTGTCTCCCTCTCTCTGCCCCTCCCCCACCCCCAATAAATAAACATTAAACATTTTTTTTATAATAAAATGTATTAAAATAACCATAAATAGAAGTTCTAAGATTTTCTTTCTTGCACTCCCACTGGGATCAGGGCAGCTGAATTTGCAGAACACTGGCTGGTAGATGGTGGAAGGTGATTCTGGAGCCCCGAGGTAATGGGGCTGGTGGAGGTGGAGGAGGGGATCTGGTGTGTGCCTGCAGACTGAAAGGAAGCAAAAGTACTCTAATTGAGACCGGGTTTTGTGACTTGACTGTGTCCAGATCCATTCTGAGTCATTTTTGATAATCCCAACTCCCACCAAACTCAGCAGTGTCAGGCATCAGAATGACTCACGGCTAGGCTAATAATAAATCCATCAAGTTATGCATACCGCAGAATTGTTTCCAGAAAACTGAAAGAAGTTGGGAGAATTTGACAGTAGTCAGCTCTGTCTGCTAGAAATACACACTTCCCCCAGTTCTTTCAAAGATATGATGTAAAATTAGACTATTTGAACATGGGAGAGTCATTACCAGAAACTGCAAATCACATAAAACAAATTATCCTGATCTCATCAAAGAGGTGTCCTGATTCTGCACAGACAAAGGTTGTGAACTTGTAGGAATTTGTTCATTTGTATTTTAGATAAAACATTTGAAGAGGTCTGTTTTGTTTCCTCAACATTATGAAAAAACTCATTAAAACATCAATTTGATTTTTTTAATAAACAAAAAACATACAGAGCTTTACTAATTAAATGTTGAGTTTGTTATTGGTTAGAAAATAAATATTATCTCAGATCTCGATTGTCTTTACTGACTGTGATATCACCACTGATCTCTCTGAGACGATGGTGGAAAGGTGCTCAGGCAGTGGCTTACTTCAAAAAGAAATGTAGAGGAAACCACTTGCTGCTTTCCAGAAAGATCAAAGGGAGATAGCTGCTTCATTTACTGAGACATTCGTATGTTCCCTCATGCATCAGCTTCCTACTGAATTCCTAAACTGTGTTAGGCAGTCAGGGTGCAGAGCAGAGAGGTGTCCCATTATTCCAGAGGCAGGTAAACTAGCAGGCAGTTCCCTGTGGGAAGACTACCCTTGGAGATGCCCCGGGTGCCATGATGGCCCACAGAGTGGTCTGGGACAGCCAGCAGTTTGGGTGGTCCCCCACTCTCACTGCCTGGATTGAATTCTAAATAATGCAATAAAGTAATGAAAAAAAGAAGATAATAATAAATAATAAACATTTACTGAGCAAGTGCTGTTGTGTCACATATTCTGCTACACGTTTCATGACGGGAATATGGTAAGGGAAGTATGAGGGAAGGCCTGCGACTCACACTTCTTGAACTCCTATCCCAGCTGCCACACTGACTGGCTGGCAGTAATGGGGTAAGTGAGTTCACTTCTCTGAACATCAATTTTCCTATGTGTTGCATGGGATAATAATAGCTTTTATCTTGGAGGTCAGCTCTATAGTCATTTTTTTTAAGTTTTCTAATTTATTTTTGAGACAGAGAGAGAGAGAGAGAGGGGGGCAGCACAAGCAGGGGAGGGGTAGAGAGAGAGGGGAGAGAGAGAATCCTGAGCAGGCTCTGTACTGTCAGCTCAGAGCCCGACTTGGGACTCAATCCCACAACCACAAGATCATAACCTGAGCCAAATCAAGCATAGAATGCTCAACCAACAGAGCCACCCAGGTGCCCCAAATAGTTACAAGGAATGAACTAGGTAACCTAGATAAGCATGCAGCACTATGCCAGACACAGTAGATGTCCAGTAAATATTGGCTATTATGTGAATCCTAAAAGCCCATGCATGGACTATTATTGTTATTGTTGTTGTTTTCTCCATTGTACAGATCAGGGAAGTAAGGCCTTGAGAGCTCCAGTCACTGTCAATGTCACCTCCATGGTGTGGGGCCCAGGCTGCCTTGGGACCGGCCCACAGAGGTGCTGACCCAGGAAAGGGAGCAAAAATATAAAAACATAATGATTCAGGGAAGAAGGAAGGAGAGGATGCTTCCAAAGGAATGACTATCATGATAATCTCAGAAAGAGAAGTCCACTATTATTTTAGAAAAATTATTTCAGAAAAAGGACATATTAACATCATAGAGTGTCAAAAAGAAGTAGATCAGAGATATTTTTCCATTATGTGGATATTAATAGAAAAAAACCAACTAGAGAGGAAGAGACTGAAGAGGTGTATACATATAATAGATCAGCTGTGCAACTGAGAGAGGCCAAAGTAAAGTTGTAAGATGCCAGGATTAAAAAGTTAATACACAACACAGACTGACATTTTGTTTTATTTTTCCCATTGGTTTCATATTTTGTTGAGGTTTGACATTTAATTATAAAGAGTATATTACATACTACTTTACTTTGTCATATCAAAACATTTTTCTTTTCAATTGATAAAACACTGAATTTCTTCCCTTCCAGTCTTAATTCTCAATGTTCTATGCTCATATGCTATGTCCTAAGTTAGAGTTCCAACTCCGATACTGATAATGGTGACCAAGAAAAGGACATAATCCAAGGGGACCAAGCAACTGGTAACCCTTTTACAAGAGGCCGCTATCAGGAACAAAACTACCCCAACCGTGTCTTTAAGGTTGTTTCCAAAAGGAGTACCATCTTCTCTGTTAAAATCCCCTCCCCGTCACTATTAGAAGATCTCCTGCTTACTATTTCATTCCTAATAGTTAATATATCAAAAAGGGGAAAAAAGTATCTACTGAAACACTCTTAGTAATTTTCTGTTTTGAATGATAGAAATAGCAACAATGAATCATTACTTCCCTTCATGTATTTACTAACTCACATGTCCTACTAAGACTCAGGGTTGAGAAACAGGAGGTTTGACTAACAATGTTGAAGTTTGATGTTATTGTGTGGCTCCTGACTGTTTTTGTCTAGTAAAGCTGACTTTAGGCTCTGTTTTGATTCCATTAATGGCTACTCAAGATAAGGAGCTTTTCCATACGCCTAGGCTGCTTTCTTTCCTTACTCAGAAGAATTTTAAACCCGAGAGAGGTTTTGAAAACAAATGAGTAGCTTCTAAGACCCCCAAGGTATAACCACAAATGAATTATAAATAAAGGAAATTCTGCTCACAAGTTTTGCCCTACAGATAATATAGAATGGGTCTTTCTTAGACCTATAATTGCAACAGCTTAAATTTTGCTAATACTTTCTTTCAGATTTCAAAGTCATTCAGGAAAAAGTTTACTACATCATAAGAACATGTACAATTTATTTCTATGAATATTGTAAATAAAATCACTAACCATAACAATTAGTTGAACATAAACTACATGCAACCTAACTATGAGATAAACTAGGGAATAACTTTTTTGTTTTTATTAAGAATTTGTTTATATGGATTTTGTTGTTTTTTTTTCTTTTTTATTTTTTTTTTCCATTGAGTTTTACAAGTTCCTTATGTATTTCAGATAGTAACCCCTTATCAGATACATGGTTTGTAAATATCTTCTCCCATTCCACAGGTTGTCTTTTCATTTTCTTAACTATTATCTTTGCTGTGCAGAAGCTTTTAGTTTGATGTGGTCCCATTTGTTTATTTTTTATTTTATTGCCTGTGCTTTGGGCATCATATCCAACCCGAAAGAAAGAAAGAAAGAAAGAAAGAAAGAAAGAAAGAAAGAGGAAGGAAAAGTCATTTCTAAGACCATTGTCAGGGAGTTTTTTCTCTATGTTTTCTTCTAAGAGTTTTATAGTTTCACATCTCACATTTAAGTTTTTAATCCACTTCAAATTAATTTTTGTGAATGGTGTAAGATAAGGGTCCAATTTCATTCTTTTGCCTATGGATATCCATTTTCCCCAACACCATTACTGAAACAATTTTAAATTAAAAATGTGTTTAAATTTTAAAAAAGGGCAAAGAGGGGCGCCTGGGTGGCTCAGTTGGTTGAGCGTCCGACTTCAGCTCAGGTCATGATGTCACATCTCGTGAGTCCGAGCTCCGCGTTGGGCTCTGTGCTGATAGCTCAGAGCCTGGAGCCTGCTTTGGATTCTGTGTCTCCATCTCTCTCTGCCCCTAACCCACTCACATTCTGTCTCTGTCTCTGTCAAAAATAAATAAACATTAAAAAATTTTTTTAAAAGGGCAAAGAAACGGAATAGACAGTTTTCCAAAGGAAATATACAAATGGCCAGCAGGTACATGAAAAGATAACATCACTGATCCTCAGAGAAATGCAGATCATAACCACACTGAAATACCACCTCGCTCTTCAGAGTGGCTATTATTGGCAAAGAGAGAGCGAGAGTGGGGTGGGCCGGGGATGGGGGGAAATAACAAGTGTTGGTGAGAATTTGGAGAAAAGGGGACACTTGTGCACTGTTGGTGGAAATGTAAACTGGTGCAGCCACTGTGGAAAACAGTGTGGAGGTTCCTCAAAAAATGAAAAGTAGCATTACCGTATGTTCCAGCAATCCCACTGCTGGGGATATAACGACAGGAAATGAAATCAATGTCCCAAAGAGATATCTGCCCTTCCATGTCCACTGCAGCATTATTCATAATAGTGAAGACGTGGAAACAACTGAAGTGCCCGTCAACAGATGAATGGATGAAGAAGATGGATGTGCATGGAAGAGTGTTCAGCCATAAGAAAGAAGAAAGTCCTGCCATTTGCAGCAACATTAGGGTAAACCTGGAGAACACTACCAAGTGAAATAAACCAGACAGAGAAAGACGAATGTTATATCACTTACATGTAGAATCTTAAAAAAAAAAAAAAAAAAAAAAAAGTCAAACTGATAGAAATACAGAGTAGAATGGTGGTTTCCCAGAGTGGAGCATGGAGGAAAATGGGAAATGTTAGTCAAAGGGTACAAATTTCCAATTATAGGATGAATAAGTTCTGAGGATTTAATGCACAGCTCAGTGAGCACAGTTAATAATACTGTGTTATACACTTGAAATTTGCTAAGAGAGTAGATCCTAAGCATTTTCACCACACACATGGAAAATGGAAACTATGTGAGGTGATGGATATACTGATCAACTTGCTTGTGGTACCCATTTCACCTGCATACTTGTATCAAATCACGTTGTACACCTTAAATATACACAATTTTTATTTTGTCAATTATACCTCAATCAAGTTGGGGGGGGCAGAGAATACATATATATGGTCTTAAGATATGAAAAATACAAATAAGTTTCTCTGAAGTTCTTTTGGCCTGCCTCCAGCTCAAATCATCCTGAATAGAAATAAAGCTGTTTGCTGAAAACAACATGCCTGGTGTGCTCATGTGAGTCTTTTTTTCCATCCTGACCTCTTGGGGAGAAAATATTGGTTAACATGTGGTGTTCTTACACTCCACTGTGTGTAGGGTACCCCTTAAGGCAGGAATTGAAACCTTTGGGAAAATCCCAGGAAGAGTTTAGAGAGACCGACAATGACATTGAATGTCTCCTGCGTGCAGGTAGTGTTGTTTCTACTCTGTTCTGCTTTTCTCTCTTTCCCCTCTGCCATCGAGGCAGTCCTGTGTGCTCAGAACAACTAAACATTTGCTCAGTGCTTTGTACTTCCATCAACCTTTCTTGGATGAAGGAAGTGAGAAAAATTAGTCTGCTGCCCCTACAACTCCAACTAATGGTCTCGTCATGGTAAACATTTGCCCAGCTTCACATGAAATAACATCAACTTGTAGCAAAGGTTGTCGGGAGATTATAAAGGAGAAGATGCTGCTTTAAACTTTGGGGAACAAGAAGGGCCTAAGGGAAAAATTAGCCCAATAACTACAGGAGGTATTTATAGAATGCCTAGGCTAGAAACACTTTAGATGCTGCTTTTTTTTTTTTTTTTTTTTTTTATCAAGTCCTTATGACCTCCCTTCATCTGGAATTACCACCTTTCTTGGGAGAACAGGGCAGGAAACAAAGATAGGTTTTTACCAGGAGTGAGTCTGGAATGTGGAATTGTTGCAAACCTTCCAGCTGGTGTCTTTTCTCACATGGCTCATCCCCCACCAACACCCCCCCCCCCCCACATGAGCTTGTCTGTCTGGTTCCTCCACTTAAAAAAATTTTTTTTAATGTTTATTTATTTTTGAGAGAGAAACAGAGAGAGAGAGACAGAGAGCAAACAGGGGAGGAGCAGAGAGACAGGGAGACACAGAATCAGAAGCAGGCTCCAGGCTCTGAACTGTCAGCACAGAGCCTGACGTGGGGCTCGAACTCATGAGCCTTCAAGCTGTGAGATCATGACCTGAGCCAAAGTTGGCTGCTCAACCGACTGAGCCACCCAGGTACCTCTCGTACCTCCACTTTTGTTTCCCCATCTCTACCCCCACTTCAGGCTTCTCGTGAGCTACTTTAACTCTCTCTGAATGCACATAAACAGGGCAACACATGGGCAGGAAATGGCAAAAATGATGAGATGGTGGGATGTGGGGAGAAAGACGGGGGTGGGGTGTGTGGAGAGAGAGGGGCATTATATAGGATGCCTCAAAGAATGGGGAATCTAATTTTTGCACAGAAGCCAAGACTTGAGTTTGCTCTAGTCTGCAGAAGTTTGGGAGCTCCTGTGTGTATTCGCAATGTAACATTTATGTTTGCCATATACATAGTCTACATAAGTGTCACCTATGACCTATTGCCATTTTCCCGGGACATCCCTGAAAGCACAGCCTGACTCCAAGCCTTGAGGCAGGCATTTATTTGGGAAGTGGTCCCAGGGAGCAGAAGTGAGGCACAGGGGAATGAAAGAGGGGGGAAGATGGAAAGCCAATACAAGATGCTTAGAGGGCTTAACCCATCAACTTTCTGAGGATGTGCTCATGGAGCTGTCTGCCCAGAGGACATAATAAGAAACTAATGACCCTCAGTTCCCATCCCATATTAGTCAAAAGTGGGCCTGTGGGCATTAACTCCCCTACACTGCCCAGCAGGCTCCTGTAGGTATCTGTAGAGAAACCCCAAGCAGGAAGCAAGCTCCAAGCTGCTCAGTGCCTCTTTCACTTCAGCAGTGGCTGCAGTGAGAGACGGGGTGGGAGGCCCAGAGGATGCACAGGGCACTCAAGGAGTGGCCTATAGGGCAGAAAAGTCAACGGTTACAGCATGAGAAGAAAAATGTAGCACAAGAGAGGCAGGGTGCACACTTCTTAGTTAAGCTTAAACCCTACAATTACGAATAATGTTGCCTTTCCTTTTCTTACAGTGAGTTTCTCTGAAAAACCCCTCTCATCCAAAACATATATATATATATAATGCTCTTAGGTATTTGCTGTGATACATGAAACATTGGCTAGGATTTCATGAATATACGTGACCATTGCAAGGGCATGTTCAGCGTCCCTTCCACCCCTTGCCATTGTGTGGGAAATGGTTTGAGGAGTGGACCCTGTTTACTTTAGCTCAATCAAGCTCATCTCAGGCTGTTTTTCAAAGACTGTTCAAGGACTTCAGGCTGAGGTCAGTCAGAACACAATACTCTCACTTGTGTGTGATACAATTTGTGCTAGAGGCTCCAGCGGCCTCTTCCCCAGGATATAGTGGTGTCCATGGATATGAGGCTGGGGCTGGTACGTTCATTTCTTCCCCTGAGTGAAGCCAGCCTAGGGTAAGACCGGAAGGAGGGAGTAGCTAAAAACACACAGCCGCTAGATGAAGCCAACTTTGGAACCATCCCATTTTGGACTGCCAGTTGAGTAATACCTTCCCTTATCACTGAAGCCATTTTAAGTTAGATTTGCAGTCAAAAGCATCTTAGCTGACACTCAGGCAGTTTGAGTCTCCCCATATTTCAATCAATAATTTAATCTCATAGGAATATTTTAATTCCAGAGGAGGAAAACTTACCCCTCTCTTAGGAAGAGGGTAGACGTCTTCCTCTGAGTACATGTATTGACTTGTTTGCAGTTACACTGGTTTGATGAGCAAGAAATAACTGCTTAGTGTTATCCCACTGAGAATTCTTTCAAATCACCATTTTTTTTTCTTCTGACACACTGTGACCAACTAAGCTGCAATGTGCCTTAAAAATATATTTCACCTGGGGCACCTGGGTAGCTCAGCTGAAGTGTCCGACTTCAGCTCAGGTCATGATCTCACGGTTCATGAGTTTGAGCCCCGCATCGGGCTCTGTGTTGACAGCTCAGAGCCCGGAGCCTGCTTCAGATTCTGTGTCTCCTTCTCTCTCTGCCCCTCCCCTTGCGCTTGTGTGCACTCACTCTCTCTTAAAAATAAATAAACATATAAAATTAATATATATATATTTAACCCATGACCTGTATAATTACATTGCATTGATAGGAAAAAATTCAGGGCATTTTCCAAGGGGACAGGGGAAAGCCTAGAACTGAGTTGTTGTTTTTAGGCCTAGCTTATGTAATACAAGGAATTCAAATTGTTTCTTATTAAAGAAATTCCTAGCACATTAACATTCCATACCCCTAAGGATTCAGTTTCTTGGCCTTATTTTGTTAGTTTCCAAAAGACTCTGTCCTTAGCTTACAAGATATTCTGTAGAATGGTAGCAGCAGTTAGTGGGAGGAAGATGAAGTAAAACTTTATAGGCAGGTCCCTGGGGATGGGCACAGTTTTCTCTGCTTCAGAGGACTGTGATGCCAAAACCTTTTCTATGGCATCCTGTCCGTGAGCATGACTCATTCTTGCAGCCTTTGCTGTGTGTCTGTTAGAAGTAGATAGAAGGACCTTTCTGTGTGACAGATACTAGGACAAACCTACTACATGTTTAAATGACCATGGCAAGAAAAATTCCAAATCTGTCAAACGTTTAGACAAGGTTGTTGTCTGGCCTTCCTGCTGCGACCCATCGGGCTCAGCGAAATAATGACGTTTGACTTCACATCTTTGTATGATGATTTGCTAGGTGATTCAAGGCACCTTTGCCGTCTGACTCAGAAAAGTTAATGAAATAGGAGACATTGCTGCCAACTTTCTGAATCTCACAAAAGAAAAGTTATGAATATTCACTTTTCATATTTAATGTCTTATCCAAATTAAAGCCTATTTATTAGAAGGCCCTGAAAATTCTTTCAAATTATGCTTTCAAATTATCTAATCCTCTTATGGTCTGATGCATGAATACATTTTGAATCACAAACACATATTCTGTTATTTAAAAAAGATTCTAAACTCTTTAGATACACCGCCAAAGGCATGATCTCATGATTTGTGAGACTGAGCCCTGCTTCAGACTCTGCACTGATAGCATAGAGCCTACTTGGGATTCTCTCTCCCTCTCTCTCTGCACCTCCCCCACTCATTCTCTCTCTCTCTCCCAATAAATAAATAAACATTAAAAATAAAAAATAAAATAAAAACTGTAAGAAAGAAAGAAAGAATTGAGAAGCCAAATTTCATTAAAAT
Organism: Lynx canadensis; assembly: GCF_007474595.2. Taxonomy (NCBI): domain Eukaryota; kingdom Metazoa; phylum Chordata; class Mammalia; order Carnivora; family Felidae; genus Lynx; species Lynx canadensis. The sequence continues at coordinate 56,867,120 of NC_044314.2, read as the reverse complement.
TTAAAACTTCTGCTCTGAGAAAGACACTATCAGAAGAATGAGAAGGCAAGCCACAAACTGGGAGAAAATACTTGCAAAAGACATATCTGGTAAGTGTTGTTATCCAAACTATAAACTCAGCAATAAGAACTCATAAAAGAACTCATAAAAACTCAGCAGCAAGACAATGAGCAATCCAATCAGAAAATGAGCAAGAGACCTAAACACACACCTCACCAAAGATATACTAAATAAGGATAGACAAGGATGCTCCCCATCATATGCCATCAGGGAAATGCAAATGAAAACAACAGTGAGAGACCACCATATGCCTATCGGAATGGCCAAAATCTGGAACACTGACAATACCAAATGCTGGTGAGGATGGGGAGGAACAGGAACTCTCATTCACTGCTGGTGGGAATGCTATCATTTAACGCCATACAGCCACTTTGGAAGACAACTTGGTGGTTTCTTACACAATTAAGCAAACTGTTACCCTATCATCCAACAGTGTTGCTTCTTGGTATCTGTTTCCTTGATGTGAAAATTATGTCTACACAAAGGCCTGCAGATAGGTATTTACAGCAATTCATAATTGCCGAAACCAAGAAGCAACCGAGATGTCCCTCAGTAGGTGAATGGATGAGTAACTCATGGTACATCCAGTCAATGGAATATTATTCAGCACTAAAAAGAAATGAGCTATCAAGCCATGACAAGCTATGGAGAAACTTTCAATGCATATCATTAGTGAAAGAAGTCAATCCAACAAAGCTATGTAGTGATGATCCCAACTATATGACATTCTGGAAAAGGCAAAACCATGGAGACAATAAAAAGATCGGTGGTTGAGGGGTAAGGGTGGGTAGGGATGAACAGGCAGAGCACAGAGGATTCTTAGGAAAATACTTAGTGATTCTTAGTGAAAATACTCTGTATGATACTGTAATGGTTGATATATGTCATCCGTTATACATTTGTCCAGGCCCAGAGAATGAATACCACCAATGTGAACCCTACTGTAAACTACTGACTTTCGTTGTTAATGACGTGTCTATGTAGGTTCATTGACTGTAACAAATGTACCGCCCTGGTGCAGGATATTGATACTGAGGGAGGCTGTATACATGTGGAGGGAGGGAGTAGATGGGAAATCTCCATACCTTCTGCGCAAGTTTGCTGTGAATCTAAAACTCTTCTAAAAACTGAAGTCTATTTAGAAGGAAAAAGAAGATCTCAAGTTTAAAGCAAGTGTATAAAGTACCAACCCTCTCCCACATAGCCAAGACTTGCCATTTTACAATTTTTCAGGGAAAAAATGAAAAAAAGAAAAAGGGCAGATTGCTAGTGATCCATATGTATAGTAGAGACTTTAAGGTTTTTGTTTTCAGTGGAATTATTATGCCAAAGTAATTTAAGTAATAATTCATAAGGATATTTTAAGGTGTCCAACAAACTTGAGTTTTAAGGAACATTTTCTTCTCCTGCATCTCTGGGGTGTAGGAGAGTTGGCACTGGATATGAGTCAGCACCAAGTACCAGCCTGTGCCCCCAAATCGTGGGTGAGGAGGGCAAGTGAATCATCTTCTCTGAGCCTTCTTTGTTTAGGGAACAGAGGTAATAATACCCTTCAACGTGTTGAAGGAATTAAATGAAACAATAGTAAACATTAGTTTCCTTTCCCACTTTTCATCCCTTAGAAACACTCCACGAGAAAGGAAATTGAGGTTTCTTGATTTTCAAGAAAATTGCTCTTTGTACTATGCCTTACTTCGTGTTCTCCTGGCAGGTTGAGACCCACAAACAGAGGATTATTGCAGAATTATAAATAAGCAGCTGGGATAGCTCAATTTTGAGCTGTTTTCTAAGACAATCAACTGGCTGCCCAAATTAGGTATGCACAAACTGAGCCTTGTGTTTTGCAAACTAGCCTGCTGGAGACTAAACAGGATATGGGAGGCTTGTCTTTTTTAGTCTTGAATACATTTCTTTAAAAGTTTTACCATTACAGGGGGGCCTGGGTGGCTCAGTCGGTTAGGCAGCCAACTACAGCTCAGGTCATGATCTCCTGGTCTGTGAGTTTGAGTCCCGCATTTGGCTCTTTGCTGACAGCTCAGAACCTAGAGCCTGCTTCTGGTTCTGTGTCTCCCTCTCTCCCTGCTCCTTCCCTGTTTGCTCTCTGTCTCTCTCTTAAAAATAATAAACACTAAAAAAATTTTTTAAAAATATAAAATAAAAGCTTTACCATTACAAATCTCAAAAACAATTTTGTCACAGCCCAACTGCATATCTTGTCAATATAAAAGTGTTACTTCAAATGATGATCAGATCTCTTACTGGAATTACTTCTACTCCCTCTCCTCTGTTCAGGCACTGGCTCACGCTCTTGCTTTTGCTCAGCTTGAGTTTCACCTTGGGTGTTTTTGTGACTTGTCTGGAAACTGCATGAAACAAGCATGTCAGCAGAGGATTCAAAGCCTTCTTCTAAGGTAAAAGAGTTAAAACACTCTTAACCAGTCATCTGTCAGATATTGTGACCCTCAGTACAAATGACAGTGTGCCAAGTAGTTAAGACTGCAACATCTTCAATCAGATGCAAACGCTCCAGTGGTCAATGCTCCCCAAACATGAATTGATTGATTGATTGATTGATTGCACATTAGCAACAGGGCAGACTTTTATCAAAAGGCTAGTGGTTTACATACCATTGTGCAAATAGTTCTGGTAGATATTATGAAAAAGTGAACACAGGCCCAAAATGGTATCATCTAGGCCAAGTCACCAAACCAAGGCTAATACCTAACCTAACTGCAGTTTCAACCTCCCCTAGAAATGTAGTCTTGGGACACTTGGGCGGCTCAGTCCATTAAGCATCTGACTTTTGATGTCTGCTCAGGTCATGATCTCATTAGATCCAGCCCCAAGTGGGGCTTCATGCTGAGCGTGGAGCCTGCTTGGGATTCTCTCTCACTCTCTCTCTCTCCAGCCCTCCCCAGCTCACATGTGTGCTCTCTCTCTCTCTCTCAGAAATAAATAACTAAACATTAAAAGAAGAAAGAAAGAAAGAAATGTAGTCTTAGTGGACCAGTCAGGAATTTTCTGATCAGCATCAAGAGGTAATCTGTCACATGGGCCCTCTCCATCTCTGCAAAAGAAGATGAGGTAATTCACCTGGAATAAGACCGCTGACCCTTCCCCTAAAGGAATAGTGACCTTGCCTGGAACAATCATTTCTTCATTTGCTAATGACCTTTGCCCCACACTCCTTCCTATAAAAACTTCCATTTTGTACAACTCCTCAGAGCTTTCTTCTACTTGTTAGATAGACTGCTATCCAATTCATGAATTGCTTAGTAGAGTCAATTAGATCTTCAAATTTACTTGGTTGAATTTTGTTTTTTAACAATATAAAATGCAGTAACATCTGAGGTTTATACACATAAACCAAGGGAATGAAGGTCAGCTCGCAAAGGCCTAATTGATCCACAGTCAAGAGGGAAGCTAAAAGGGCATGCTACAGGAGTAACCTAATGGGTTTGTTTGGGCCATACTCCCGCCATAGAAAATGTAGATAATTGTCTCATTCACCATGTTGTCATGGGACTAAGCAAGGAAACATACATGAAATGCCTAGTTTAATGGCCAGACTAGGAGGAAGCCTCAGTACAATATCAGTTTGTGACTATGTGTAGATGGAGGTACTGCCTGCCTGTAAAGGTGCCTAGTATGGATTTATTACCGTCAGGCTGGGATTGCAGCTATAGAAAATTCCAAGCAGGGTTCTTTGAAGCCCGATTGCTCTTGGAGTCAATTGTCCTTACAGACAGATACTTAAGAAACCTCCTGGAGAGATATTTTTTCTGGCTGTTCTGTGCTCAGGGATCATTTGGGAATCTTGGAAGCTGGGCAGAATGTCCCTACAGCAAAAGATTGAAAACAATATAGGGCAACACAGAGCAGAAAGGGCGTGGGCTTCTCCTGAGTGGGTGAAACAGGATAGTTATGACTAACGCTGGATATACTCATCCTTGGCTGAGAGCACAGTGTTTATTCCAAGTTGAGTATAGAGTGAAATAGGGTATAGACGCATGCAAAATGTTATAAGGTGAGTTTTTTCCAGATGGATTTTACATCACAAATTCATGACTAGATATATGCCCACACATGAACACACAGCACTTTCTGCCCCAACCATTTGCAAATATAAAAAAGGAAAGGACAGCAGATCACTTCTACCTTAGCAAAGTCCTTTTCCTTATTACTTCCCTTGCTTGCACTATGAATTTCAATAAATGCGAATGGCATTTTCAGTCTAGAAGTCAATCAAAAAGGATGTTTAGAGTCCACAAAACTCATGCAATTCTAGAACTCAAGGTTTTTACTCTTAATTTTGCAAATGAGTAATCTGTGAACCACAGAGATGGAGCTGATATGAGTAGGAGAAGCATCTAAAACTATTAGATGGCCCAGATGAAATTAAATCCTGGCTCACCTGATCCCCATTCAGTACTTTTCCTTTATCACCACCCTACCATTCAGAAAACCTCTCTACATTTCTTCATTTTGTGAAGACAGTTATGTTATATGAATGGCTGTCATTTAGACTAGGACAGTTCATTGAATTTGAGTGTCAACAGTTGATGTATTTTATTTATTTTATTTCATTTTATTTTATTTTATTTTTGTAATGTTTGTTTATTTTTGAGAGAGACAGAGACAGAATACAAGTGGGTTAGGGGCAGAAAGAGAGGGAGACACAGAAGCAGAAGCAGGATCCAGGCTCTGAGCTGTCAGCACAGAGCCCGACATGGGGCTTGAACTCACGAGATATGAGATCATGACCTGAGCAAAAGGCGGACACTCAACCGACTGAGCCACCCAGGTGCCCCAACAGTTGATGTATTTTAGACACAGGAAAGCCAACAAAAGGTAAAAGTACTTTTCTTTGATCAATTAAATGTAAACATTCCCATTAACCCCAACCACTAGGTGCCCATGATGCTGCTGAAGGCAATGCCAGTTTTTAGAGACTATGGCTTACTCATGCTTGGTATCTCAAGTAGAAAGAAAGCAACTGAGCTTTCTCAATACAAGGAAAAAGGAAATGAAAGCAACCTTTCCCTTAATCCACAAGAAACGTGCAGTCTTGATATTGTAGGATATCAATGTGGTTCTGTTTCAATGGTTTCTTCTACCTACACAATTAGAACAATGGAACTTGCACTAACTTGCTTCACAAAGAGGCATCTTTTCAGATCTGCTCCTGTGATTTAGTCTTATCTTATCCTATTTGGGATCTCCATTGCTTCTGAATGGTAAACACTGAAAGAAAGGCCCATGCAAAGTGGAAGAACCAGATTCATTTCTGTAATCCAGGATATTAATTTCCAAAGTTCAGTATTAAAATGTATCATAAAGGCATCCAAATCTGGTGGACATGAAGACGTGTTTAAATTTGATTGGTGACTGTCATAGCTATCTTTTTTCACCCACACAGAAGAAGCCCACACCTTTTCTTCTCCATGTTGCCCTATATTGTTTTTAATTGTTTTAATCTTTGGCTATCAGGAAATTCTGCCCAGCTTCCAAGATTCCCAAATGATCCCTGAGCACAGCTCAGAACAGCCAGAAAGAATATTTCTCCAGCAAACTTCTCAAGGGGTCTGTAAGGGGTACTGACTCCAAGAGCTGTCAGATTTCAAAGAACTCTTCTTGGAATTTTCTATAGCTGCAATCCCAGCCTGCCTGAAATCATTTCATCCTAGGTGATGGACACATATACGGGCAATACTCCATTTATGTAGAGTCATAGACTGACATATATTGACCTTTTCACATTTTCGCCATTATATTAGGCATTTCAAGTACATTTCCTTCCTTAGGAAAACTTTGGAATCTTAGGTCTCATTAAGAGTCATTGATCCTTGTGGTGCCTGGGTGGCTCAGTTGGTTGAGCATCTGACCTCAGCTCAGCTCAAGATCTCACAGTTTGTGAGTTCAAGCCCCATGTGGGGCTCTGTGCTGACAGCTCACAGCCTGGAGCCTGCTTTGGATTTTGTCTCCCTCTCTCTCTGCCCCTCACCCAGCTTGCACTCTGTCTCTCTCAAAATAAACAAACATAAAAAAAATTAAAAACAAAAAGAGTCCTTGATCCTTAACACACACACACACACACACACACACACACACACACACTACACTATCTCTGAGTTGGAATGCTGACCTCAAGATAATTCCTCTTTCATTTTTACCACCTGAATTTCAATTGGCTAAACATCTGCCTCTGTCCCTCTGCTAGAAAACTGCTGAACAATAATGATGAGTTTAGGTAACAATAAAGCACCTCGTAAGCTGCTAGTTTCTTAAATATCGAAGCTTTTTATTCCATTAGGGAAAATGATCCCCTAATAATGCATTTCTAAAATTTCTGCTTAGTGTCAACTTAAGTATCTCTGTGGATGGAATTTCTGTGGCTCCTTCATAGAAACTTGCTCAATCTCTTATCTTATTTTTGGTCTAATGACTGGAAGCTATGATACTAGCAATATGAAGCAATATATTAGTTGTTTAGAGCACAATGCAACTCTGTTGATTGTATGTAACTTTTCATAAGTTATGCAAGGGTTTAAACCAAACAATCCTTTATGTTTGCATTAACACTATTTATTATCTCTGGGATTTCTTTCTCAATTTGAAGGTTGTTGCATTACGTAGGAGATTTGCTCTAACTAAGCTAAATTTTCAGCACACTCTGAATCATTTTGCTTGCCTTCTTTGTTTACATGACTGAGTTGAGTATTGGGCTTTGCATAACATTCTTTTGGTTAAAAAATAACTGGTTCAACTGGTTGCATTACAAGGATGAAACACAATGCATTTATTCAGGAGAAATGTGCATTTTTCATGTAAAACTTTTAAAAATGAAGCTTTATTTTATCAAAAATTTTAATGTTTATTTTTGAGAGACAGAGAGAGAAAGAGAGAGAGACAGACAGACAGACAGACAGAAAACAAATGGGGGAGGGGCAGAGACAGAGGGAGACCCAGAATCCAAAGCAGGCTCCAGGCTCTGAGCTGTCAGCACAGAGCCCGATGCGGGGCTCCAACTCATGAACTGCAAGATCATGACCTTAACTGAAGTCGGACTCTTAACTGACTGAGCCATCCAGGTGCCCCTAAAAAGTGAACCTTTAAAATATTATTTATTTTAGGGGCGCCTGGGTGACTCAGTCAGTTAAGCGACTGACTCTTGAGTCATGATCTCAGGAGTAATGAGTTTGAGTCTGCACTGACAGCATGGAGCCTGTCTGGGATTCATATTCTCTCTCTCTCTCTCTCTCTCTCTCTCTCTCTCTCTCCCCCTCTCCCCCATTCATTCATGTGAGTGAGAGCATGCTCTCTCTCTCTCTCTCAAAATAAATAAATAAACTGAAAAACAATAAAATAAAATATTTTATTTTAGTGTTGATTGTCCTTTTATGCAATCAAGAAATAGTCTGCCCTTTGGCACAGTTTGAAAATCAAAACTCTCTCAACAGGATAAGAAGCTGATTGGTTGGCTTATCAAACAGGACAAAACTTGGGTACCTGGGTGGCTCAGTCAGTTGAGCTTCGGACTTTGGCTCAGGTCATGATCTCAGGGTCCGTGGGTTTGAGTCCCCAGTCAGGTTCTGTGCTGACAGCTCAGAGCCTGGAGCCTATTTCAGATTCTGTGTCTCCCTGTCTCTCTGCCCCTCTTCAGCTCTCTCTCTCTCTCTCAAAAATAAATAAACTTTAAAACAGGACAAAACTTATGGGTGGTGTGGGTGGCGTGGAGAGATGGTTGTTAGTTTATCAGTTCATTTTGGAATCAGAAACATTCCTCACAGCCGTGCCAGCCCTTTAATCCTCAGGAAAATCATCATGTAGATGTGTTTGTACAACTTTGTGTGGATGAAACAAGGCTGATGGCATCCTTTGAGAAAAGGTTGGACTCCATAACAGTAATGACATAACATGGGCCCAGTACTGCCCTACCCAGTCTTGGTTCTCACCGGCCTTGCCCTCATGGGTTTATTCTCAAGTCAGAAGCCAGGAAGAGGGTGTTTCGTGCATTCATTATCACCGTCCCCCTCAAAAATCTGTTCTTGAGAGGTTGCACAAAATCCCAACTTGTCCATTCCGACAAGCATATTACCTTCTTGCCTCTCTCTATAGGAAAGGAGGTTAATATAATTTTCTAAGATGCTTTAGACTGTATGACTTGCAAATGGTTCCCACTGTTCCATTTACATAATCTGTGAAACATTCACAGTATTTGTATCTCAAGGGAAAATAGAAATTCAATTATACTAAAATTTCCATCAGGGCATTATGTGATAAGCTAATGATTTTCCTATTGCTTTTTACTTATTTGTAGAATAAAGTGTCAGGAAAAGCAATTCAATGAAGATACTACAAAATTGTCACAACTGGAATGCTTTAATAAATATAATTTTTTACACTTTAATGTAATTATTAAAGTTTGGATTAACTATAGGATTTTGACGAGCTTATAAGTGATATTTTAAATGAGTTAGGTAAAGCTACAGATAACAAAAATTGCAATTTAAAGCATGCAAAATATTTTGCACATTTTCTATATGACCATTTGCTTCATATCACGATTTATAGGAGATCTGCTTTAGGTGTGCTCCCCAGGAAGTATTTACCATAGTTTATGTGCTGAGAAGTGTACTGGCAATTAGTGAGGACGTTCTCAAGATCAGCACTGTGGGGAGTGAAGGAAGGTTTGACCGGAGGAAGGACTTGAACTGTGATGTTAGTGTAAAAAAGGCAGAAAATTTGAGTCTCTCCTTCAGGCAGCTCTGGAGCTAAGATCAGAGCTGCTCGACCTCGAAGCAGAAACTCCAGAACATCACTTGCTGCCTCATGTTGGCCCGCATCTCCAAGCAGCCCGCCCCATGGACCTGGAACTGGGCAAGTGTTCAAGTAAGGCAGCAGTCTTCAGCCTGACAGTTTATGGAGAAGGACTCGGTAGGGGGCCTGTACTTGCTAATACTTCCAGCAGCAGGGAAATGGATATTTCCTTTCTGAAGGTAAGATCTGGGTGGAGCATCCCAGAATCCACTACAAAATCCAAAACAGCGAGTGAGACGAGTGGGTTAGGTAAGAAGCCCAGAGCTTTCAATGATCTGCATTAAACCTTTCTCTGCTTCCCCCTGGGAGCCGTAAGATCTTCCATCAGCCACGTTCCTTCCTCTTTTCCAATCTGGTCCCCTTCTACAATCATGAGACAGTGGGTGAGAGCTCCTGCTTTGGATGGAGGCAACCATGAGTTTACCGAGCCATTTACCAGCCATTTACCAGACAGCTGCACGTGGCTGTCTGAACTTAAGTTCACCTGTCCATATATGGAGGGAATGGTGCCTGTCAAGAGCTGTGAAGAGGCCTATATTTTGCCCCGTTTCCCCGCTAAGTTAACGCGCCACTGTTTCATGGATTCCGGTTGAAGACACAGTTTCAAGGGCTCTCCTTCCGGATCTGAAGGAAAGGATAGTTTATTTTTTACAGCAATACGGTTACTGGAGTATCAGCATTTGCTTTTCTGCTGCAAGCCTCAGTTCCCCCAGGGCAGTGCAGAAGGCCAGGGGACGTGCAGACATGGCATGCTGTGATACAGAGATGGACCCTGCAGCACAGGGGACACAGATCTTTCATCCTAAGCACAAAGTGAGCCTCTCCTTTGCTCCTCCAGAGAGAGAGGTGATCTCTATCTTATGACTGTTGGCTATACAAACATCCTTGAAAACGAAGCCTGGGACAAAGGCAGTTAGTACCTCTGCTAGAAAGGTACTAGTGTTCTCTGTAGAAACACTAGAAATCCAAATATTGTCACTCAGTAGTACCCCATCGCGTCAGCTGGCATACTTATTAAATGGCATTTCAATCAACTGGTCATTCGCACCAGAAATCCACACTTCTCAACTTCACCTTCTATCAATCTATCACCAAATCTAGTAGATTTGACCATCAAAATGTATCCCAAATTTGTCCATCTTTTCTCCTCATCTCCACTGATGCCAGTTCAACCCAGCCACCGTCTCTAACCTGAACTTCAGCAATGGTTTTCAAGATGACCTCCCTGCCAATTCCCCTGTCACCTTCAATCCATTGTACCCACCATCTAAATCATCTCATCATCTGCTGCTTAAAACCCCTCAAGGTCTACTTTTTTACTCAAATGAGTGAAAGGTCTACCTTTCACTCAATTTCAGTCAAATGAGCCCTTTCTTACTCCTCCAATCCTGTCATGTACCCTGTTGAGAGGTTCTTTCCACTCAACACTGCCAAGTGCCAGGTTCTTTTTTATGGAAGAAACATTCCATTGTGTGGACAGCTGCCATGACCTGGAACTCCTCCTTTGAGTCCCATCTGGATCGGACAGAAATGAGACCCAATCTCCTTCTCCAAGTCATTTTCTCAAGGGAAATATTTTAAAGGGAAATTCCTTTTATTTCAACATCAATGCTTTCGCTGAGCCTTATAAAACAACACATCAAAACTAAATCTCAAGTTCAGGTTGTCTGTTTAGCTTTGTCGTGTTGTAGTAGGGATTTAATACATCTCAAAGTCTTTGACAGGCTCTTAGGTAGCAAAGTATCTTTCACTGGGGATTTAATTATTCTCCTGGACTATGAAGTCTAGTCTGTAAGAACGTTGCTACAAATAATCTATCTCTCAGCTTTATAATGACATCAATACATGTCAGAAAATATCTAAAGCAATTTGTTTCTTATTTAAAATCATTCAAAAAAAAAAAAGGGAGAGGAGAAGAAGCAAAGGGTAGGAAGGGAAAGAATAAGGGAAGAAAAATCCTCTGAACCTATAATTAAAGCAAACTTTAAAAATAGTTAATACAGGGTATAGGGTGTGATTTTTGAGAAGTATGCTAGCTGTTAATCAACTGTTGGTTCAACAACATTAAAACTACAGTAAAAGAAAACATAGGCAGTTATCTCTTTGACATTGGCTTTAATCACACTTTTCTATGTCTCCTGAGGCAAAATTAAACTATTGGGACAACAGCAAAATTAAAAGCTTTTGCATAGTGAAGGAAACCAGTAACAAAACAAAAGGGCAACCTTGTGAACCGGAGGAGATATTTGCAAATGATATATCCAATAAAGGTTAATATCTCAAATATAAAGACCTTATACAACTCCATAGCCAAAACTCAACTAATCTGATTGAAACAGGCAGAGGAACTAAATAGACATTTTCCCAAACAGACATACAGATACCCAATAGACACATGAAAAGGTGCTCAACCTCACTGATCATCAGGGAAATTCAAATCAAAACCATAGTAAGATAGCACCTTACACCTGTCAGAACGGCTAAAATCAAAAGAAGAAATAACAAGTGTTGGTTGGATGTGAAGAAAAAGGAAGCCTCATGCACTGTTGGTAGGAATGCAAACTGGCAGCCACTGTGGAAAACAGTATGAAGTTCCCTCAAAACATTAAAAACAGAAATACCATATGATCCAGTAATTCTACTATTGGGTAGTTACCTAAAGAAAATGAAGACACTAATTCAAAAAGATACATGCACGCCTCTGTTTATTGCAGCATTATTTACAATAGCCAAGATATGAAAGCAATCTAAGTGTCCATCAGTAGATGAATGGGTAAAGAAGATGTGGGGGGTGCCTGGATGGCTCAGTTGGTTGAGTGTCTGACCTTGGCTCAGGTCATGATCTCCTGGTTCATGTGTTCAAGCCCCATGTCGGGCTCTGTGCTGACAACTCAGAGCCTGGAGCCTGCTTCGGATCTGTGTCTCCCTCTCTCTCTGCCCCTCCCCACTTGTACTCTCTGTCTCTTTCTCTCTCTCTCAAAAATAAATAAACATTAAAAAATTAAAAAAAAAAGATGTGGTATATATATATATATATATATATATATATATATATATATATAGAATATTATCCAGCCATTAAGAAAATGAGGTCTTGTTATTTGTGATAACATGGATCGATCTAGAGGGTATTAGGCTAAGTGAAATAAGTCAGACAGAAAAACAAATAGCAAATGACTTCATTTATAAGTGGAATGTAAAAAAGAAAGCAAATGAACAAACCAAAAAAAACAAAGAAACAGATTTTTAAAAAATTTTTTTAATGTTTATTTATTATTTGGGGGGAGGGCAGAGAGAGAGGGAGACCCAGAATCCAAGGCTGACTCCAGGCTCTGAGCTGTCAGCACAGAGTCTGACACGGGGCTCGAACCCACGAACCATGAGGTCATGAAGTGAGCCGAAGGTGGACGCTCAACCGATTGAGCCACCCAGGTGCCCCAAAACATATTCTTAAATATAGGGAACAACTGGTGGTTGCCAGAGGGGAGGTGGGGGTGGATGGGTGAGATAGATACAGAGGATTAAGATTTACAAACTTTCAGTTGTAAAATATGTAAGTCATGGAGATGAAAAGTACATATATGAAAAGGGAATATAGTCACTACTATTGTAATAACATTGTATGGTGACAGATGGTGACTACACTTAATGGTGAATCAAACCCCTATCATTTTCCAGGAAGGTGGGTAGCTTGTATCAATATCAATTTCTTGATTGTGATACTATAGTATAGTCATGCAAGATGTTACCATTGGGGAAGGGCACGTGGGATTGCTCTGTGTTATTTCTTTCAACTGCATCTTAATAATTATATATAAACATATATGTGTGTGTGTGTGTGTGTGTGTGTGTATGTACATAGACACATACAGAAGTATACACACAAGCACACACACACACAAAGTATGCACACACACACACACATTCATATATTTTCTCCGTTATCTCAAAATAAGTTTAAAATGTATCATCTGAATAAGGCAATACAGGGAAAATGAATTGATTGGCTTTGCTTTTTTCCAACCTGTCTACCCACTGCAATAGACAATATAGTTAGTTAAGTGTGTAGCTATTGTCTTTTCATCTCAAACCCACATTACATTCTGAAGCATTAACAGCTATTCTTAGACTCTCTCTCACCCCTGAAAAGTAAACGTGTTCTGTTCCTTGTACTGGCAAAGACCTTTTTTATAGCCATTAAGGCTAATGGATTTATGTAATTGCACTGGTTTTCCAATCCAAAGTTACCAAATTTTCATTTCTATCTAAGATGTTGTTCATTGGGATAAAATGCATTTCAACATAAATTACACAAAAAGAGGTTAAAACTTATTTTCGTATTTCTCACTATAATTAAGGTTATTGGGGTTTAATCCACTGAAATTATTTTAAGCTCTGAATTTACAAATAAATTTTACTCTGCTTTCTTTCATGTTTTAGGTGCTATGATAACATATAAATACTTTATAAAAAATTAGCAAAAAAAAAAAGCCATGTTGCCTTTCAAATGCTTTTAAGTAAATTATTTTCAAAATACAAATGTGGACCATCTTTTTATTTTTAAGGCAATATACAGTTTTCTGTCTTATTACTCTTAAAAAAATACAAGCTTTTTACTTTGAGATAATTATAGATTCACATGCCATTGTGGGAAACAATACAGCAAGATCTTCTGTATTTATTTCCCAGATTCCCCAATGGTAACATCTTGTAAAACCATGGTACAATTTCACAACTAGGAGATTGACATTGATACAATCCACATCTTATTCACATGTCCTCAGTTTTATTTATATCTATTTGTTTGCGTGTATGTGTTTATTTCAAGCAAACTTTTTTCTTCCAGTATGTTTTCAACCAGAAGGACATCAGACCTCATTTGTGTTTCTGTTTCTGGAAAGAAGAGATAGAGATTTTAGCCACAGAAATCAGAATCCACCCTGGAGTGTGCTGTTTCCCTGTGATAGCGTGAAAACGTTCCATATGGCTCCACACAGAGCAATCAGCAAACACGGAAAACAAAGGAAGGTTTTGGTGGGTTTCTGTCTTGGTCTTTTATATCAAAATTCTATATGTTAAAAGGGTGGGCTTCTCTGTCATCTCTCCCTATCCACGCCTGCCACTCTGTCAATTTTGCTCCCTACTGTCTTTCTAAAAAAAAAAAAAAAAAAAAAAGCCTTTGGAAAATCACAACTTAACTAAGCAAACCTACTTTTCAAAAAGTTATAAGCAAATGGTTAACCTAAGAAAAAACTGTTTAATGGTGGATACTAAATAGGTCTAATCTTTCTAATGAATGACTCTGAAATTGTTTTTCAATAGTAGGTGGTTGATACTTAAATGCAAAACGAAAAACCTGAAACTACAGAAGGTCTGGAAAATAAAAATGGAAAACTCATTCTCCATAAACAGTTGGGATGATTTCTGATAGTGTCTTTGCTTTAAATTAACACACACATACACAGAGCACACACATACGTGTGCACACACTGGCATGCATGTCACATGCTCAAAGAGCTCTCGTGCCAAAGGTAAGATCAAACAAATACCCCCGGCTAGGGTCGTGGTTTTCCCAAATTGCAGATACTGTAGCTCCTATAATAAATGGTGGTTGCGGGAGGGGGGGGAGGGGGGGTTGGGGGGAGGATTGTTGTTGGCAAAGCATCGAGGATGGTGATTATTTTCTCAGGAAAAAAAGGGTTAGATGTCATATTTTCCCCTGTTTTAACACAAATGAAAGAGCATTTAGAAAAACAAGATGCTTAAATCTTGTTAGGATAGGTAATCTAATGTTAGCTTAACAGTAAAACCCAAAATCTGTTTGCCCCAGAATTTTTTCCATAAAGACAATGTCATTATCACTTGATACAATTTTCCCACCAGGCTCTTTTCTCTCCATACTTCCTGAAGTAGATACACTTGAGAGGGGGGAAAAAAATAGGAAGAAATACCAAAAAAAAAAAAAAAAAAAAAGAGAAGGAAGCAGTCTAGAATGAACTACTCACATAAGCCATAAACCAGCCCATTTGAACGTTTAATTCATCTTTGAACAATCTGAGAATTTATGCCCCATAGTCTATGAGTATTAACCACAGAAAACAGACCAAACGGGCCATAAACGACGTGTAATATGATGGAGTTTCATGAGGGATTCAGGACACATTCCTACTCATAGTGCCAGGTCGTGATCTCTCTCTCTGTGAGCCTTTGTTGTTTCATGCTTGAGCTTTTAGTTGAAAGAAGAATGAGAGAAACCCTCAGACTTCAGGAATCCCGGGTGTCTGTGAAGTGGGGCTGGGAACCTCTCTCTCCCCACCGTGCAGGAGTTTTCCAGCCGGAGAAGGTATTCTGAGCCTTCTCTATTCAGACCCAGGTATTCTGAAACCTACAGAGAGGTTCACAGGCTAGAAGCAAATGAGTTCAGTGGCTTCTCTCTTCACACTCAGAGCTGAGCCACTGCTAGCAGCAGGAGTGAGAAGGGCCGTGCACTAAACTGGATGCATGCTGTACTTGAGCACTGATGGCAGAGGCCTGCATCGGCAGAGCAATCTCATAAAAATCTGAATTTGTCAGCAGGAAGTCATTCTGCATTAATAATGAAAGAGATGAACCTTTAAAAAACATCCATTCCTCTTAATTCAGAAACACATTAAAGAGACAGCAGTTGGTAAGCCAACAAAATCTTTTTTCAGTTATGCAAACATGGAGGGAGGCCTTTCCCAGCCATGGCCAAACGGAGCATGATCCGTATAGGAGCCCAAGGTCAAGGTGCTCTTTCAGCAGAGCTGGCTAGGGAATGAGATGGGCCTGTTTCTGATTAGCCCAGTTCACCCAGGTCCAAAAAGGAGCCTGTCTCTTGCTCAGTCTGGCAACACAATTCATTAGAAACATAGATTTTGGACAGCATCCCTGAGCGGTGCTGAAGAGGAAGGTGTCCGACAGTGAAGTCTTCCTATAGCAAGGGCAGATGAGAGAAAGCACCCCTTTCTACACACACAGCACCTCCTGCTGAGAGTTAGTGGCTCAGCTCTCAGAAAGTCCCTCAGTCATTTACGCTCACTTCCAGGACACTTAGACCAACTGATCTGCCTAATAAATCAAAGCAAGAGTCTCCCAGTTCTCTGGTCACTCCAGTTGAAAATTACCAGTCTCCTCAACTGATGGAAGCCTTAGCTAGTGTCGGCATCAAAGGCTAGATTTAGAGTTATCTCTGGCCTGCAGGCTGGACAGGCTCTCATGATGCCAGGCCATAAGCGTCATTCCCAGGATGGGGCATGTTTAATGTCAGCATGTGGTCAGGAGGGCAGGACTGAGCCAAGCCACTGGTCTTGTCTCTTCTTGGGTTTCCTTTATGTTCCCGAACAAACTTTACCCCTGCTAGGAGCCGGTCATCTCTCTTTGAAGTTTGCATGGGCGAATGCATACACACATGCACACACACACACACACACGCATGCACACACACACACATGCTCCCATACACCTATACATACACATTCAAAAAATACTGTTAGTCCATAAGCTTTAAAGCTAATATTTAATCCTTCCTTGCAGGGACTTGCTGATTATATTCTTGTTTCCACAAAACTGAGCAAGAAAAATGTACATTGTTTTCTTCACTGATTATTCTCAAGCATTTAGTTGCAGAGATACTTAAACTGCTACAGGAAACTTTATAAATGCTCAGACATACTAATATAAAATTCTGATTTCTGTCTTACTTAAATAAGGAGTATAATATAAGGGTTAAGCATTCAGGCACACGAAGTAGACTTTCTGGTTCAAACCTAATTGTGCCACTGACTAGAGATCGAATTTTGGTAAAGTTCCTTGTTACCAAGTTACCTTGTGCCTTGTTTTTCTCATTTGTCAAAAGAGGCTAATGTTAATGGTCCTTACCTCATAGGGCTATTATGGGAACTAAATTATTTAATGCAGGCAGAGATCTTAGAACCCTGCCTGGCATATAGCAAGTAGGCAATGAGGGCGGTTGTCCTGGCGGTTGCTATTTATTCACATTTATTCACTGTGATCGACTAGTGCTCTACGAGCAGGCTCCAGTGGAAACATTTCAGTAACAATTCATTGTTTACAGCATCTCACTGTTTTCAAACCATAACCACATTACCCACTGTTCAACAAGCCTCCACGTGGGTGTGTGGTCCATTGTTACCTTCATTTGCCGGCTGCAAAAATGAATCCCAGAGAAATTATTTGTTCAGGGACACAGAGAAAGTTTCAGAGTCAGAACTAACCCCAGCTTTCTAACCTTGGGGCCAGCACTCTTCCAATTACCTGGAGTTATTCAACATACTTTGCTGATGATGTAAATTATAACTATGGTGTTTTTTGTTTTTTATTTATTTTTGTTTGTTTTTGGCTGTACGGTAAAATGTCTTTTAGTATTCACAAAAGGAAATCATTCTTATTTTTCATGTAAATACAAAAAAGCTCCTAGAAAAATTTGTGTACCCAAATAGAACAGTGATTTTCCAACAGTGGGCAACAACCTTAGATAATGAAACAATTTAGTGAGTTTCCACCATCATTTTTTAAGAAAAATGGAAAAGGATAGACTACACTAGGACAGAATAGAAAATATCAGAGTACAACATTTATTATTTTGTAAAGCTCTTATTTCACTTATGTTTTATTTGTATGTATATACTAGGTTATAATGTAAAAGGTAAATAATTTTTAAAATGTATTTCTTTATACCCACTAGGATGGTTATATTTAAAGACAATGGAGAATTACAAGTATTGACATGGATGGGAAGAAATTGGAACCCTTTTACATAGCTGGTGGTAATGTAAAACAGTGCAGCTGTTGTGGAAAACAGTTTGGCAGTTCCCTCAAAAAGTTAAACATAGAATTACCATATGACCCAGCAATTTCACTCCCGGACATATACTCACAAAAATTGAAACTAGGTATTGAAACAAATACTTGTACACAAATGTTCACAGCATCACTATTCACAATAGCCAGGGGGTAGAAACAAATCAAAAGTCAATGGATGAATGGATAAACGAGATGTGGTATATCTGTACAATTAATTATTATTCAGCCAAAAAAAGAACGATGTATTGATACATACTACAACATGGATGAACCTCTAAAACATTGTTCTAAAGTGAAAGAAGCCAGACATTAAAGCCTACATATCATATGATTCCACTTACAAAGGACTACCCAGAGTACGTAAATCCACAGAGAAAAGAAGCAGATTAGTGGTTGTCAGGGGCTTGACATTTTGCCTCAATTTTTTTAATGAAAAAAATATATATATTTCTACACTTGTGTCCTAGTCAAAGAATGTGTAAGCCACTGAAATGGAAGGTCATGTTTACTCTGGTGTGCCTGTCCCCCTGACACAGCACCATGACCTCATCATCTGTTGTGACCCCACATGGGAGAAGGGAGGCACCTTCCTTCTTCAGATTCCACACCTACCCTGCTTCTTTCTGCTCAAGGAAGGGGGACTGGACTTCAGGAAAGTCTATCTATCTCACATTTTCCCAAGAACTAAGAGGAATCATGGGCATCTTCTACCCTGAGAGCAACATGGAAGGAGAGACAGCAACTGGACCTTGAGAAATGAATAAAGTTAGATCTATCAAATCCTGGTTCTCCCACATACTTAATTCATGACCTTGGGAAAATATTGTATCCTTCTGTTTCTTTAGGTGCTAACTTAGCATTTTTGTTGTGAGGATTAAGTGAGATAATACCTGTAATGCTCACAGAATCTAGCTGATGCATAAGAGAAGCTGCTCTTATTATAATTGATATTATTCCAATAGTTCATCAGTTTGAAGCCATATATTTTTTCATGTTTCAACATCTCCAAAATCAGAAGTTTTGCAATGGGAAACAATTCATAGTTTAATTGGCCTCATTTTTTATCTTTCTTAGTGGCACATCTTACAATTGATAGCATCTTTGATTTGATAAAATGCAGCATTTGGAGACAAGTACTTCAGAACATTGAGTCTCAACCCTTTAAGACCTAATGCTCCTTTTAGTAACAAATTCTTTGTTACTGAAGTACTTACTGAAGTAAAATTTATAGTTAACCTAGCCAACCTACACACACTAGGTCAAAAAGAATCAATATGCTACTCCAGAAGATGTAGCAAAGTGGATAGATATTTTACCTGTGTGTAAAATCACTCCAAATGCAACAACTACAAAAATATGTCCATGACTAGCATGATACAGAAAATGATTGGGGCTTTTCCTAAATCCAGTAGCTCTCTCTGTAAGTCTAGTAATTTACTTAATCCTTGATAACATGGAGATACAGGTACTAGATATTTCTATTGGTTTCATTTTTGCTGTGAACAAACACTTGTCCCATCAGAAAGAAAAAGCACACTGCTTGTAGGTGGCTGAAGGGACAGTCTTAACAGGACGGATACATGATTTCAGAAAAGCATATACCAATCCTACAATAATCAGTAACTGCAATATATCTGTCATGACAGTCATGGGGAATTGTTTTGATAAGAATTTACCCATAGCAAAAATAATAACTAAAATTAAGAGATCATTATTTTTTAAAAGCTCACCTTTCTAAATACCCAAAGATATATGAAAGAGAGAAAGTGAATAAAACATGAAGGAGATAAATTTACATTTGACACGAAAATCTAAATATATAAATAATGTTTGCTTGTGTTTAAAAAACAATGAAAGAATAAACAAATACAAATAGAACAAAGGTAGTTGAAATGGTTAATTCTAGGAGGAGGAGGGGTAAGGTAGGGTAGAGGGGACAGAGTAACACTAAATTTCCTTAAATATGCAACTAAACAAAATGTAGCTCAATCAAAGCAAAAAGTATAAATCCTAAAATCATATGTAATATTATAATTAAGTATCTGGTTGGTGGCATACCCAGGAACAGAGAACTTTTCCTAGCAACTTTACTTTGAGCCATATCTTAAGTGAAAAAATAATAGCTAATAATAATATAATTTAAAAACATTTTTTAGTAAACATAATGTTTGTGGGAGTCTTAATATCATTATTCTGAGACAATTGTGTATAATGTGAGAAGGTAATTATATTCCTATCACTGAATACAGAGATTTTTGGTGTGGGAGAAAGGAGATAAAGATAGAGGATTGATTAATTACTGAACTTAAAGTGGAAATATCAGTATAAACCGCTAATGTGTTTTATCTTTAAAAAGCAATACATTTTTCCTAGTTCTGTTTACTGAGAGGGCTAGAAACAAAGACCAATCTAGGAGCAATGAGTACCCACACAACCCGGATTGTGATCTCTACATACCATTTCTCACTGAAAGGAAGCAGGCTTAGAACATCTTTTCAAAGCAGCTATCAGAGAACTTTTCAAATATAATTAGGATCATATCAAAGGACTCAGGGTCCTAATTACATAAGCTCCCATTGACTAAACATAGGACAATTAGAGCATTAGTAAGAGTAATAATGCAGAAAATTGCAACACATCAACTATGTTTAGTGTTTGGTTATGTTTGAGAACATTAGCAAACCAAATCATTTTACCAGTAGCCAAAACGAAAGAATCAAGCATTTATCCTGTCTTTCCAAAGATCCAATCAATGGTCATCAATGTAGTTAACATTATATAAAGACAGTCCAACAGACAGTATCTATCTCATGGAAGTGAATAGTATGATCTATGAAGTTTTGTGGAGAAGAGGGAGGAGGGAAATAACTAGAATCTAATCAAGCATCCAGATATAACACCATTTGACAAGGAGCACACGTGACAGGGGAACAAACGTGTTACAGGACACCACAGGGATACCACCAGCAAATCCACATTGTGAGAAACTGCAGAACAAACAACCCTGTTTATGAGGAAAGGGGCGGGGCTGGGAAAAGTAGGAGAGCCCCTAAATTCAGAGGCCTTCAATGACTGAGAAATCAACTGTTACGTGTGATCCTTCTCTGGATCCTGACTCAAAGAAATGAAATCTAAAAACCACATTTAGTACAATTAGGGAAATACGAATACTGACTGGAGAGTCAGTAAGATTGTGGGATTACTCCTGGCAGGGGCAGGGGGTGACATGGTGGTTATTGATGTTTAAATGTTTAAAAAGGGAAATCCTTATTTTTTTAAGAAGATACATAGAGAACACAGATGATATGATTTGACATTTGAAATTTGCTTCAAAATGATTCAGAGAGGGCAGGTGATGGGTGGGAGCACAGGGGGGAAAGAATGGCCAGGAGTTGATAATCATTGAAGCTGGATGAGGAGTACACAATGGCTGATTATCTCTACTTTTGAACATATTTTGAATTTGCCATAATAAAAAAAAAGTTAAGTCCACAAAAACAAAAATATTGTAAATAAAGCGTTCAAAAAAGAAAACTACCAATAGTAGTTAACAAGAGACTAGCCATATTATGGATTTTCAGGATAACAGTTTTGAGAATGAGGAACCATAGGGTGAACAAAATTGATACACCTAAGCAAGACAATGGAAACTTTGTTTATCTTAACTGAGCGTCTGTTGGCTGACTTTTTGAGACAGTCGTTTAGAAAACTCCTCACAAAGCAACTAGAGAATTGAACATGGCAAAAATTGTGACAAACGACAAAGGTGGACTTTTACCAAGTTAGACATAAGATATATAATTTTCACTGCAGCCAAGAATATGCTGGAAAATTAACCTAGTCATTCAAATGAATGATAAATGTGACATTTTGTGTTCTATTTGCACAATCCAAAAATGTTAAAGCAAATATATTTATTTGCACTGTTTCCTTTGAAATTAATGGGAAAAACACAGAACTTAAATATGTACGCCTGACATAGATGTATTCTAAGAGTCAAGGGACGCTCCTACATTTCTGCAGATACAAGGAAGTCATTGATTCCCCCGTCCTCCATCGGCCAATAGCTTGAAAAACAGCCGCTAGGATTGCATGAATCTTACAAAGCAAAACCCCTGGAACAGTCCATCCCCACTGAGATTTAGCAAACTGTACTCCCTCTAATAATTCTTTCATATGTCTAAATAATTCCCTCTGGGATATTAACTTACCCAGTTAAGAGAAAGAAGAGAGAAGAACATACCATATTTTATGTTTACCCACGGAGTCACTTGGAAAACCATTAAGTGGTACCACATGGGGATGCTGACATGGGAGAATGAAGCGATCTCAGTGCCTTTTTGTTTGCTGAAGCCAGACCCATGGAAAGCACACTACACCGGCAACTGGATACCTGACATAAGGCCAAGACTCTGTTACTTACGAGCTGCATAACCTTGAGCTGGTCCCAGTCTCCTCATCTGTAAATTAGGATTTCAAGAGTAGAAGAACAAGGTAACAAAGGGAAAGTCATGTACTTCTCTTAAAACATTCATCACAGTTCCTATACCAGTGAGTCAGACCATGCTTGGCTCAACTTTCCATCAATAATAGCACACACTTATCAAATGTTCATGAATCCTCAGGTAACTGTGTTTAGTACTAGGATGGAAAGATAAGTAAAAAGTATTTCTTCCCTCAAACTTGTTAGGGTTCACAAGTGAGTAGATAAATATACAGGATGATTAAAATGTTTTAAAACAGAATGTGCTATGGCCCAGAAAGTTCATGTGCACCAAGACTCAAAGAATGAGTGGACTATTTATCATAAGCAGAGAAGCGGAGAGAGGCATAGAGGTGGGGAAAAAGGCATTCAAAGCGAAGAAAAGGCTCAGAGACAGAGTTTAAGAAAATGCAAGGACATGGAACAAATAATTCCAAAGTGGGTTACAAATAGAAAGATGAGACCAAGAAAGGGTAGGTTGAGAACAGATCGTGAAGAGCCATGACTATTCTGATGAGGAATTTGGACTTTCTCCTCTGGGCTTTTGAGGACCATCAGAGATTTTTCATCTAGGGAAGTCCATGACCACTTTCTTGTTCCATTCACTGTTGTCAACCTCCACTGATGGAGTGATGCTCTTTCCCAAAACAATGCAACATGACTTGACTTTTCTTGTTCAGAAACATCACAGGCGGCTGTGTGCAGAGCTGTGGACATGGTTCTCCCATGCTACCAATTTTGAGAAAACACACCTGAAATTGCTCTTAATTTATGCTACTGCTGTTTAGGATATGTTTTCATTTTAGATCCCATGTATATAAAATGCAGGAGAAATCCAATTCCAGATTATAGTAAGGCAGATTTATTTACTGTTATAAGCTCTGCGTCCAGCTCTTTCAAACCATTAAGAGAAATGTCTTTCTCTGGGCTATATATGATGTATTTGTTTTCTGAAAGAGTTAATGTAACTCCCAAATGTGTCTTATTCCCCTAGAATATCTGAATTATGATGGAAGCATCTGTCCTATTTAGAGCTAAGAAAGCTAGCATTTATCTAACATCTTCTTCAAACACAGTGCTATACAAGTTATAAGCTTCCTCAGGTTACAAAGAATGAAAAACAGGAGAAAGGCTGGTTTCTGTCCTTGAGTGTTGACAGTCTAAGAGGAGAGGCTGCCTAAGCACAAATGGAAAGATTGAAAACACTTTGTTAAAAACATTAAGGAGAAATTTGAATGCGACATGCTAAGAACAGATGAGCTCCCCAAAATAAGATTTCAATAGCTTTGAAGTAATATCTTTCCTACAACATGTCACTATATGTCTCTATCAATGCCTTTTAAAGTAAGACTTGCCGGGAAGAAAATGTTAGAATATAACTTTACTTGGTAAATGCTATTATTCTGATTTTGAGCTCTTAATGCCTGCTCTATGATAAGCCTTTCTCTTCAGGTACAGAACATTGTGTATTTTCCTTCGCTTTTTTGCGGTCATTTTGTTGGGTGCAAATTCTGAAAACAAAATTCTGTAGACTAGTAGTTAGCACAATAGTTTACCCAGAAGGACTAAGGACTGCCTGGTAATAAAAGGGACCAGATCAACATTCTTCCCACCCTTCCCTCAAGGCATGCGGCTAATAGGTTCTGTAACATGCCCATAGGACCTGGCAGAAATGGTTTATAAATGGATACTTTGGGCCGCAGTCCCTTATCTACAATTCCAAAAGCCTTTTGCTCTGAAAACCAAGCATTTTTCTAACTCATTGGTGACAAAACCTGGCTCATGCTGATAATTGGGTATATTATTTATTCCATTTAGCATGAACATATTTTCCTACAGAAATGGAAACATGTTTGATCATGGAATGCTGCCCGTCCACCCCGAAGCACAGGTATATAAGTTACGCTTTATCATTTAAAGATTTGAAAATTCTGAATTCTAAAACAAATCTGATCCCAATGGTTTCAGGTAACAAACCATAGCCCCATAATAGCAGCCACTTACTAAGTACCTTTCACATGAAAATGCTGCACGAATACCATCACTGTGCCCTATGAATGAGGTATTAATATTACCATTTAAATGCTGGGGATGCTGACGCCCAGCAAAATTAAGCAATTCATCCCACCATCCCAATATCAAGCGAGTGATGGAGCAAAGACTCAAACTCAGGTCTGTCTGACTGCAAAGCTCATGTGCTTATTTCACTCGGCCTGGAATTTCTCTGCCGGCTTCTGTCATGTCCTTGTTCACCAACCCCATCAAGCCACCCCCTCGATGGTGAGCCATGGTTTCTGGGATCCTTCAGGTGTATGCAGATGCTAAGGAGAGGAAGGTGTTAAGCATCTATGAGGAGTTAGTTCTCTTCTTGCCCCTTTGAACTATTAATGGGAGTTGTCCCAAGACCTACATTTGTATGCCGATTCATTGCCATCTAGTGGTTATTTTTAAGATCAGTTTTGCATAAAATGTTAGGATGACGTAGGATCATTTCTAATAGACAGGGGGTTTGGTCCTTGGATGCTGTTGGAAAAAAATAACAAGATTTGCAGTATAAAGGAAACTAGCCCAAGTAAATATTTACGAAATGAAATAAATTTCTTTCATGTTCTTCAGGTGGAGGACTCACAAGTGGATGGGGTTTGCTAAGGCTTTATCAAATCTCATCTCTGACCTAAATAATCTCCAGATTAAATCTCTACACAGGTTGCTTAGGAAAATAGAAGCTTTCTCTAAAACTGTTTCAGCACACTTTTCTCAAAGATTGCCAGGGACTGTCTCTGTTCTAATTACAATATTTACAATGCAAATTGGTGGTTGCAGTGTATATCCTCTGCATGAAATTGAAAATAGTCATTCATACCCTCATTTACATATGTTCCTTTCCAGAACAAACTCTTAGTCATCTTTGGTAATAATGATATGATTTATAAACTTGAAGATGGGTGAAAGGGAATCATAATATTGCCCATCAAAAGAAAAGTTTTTAGGCATTATAAATATTGAGTGTATTTCAGTTTAATAATATTTATTGAGCATCTGTAAAGTCTGGGGATGGATTCAAATATGGACTTCACAGGTTCTTGGCCTCAAGTTGCTTAGAATCCAGAGGAGAGAGTTTGGCAAGGACATAGTTTAGGGAAGATACAGAATGTGATGTAGAAGAATCTAACCAATATATTTGTATATTGGAATAGTACAAAAATCCTGAAGACACTCACCAGCTTGCTGGTTTTAGAGGCCAGGACCTGGGGATTCAAGTACCTAATTAATAGGCTATTGAGAGAGTTAAAGTAGCTTCGGGGTTAAAAACATATACCTTTGGTGACACAACGCACAGCCTTCTTATACTTGTAGCCTAACTGTGCCAGAGGGAAAGTTATGTGAATGTCAGAATCACGTCTTCCATTACATGTTGCCTGTGGGTTAAACAGTGAATCTTGTGAGGAAGGAACATGATATAATGAAGCAGATCCCCGAAATTCACTGTATTTTAACATTATGTGGCTTGAGAGAAAAGGAAAAGTATAAGGATATTATGAGGGACCTTAAGGTATTTTCTTTTTTGAAAGCTAACAATCCTTATCAGAACTCGCTGGTAGCCCAGTGCCATTTTTCTCTGCTTTCTTCCCTTTGACATGTTTCTCTCATGTCCTTGGTCTCTTAATTGTGAATTGTGATAGTGTCTTGCTTTGGTACAAATGTTTATTCATGGGGTCCTGTTCACAGATTTCATTCTCTCCAAGTAAGAATGCAGTAGTAACGTGCTTTCTTTATTTTTGCCTCTGGGTGTGTGATGGCTCAATAAGAGGAAAAGCAATAAAGGGCAAGACTCAATACCCAGCAGAAGAACCCAATGATTTGCAACAGGCAAGATGGAAAGTACATGTCACGCTGGAGAAGGGCTTCTAAACTAGAGCCCCGAGATAGCACCTGTGACTGACAGCAGAAAGAGAGGGACAAGGGACCCTGCACAGCCCCTGATGGCCCAACCGTTAATGAAGACTCACTATATCCTTATTTATTGCTGAAATTGATCCAAATACTCATTAGGGAAACAGGAGGTTCTCATTTAGGGAAGGTCAGCATGGAATGCACCCCTTTGTCCATCTGGAAAACTAAAGTAATAAAACTACCAAAACAATTTCCAGAGTTTTGCATATATGCATAATGCATATGCATAACTTCATCTGAGCCTTCAAAAAAGCGAGGCTTTTCATGAGGTGTAAAACTGCACGATGTGTTTATTGGCAACATACTCTGTTGGAAGGCAGTACTAGAATCCTGTGTAAGGGCACCTACCAGCTCTAAATCCAGACTGCTTACACTGAAATTCTACTAGCTACTCTGATCCCGGGCAAGTTCCTTGACTCTTTCGTATCTAGATTCCATTACCTGTAAAGGAGGAAAGAGATAGGATTCGCCTATAGGGTTATTTCAAAGACTGAATGACCGAACCTATAAGGCACACAGCATAGTGCCTGGAACATTGAAATTCCTCAGTAAATATTAGCTGTTATTATTACAATGAAGTGTTGACTTAGCTTTAAATAATTCAGTAAAAAATATTTATCAAGTGGCTATTACATGCAAAAAATTGTAAAATGAATGTTCATATAAAAAGAAAAGATAGGGGTGTCTGGGTGGCTCACTTGGTTAAGGGTCCAATTCTTAATTTCAGCTCAGGTCATAATCTAACGGTTTGTGGGTTCGAGCCCTGTGTCAGGCTTTGCACTGAGCATGGACCCTGTTTGGGATTCTCTCTCTCTCCCTCTGCCCTTTCCCTGTTTGTGCTCTCTCTCTCTCTCTCTCAAAATAAATAAATACACTTAAAAAAAGGAAAAGATAGATATTATCTATATGGAAAGAGAAATTAACAACCATTAAGTCAAGTACCATGGCAACATTCTCAAATGCAATATTATGAACAAACAAAAAGCTGTTTTTTGAGTAATTGATTTTTTGGGTACATTTTCCTTGTTGAATTCCACCTTACCAAAGATGCCTCTGGAGGAGGTATATATAATGACATATGGATATTGGATGGCTTTCATGTGATCTACCTCATTTCAAGAAGTTTGGAAAACTTAAAGGAACAAATGCTGAGCACGTCCTTTGGAAAAATTTCCCTCATATATCAATTTCTGGAGACTATCTCCTCATCCATCAATTTCTTGACTGGGTATTCTTCAGGAGCTAGTCAGTAACCAATTTAGCATTGAGTGCCCAGAAAATGGCAAAAGTACTAAAGAACTGAGGCGCTATTCAGGATTCAGTGTAGCTTTTTCCATTTTTTTTTATTAAAAATATTTTTTAAGTGCCAGCACTCACCAACTGTGTGAAGAATAAAGTCATAAAAAACAAAACCCCCAACCCCCAGTGTGTGCAGGAAATGAAGAGAGAAAAATTCAATAAAAAAAGCAATTTCAGGTTTTGGCTTCTGTGGAGTTCCATACACCATATGGGTTTGGAAATCTTTTAAAATGATGAAACCAGCAGTGTGTGAGAGAGATTCCTAATAGTTCACTGGTTTTTTTGGAATCCCGGGACAGGACACAAACCATGGCATGTAATTGTCACGTAGAGAATGTTATGATAGAGTTAATGTTTGTAAAATGTTTAGAACTTGGGTGAATGCTAGAAAAATCATGGAGACTCAGCATTAGTGTTCTGCCCAGTTTTTGTGGTTATTGTTGTTGTGTTAGCCCTCCTCCAACCCTGGGGAAAAGTGCTCACATGGCGGCGCCTGGGTGGCTCAGTTGGTTAAGCCTCCGACTCTTGATTTCTGCTCAGGTCATGATCTCACGGTTCATGGGATCAGACCCTGTGTAGGGCTCTGTGCTGACAGTGCAGAGCCTGCTTGGGATTCTCTCTCCCTCTCTCTCTGCCCCTCCACTGCTCATGCTCTCTCAAAATAAATAAATAAACTTAACAAAACGTGCTCATGCACACACACTCCTACGCACGTAGAAAGCTCCATCTTGTATCTCCAGCCCATATATATGCTCATATATTCAACTACCTACTCGACAGCACCTCAAATTTAACATAAAAAAAGGCCAGCAACCTACTTTTGTCACAGCCTTACCTACTGCAGTAAAGGGTAACTTCACGCTTTCACTCCCAGTTCATGCTGACAAAAATTTTGCCGTCATCTGTGGTTCTGTTCTTTCTCTCAAACCCCCCTCTATTATGTCAGCAAAGCCCATCAGCTCTGCCTTCAAATTCTGTCTTGCATCTAGCCACATCTTCCCAGCTGCACGCCACCCTGGTCCACATCACCACCGCCTCTCCCCTGCTCATTGCAATCCCTTCCAACTGGCTCCCAGCTTCCTCACTTGTTGCCTTTGGTTTATTTTCAAAATGGCAGTTGGGGTGATTCTGTTACAATGTTAAGACAGATCATGTCAATCTGCTGCCCCAAACCTTCCAATAATTTCCCTTGCCACTCAGTAACAGCCAGCATGGCTATAATGGCCAAAGGCACTGTGCTATCTGTGGGTCCCTGCTCCTTTGGGCTTTCTGACCTCATTTCTCCTGTTTATTCCCATTTCTCTCTTTCCTTCTCTCCTTCTCTCTCTCTCTCTCTTTCTCCTTCCCTCTCCCCACTCAGATACTCTTAACTGGAACTGACTTCTTCACTCTGACTGACACCCACTCTGTCCCCAAACTCCTTACCACACCCCTTCTTTCTTGGTGGTATGGGTCTCCTCAATAGTCTTCCCTTGTGGTACCTAAAGCTGCAAATCCCCCTCCATACCATTTTTACCCCTTTTCCATACTTTTATTTTCTTCTGAGCATTTACCATCATCTAATTTACTGTGTGTTTCATTTTACTTAGTTATTTAACAGCTGATGTTGTCAGAATGTAGTTCCAGAAGGGAAGGGAATTTTTGTATTCACATTGTCTGTCACTGGTTCTTAGTGGGAGATGAACAGGGCTCCCTTCAGGTTTATGGGCCCCGAAACTTATACAGTACACAATCTGAAGGACCCTCTTAAAAAAAAAAGAATACAAAATGACCAATACAAAATTAGGCATAAAACTGGATATTTACAGTAGAAATCATAATAATTATTTTTTAAATAGCCCAAAACTGGCATAAAAATCACCAAGTCCAAAAAAATGACATTTATTTACTGCCTATTCATGTCTGTGATACTTTTTCTCTATATTTTGGGCTATATCCTCTTTAATACCTCTTTTTATGACAATATTTTTATAATATTTTCTATAGAGAAAATTAAAAGGTAATTTGGTTTCTCCTCTGGTATAGTTAAGTTTTGTTTTGTTTTGTTCATTAAAAATTTTTTAAAATGCTTTATTTATTTATTTTTGAGAGAGTTTATGAGCAGGGAAGGAGCAGAGAGAGAGGGAGAGAGAGAACTCCAGGCAGCGTTGCAGGGCTTGAGCTTAGGAACCATGAGATCATGACTCAAGCTGAAATCAAGAGTTGACTGCTTAACTGACTGAGCCACCCAGGCACCCCCCAATATTTTTATTATTATTATTATTATGTTACTATTTTGGAGAGAGAGAGAGCACACTAGTGAGGGAAAGGGGCAGAGAGAGAGAGAGAGAGAGAGAGAGAGAGAATTTTAAGCAGGCTCCACATTCACCCCGGAGCATGATGTCAGGCTTGATTTCACAACCCTGGGATCATGACCTTATCCAAAATCAAGAGTGGAGGCTCAACTGACTGAGCCACCCAAGCACTCCTGTTTTGCTTTTTTTTTTTTTTTAACTTTTTTTTTTCAACGTTTATTTATTTTTGGGACAGAGAGAGACAGAGCATGAACGGGCGAGGGTCAGAGAGAGAGGGAGACACAGAATCGGAAACAGGCTCCAGGCTCCGAGCCATCAGCCCAGAGCCCCACGCGGGGCTCGAACTCACGGACCGCGAGATCGTGACCTGGCTGAAGTCGGACGCTTAACCGACTGCGCCACCGAGGCGCCCCTGTTTTGCTCTTTTTTAATCGATTGCTTGATTGACTTATTGGTTGGTTTGTATTGATGGTTCAGTTTTACAGCTTGTTATTGTCGCATAAGTTAATAGATTGATGTCTCATTTGGAGAAACATCTATCAGGTTTCTTTCATATAGACTTATCAGATTTCACGTTCTTGTGCAGTGACCATCTTAAACACTCTTTGAAATGATGACACTCAACAGTTTGTCAGTGATGTCCTCATTGTAATGGCCTGATGGAAGATTCATGCTATCTTTGGAAATGCCAGTGGGGATAATATTTGCAACTTGACACACACAAATTCACTGTTTTTGGTATATGGGTTTGTATCCTTCAAAAGTAGGAAATCCAATAACATCTAGAACATGTAATTCTCATCAAAAAGAAAGCATTTCCTGGTGCACGTATTTGCCACATTTTAGTACATTCCTGACCAGAGATAGCTTTCATTTTAACCAGGAGACTACGAGAATGGATATGACTATTTGGAGTTTTACATACCTCATGATTGGAAGAATTTTCCAAAGGCTGGATCCTGTTAGTTTCTCCTTCCTACCCACATGCTTTGCTGTAGGACACATTCATAGTGACCACTGGCCTTGCACTTTTGTGCCAAAACCTTGGGAGGATTGCTGCAGCAGGCAATGGTAGCATATTTCCAGAAACTCTTGCTACCCCAGGATGGTTAGCAGCAACCTGCATCCTCAGTCAGCTCTCCCTTAGCCAGACCCCTCAAAATGCCAGCAGACCTTCATTCCCAGAAAACATGTGGGGAAATCTGAGTGGAAAGTGACAGTTCTCCTGATTATGGTGAAAATAACTTATTGCAAATTTCACAAAAATGTGTGTCCAAGTGAGCCTCTTCTGGGACTTTGAAAAGGGCCTGTACAACTGAGGAGCCCTTAAGGCTTTCATAGATTCATAATTAATTAGCTTGTGACACTCAGTAAATATTAGTTGAGTAGAGTAAGGAAGGAAATGAGTAATATCTGAGTCTCAAACCCACATCTCAAAAATCCAAACACCGTGACGTTTTTTAATTTTTATTTTTAGTGTTTATTCATTTTTGCAAGATAGAGAGAGAAAGAGCACAAGCAAGGGGAGGGGGGCAAAGAGAGAGAGGGAGCCACAGAATCTGAAGCAGGCTCCAGGTTCTGAGCTGTCAGTACAGAGCCCGATGTGGGGCTCAAACTCAGGAACCGTGAGATCATGTCCTGAGCCAAAGTTGGATGCTTAACCAACTGAGCCACCCAGGTGCCCCAATGTCTCTGGAATGTATATGGATTTTAAAGCAGATACAGCAATATACTTCAATCAGTGTCAGTTTCATGGACCATGAATTTTAAATAGAAGTGAATTTTACCTTTAGAATATTCGACATCTGTACATTAAGTTTCTAACTTCAAAGAACACTGCTGAATGTGGTCCAGTCTTATGTGATAAGAAATTCAAGGTACATACCCACCAAGCCAAGTCCTTCTAGGTTAAGGGGAATGCTGTGTATATGGTGGTGGGGAGGACAACAAGAAGAAACACTGAAGAAATAGTGGGAATATTATTGTAAAATTGGGGAGCATTCTATCCATACTCTTGGCACTGGTCTGGAGTCTAGAGAGGCCAGGAGGTGAATGACACTATCACTTTGGATAAGTTACTTTACCTCTCAAAGCCTCAGTTTTGGCATCTAAAAATATCTGGCCTATAATGGGTAGTCAGTAAATGGTAGCCGCCATTGTTTTGTTGTTGTTGTTGTTGATGGTGTAATGACAAGACTGCTCTGATACATGGAGTGATTATTCACCTCAACTTCCTCTGGTCGCCTATCTAGATTCTGCCATTTTCTCTTCTTTAGAAAGAACCACACCCCAAAGCAAAAGAGATGGGAGATCCATTTCTGGCTGTTCCTTGTGCCTAATACTCCTGAGCCCTGACAATAGGTAGGGCCCCTTCCAAAGCAAACAAAAATTCGTGGTGAAAGTCACAGCCCTCACTATTTCTGCCTTCATATTCTGTTTGTTGTTGCCATAGAGCTAAGAGCATTTTCTAAAGCCAACCTTCCAGCTGGCTGCCTGAGCTTAGTCCATTTTTGCCCTTTCCAAGAAATTAGACTGGTACAAGAGGAGGAAGAAAATACCTAGACCAAAAAAAATTTTTTCTGCCCACTATGTAAGAGAGAATTTTTAAACCACAGGATTAATGAGTTTTCACTAGATGTGACACACTCAGTGGTCCTCTAGTTGGCCAGTCCCTGCTAGTTAGTTGTCAGCATTATGTTTTGAGAAGGGAAATGATATTGAAGGCTCATGTGACTATAGTCCCAGACAAAATATTATAACCATGAACACAAAAACCTATGCCCCCTCTTAAAGTCAATAACATTCTTTGTGAATTACATTTGACAGTTAAATAAGTCTATTTTAGACTAATTGTATTTGAAGTTCTTTATTCATTTTTTTTCTTGTGGTGGAAAAATCCCAAGTTCATAGGCACTGCAGTGGGAAAGAAGGCAAATGCCCTGTAGTGGGCAAACGTGGGAAGTGTGGCCAGCAGCAATGACAGATGGATTTTTCCACTCTGCCATTATCACATTAAAGCTTTTCCAAGCACATACAGAGCTTTTATTGTCACTGGGCATCAATGTACACAAATCCATGGAAAGAGGGATTTGGGAGTCCAAATGGGTAGGAATTACATCCAAATTTAATAAGAATACAAAGAAATTATTTGGAAAGTAGAAGTGTGTACTCTTGGAACTGTCTCTGGAATTTA
This sequence comes from Lynx canadensis, assembly GCF_007474595.2. NCBI lineage: Eukaryota > Metazoa > Chordata > Mammalia > Carnivora > Felidae > Lynx > Lynx canadensis. Next base: position 56,834,173 of record NC_044314.2, on the reverse strand, counting down.
TGTGGATTTTGAAGCAGATATAGAAATCTACTCCAATCAGTGTCAGTTTTGTGGCCCAAGTATTTTAAGTAGAAGTGATTTTTACCTTTAGAACATTTGACATCTGTACATTAAGTTTCTAATTTCCTTACCCAATTTTGTCCCCACTTGCTGACCTACAATGGTGCAGTGACTTGACATTGACCATTGTCTACGTTCATTCTCAGGGCAAGTGTTTTTTTTTTTTTTTTTCAGGTGCCTTTTTTTTTTAACCATTTTCATGATAAACTTTGGCCTCAATTATATACTTTCTAAAATCAATGAGAAGAAGTTATTTCTCCTTTCTCCTAATGTAGCACACAAATTAGTGAGACAATACTCTTGTCTAATGTTATATATATTTTTTCTTTGCAGTAATATTGATTATCCCATTTTTCTCACATCTCTCTGTGAAAGCCCATGGGGGTGGAGGGTGAGGAGAAGCTCATTTGTTAAATGACCCCACAGCAGATAAAATTAGTTTCCACTTCTTTCCAGAGGCTTTCCCTGCCAGGTTAGAAGTCATTCTCTAGTAGCAAAATAGCACAAATGTCAATAATGTATTTTAGATAAAATATGTCTCAAAACAAGCAATGACAACAACGACAATGGGCTTGCCCTGGATTCTGTACAATTATTTATCCTGAAGGTTGGACCTTAATTCCTAATAGAAGATTTTTTAAATGTTGCAAAATTATAACAGATTAATTATAACAGTGTATTCTTAGAGCCTTTAGCATCCACTCATTAGACTCACCATCTAGAAACCTATAAGTCTATACCTTGATTATAGCCTGAGACTACTTAAATAGATTTGGGGAACAGATAATCTTCCTCATAGAATGAACTTGCTTACCTAGGCTGTGGATTGTCCCTCAAAGGACAAGGCTAGGGGCGCCTGGGTGGCTCAGTCGGTTAAGCGTCCTACTCTATTTCAGTTCAAGTCATGATCTCATGGTTCTTGAGTTTGAGCCCTGTGTCAAGCTCTGTGCTGACAGTGCAGAGCCTGCTTGGGATTTTCTCTCTCCCTCTCTCTCTGCCTCTCTCTCTCTCTTTCTCAAAAACAAATAAACATTTTAAAAAGGGACAGGGCTAATTTTTAAAAGGAATATCTCTGAATTATAAATATTTCTCTTTGGAAGTGATCAGTTCTTTCTTCCTCTCAAATCATGGTTCCCATAAATGGTGTCATCAATGTTAACTTAAAAATGTTTTAAATGTTCATTTATTTTTGAGAGCGCAAGAGAGAGACGGAGTATGAGCAGGGGAGCGGCAGAGACAGAGGGAGACACAGAATCTGAAGCAGGCTCCAGGTTCTTGAGCTGTCAGCACAAAGTCTGATGTGGGGCTTCAAACTCATGAATGTGAGATCATGACCTGAGCTGCAGTCAGATGCTTAACCGACTGAGCCATCCAGGCGTCCATCAATCTTCACTTTAAAACTTATCTTTACAATGGTAGGAATAGGCAGTAATCTTACCCCTGAAGGGTTAGTCCATGGGTGAAGGGTGAATACTCTGGCCCATGGTAGAGGTTCCTACCTAGGATTGCCATGTAAAATACAAGATACTCAGTTAAATTCAAATTTCAGATTAACATTGGATTATCCCATGCAATATTTGGGACATATTTATACTAAAAACTCATTCAGTGTTTATCCAATTTCAAGTTTAATTGGTGTCTTATATTTTATCTGCAAATCTGGCAATCTTATTGGTACCCCTTAATCTAAAGACTCAAAACGTGTATCATCAATATTCAGAAAATATTACATAAATGTCCAGCATCCATACAGGGGAGCCAAACCCAAATAGTGTTGACGTGTGGAAGGAGGTGTTCCGCTCCATTTCTAGCATGTCACTGGGAAGTTCCTGAAGGATCTAGGTCTTAAGCCAATATTATGTTCTCCCTTTTAATACTTGCAGAAGACGCTAAGGATTGACCACCCACAAGCCATCCACAATTCTTATATCCTTGCCTTCCTCTGTTACAGGGGCTGGGAAGATAAAATGTTCACTTCTCCAGACCGGCTATAGCCAGGGGTGGCCATATGATCCAGTTCTAGTGGATGAAATGCAAGTTGGAGTCACCAGGTGAGCCTTCCAGGAAAGATTTTCTGAAGTGGACAGGCCCTGTTTGCTTGCCTCCTTTGGATGTCTTGCCCATCCTCAGTCTTCCTGCCGGGACCATGGATGTGTTGCTTAGGGATGCATCAAGCATCATGCAGTGATAAGGCTTCCGAGCCTAAAGATGAAAATCTTTGCACTGTGGCCAGGAGAAAAGAAGGAAAGGGGTGGCCTGCCCAGGACTTCTTGTTACTCGAGACATATAAACCTTTTACTTGTGGTGGGTTGAATGGTGGCCCCCACAAAGGTATGTCAATATCCTGACACCTGGAACTTGGGAATGTGACCTTATTTGGAGAAAGCTTCTTTGCAGATGTAATGAAGTTAAGAATCTTGAAATAAGGTCATCCTGGGCTATCCAGGTGCACCCTAAATCCAGTGACAAATATCCTCAAAAGAGACAGAAGACACGAGGATAAAAGGAGAAGACCACATGGAGACAAAGGCAGATCCTAGAATGATGTAGCCACGGGAACACCCAGAGCCACCAAAGCAGGAAGAGGCAAGGAGGGATTGTTCTCCAAGAGACTTCAGAGGAAGCATCGCCCTGCCAACGTATTGATTTTGGACTTCTGCCTTCCAGAACTGTGAGACACCAGTAGAAGATTGTTTCAAGCACCCCCGTCCCCACCCCCTCCAGTTTATAGTAGTTTGTTAGGAGACTCCAGGCAAACTAATCTACTTGCTTGTATCATTTTTATTGTATCTTCCACTATTTGCTTCCAACCACAATCCTGATACAGCTATCCTCACCATTTCTCTTTGTCTCTCTTTTTTTAAATATGTATTTATTTTGGAGAGAGAGAGAGAGAGAGAGGCAGAGAGAGAGGGAGACACAGAATCAGAAGCAGGCTCCAGACTCCAAGCTTCAAGCTGTTAGCACAGAGCCTAACGTGGGAGTTGAACTCAAAAGCTATGAGTTCATGACCTGAGCTGAAGTCGGACGGTTAGCCGACTGAGCCACCCAGGTGCCCCGCCTTTTGTCTCTTTCTAATACCAAATGATAAAACCGTGTCACATACTAATAAATAGACCTGTATGGGTGAAATGAAGACGCAGTATAGTATAGTATAGTATAGTATAGTATAGTATAGTATTGTTCATCATTTGATGAAAATATATAGATTGATGTCTATTTCTAATTACATCTTTTCCAACAAATGTTCCCCCTCTCTACACCTCCTACTCTCTGTGTGTGCATGTGGATGCAGATTGCTAGACCACCATTTATATATATACACACACATACATATGTGTGTGTATATATATGTGTGTGTGTGTGTGTGTGTGTGTGTGTGTGTATAATCTTTTATGGGCATATATAAAAATAAAGACATTAATGAAAAATGAAACGTTCCATTTTAAAATCACATTAAAAGAAGCCCTGTCTTTAAAATGTAAATATCATCATTTGAAAAATAAAGTTTAACTTCATCATATTTTATACAATGTAGGTACTTCTGACATGAATTTTAATCATGGAAGGTGTCACCTGTGTTGGTTTTAAATGAACAGGTGAAAGAAGGGATAACTTAAGGTTTTCAAGTTGGATTTTGTTTCCCTTGTGTTAGGTTATTTTAAAAATCAGTATCACCAAGAAAAGAAAGACTATTTCAACAATGAATAGAGTGCTTTTGGAACGAGGGACAGCCAGGCTGTAGGTTTAGGCAATGGGTGTGAGATGGGGTGGAGGGGCAGGTGCTAACTAGCCTCGGTGAGGGGGTCTTATTTTGTTTTTAAAATTTATTTATTTATTTTGGAAGTGAGAGAGTGCGAATCAGGGAGGCGCAGAGAGAGAGGAAGAGAGAGATAGTCCTAAGTAGGCTCTGCGATGCGGGGCTCGAACTCACAAACCACGAGATCATGACCTGAGTGGAAGTTGTATGCTCAACTGACTGAGCCACCCAGGCAACTTGAGTGGGTCTTGTCCTTGACTATATATGAGAATCACTTGGAAAGCTTTTACAAGGTGTACAGGCCCTACCTGGAAAGATTCTGACTCTATTAGTCTGGGCTGGGACCTGTCATGGGTAGTTTTAAAACCTCTCAGGCAGTTCTCTTATATGACCAGGGCTAAGTTCCACTGATACAGACAAGTGGTTTGGTTAAGTCCCAAAGTCTCACTCTGGAGAAGGTGTACTCACACAGAGGTAAGGAGAATAGCCCTGCTGTCATCAACCATCCACAGTCAGCCACGAGATGTCTCTGAGCTCCTGCAGCTCTCTTGCTCTAAACAGTGTGGACAGAGTCTTTCATGTTTACATCTCAGAAGAGTGAGGATCAACAATTTTAAGGAACGTGTTCAAGGACACGCTTGTAAAAGAAATAGAGGTGGATGTGTATGAAGCTCCACCTTTCTACAAGGTCAATGCCCTTTCCACTCCGTTTTTTTGTGTATGTCCAACTATTGCTGGTGCCGAGGAAAAGATATAATTTAGGAGTGATTATTGACTTTTATGAAATGTGTGGTGCTGTTGGTTATAACAAAGAAAAGAAAATAATTTTATTCCACAGTTACTGTTCATCCTCAAAAGCCGAGCTGACTGATTTGTATAGAGGTGTGTGATAAGTTTTGGATATATCAGCTTGGATAGGTTTGACTACAGTCCCAGTTATACAGCCAAGCACTGATCTAGTTGCTGCTGTGAAGGTATTTTGCAAATGTGATTAAAATCCCCAATTAGTTGACTTTAAGTTAGTTAAAGGGATGGGGGGGCACCCTGGGTCAGTTGGAAGAGCATGTGAGTCTTGACCTCAGGGTTATGAGTTCCAGCCCCACATGGGGTATAGGGATCACTTAAAAAAATAAAAATTAAAAAAAATTAAGGGGATATTATCCTTCATGGACCTGCCCTAATCTGGAGAGCCCTTTAAAAGAAAGTTGAGGGACCCCAAAAAAGTTCCTAAGCTGAGGGACCCCAAACAACTTTTTCCCTGTGGAGTTCCAACCTGTTCATGATACTCTTTTGTTTTTAAAAGTTTATTTATTTATTTTGAGAGACTGTGCATGCTAGTGGGGGAGGGGCAGAGAGAAAGAGAGAGAGAGAGAGAGAGAGAGAACAAGAATCCCAAGCAGGCTCCACACTCAGCAAGGAACTTGACACAGCGTTCGATCTCACAACTGCAAGATCATGACCTGAGCCAATATCAAGACTGAGCCACCCAGGCTCTCCCATAATACTTTCTTGATCAACTGTCCTATAGACGTTAGGCTTGCTTAACTAGCCCCCACAACTGCATCATATTTAAAATCTCCTACTGGCTCTGCTCTTCTGTTTGAACCCTTACAGTTCTGTTTTATATCTATGTGTATATATCCTTGCTTCTAAAGAACTGCTTATTGAGGTTCACTTAGCAAACCACAAATTGCTCTAAGACAACTTGTCAGCGAGAAAAGACCCTCTTTCTTTTGTATTGCATTAGGCCAGTCGTCTTCAAAGTGCGCCTCCCCCCAATCCCCACCCCACCAGTAGCATACCTTACCAAATGAGAAACTCTGTGTCTGGGATCCACAATCTGTTCTGAAAAGCTCTCCATGTGGTTCTGATGCAGGCTGAAGTTTGAGGACTAGTTTAGACAATGATGTAAGTTCCAGATATTTGTAAAACGTTCTTAAGTCATATGACATGAGATAAAACAAAGCCAAAGAATTCCTAAGTCTATAAAATTCACGTCTCACTGGTTCACTTTAGAGCCTGCTGCATCTCTGCCTTGGAAAGGAGCTCTTCCAAATGGAGCCATCAAGCTTTGCCTACAGGACAGTGACAAGCACAGACTGGCAATCTCTCGTCCCATTAGCACTGGCATCAACATCACAGTGGTTTTATGACTTCATGTGTCATTGCTCACTATCTAACTCTTTGCCGACTGGAAAGTTGTTACTTGGGTCATTAAAGTCAGATAATGGTTGTCTCCAACCAGAATCCCTCCTATTCCCTGCTTTCCAACCTTGCATTCCAATATGCAAAGTCTGGCTTCACCCCAGCTACTATTTCTTTATGTGTAGAAGTAATTAGATCAGCTTCGCTGAGGACAGGTTGGTGCTCATGGAGCGTATGTAGCACATTTGATACCTACTTCGGTTCTTTTGTTTTACTTGACCCCATCCACATCTGTAGGCTGGGCTTCATTTCTCTAGCCAGCCATGTCAGAAATGCATGGTTTTTGTCCCAAGTGAAACTGGGCAAATCAGGCCATCACAACTACATCATCACTTCTTGGAAAATTAACTGAAGGTACTCAACCAGTGGTGGGCCAGTGGCATCAATCCAAACCCTCCTTAAACCCGGGAAGGAAGTCCACTCTACACATCAGCCCTTAGTTAGCATCTTTGCATTCTCACAGGAAGTAAAACCTGTACTGGTGATTATTTGTGTACTTAGTTTTCTGTTTTGATGATGTATCATCTCAATGTCTCAACACAAGGCGGAATGTGAGCAAAGATGAAAGTGTTGATGTGAATTTTTTTTAATAAAAAAATTTTTTTTAATGTTTATTTATTTTTGAGAGAGACAGAGATGGAATGTGAGTGGGTTAGGGGCAGAGAGAGAGGGAGACACAGAATCTGAAACAGGCTCCAGGGGCTCGAACCCATGAGCTGTGAGATCAAGACCTAAGCCGAAGTTGGATGCTCAACCCACTGAGCCACTCAGGCGCCCCTGATGTGAATTTGAATAACACAGTTTACTCAAGTTTAACATCTTTGCACTTCCACATTCAACTCAGTTTGAATAAGAATGCTTTATTTCTTCTCTAAGATAAGAATTCATGCACAATGCTCTTATCACAAGCCAACCTTACTGGATGGTTTGGGGCCAAGCAGGAAGGTAGCATGGTAACATTACCATTCTAAAAACACCTTATTCTTTTTTAAAGTTCATGGTCATTTTTATAATATATAGTCACATCACACCCCCATTTGAGATAGTTAAAAGTCATTTTTTCTAAATAGATTCAGGGTGAGGGGAAGGGTGGGGAAGAAAACCTAAGCTGAAAAAGTTGGCCAAACCTCAGACCTTGGTAAATTAGGTAGACTTCATCATTCTTTTTTTTTTCACTCATCCATTTTTTAAAAATTATTTAAAAATTTTTTTAATGTTTATTTATTTTTGAGATAGAGAGAGTATGAGTGGAGGAGGGGTAGAGACAAAGAGGGAGACACAGAATCAAAAGGAGCCTCCAGGCTCTGAGCTGTCAGCAAAGAGCCTGATGCAGGACTCAAACTCACGGGCCATGAGATCATGACCTGAGCTGAAGTCGGATACTTATCTGACTGAGTCACCCAGGTGGCCCTATTCACACATCCATTTGATTCTTCGATTCATTTGTTCATTCATTCATTCACTTAGTGAATATGTGTTGAGGCGACAGTTATAAAATAATCTGGTTGATGTGTGTGTGTATGTGTGTGTGTATGTATACATGAGCACAATATACTCAAAAATGATTTTAATTGTTAAAGTATCTCTTATACTCTCATGTGTGCACTATTCTTTATTGTTATACCATTAGGAATAATTAATGTAACATTCCCGCACATATTAAGAGAATCACGTGTCCTTAAAAAAGAAGCTTTACCCAACCACTCAATTTAAAATGTCAATTCAGTGTGTTAAAACGCCAAAGATTCCTGTTAGGAGGGTGAAAGCACATATCAAGGCTGCACAAAACAAACACTATTGCAACACAGATGAATATTTCATCACTTCTTATTTCTTGTTCTTTTGGATTAGCCAGTACCTCTGTAGGTGGTTGACATTGGACCCATGGACTCAATGGAGGTGATGTTAGCACTTTAATCAAATAAAAAGTCCTACTTGAGTAATAGTGTACTGAGTTTCTTAATGTTCTATCAAAACATTTTTGAGCTTCTCAAGTCTGTAACTGTCCTAAGCTGACTTTTCTGAGCAAAGCCTTCCCCATTGTAAGTACTGTCACAGAAAGACAATTCTTAGCAAGAAGAAGAAACTTAAATTAGGCAGCATGGTGGGATACAGTACTTTGTTCAAATCTCAAGTTGTGAAAGCAATTTCAAATGGCATGACCAGCGCTGAATGGAATCGAACAGAACAGACTGGAAAGGAATGGAAAATATCTGACTGGATCTCATGGCATGCCATAAAAGTTGGTATTGTTTGGGGAAAACCTTTTCTTTAATATAAAATCTCTTGCATCATCAGTAGTTTTCTCTCTACCAAATCTTCCCATATTATAAATGTGGAATTATTTCATTTTAAAACAAAACTTCTCAAGGAGGAGCCAAGAAGGTAGAACAGCATGGAAGTTTCTTGTGTGTCTTGCCTCCATGAAATACAGCCAGACCAACACCAAACCATCCTGCACACCTAGAAAACTGATCTGAGTATTAACACAACAATCTACACAACCTGAACCACAGAATTCAGCAGGTACGCAGCACAGAGAGGTGAACTGGGAGAGAGAGAAGTCGCAGAGGGCAGGGAACTGCTTTTGTGTGTGAAGAGAGGACAGAGATTGGGGGGGGGGAGTATGGGAAAAGCACCCCACCCCAAAAGCAGCTGGAGAGAAAGAGGAAAAGTGGAAACAGCCCCAGGGACTGAACTAAAAAGGGAGAAAGGAGAAAGGAGAGGGTTTAAATTCCATTAAGAATATAAACAGGGGGAGCACAGAGTCTGAAATGCCACAGCTCCATACCTGGTGAGAAGGGCAAATCCCCATGAGCAGAATGGAGTCCAGGGTTCTTCAGGCCACACAGGGAGAGGCAGGTTTCCCTGCTGGGAGGACACCTGGTAGAGGCTGTGTGACTCCCTCCCAAAGGGAAGGTCCCAGTGGACCCGGGAGAGCAACCACATTTGCTGGTCTTGGAACAAAGTCATTAAGGGTGAAGACTGGTGCCAGATGTGTGTTGTGATTTTCCAGAATCCCTGAAATGCTGCTGCTACACAATCTCACAAACTTTCTCTGGGGCGGGCTGTCACCTGGCTGCAGTCTCTGGGTACCGGCAGCAGCACGGCCTGCGAACGTTCCTGGGTGCAGCCGGCACCCGGCCATTGCTCGGTGAGACGCTCTGCAGCGGGGAAGAATGGGTCAAAGCCACAGTCCCACAGAAGTAAGGGGTCTGGAAAAACAGCCGCATCAGAGACAAAGCTCAGGAGGGAGGTCCTGCCTGGAGCTTGGTCACAGGCTGTGTAAAAGCAGGGACTGTATGGAAGCCGAAGACAAAGGAGGGGTGTGCGATTGCTCATCAGGGAGAACAGAGTTCTGATACTAGAGACTAGGTAGCTGGGTGATGCCATTTTTACTGCTCCCGCGCATGTGCACCTACAAGCGCCACAGCAATCCACCCCAGTAAGCTAAGTAGAACCATGTAGTGGAGAATGGAGCCATTACACTAAGTCCCGCCAACTGGACCGAACTCACTCTTCAGGAACACAAGTCTCTCTGCCTGCTTAGTTTACAGACTATAAAGCACTTCATAGTTTGACTTCTAGGGGAAAATGAAGTAATTTCAGTCATATTTCAGTCTGTTTTCTGGTCCATCTATTCAATTTTCTTTCTTTCCTTTTTTTCTTTATTCTTTTATCTCTTTTTCATATCTTTTCTTTTTCTTGAATACAGAAAGAGAAAAATTCATTTTTATTTTCAATTTTTATTAAAAATATTTTTCTTCAATTTTTTCTACTATGTTTTTAATTTTGTGTAATTTTTTCAAATCCTATTTTACTTCCTTCACTTCATTTTAGTCTACTTCAGTGTGTTTATTTTTTCAAATTTTCAAATGATTTCCTTCTTTTTTCTTTCCCCTTTTTTTCTCTAATCTATCAAGCCCCTTTCAGCACCCAGACCAAAACACACCTAGGATCTAGCATCATTTATTCAATTTGTGTGTGTGTTTCTTTTTAATTTTTTAATTTTAATATTTTTTAAATTTTAATTTCTTTTCTATTTTAATTTTTTTTTGCCTCATTAGTTCCTTTTCTCCCTTCAAAGTGATGAAACAAAGGAATTCCCCCAAAAGAAAGAGCGGGAAGAAATGACAGCCAGGGACTTAACCAATACAGATACAAGCAAGATGTCTGACCCAGAATTTAGAAATCATGATAATAAGAATACTAGCTGGAGTCAAAAATAGATTAGAATCACCTTCGGCGGATATAAAGGGAGTAAAAGCTAGTCAGGATGAAATAAAAAATGCTATAACTGAGTTGCAATCTCAAGTGGATGCCACGGCGGCAGCAAGGGTGGTTGAGGCAGAACAGAGAATCAGTGATATAGAGAACAAACTTAAAAGAATAATGAAGCAGAAAAAAAAAGAGAGAGATTAAGGCAAAAGAGCACAATTTAAGAATTAGAGAAATCAGTCACTCATTAAAAAGGAACAACATCAGAATCATAGGGGTCCCAGCAGAGGAATAGAGAGAAACAGGGGTAGAAGGGTTATGTGAGCAAATCATAATAGAAAACTTTCCTAACCTGGGGAAAGACACAGACATCAAAATCCAGGAAGCACAGAGGACTCCCACTATGTTCAACAAAAACCGACTATCAACAAGGCATATCATAGTCAAAATCACAAAATACTCAGGCAAGTAGAGAATCATGAAAGCAGCGAGAGAAAAACAGTCCTTAACCTACAAGGGAAGACAGATCAGGTTTGCAGCAGGCCTACCCACAAAAACGTAGTAGGCCAGAAAGGAGTGGCAGGATATATTCAGTGTGCTGAATCAGAAAAATACGTAGCCAAGAATTCTTTACCCAGCAAGGCTGTCAATCAAAATAGAAGGAGAGATAAAAAGTTTCCCAAACAAAAATTAAAATTAAACTAAACCATCCCTGCAAGAAATTTTAAGGGGGACTCTCTGAGGGGAGGAAAGATGAAACAACAACAACAACAACAACAAATAAATAAATAAATAAATACCAAAGCAACAAAGATTAGAAAGGCCCAGAGAATACCACCAGAAACTCCAACTCTACAAGCAACATAATGGCAATAAATTCATATCTTTCAGTACTCACTCTAAACGTCAATGGACTCAATGCTCCAATCAAAAGACATAGGGTAACAGAATGGATAAGAAAACAAGATCCATCTATATGCTGTTTACGAGAGACACATTTTAGACCTAAAGGCACCTTCAGATTGAAAATAAGGGGATGGAGAACCATCTATCATGCTAATGATTAACAAAAGAAAGCCAGAATAGCCATACTTATATCAGACAATCTAGACTTTAAAATAAAGACTGTATCAAGAGATGCAGAAGGGCATTATATCATAATCAAGGGGTCTATCCACCAAGAAGACCTAACAACTGTAAACATTTATGTGCCAAATGTGAGAGCACCCAAATATATAAATCAATTAATCACAAACATAAATAAACTCATCGATAGTAATACCATAATAGTAGGAGACTTCAACACCCCACTAACAACAATGGAAAGATATCTAATCAAAAAATCAACAAGGAAACAATGGCTTTGAATGACACACTGGACCAGATGGACTTAACAGATATATTCAGAGCATTTCACCCTAAAGCAGCAGAATACACATTCTTCTCCAGTTCACATGGAACGTTCTCCAGAAAAGACCATATATTGGGACACAAATCAGCCCTCAACAAGTACAAGAAGTTCGAGATCATACCGTACATATTTTCAGACCACAATGCTATGAAACTCAAAATCAACCACAAGAAAAAATTTGGAAAGGTAACAAATACTTGGAGACTAAAGAACATTGTACTAAATAATGAATGGGCTAATCAAGAAGTTAAAGAGGAAGTTAAAAAGTTCATGGAAGCCAATGAAAATGATAACACCACCACCCAAAACCTCTGGGACGTAGCAAAGGCGGTCATAAGAGCAAAGTATATAACAATCCAGGCCTTCCTAAAGAAGGAAGAAGGGTCTCAGATACACAACCTAACCTTATGACTTAAAGAGCTGGAAAAAGAATAGCAAATAAAACCCCAAACCAGCAGGAGACAGGAAATAATAAATATTAGAGGAGAAATTAATGCTATTGAAACAACAACAATAACAAAAAAAACACAAAAAACAGTAGAACAGATCAATGAAACCAGAAGCTGGTTCTTTGAAAGAATGAACAAAATTGATAAACCAGTAGCCAGTTTGATCAAAAAGAAAAAGGAAAGGGCCCAAATAAATAAAATCAAGAATGAAAGAGGAGAGATCACAACCAACACAGCAGAAATAAAAATAACATAACAGAATATTATAAGCAACTATATGCCAATAAAATGGGCAATCTGGAAGAAATGGAAAAATTCCTAGAAACATATACACTAACAAAACTGAAACAGGAAGAAATAGAAAATCTGAACAGACCCATGACCAGTAAAGAAATCAAATTAGTAATCAAAAATCTGCCAAAAAACAAGAGTCCAGGGCCAGATGGCTTTCCAGGGGAATTCCCAAACATTTAAGGAAGAGTTAACACGTATTCTCTTGAAGCTGTTACAAAAAATAGAAGGAAAACTTCCAAATTCTTCCTAGGAAGTCAGCATTACCTTGATTCCAGAACCAGACAGAGACCCCCATAAAAAGGAGAACTATAGACCAATTTCCCTGATGAACATGGATGCAAAAAGCCTCAATGAGATATTAGCCAACCGGATCCAACAATACATTAAGAAAATTATTCACCACGACCAAGCGGAATTTATACCTGGGATGCAGGTCTGGTTCAATATCTGCAAAACAATTAACGTGATTCATCACATCAGTAAAAGAAAGGACAAGAACCATATGATCCTCTCAATAGATGCAGAGAAAGCATTTGACAAAATACAGCATCTTTTCTTGATAAAAACCCTCAAGAAAGTAGGGATAGAAGGAGCATACCTCGAGATCATAAAAGCCATACATAAAAGACCTAATGCTAATATCATCTTCAACGGGGAAAAACTGACAGCTTTCCCCCTAAGGTCAGGAACAGGATAGGGATGTCCAGTCTCACCACTGTTATTCAACATAGGATTGGAAACCTTAGCCTATGTAATCAGACAACACAAAGAAATAAAAGCCATCCAAATTGACCAGGAGGAGGCCAAACCTTCTCTCTTTGCAGATGACATGATACTCTATATGGAAAACCCAAAAGATTGCACCAAAAACTGCTAGAACTGATTCATGAATTCAGAAAAGTTGCAGGATGTAAAATCAACGCGCAGAAATTGGTTGCATTCCTGTACACCAACAATGAAGCAACAGAAAGAGAAATCAAGGAATTGATTCCACTTACAGTTGCACCAAAAACCATAAAATACCTATCAATAAATCTAACCAAAGAGGTGAAAAATCTATACACTGAAAACTATACAAAGCTTATGAAAGAAGTGAAGAAGACACAAGAAAAATGGAAAAAGATTCCATGATCCTGGATAAGGAGAACAAATTTTGTTAAAAAGTGGATACTACCCAAAGCAATCTACATATTCAATGCAATCCCTATCAAAATAACACCAGCATTCTTCACAGACCTAGAACAAATAATCCTAAAATTTGTATGGAACCAGAAGAGACCCTGAATAGCCAAAGCAGTCTTGAAATATAAAACCAAAGCAGGAGGCATCACAATCCCGGACTTCAAGCTATACTACAAAGTTGTAATCATCAAGACAGTATGGTACTGGCACAAGAAAAGACACTCAGATCAATGGAACAGAATAGAGAACCCAGAAATGGACCCACAAACATATGGCCAATGAATCTTTGACAAAGCAGGAAAGAATATCAAATGGAATAAAGACAGTCTCTTCAGCAAGTGGTGCTAGGAAAACTGGACAGTGACATGCAGAAGAATGAACCTGGACCATTTTCCTATACCATACACAAAAATAAACTCAAAATGGATGAAAGACCTAAATGTAAGACAAGAAGCCATCAAAATCCTTGAGGAGAAAGCAGGCAAAAACCTCTTTGATCTTGGCCGTAGCAACTTCTTACTCAACACATCTCCTGAGGCAAGGAAAACAAAAGCAAAAATGAACTATTGTGACCTCATCCAAATAAAAACCTTCTGCACAGTGAAGGAAACAATCAGCAAAACTAAAAGGCAACTGAAAGAATGAGAGAAGATATTCACAAACGACATATCAGATAAAGGGTTAGTATCCAAAATCTATAAAGAACGTATAAATTCAACACCCAAAAAGCAAATAATCCAGTGAAGAAATGGGCAAAAGACATGAATAGACACTTCTCCAAAGAAGACATCAAGATGGCCAGCCGGTAGATGAAAAAATACTCAACATCACTCATCATCAGGGAACTACAAATCAAAACCACAATGAGATACCACCTCACCCTTGTCAGAATGGCTAACATTAACAACCCAAGCAACAACAGATGTTGGCGAAGATGCAGAGAAAGAGGATTACTTTTGCACTGCTGGTGGGAATGCAAGCTGGTGCAGCTCTGGAAATCAGTACAGAGGTTCCTCAAAAAATGAAAAATAGAACTCCCCTACGACCCAGCAATTGCATTAGTAGGTATTTATCCAAGGGATACAGGTATGCTGTTTCAAAGGGACACATGCACCCTCATGTTTATAGCAGCACTATCAACAATAGCCAAAGTATGGAAAGAGACCCAAATGTCCATAAATGGATGAATTGATAAAGAAGATGTGGTATGTGTATACAAGTATTACTTGGAGTATTACTTGGCAATCCAAAAGAATGGAATCTTGTTATTTGCAACTATGTGGATGGAACTGGAGGGCATTATGCTAAGCGAAATTAATCAGTCAGAGAAAGACAAATATCATATGACTTCACTCATATGAGGACTTTAAGACACAGAACAGATGAACACAAGGGAAGGGAAGCAAAAATAATATAGAAACAGGGAGGGGGACAAAACATAAGATACCCTTAAACATGGAGAACAAACAGAGATTTACTGGAGGGGTTGTGGGAGGGGGGATGGGCTAAATGGATAAGGGGCATTAAGGAATCTACTCCTGAAATCATTGTTACACTATATGCTAACTGATTTGGATGTAAATTTAAAAAATAAAATTTAATAATAAATAAAAATAAATAAACACACACACACACACACACACACACACACACACAAACTAAACAAAAAACAAACTTCTCCCGAACCCACTAATCACCCTGGCTACTGCCCCACTACTTTCTTTCCACTTAAAGCAAATGCCCTAAAAGTAGTGTTCATCTTTACCTATTCTCTCCTTCCAGTCTATCTTGACTGTCCTTCCCTCAGGTTTTTGAGCCCACCACTCCAGCTAAATGGCTATAGTCAAAGTTATTTGACAAAGGAAGTGAACATATTTCCAAATTCAGTGGCAAATTCTAAGCCTTCATTTGCTTGGCCAACCAATAGCACTGGATACATTAATTCAGTGTTAGAAACACCCCCTCTTACCCTCCACTGATACCATTCCAGTCCAAGTCAACTTCCCTCTCCCCTGTATCATTGTACTACTCTCCTAACTGTACTCCTTGCTTCTGTTCTCACCCACTATCCCTTCTTTCCCTGCAATAAGCTCTTCTCAATGAAACAGCCAAATGATCTCATGCCTTTGCTTAAAATCTTCCATCAACTTCTTGTGTTATTCAGGGTGAAAATCAACATCTTTACAAAAGCCTATGAAGCCCTACACATTTGGCCCCCTATCCAACCTCACTGCTCACTATTCTCATTCTGGTCTACCATTTCTAACTACACTGGTCTTTTCCCTGTTTGCCAAGCTGACCAGGCATGCACATTATGGGAATCCCAAAAGGAGAGGAGAGAGGGAAAGGAAAGAAGAGCTTACTTAAAGATATAATGGACAAAATCACTCAAATCTGAGAAAAACAATGAACCTATAAATTAAGTAAGCTCAAAAAAATCAAACTAAGACAAATAAATTCAAGAATCTCAAAAAATCTAACTAAAACCAAAGAGAACCACACAGGGACACATTATAATCAAAATGTCTAAAGTTAAAGACAAAGAATATTGAAAGCAGCAAGAGAAAAGCAATTTGCTACATACAAGGGAAGCTCCCTAAGCCTACCAGAGGATTTCATAGTGGTACACTTGCAGGTCAGTATATGTGCTGCCGAAGCGAGCACAGTACACTTGCAGGTCAAAAGGGAGTGGGATAATATATTCAAAGTACTGAAAGAAAAAAAAAACTGGTAAAAACAATATGGTATCCAACAAAACTGTCTTTTGAAAATGAAAAAGAAATTAAGACAGTCCTAAATAAACAAAACCTGGGGGAATTTATTACTAATAGATCTACTCTATAAGTAATGTTAAAGGAGTCCTTGAAGTTGAAAAAAAAAAAAGGTGCATAGAATTTAAAAGACAATAAAAAGCCTGTAAATCTGGGGGCACCTGGGTGGCTCAGTCAGCTGAGTGTCCAACTCTTGATTTGGGTTCAGGTCATGATCTCACAATTCATGAGACCAAGCCCTGCATCAGGCTTTGCACTGGCAGTGTGGAACTTATTTGGGATTCTCCCTCTCCCTCTCTCTTTCTGCCCCTCCGCCACTCATGCTATCTCTCTATTCTCAAAAATAAATAAGCATTAAAAAAAATAAAAATAAAAACCTATAAATCTGTGTAATTGTGTATACAATTTAATTTGTAATATAAACAATATAAAATGTGGGGGGATCGAGGTTTAAAATGTTGGAGTTTTTGTTTGTGATAGAAATTAAGTTGTTATCAGTTTAAAATAGAAATGTTCTAAATTAAAAAAAAAGGGGAATGCAGTAACTTTAGGATATTTTATGTTACTGCAATGGTAATCACAAAGAAAATATCTATAGAATACATACAAGAGAAATGAAAAAAGAATAAAAGTTTGTCACTACAAAAAGAAATCTAAAACACAATGGAAGGCATTACAAGAGGAAAGCGGATGAAAAAGCTACAAATCATATAGAAAATAACAAAATGGAAATAAGTCCTTCCCCATCAGTAATTACCTTAAATTTAAATGGATTAAACTCCTCAATCAAAAAACATAGATTGGATGAATGGATTAAAAAAAGAAGAATTCAACTATATATGGTCTATAAGATATTCACTTTAGATTTAAAGACACACACAGACTGAAAGTGAAAGGATGGAAGAAGATATTCTATGCTCATGGTAACCGAAAGAGAGTAGGAGTGACTATACAACTATCATACCAAACAGACTTTAAGTCAAAAGCTGTTATATAATGATAAAAAAGTTAATTCCCCAAGAATACATAACAATTGAAATATTTATGCACCAAATCTCAGAGCCCCTAAATATATGAAGCAAACATTGGTGGAATTGAAGGGAGAGAGAAACACAGTAACAGGAGAAGACTACAACCTCCCTGCCCCTTTCAATAATGGGTATACCAATTAGATAGTAGATGAATACTATAGTACTGGAACAACTCTAGATCAGTTTGACAAACCAGACATATACAAAACACCAACCAAAGGCATTAGAATATACACTCTCCTCAAGTGCACAGGGAACATTCTTCAGGATAGACCACATATGAGGTCACAAAACAAGTTTAGCAAATTCAAGAAGATTGAAATCATATAAACCATCTTTTCTGATGACAATGGAATGAAACTAGAAATCTGTAGTATAAGAAAAACTGAGAATCCACAAATATGTGGAAATTAAGCAACACACTCTTCAACAACCAGTGGATTAAAGAAGAAATTACAATGGAAAATAGAAAACACTTTGAGGCAAATGAAAACAAAAACACAAAATACCAAAACCTATGGAATGCAATGAAAGCAAAGCAAATTTGATAACCTGGAAGAAATGAACAAATGCAAAGAAATAAACACTCAATGAAGAGTGAATCATGAAGAAATAGAAAGTCTGAACAGACCTATAAATAGTAAGGAGATTGATCCAGTAATCAAAAACCTTCCAACAAAGAAAAACCCCAGTATCAGATGGCTTCACTGGGGAGTCCTGCCAAACATTTAAAAAATTAACATCAACTGTCCTGAAACTCTTAAAAACTGAAGTGAAGGGAACACTTCCAAGTTCATTGTTTGAGGCAAGCATTGTCTCAATACCAAAGTTAGACAAAAAAGCTATAATAAAAGAGAACTATGGACCAATATCTTGATGACACTGATGCCAAAATCCTCAACAAAATACTAGTAAGCCCAATTCAATAGTATATTAAAAGGATTTACACCATGACCAAGTGGGATTTATTTCTAGAAGGCAAGGATGGTTCAACGTATGAAAATCAAACCATGTAATTCACCACATTAACAGAATGAAGAAAAAAACCCCACATGATCATTATAACTGATGCAGAAAAAACATTTGACAAGATTCAACATCTTTCCATGTGTTTCAAAAACACTAAAAAACTACAATTAGAAGATAATTACCTCAACATAATAAAGGCCACAACTAGTACCATACTCAATGGTGAAAGACTGAAAGCTGTTTCTCTAATATCGGGAGCAAGGCATGGATACCAGACTCACCACTTGTACTTCTATTCAACATAGTATTGGAAGTCCTAGCCAGAGCAATTAGGCAAGAAACATAAATAAAAATCATCTAAGTTGAAAAGAAGTAAAATTGTATGTTTGCAGATGACATGATCTTACATGTAAAAAACCTAAAGATTCCACAAAAAAAATGTTAGAACAAATAAATTCAGCAAAGTTGTAGGATACAAAATCAACAGACAAAAATTAGTTGTATTTCTACACAATAACAATGAACAATCCAAAAAGAAAATAAAGAGAACAATTCCATGTATAATAACATTAGTAATAATAAAATATTTAGGAATAGACCTAACCAAAGTGGTGAAAGGCTTGTACATTGAAAAGTACAAAATATCTCTGAAAAAAGTTTAAAAAGACACAAACAAATGAAAAGACATTTCATGCTCACGGACTGGAAGATTTAATATTAAGGTGATTGTAATACCCAAAGTGATAGAGATTCAGTACATCCCCATTCAAGGTTCCAATAGCATTTTTTAAAGAAACAGAAAACTTCAGCCTAAAATCCATATGAAATCTCAAGGGAACTTGAATAGTCAAAAAAAATTTTGCAAACGAAGAAAAAGTTGGAGAACTCACACTTCCTTATTTCTCCTTATTCATTCATGACTTTATCTATTTGAGTCCTCTCTCTTTTCTTTTTGAGAAGTCTGGTAGGGGTTTATCAATTTTGTTTATTCTTTCAACAAACCAGATCTTAGATTCTTTGATCTGTTTTACTGTTTTTTTTTTTATTCTATATTGTTTATTTCTGCTCTACCCTTTATTATTTCTCTTTTTCTGATGGCTATGGGCTTTTTTTTGCTGCTTTCTAGTTCCTTTAGGTATGAGGTTAGGTTGTGTATTTGGGCCTTTCTTGCTTCTTGATATAGGTCTGAATAGCAATGTATTTTCCTCTTAGGACCACCTTTGCTGGATTGTTGTACTTTCATTTTCACCTACTTCCATATATTTTTAAATATCTTCTTTAATTTCCCTGTTGACCCATTCATTCTTTAGTAGGATGTTCTTTAACTTCCATTTATTTGTGGACTTTCCACAGTTTTTCTTCTGGTTGAGTTCAAGTTTCATAGCGTTGCTATCTGAAAATGTGCATGGTATAATCTCAATCCTTTTATACCTGTTGAGGGATGTTTTGTGACCTAGTATGTGATCTATTTTGGAGAATGTTCCATGTGCACTTGGGAAGAATGTGTATTCTGCCGCTTTTGGATGAAAAGTTCTGTATGTATCTGTTATGTCCATCTGGTCCAACGTGTCATTCAGAGCCATTGTTTCCTTATTGATTTTCTGCCTAGGTGATTTTTCCATTGTTGTAGGTGGAGGATTAAAGTCTCCTACAATCATGGTATTTATGTTTATGATTAATTGATTTATATATTTGAGTTCTTCCACATTGGGGATATAAACATTTATAATTATTAGCTTTTCTTGATGGATAGATCCCTTAATTATGATATAATGCCCTTCTTCATTTCTTGGTATAGTTTTTGTTTTAAAATCTAGTTTGTCTGATATGAGTATGACTTCTCTGGCTTTCTTTTGATATTCAGTAGCATGATAGATAGTTCTCCATACCCTCATTATCAATCTGCAGGTGTCCTCAGGTCTCAAATGAGTTTCTTGTAGACAGCATATAGATGGATCTTGTTGTTTTTTTTTTTTCCATTCTGATACCCTATGTCTTTTGATGGAGCATTTAGTACATTTACATTCAGTGTTATTATTGAAAGATATAGATTTAGTGTCATTGTGTTAACTGTAGGTTTCATACTTGTGGTGATGTCTCTGGTCCTTTGTAGTCTTTGCTGCTTTCCACTCACAGAGTCCCCCTTAGGATCTCCTACAGGGCTGGTTTAGTGGTCATGAACTCCTTTAGTTTTTGCTTGTGTGGGAAAGTCTTGATCTCTCCTTCTATTCTGAATGCCAGCCTTGTTGGATAGAGTCTTCTTGACTGCATATTTTTCCTATTCAGCACACTGAATATTTCCTATCAGTCCCTTCTGGCCTGCCAAGTTTCAGTGGACAGGTCTGTTTAACTACCCTTATGTGTCTACCCTTGTAAGTTAAGGACCATTTGTCCCTAGCTGCTTTCAAAATTCTCTCTTTATCTTTGTATTTTGACAGTTTCACTATGATAGGTCATGGTTTTAACCTGTTTTTATTGATCCTGAAGGGAGCTCTCCTTGTTTCTTGGACTTGGATGCCTGTTTCCTTCCCCAGATTAGGGAAGTTATCAGCTATAATTTATTCAAATAAACCTCCTGCCCCTTTCTCTCTTCTTCTTCTGGAACTCCTATGATACAGATATTATTTCATTACATTGAATCACTTAGCTCTCTAATTCTCCCCTCGATGTCTAGTAATTTCCTTTCCCTCTTTTTCCAGCTTCGTCATCTTCCATTATTTTATCTTCTATTTCACCTGTTTTCTCCTCTGCTTCTTCCATCCTTGCTGTCACTGTATCTAGTTTATTTTGCATCTTGTTTATAGCATTTCTTAACCCACTATGACTATTTCTTAGGTCTTTGATCTCTGTAGCAATAGATTCTGTGTTGTCTTCTATGCTTTTTTCAAGTCCAGTTATTAGTCTCATGACTATTATTCTAAATTGTTCAGATATATTGTTTACATCTGTTTTGAGCAATTCTCTGGCTGTCTTTTCTTCCTGGAATTTCTTTTGAGGGGAATTCTTCCATTTCACAATTTTGGCTAGGTTACTGTATTTTATGTGTTTTAATAGCTTGTTGTATGTCCTGCATCTGTGAAAATTACTATATTAAAAAGGGGTCATACACTGTCCAGGGACTGGCACTTCAGGAAGTGTTTTGGAGTGTGTTGTGTGCACTCTGCTGTTGTGTACTTGGCTGTTCTATCCCGTTGGTCAGTCTTCTGCAAAGCTTCTCCTTGCTGGTAGTGGTGGATTGTTTGGGCCTTCTAACAGGTGTGCTTTGATTTGTTAGTTGAAGTAACCCTGGAAAAAAGGAAAAGGCAGGAAACCTGATCCCATGCAAAGAGAAAAATGAAAGGGGCGGGAAAAAAAAGACCAAGCAGAAAATCAAAGCAACTATAAGGTTTAATCCAGACAGAGAGAGAAAGGAAAATAAAGAAGGAGATATAGAAAAGGTGTAAAAAGAATAGATTAAAAATGCCTGATTAAACAAACAGAACAGAGAAAGAAAGAAAATATATATAGTAAGACTTGACCAAAAATCAAATAAGAAACTATGAGCCTGATTCCAAAGTGGGGCGGGGGGGGGGGGGGGGTGGGGAGAGGGTAGAAAGGAAAAGAAAAGAGAAAAGAAAGCACATAAAGAAAAGAGATAAAATAAGAGAGAGAGACTTAACAAAACCACAGAAGAGTCATCTGTTGGTGCCTGGGACTGGGTGGCTGTGCTGGTCTGGAGGAGAGGCTGTCTGGTTCACTCAGTGTCAGTCCTGCTCTAGTAGACAGCAGTTACCAGGCACAGAGGGGGCGGGGTTTGGTGTAAGCAGGTCACGCCTGTTACCTGAAGCCACACTGCATTGGTGATGGGAAGAAAAATGGTGACACCCCAATCTCTCTTCCCCGGACTGGGTATCTCAAATCACTGTGTTCAGGCAGCCCTCACAGAGTAAGGGTGGACAGTTGGCTTGTCCTGCTCCACAGTGTCCTGTGCCTCCCAGACTCTTGGCTGGGATTCAAAACCTGAGGTCTTAAGGGGCCTTGCACTGTGTGGATTCTGTTCTGGGGTAGCACCACTCCGCCCTGCCCATAAAGGGCCATTGGCTGGCACATGCAAGGTCTTTAGTCCTTGGGGGACAATAAACCCTCTTCCCACAGTACTCCAGGGAGGGCACTGTTCCCTCCCAGTATGCCCTTGAGAATGCTACCCCTCCCCAGGAAGGCTCGCTACCACCCACCCCAGGGGCATGCACAGGCATGGGCTTTGGTCTGGAGAAAGTCACGCACTTTTGAAAACTCGGATCTTCAGCCCCTAAGGCTGTTTGCAAAGTAGAAACTGGCACTCTCCGTATTTTCCATTTCCCATTCCATGGTCCAGAGAGGTTTTTCTCTTGTCCTGACACAATAACATACTTCCAGAAGCCTCTCTTTCTCTCCCTTTTGTCTCTCCACAGAAGGGGTTCCCTCCTCTCTGTACCTACGTTGTTTTATCTCCCCCAATTCACAAACACATACCTCTGTTTTGCCAAGTTGTTCCCTCCACCTGTGGAGACTTTTCTGTCTCTCTGCAGATTGATTTCCTGGGTGTTCCAAGTGTTCTGACCTCAATACAGCTGTGTTTGAAGGATGAGAGAAATCCTGGTCCCCCTATTTCTCCGCCATATTAATTCCTTGTGCTGGTAAGAACTTTGAAGCCTGGATGCTCTTCTCAGAAGTTCAAGATTCAGACTCCAATGATGTCACACAAAACACCTAACCAAAAATGGTGCAAAGGTCCACACTTTCTTGTTCAAAACTTATTACAAATCTGCAGCAATCCACACATTGTGGCACTGACATAAAGACGGACAAATAGACCAGTATAATAGAATAGAAAGTCCAAAAATAAACCCTCCTGTATATGATTAAATGATCTTTGATAGGGTGCTAAGACCACTCAATGAGGAAAGGACAGTCTCTTCAACAAATGGTGTTGGGAAAACTAGACATCCAAAAGCAAAAGTAGGACTGTGGATCCTTATCTTATATCATATATAGAAATTAACTCAAAATAAATCAGAGACCTAAATTTAAGTCCCCAAACTAAAACTCCTAAAATAAAACATAAGGGAAAGCTTCATGACATTGGATTTAACAATGATTTCTTGGATGCGACACTAAAAGCACAGGCAACAAAAGCAAAAATAGACAAATGGAACTACATATAACTTAACTTTTGTTCATCAAAAGACATAGTCAGCAGAGTGAAAAGGCAGCCTATAGAAAGAGAGAAATGATTTGCAAGCTATATACTTGATAAGGGGTTAATATCCATAAAATATAAAGAACTCCTATAATTCAACAACTAAAAATTAAATAATCCAGTTAAGGGTCACAAAAAAGCCCTTAATAAGTATAAAAAAATTGAGATCATACCATGCACACTTTCAGATCATAATGCTATGAAACTTGAAATCAACCATAGGAAAAAGTCTGGAAAACCTTCAAAAGCATGGAGGTAAAAGAACATGCTACTAAAGAATGAATGGGTCAACCAGGCAATTAGAGAAGAAATTTAAAAATATGTGGAAACAAATGAAAATGAAAATACAACAATCCAAACGCTTTGGGATGCAGCGAAGGAAAATACATTGCAATCCAGGCCTATCTCAAGAAACAAGAAAAACCCCAAATACAAAATCTAACAGCACACCTAAAGGAAATAGAAGCAGAACAGCAAAGGCACCCCAAACCCAGCAGAAGAAGAGAAATAATAAAGATCAGATCAGAAATAAACAATATGGAATCTAAAAAAACAGTAGAGCAGATCAATGAAACCAAGAGTTGGTTTTTGAAAAAATAAACAAAATTGATAAACCTCTAGCCAGGCTTCTCAAAAAGAAAAGGGAGAGGACCCAAATAGATAAAATCATGAATGAAAATGGAATTATTACAACCAATCCCTCAGAAATACAAGCAATTATCAGGGAATACTATGAAAAACTATATGTCAACAAACTGGACAACCTGGAAGAAATGGACAAATTCCTAAGCACCCACGCACTTCCAAAACTCAAACAGGTAGAAACAGAATATTTGAACAGACCCATAACCAGTGATGAAATTGAATCAGTTATCAAAAATCTCCCAACAAATAAGAGTCCAGGACCAGATGGCTTCCCTGGGGAAATCTACTAGACATTTAAAGCAGAGATAATACCTATCCTTCTCAAGCTGTTCCAAAAAATAGACAGGGAAGGAAAACTTCCAGACTCATTCTATGAAGCCAGCATTACCTTGATTCCGAAACCAGAGACACAGCAAATAAAGAGAACTACAGGCCAATATCCCTCAAAAATATGGATGCAAAAATTCTCAACAAGATACTAGCAAATCGAATTCAACAGCATATAAAAAGAATTATTCACCATGATCAAGTGGGATTCATTCCTGGGATGCAGGGCTGGTTCAACATTCGCAAATCAATCAACGTGATACATCACATTAATAAAAGAAAAGATAAGAACCATATGATCCTGTCAATCAATGCAGAAAAAGCATTTGACAAAATTCAGCATCCTTTATTAATATAAACCCTCGAGAAAGTTGGGATAGAAGGAACATACTTAAACATCATAAAAGCCATTTATGAAAATCCCACAGCTAATATCATCCTCAATGTGGAAAAACTGAGAGCTTTCCCCCTGAGATCAGGAACACGACAGGGATATCCACTCTCACCGCTGTTGTTTAACACAGTGTTGGAAGTTCTGGTATCAGCAATCAGACAACAAAATGAAATCAAAGGCATCAAAATTGGCAAAGATGAAGTTAAGCTTTCACTTTTTGCAGATGACATGATACTATATGTGGAAAACCCAACAGGCTCCACCAAAAGTCTGCTAGAACTGATACATGAATTCAGCAAAGTCGCAGGATACAAAACTAATGTACAGAAGTCAGTTGCATTCTTATACACTAATAATGAAGCAACAGAGAGACAAATAAACTGATCCCATTCACAATTGCACCAAGAATCATAAAATACCTAGGAATAAACCTAACCAAAGATGTAAAATATCTGTATGCCAAAAACTGTAGAAAGCTTATGAAAGAAATTGAAGAAGATACAAAGAAATGGAAAAATATTCCATGCTCATGGATTGGAAGAATAAATATTGTTAAAATGTCACTACCCAAAGCAATCTACACATTCAATGCAATCCCAATCAAAATTGCACCAGCATTCTTCTTGAAGCTAGAACAAGCAATCCTAAAATTTGTATGGAACCACAAAAGACCCCGAATAGACCAAAGTGGGAAGCATCACAATTCCAGACTTTAGCCTCTACTACAAAGCTGTAATCATCAAGACACTATGGTACTGGCACAAAAGCAGACACATAGGCCAATGGAATAGAACAGAGACTCCAGAATTAGACCCACTAATGTATGGCCAACTAATCTTTGACAAAGCAGGAAAGAATATCCAATGGAAAAAAGACAGTCTCTTTAACAAATGGTGCTGGGAGAACTGGACAGCAACATGCAGAAGAATGAAACTGGAATACTTTCTTACACCATACACAAAAATAAGCTTAAAATGGATGAAGGACCTGAATGTGACACAGGAAACCATTAAAACCATAGAGGAGAAATCAGGAAAAAACCTCTCTGACCTCAGCCACAGCAATTTCTTACTTGACACATCACCAAAGGCAAGAGAACTAAAAGCAAAGATGAACTATTGGGACATCATGAAGATAAAAACTTCTGCACTGCATGGAAACAATCAACAAAACTAAAAGGCAACCGATGGAATGGGAAAAGATATTTGCAAATGACATATCGGACAAAGGGCTAGTATCCAAAATCTATAAAGAATTCACCAAACTCCACACCCAAAAAACAAATAATCCAGTGAAGAAATGGGCAGAAAACATGAATAGACACTTCTCTAAAGAAGACATCCAGATGGCCAACAGGCACATGAGAAGATGCTCAACGTCACTCTTCGTCAGGGAAATACAAATCAAAACCACACTGAGATACCACCTCACACTGGTCAGAGTGGCTAAAATGAACAAATCAGGAGACTATAGATGTTGATGAGGATGTGGAGAAATGGGAACCCTCTTGCACTGTTGGTGGGAATGCAAACTGGTGCAGCCACTCTGGAAAACAGTGTGGAGGTTCCTTAAAAAATTAAAAATAGACCTACCCTATGACCCAGGAGTAGCACTGCTAGGAATTTACCCAAGGGATACAGGAGTGCTGATGCATAAGGGGCACTTGTACCCCAATGTTTATCAGCAGTTTTAACAATAGCTAAATTATGGAAAGAGCCTAAATGTCCATCAACTGATGAATGGATAAAGAAGATGTGGTTTATATATACAATGGAATACTACTTGGCAATGAGAAAGAATGAGATCTTCCCATTTTTAGCAACATGGATAGAACTGGAGAGTGTTATGCTAAGTGAAATAAGTCAGGCAGAGAAAGACAGATACCATATGTTTTCACTCATACGTGGATCCTGAGAAACTTAACAGAAGACCGGGGGGAGGGGAAGGGTGAAAAAAAAAAGTTATAGAGAGGGAAGGAGGCAAACCATAAGAGACTCTTAAATACTGAGAATAAACTGAGGGTTGATGGGGGGTAGGGTGGAGGGGAAAATGGCTGATGGACATTGAGGAGGGCACCTGTTGGGTTGAGCACTGGGTGTTGTATGAAAACCAATTTGACAATAAATTACATACAAAAAAAGAAATATAAATCTTATAAATAAATAATCCAGTTAAAATATGGGCAAAGGACTTGAGTAGACATGTCTCCAAAGATGATATGCAAATGGCTAATAAGCACATGAAAAGATGTTCACTATCACTAATTATCAGAGAATTGCAAATCAAAATCACAGTAAAATAACACCTCATACCCATTAGTAATAAGTGTCAATGAGGATGTGGAGAAATTGGAACCCCTGTTCATACACTGTTGGTAAGATTATAAAATAGTGTAACTGCTATGGAAAACAGTTTGCAGTGTCCTTGGAAAATTAAAAATAGAAATGCCATATGATCCAGCAATTCCACATCTGGATATATACACAATACTTGAAAGAAAAGTCTGAGAGATTGGTGCACCCAATGTTCTTAGCATCGCTATTCGCAATAGCAAAAAAATAGAAGCAACCTAAATGTCCATCAACACATGAATGGATAAACAAAATGTGACATATACATACAATGGAATATTATCCAACATTGAAAAGAAAGGAAATTCTGTCACATGCTACAACATAGATGAACCTTGAAAACATTATGCTAAGGAAATAAGCCAGACTCAGAAAGATGACTACTTTACAATTCCACTTATAGGAGGTACCTAAAATAGTTAAATCTTAGAGACAGAAGGTAGAATGGTGGGTGACAATGGGTAGTGGGTAAGGGGGAAGTTCTTGTTGAATGGTTACAGATTTTCAGTTTTACAAGATGAAAAAGTTCTGGAAATCTGTTTCACGGCAATGTGAATAGGCTTAACACTGCTGAACTGTGCATTTAAAAATGGCTATGATGGCAAATTTTGCTGTTTTTTTTTTAACCCCCCCCCCCCCCACACACACCCCAAAGCAACTATGTATCCTTCAAGGAGCCAACACTGGTTCATAGTTTTTCTTTTGAAAGCAAATAAGAGAGGCAGATGTTCTCTGAAACAACTATGTGTTTAACTCTAGTTTATCAGCTTTTCACCTGCTGTTACTGTGTTTCTACACCTTCTGGGGTCACTGAGGTTTCTGTCATCAACTTCCACAATCCAGCTCACAGCCTTCAGCCACTTCATGATTTTGTGTCAATTTCAGAGAGAATATGAAAAAGCATAATGTTAATCCTGAACATTTTATGCGCATAAAGAAAACAAAAGCAGATGTTAACTTGGAGGGGCTGCAAACAGCACCGGGGTCTACCTCGCTTCAGGTGACTGTGTACACAGAATCGTGGTACCCAGAGCTGGAAGAAGTCTGGAGGAGTATAATGAGTGCCTCAGGAACAGTCCCCTAGCTCGTCAAAGGTGGGTGGCTGCCTGCAGCCAGTTGTCATTTTCCTCTGCAGTAACCATCACCGTATAAATCCGGCTGCTGCAATGGCTGCTTTAAGGGAGCCAAGGCAAACACCATGCTCTTTGCCAAATATGTAAAATGAATCCCTTTATTTCTGATTGGCCTGTAGACTTTTTCCTGGAGTGGGTAGGCTAGCGTACCTGGGGGAAACTGCTGTTTAATTCACTCACTTTTTCTCCTCTGGGGAAGCGCAGCTTTGCCAAGAAGGCTAAATTCTGAGGAGATTAAATTAGTTTGCACTGAAGACAGTCAATTTCTGGGTAATTTGTTCAGGCACCGGTGTGTGCCACTTGGATTACTTCCCCAATTATGCAGGGTAGTTTTACAGGTCCTTAGAGGACTGAGTTTCAATACCTCCCTCTTCTAATGATACCATCCCCGCGTTGATGTGTCCCTCCAAAGGAAATGCTGCTTTAGCACATTTTTGGATGAGCTCATGCTGGTTAGAAAGTTCCAAGTGTTGAGTAAACTCTTCCTTATTATGAAGGCATGTATAACACACCCCCCCCCCATTTAGAATCTAATCACCACAGATTTCTGTTACTTTCAGATGATGCTTGCAAACTATTTTCATCGAATAACTCTTTATCCCCTGAATTAATCATTTACCCTTCTTTGCATCCAGCTCCATTAAAAACAGATAAAAAACAAAATATGAGGTTGATCTCACTGCCACTACCCATCAGCTGCCTCTAACTTCTCAGCATCACCCAGTTATATTTTAGTTAGGAGATGTGGAGATCCTAACACGAAGGTGCAAGCTCTGGTCTTCTTTCTGGGCCCCAAACCCCCATCCCTGAGGCAAGTGGTCCCTTAGGTATCCCATTCTCAACTCTGCAACACAGAGAGGGCCAGAGCTGACCTCTTCCCTCTAGCTTGGCTGTATTAAAGAAACAAAGAACTCCTCCTGCACTCCTGCTGTGATTGCAAACCCTCCACTTGGGGTGAGGAACAGCAGTGGGGGGTGGGGTGGGCAGAATAAAGACTGGGTTTTAAATTTCAGGACAGAAAATGGGAGAGTTTCTGGAGCAAGAGGGGTTGAGAGGCACATCCAGGGATAAAGTTCACGGGACGGTGCTGGGAGAAGGAAGTTACCAGATGTGGGAGAAATACGAAAGCTTGGACCATAGTGTGCACAGGTCGGTCCTCAGGCTGGTTTGAGGAGATTGAGGGTCCTTCCCCCAACCACCTTGCCCTTTTTACCACCCATCCTTCCAAGGTTTCCCCCAACTTTACTCTTAGCAGAGAAAGAGGATGTTCACGGTGACAGAGAAAGCTGGCCAAAACAATACCCATTCCTCCCTGGATCTCCATGGACATATACTGCTGGAAGCTATAGTTCAAAGGGTGCACAACCGAGTTGTCCCAAGGCCAGGCCAGAGCCTCGGTAGGTAAGTGAAGTGCTGGTTACCGCCCACTGTGAGGTGTGGAGAAACGGGGCAAACTGGAGTGGCCCTGCCCTGCCCAATGGCATCAGTTAAAAACAACGACAACACAAGGCTGTGCTGAACAAAGTGTGTGTGCAATTGCCCATCTTGACACTGTTGAGTTCAGTGTCTCCAGTATCCAATCCAGCCAGCCAGACCTGGGGGGCCCTGAGAATGGTGCCCCCTCTCTTTAACAGAAATCGCAGCCCACGGTCACAGGTTAAATGCTGTAATCAATGTGCAGGCACCTGGAACAGTGCTCAACACCTAGCAGGTGCCCAGGAAAGGTTTGTATGAGATCCAAATGTCATCACCAAAGAGCAGTTCTGCGTGTTGCAGGTCTATCCCCATAAACACTGAGCATACCTTGCCCTGAACTTTGATGTGAGAAACACTAATCTGTCTCGGTCTAAGGATACCACTGTTAGATCCCATTGTTTCACCAGGTTTCCCAAGATCCTGGAGAAAGAAGACACTGCCACCTGCCTGTGTGTCATTGGGTGACATCCACAACTATTAGAGGATGAGGTACTGCTCATCCAGAGCTTTGACATACTCACCATGGTAGCAGTAGGGCAAGTGAGTCACAGTACTCCCCCTGGGATGTACATGGGGAGAAAAGGAAGAAGAGAGGAAACGAGTAGAGTATTCTCAGCTTATTATAGAAGCCAATTCTTCATTCATTCATTTATTCAGCAATTGGTTTGAATTCCTGAGTGCTAAGCATGGTCAAGGTACTGGTTATGTGTTAAAAATAAAATATTTCCTGGGGCCTCTGCAAGATGCTGTTGCAGGGGTCTGCAAGATGCTCAGACCGTTGACCATCCGGCTCTTGATTTCCGCTCAGGTCATGATCTCCCCACTTGTGAGATCCAACCCCACGTCAGTCTCTGCACTGACAGTATGGAGCCTGCTTGGGATTCTCCTTCTTTCCTTCTCTCTCTGCCCTTCCTCTGTTCACACTCTCCCTCTCTCTCACAATAAACTTAAAAAAATAAAAAAATAAAAAATAAAACATTTCCACGTGACTGAGGGAAAGGAAAAGCCTCATGAAGCAGTCCCGTTATCTGGTCAGCGAAGTGCATTACATGCGCTGTAACCGCTTGTAGCACCAGGATGGGTACCTTGCTCATACCCCTGCCACTCACCTTCACTCAGCAAAACTACTTTCTGCAAACGCCTGCCACCGTTTGTGACAATGCTTATGGGATTTTTTTTTTCGACAGCAAGGACCTACTTGGTTCTTAGCTTTCTTCCAGGGTGAGCCAGAAGGGCCAGGAAGATAGACTCCTGGAAGCATACCTCAACCAGTGCGCATGGACAGCTCCTGGGTAATAAATACCCTCACGGTCTCTACCCCTCAACTGGCATGAACTCCCAGGCTGGCTTGCTGGATGCTGCCTCCTAGTGGCTTGAGAACTTCACGTACTTTCTTTCTTGTCTCACTTCCCCATTCCCCTACCAGTGTCTCCTGGCTTCACCTGGCAAATTAACCATGTGTGTTCAAATCCTTGTTGCAGGGTCTGTCTCTGGGAGAACCTGAACAATATTACCACATTAGTTATATTTTTCCAGATAGTTTTGGTTAAAAAATTCCATCCCATGAATATATGTCACATCTTCTGGTTTAAAAAATCTATTTGCCATATATATGAGCCACATAAGATAACGTCCCAAGGGTGATCTTTGTTTGGAACCAATAAATCTCCACTATCCCTACCATTCCATCTCCATCTATGGACATAGGATAAAGAGAGAAGATTGTTTTTTCTTTTTATTAAGAAATTTCTTTTTATTTTAATTTCTAAAAATGGAGTCTGATTTATTTTTCTTAATGCCTGGGACTGTAAGGAGGTTTTCTGGTGTAAAGTTCTACTCTCACCTCCAGCCATATTGAAGAACTTGGGTTAATGAGCCCCATGATGGCGGCTTGGCACAGCCCTTTCTCCTGTCAGTGTGTCCCTTGCTCTCCAGGGGGTGGCCATTGCCAGCAAGCACCAGGCTTACAGAATATCCTTGAAGGCAAAAAAAAAAAAAAAAAAAAAAAAAAAAAAAAATCAGCTTGATTCTAGACAATCTAGAAAGAAGTACACATATGGGATCCAAAATTGGAAAAAGATAAACAGTGAGCTTCAGAATTTGCTTAGTGTCATGTCACTTGTCTCCCCAAAGTCTTGATTTTAGCCAGACTTCCCTCAGGCCAGTTTGAAATAAGGACATTTTGAACTGTTGAATCATAACCAAGCTGCATAAAAGGCTGATAATTTGCTTTTTCTATATTTTATGCAAGGGATAGTGGAGGG
This sequence comes from Lynx canadensis, assembly GCF_007474595.2. Lineage (NCBI taxonomy): Eukaryota > Metazoa > Chordata > Mammalia > Carnivora > Felidae > Lynx > Lynx canadensis. The sequence continues at coordinate 56,802,015 of NC_044314.2, read as the reverse complement.
AAAGGCATTTTGAAAACAGTTCTGTGTAACTGTAGCTCAAAGATCATAAAACTTTATGAAAATCTGCTCAGGGTATTTGGCTGATTGCCTTGTCCTGTACGAATTTACACATCAAAGAAAACACAATGGTAGACACACACACACGTGCATGTACACACCAAACACCCCACCTGGCTTATCATTTTCTCCAAAGCGTGTATCAGCTAGTATCACATTGCTTGCATATTTGTTCACAAAAGACAAATTAATCTGCACCTGCCACCTATTTGGTATCCCCACATTTGCTGGAGCATCCCAACTGACTTTCATCTCTTGCCTGTGAGCAATGTGAAGCTATATCTCATGGGGTTACACTGGGAAGTGACATAAGCAGATAATTGTTTTTTCTTTTCTTTCTTTTTAATATAATTTATTGTCAAGTTGGCTAACATACAGTGTGTATACTGTGCTCTTGGTTTTGGGAGTAGATTCCTCTCAACATTGGCATCCTCAATGCCCATCATCCAATTTCCCCTCTCCCCCACCCCCACGCCCATCAACTCAGTTTGTTCTCTGTATTTGAGTCTCTTATGGTTTGCCTCCCTCCCTCCTTCTCTGTTTGTAACTATTTTTTCCCCTTCCCTTCCCCCATGGTCTTCTGTTAAGTTTCTCACGTTCCACATATGAGTGAAAACATATGATCTGTCTTTCCCTGACTTATTTTTTTTTTTAATTTTTTTTTCAACGTTTATTTATTTTTGGGACAGAGAGAGACAGAGCATGAACGGGGGAGGGGCAGAAAGAGAGGGAGACACAGAATCGGAAACAGGCTCCAGGCTCTGAGCCATCAGCCCAGAGCCTGATGCGGGGCTCGAACTCCCAGACCGCGAGATCATGACCTGGTTGAAGTCGGACGCTTAACCGACTGCGCCACCCAGGTGCCCCTTTCCCTGACTTATTTATTTTACTTAGCATAATACCCTCCAGTTCCATCCACGTTGCTGCAAATGGCATGATTTCATTCTTTCTCATTGCCAAGTAGTATTCCATTGTATATATAAAACACATCTTCTTTATCCATTCATCAGTTGACCAACATTTAGACCCTTTCCATAATTTGGCTATTGTTGAAAGAACTGCTATAAACATGGGGGTACATGTGGCCCTATGAATCAGCATTCCTGTATCCTTTGGATAAATTCCTAGTAGTGCTATTGCTGGGTCGTAGGTTAGATCTATTTTTAATTTTTTGAGGAACTTCCACAGTGTTTCCAGAGTGGCTGCCCCAGTTTGCATTTCCACCAACAGTGCAAGCAGGTTCCTATTTCTCCACATCCTCGCCAACATCTGTTGTTTCCTGAGTTGTTAATTTTAGCCACTCTGACTCGTGTGAGGTGGTATCTCAATGTGGTTTTGATTTGTATTTCCCTGGTGATGAGTGATGTTCAGCAGCTTTTCATGTGTCTATTGGTCATCTGGATGTCTTCTTTGGAATAGTGTCCATTCATGTTTTCGGCCCATTTCTTCACCGGATTATTTGTTTTTCGGGTGTTGAGTTTGGTAAGTTCTTTATAGATTTTGGATACTAACCCTTTATCTGATATGTCATTTGCAAATATCTTTTCCCATTTCGTAAGTTGCTTTTCAGTTTTGTTGATTGTTTCCATGCATTGCAGAAGCTTTTTATCTTGATGAGGTTCCAATAGTTCATTTTTGCTTTTATTTTCCTTGCCTTGGAGACATGTCAAACAAGAAATTCCTGCAGCTGAGGTCAAAGAGGTTATTGCCTATTTCCTCCTCTAGGGTTTTGATGGTTTTCTGTCTCACATGTAGGTCTTTCATCCATTTTGAGTGTATCTTGTATGATGTAAGAAAGTAGTCAAGTTTCATTCTTCTGCATGTTGCTGCCCAGTTCTCCCAGCGCCATTTGCTAGAGACTTTTTTTTTCCGTTGGATACTCTTTCCCTCTTTGTCAAAGATCAGTTGGCGATACATTTGTGGGTCCAATTCTGGGATCTTTATTCTATCCCATTGGCCTATGTGTCTGCTTTTGTGCCAATACCACACTGTCTTGATGATTATAGCTTTGTAGTAGAGACTAAAGTCTGGGATTGTGATGCCTCCCGCGTTGGTTTTCTTTTTCAATATTACTTTGGCTATTTGGGGTCTTTTGTGGTTCCATACAAATTTTAGGACTGTTTGTTCTAGCTTTGAGAAGAATGCTAGTGCAATTTTGATTGGGCAATTGCACTGAATGTGTAGATTGCTTTGAGAAGTGTTGAGATTTTAACAATATTTATTCTTGCAATCCATGAGCATGGAATATTTTCCCATTTCTTTGTGTCTTCTTCAATATCCTTCATGAGTTTTCTAGAGTTTTCAGCATACAGATCTTTTACATTTTTGGTTAGGTTTATTCCTAGGTGTGTTATGGTTCTTGGTGCAGTTGTAAATGGGATCGATTTCTTGATTTCTCTTTCTGTTGCTTCATTATTGGTGTGTAGAAATGCAGCTGATTTCTGTACATTGATTTTGTATCCTGTGACTTTGCTGAATTCATGTGTATGATCCAGCAGCTTTTTGGTAGAGCCTTTCAGGTTTTCCACGTTAGAGTATCATGTCATGTGTAAAAAGTGAAAGTTTGACTTCTTTGCCAATTTTGATGCCTTTTATTTCATTTTGTTGTCTGATTGCTGAGGCTAGGACTTTCAACACTATGTTAAACAACCATGGGGAGAGTGGACATCCCTGTCGAGTTCCTGATCTCAGGGGAAAAAGCTCTCAGGTTTTCCCCATTGGGGATATTAGTGTTAATATATGGCTTTCATCTATGGCTTTTATGGTGTTAAGGTATGTTCCTTCTATCCCAACTTTCTTGAGGGTTTTTATTAAGAAATCATGCTGAATTTTGTCAAATGCTTTTTCTGCATCTATTGAGAGGATCATATGGTTCTTATCCTTTCTTCTATTAATGTGATGTACCACATTGATTGATTAGCAAGTATTGAACAAGTGCTGTAGGCCAGGAATGAATCCCACTTGATCACGGAGAATAATTCTTTTAATATACTGTTGCATTCAGTTTGCTAGTATCTTGTTGAGAATTTTTGTATCCATGTTCATCAGGGATATCAGCCTGTAATTCTCCTTTTTAGTGGGGTCTTCATCTGGTTTGGGAATCAAGGTAATGTTGGCTTCGTAGAATGAATCTGGAAGCTGTCCTTCCATTCTATTTTTTGGAAGAGCTTGAAAAGGATAGGTGTTAACTCTGCTTTAAATGTCTGGTAGAATTCCCCTGGGAAGCCATCTGGTCCTGGACTCTTATTTGTTAGGAGATTTTTGATAACTGATTCAATTTCTTCACTAGCTCTGTTAAATTTTCTATTTATTCTCATGGAAGAAGTTTTGGTAGCGTGTGGGTGTCTAGGAATTTGTTCATTTCTTCCAGGTTTTCCGGTTTCTTGGCATATAATTTTTCATAGCATTCTCTGATAATTGCTTGTATTTCTGAGGGATTGGTTGTGTATATCCTTTTTCATTTATAATTTTATCTATTTGGGTCCTCTCTCTTTTCTTTTTGAGAAGTCTAGGTAGGGGCTTATCAATTTTTTTTTATTTTTTCAAAAAACCAGCTCTTCATTTCATTGATATGTTCTATGGACTTTTTGGATTCTATATTGTTTATTTCTGCTCTAAACTTTATTATTTCTCTTCTTCTGCTGGCCTTGGGGTTTTTTTGCTGCTCTGCTTCTAGTTCCTTTAGGTGTGCTATTAGATTTTGTATTTTGGGTTTTTCTAGTTTCTTGAGACAGGCCTGGATTGCAATGCATTTTTCTCTTAGGACTGCCTTTGCTGTATCCCAAAGGGTTTGGATGTGTTTTGTTTTCATTTTCATTTGCTTCCATATATTTTTAAGTTTCTTCTTTAATTGCCTGGTTGACCCATTCATTCTTCAGTAGGATGTTCTTTAACCTCCATGCATTTAGAGGTTTTCAAACTTTTTCTTGTGGTTGGTTTCAAGTTTCATAGCATTGTGAACTGAAAATATACATGATATGATCTCAATTCTCTTATATTTATTGAGGGATGTTTTGTGACCCAGTATGTGATCTATCCTGGAGAATGTTCCATGTGCACTTGAAAGGATGTGTAGTCTGCTGCTTTTGGATGAAAAGTTCTGAATATATCTGTCAAGTCCATCTAATCCAGTGTATCATTTAGGGCCATTGTTTCTTTACTGATTTTCTGCCTAGATGATCTGTCCATTGTTGTAAGTGGAATATTAAAGTCACCTATAATTACCACATTCTTATCAATAATATTGCTTATATTTGTGGTTGTTTTATACATTTGGGTGCCTTCAAGTTGGGTACATAAACATTTATAATTGTTAGCTCTTCTTGATGGATAGACCCCATAATTATGATATAATGTCCTTCTTCATCTCTTGTTACAACCTTTAAAGTCTAGTTTGTCTGATATAAGTATGGCTACTCTTGGCATCCAGTAGCATGATAGATGGTTCATCCAGCTTTCTTTTGGCATCCAGTAGCCTGAAAGATGGTTCTCCATCCCCTCATTTTCAATCTGAAGGTGTCCTCAGGTCTAAAATGGGTCTCTTGTAGACAGCATATAGATGGATCTTGTTTTACTATCCATTCTGATACCCTATGTATTTTGATGGCGCATTTAGTCCATTTATATTCAGTGTTATTATTGAAAGATATGGATTTAGTGTCATTGTGTTATTTGTAGGTTTCATGCTTGTGGTAATGTCTCTGGTTCTTTGTGGTCTTCGCAGAATTCCACTCACAGAGTCCCCCTAAGAATATCTTGCAGCTAGTTTAATGGTCATGAACTCCTACAGTTCTTATTTGTCTGGGAAAGTCTTTATCTCCCCTTCTATTCTGAATGACAGCTTTGCTGGATAAAAGATTCTTGGCTGCATATTTTTCCTATTCAGCACATTGAATATTTCCTGCCACTCCCTTCTGGCCTGCCAAGCTTCAGTGGACAGGTCTGCTACTATCTTTATGTGTCTACTCTTCTAGGTTCAGGCCCATTTGTCCCTAGCTGCTTTCAGAATTCTCTATTTATCTTTGTATTTTGCCAGTTTCACTATAATATGTCATGGAGAAGACCTATTCCTGTTACACTGAAGGGATTTCTCTGTGCCTCCTAGATTTGGATGTCTGTTTCCTTCCCTGGATTGGGGAAGTTCTCAGTTATAATTTGTTCAAGTAAACTTTCTGCCCCTTTCTCTCTCTCTTCTTTTTCTTTTGGAACTCCTAAGATACAGATATTATTACATTTCATTGAATCATTTAGTTCTCTAATTCTCCCCTCATGGTCTAGTGTTTTTTTTTTTTATCTCTCTTTTCTTCATAAGCAGATAATTTTTTTTCTTTATATTTTTTTATTTATTTTTTATTTATTTTTTTTAATATATGAAATTTATTGTCAAATTGGTTTCCATACAACACCCAGTGCTCATCCCAAAAGGTACCCTCCTCAATACCCATCCATCACCCACCCTCCCCTCCCTCCCACCCCCCATCAACCCTCAGTTTGTTCTCAGTTTTTAACAGTCTCTTATGCTTTGGCTCTCTCCCACTCTAACCTCTTTTTTTTTTTTTCCTTCCCCTCCCCCATGGGTTCCTGTTAAGTTTCTCAGGATCCACATAAGAGTGAAACCATATGGTATCTGTCTTTCTCTGTATGGCTTATTTCACTTAGCATCACACTCTCCAGTTCCATCCACGTTGCTACAAAAGGCCATATTTCATTCTTTCTCATTGCCACGTAGTATTCCATTGTGTATATAAACCACAATTTCTTTATCCATTCATCAGTTGATGGACATTTAGGCTCTTTCCATAATTTGGCTATTATTGAGAGTGCTGATAAGCAGATAATTTTTAACAACAGTGACTTAACAATATTAGCCTCTGGGGAAAAGAAATTACAGGCACAAGACTGACAGTTTTTGTTGACCATTTAACACAAGATGGACTATGCTGAGCACATAGACAAAAGTGAAATTTTGTTATTAATTATGATAAGCTAAAACCATCAGAAAGATAGTAAAACATCAGAAATAGTCAAATATGTAGCACAAGAGTTCTGTTTTATTTTTTGTATTGTTTTGAAACTATCATGAGCCAGCTTTCAGATAAATATTGTGGAAAATACCTTAATTTCTGAGACAAGTAAAAAATCAAAATAGGAATATATTTTTGTGTATATAAAAATTAGATTAGACTAATGTCACTAAGCCTATTTCAAAAAGATAAAATTCAAGTTCAATCAAGCAAATATTTACTAAAAAATTACCGGGAACTGGATACTATATTTAACCTCTCCATGCTTTAGTTTCTTTATCTGTAAAATGGGGAAAATCATAGTACCCACCTCAAAAGGTTGTCATGAGGATTAAATGAATTAATAAATATAAAACACTTAGAAGAATGTTTTGTAAATAGTGAGCATAAATGTGTTAGCTTTCATTACCACCATCATCATCACACATCATCATCATCATCATCTTCACCATAATCATCACCACCACTGTCGTCATCATCACCACCATCACCATCACCATCATCATCATCACCATCATTACTATCATCGTCATCACCATCATCATCATTAACACTATTCGGTTCCGAGAACTAGAGGATATAGAAAGTTGAGGTAGCCCTGCCCGCCTGGAGTTTGGCATGTTTGTGGGGAAATATGCTAACTACACAAGTAACTATAACCCAAGTCACATGTGGAAAGTACTCTGGAAACCTACTGCAGTACACTCAGATATAGAAACCTGGTTCATTAAGAAAAAATATTATGTAAGAGAGATTGCACCTAATCTTGCTCATTCTGGGTGTTAGAATTTTGACTCTTAGAGTCACAGAGTCTACCCAGTTCAGGTGTCTGACACCCAGAAATACTCTTTAAACTTGGGACTTCATGGGACTAGAAAAAGGACTTGTTTAGAATGAATAAACCTATATCCTGTAATAAGAGCCACACACCCTCACACACAATGAGTCATATGGGTCCATCTCCAAGCCACTATCACTAAAACTTGTGGAAGCCCTTCTCCAGAGTGTTAATTGTCCGCTTGCATTCTCTTCTGCAACATTCAGACAACAGGACGTCTGCATCTTACTTCAGGGCACTCAGGGTTGACCACAGATGATTTCAACTCTTGCTTTTTAACCCATAAATGGCTGCATAATAAATTCCCTGAGCATGTGCTGAGATCCACTGGCCACTGGTCTGTTCCATCTGCAGGATGAGCAGTCACCATCCTAATCACCATGTTCTCTGCCTGCTGTGGCCATAGGGGATGTTGTTAAGCTCCTAGAAGAAGACCATCCATCTTTCTTTCCCCTCTCTTACCGCTCCCTTTTCCCCTTCTTCCTTTCCCTTTCATTCTTAAAATGTCTGCTACATATTACTTCATTTATAAAGCACATATAATTTATAACTTATGAAAAATTAAAAACACAATCTATGCAGTAATGTATTTGTGGTCATGATTTCATAACAGATGTGGCCAACTGTTCCAAATAATGAGACAAAGATGACTCTTTGCTGGCCTTCCAATCACTGTCTTTAAGTCAGCCAAATGGAACAGGACTCCTAGGATAGATGATCTTCAAGGTTAGAAACATGCTAACAAACCTGCGTGTCATAAATAATATTGCATTTACAGAGAGACTTGAAAAAGGTCAGTGCATTTTCTCTGCTCTTTTAAAGCTATTCTCTTTATTTATTAAAGCGTTTGGGTTACAGATTAGCTTTCTGCCTTTATTAATGTCTCTCTTGCCTTGAAACCAAACCTGTGCTTGGAGAAACAACAAACGATTGGCTTACTTTATTGCGTTTTTAAGTACATTTAAAAATCATTTCATCTGCGAATTTGATTACTGTCTTGAAGGAAAACATTTACCAGCCAAGGAGAGGAATCAAGAAGAGACAGAACCTAACGTTCACCAACAAGTGACATTTTCTCACAGGAAAATGTTAGATAAAATTTGAACCTCACCTGTTAAAAAAAATACAATTCATTTTTTTAAGGACTCAGTGCTCTAGAGGCAAAAATGCATGATGAATAATTAACAATAGAAGTTGAAGTGTCCACTTTTTTTTTTTAAGCCATACTTAATAGCATACTTTTTGCAGAAACACCTTGAAAGCAGAAAAGGTGACTCCACTGAGAAGCTAATCCCAGGTTTTTCCTTTCCTGAAACCAAGTGACTCACCCAGCATCTGAGTCATTTAAATCCTGTCCCCACACCCCTGGCCCTGAAGCAGTGAAGGTCAGCCACTCTTTGGGGAAGTGACCTCCCTCCCGGAAGCCTGCCTAACAGTGGGGGAGGAGCCCCACCCTCAGTTTTTTCTTCCTTTTACTAGATGTCTCCTTATGAGCATATTGATTTTTATTTTGAATTTTTTTTGCTCATCATCCTTTCTTCCTCCCTCCCCACTTCCCTTTCTCCTTTCTTTCTTTCAAATTCTCTTCAAATTTCTTCTCTTCAAATTCATAAAATCTATTTAAGTTACACAGTTAATATAAAAATATATTCTCAATGTAGAAAATGCAAAAACAAAACTATATCGAAATTTGCCTTGACCCCAAACCTAACCACAATGTCAGTCTTTCTTTTTAGAAGTGGGCACTGTTTTCAGAGTGGACCCTTCAGCTACACAGCTACATAGCTACATAGTCACAAATGTATGCAGTTGTGTCTGTGAGAATGGGTTAACTAAAAAAGTGTTACACTGTATTCTACAATTTAAAAAAAAATTCTTAATACATTATTGAATCTCAGGTATAAACTCATCTGTAATATATGTAAGGTATACAGAACAGCGGGACAACAAACACTTATGCACCTAACACTCCATTTAAGAAATAGAATCTTACTTTTGATTTGGAAGCTTCTTTAAGCTTGTCCCCTACCTTTATCCTTCACAGGTAACCACTCACATGAGTTTTGTGTTTATCATTCCCTTACCTTTTTGTATAGTTTTTCCATGTATGTTTCATCCCTAAACATTCTGTTCTATAGTTTTTCATGTCTTTCACTTTATGTGAAGGGAATCAAGTGCATATGTGTGGCTGTAGCTCATTCATTTTCATTGTTCTGCAAAGGCTCATTGAATGACTAGACCACCCTCAATGCATACATTTTATTATTGTCTAAAATTTAGACCACTGCTAATTTTTTGTTATATATTTCCTTGGATATATCCCTTGACATACATGTGCAAAAGTATCTAGGGCAGGTAGCTAGGACTGGCCTCTCCAATAGGTATGTACATTTTCAATTTAACAGATAACGTTAAATTGTTTTCCAGATTGATCATACCAATTACACTCCTGCAAGTAGTGTAGAAGTTCTGGTTACTCCGTTTCCTGCCCAACACTTGGGCATTATTGCATTTTTAAACTTTGGGGAATCAGGTGGCTATGAGATAGCACCTCATTGCTTTCATTTTCACTTCCCTGATAGCTCATGTGGATGAACAGCCTATTCACGTTTGGGGTCTATTTTTCTAGATGACTATTTGCCTTTTGGAGTGGGGGTGTGTAGGAATTCTTTATACTGGTGGTTATGTGTATTGCAACCATTTTCTCCTTGTTTTGGCTTATCTTTTAACCTAATTGAAGTTGTGCAATAAACAGATTTCTTAATTTTAGTGTAGTCAAACGTATTAATATTTCCCTCTTAAATTTATCATATTTTGTCTATTTTTGAGAACTCTGCTTCCCCTGAGATTATAAAAGGAGTTTCCTTTCGGTCTTCTATGAATTTATGGTTTTGCCCTTCACATTTAAGTTTTTAATCTACCTACAGTTGTTTTTGTCTGATGAAAAATAAGATTCAATTTTCATTGTTTCCATATGGATAATCACTTGACAGAGCTCCATTTGTTGAAAATTCCACTCTTTTTCTATTGATTTGCAAAGCCAGCTGTGTAGGAACTCAGGTTTTCAGATACATGTGGATATGTTCCGGAGCTTGATATTTTCTTCCATTTTATGTTTCATGTGTAGGTACCACTCAGTCTTAGTTATAGTTATATATTAAGTGCTAATATTTAGTAGGACAAGTCCCCCATCTTGTTCTCCTCTCTCTCAGGAGTCTTGCGTAATTTTGTTTATTCCTTGTTTTAGATTCATCTTGTCAAATCCATTAAGAGGAACCCTAACCTTCTCTCCCTCAGTTGTTGGGATTTTGATTGGAATGCATGAAATCTGTAGATTATGTTGAGGAGAACTGATATGCCTATGTTATTAAGTATACCAATTTTGGACATATAATATAGCACCCTTTATTTTGGTGTGCTTTAACATTTCTCAATAATGTCTCATACATAACATTCATAAAGTTCTACATAACATTCATAAACTCCATAAAGTCCTTTTACATCTTTTGTTGGATTTTTCTATATAGTTTACATTTTAATGCTTTTAAAATGGTATTTTTATTATATGTTACTTTTGTCACTGTAGTATACCATTGGCATACCATTGGTTTTCATCTTGATTTTTTTTTTTTTGGCAAATAAGCTTGTTAAAGTCTTAGTAATTATAAAAAGATATCTATAGAATTCTTTTGAATTCTCTATAGACAATAATATTGTTTAAAAACAATGAGTGTTTTTTTCATAGTCCTTGTAAACATTATTTCTCTTTCTGACCTCATTATATCAGCTAAGACCTCTAGTACAATGTTGAATAAAATGGTGATAATAGGCTATCTTGTCTTTGTGGTTTTAAACAAAATGTGCTTATGGTAATGTTTCACATACTTCCAAGATAAAGAATTAAAATCCACCAGGCTGTGGGAGGAAATCAAATGGAGTACAAACAGACAATTGAGCCTAATGGTAATACAAATGAACAACATAACCATACCGGAAGAGGTGGAGAAAGAATAACCTAATCACTTTGGAAAACAGTATCTTGGTTGTATAGTGTGAGTTTGCTTTATAAAAGAATTGTACCCAAATCTTGTACTCGAGATAGTAAATTTGTTTTTCTCAAGGGCATGTGTTAGAGATTCTGAAGCTCTTTTAGGTGTATTCTAGGATTGAGAAAATAAAATAATGCAGAGTATGGGAGTCAGGTTTCTCAATGTCAGAGAAAGGAGTTACAAGTAAGAAAGGGGGACAGGTTAGGATGAAATTGGGGTGTTGGGTTGGAATCCAAAATACCAGCATGGGCTCACGCTTTTTTAAATACATACAGATATAGATATAGATGAGAAAGGTTGACCTTCTCATCTATAGAAAGGTTGACCACCGCTTACATGTTTTAGACCCTTCTTTTATATTTTATCATATTAAAGACACATTTAATACTCTCTAAATATTAATTATAATATCCTAAATCTTTGCAGATCTATGTTGATTTGTGTGACTCTTCCTCAACGTTTCTGTTTTTGTAAATTTTGTTTATTTATTTTGAGAGAGAGAAGAAGAGAGAGAGAGAGAGAGAGAGAGAGAGAGAGAGAGAGAGAGAGAAAGCAAGTGGGGGAGGGGCAGAGAGAGAGAATTCCAAGCAAGCTCTACACCATCAGCACAGAGCATAATGCAGGGCTCAAACCCACAAACTGTGAGATCATGACCTGAGCTGAAACCAAGAGTCAGACACTTAACCAGATGAACACCCAGGCACCCCAATGTTTTTTGTTTTCAGATAGATAAACAGGTGATTAAATAGATAGAAAGATAGAAAGATAGATTGGGAGAGAGAAAGAGAGGGTGAGAGAAGGAAAGAAAGAAAAAAAGAGAGAGAGATTATTTTAAAATGTGAGCTCATGTTTTTCAGACTTTCATCTGTGGAAGTTCTTTGAAGATGGAGTTGAAGGTGGACTCCTCTGGAGCATTTACACTTGTATCTGCTGGTTGTCTGAGTTCCTTCTCAATTCTGGGTCGCTTGAATTAAAGTTCCTGGCTTGAGGTTTGTTGATTCAACCCAATAGTATGAATTCAGACTGAAAACATGTTAAGTCCAATTGGTGGTTATAAAATATGGGATGAGGGAGGGAAAGTGTTTTTTCTTCCCACTAGTACCCAGACTTGCGACAGGCAACTTCCTTCACTGGAGTCCTGGGAATTGGAGGGAGAGGACACATTTCCGGTTCACCTTTACATTGCAGATTTAGCCATTCAGGTTGCCAGATATAGGCAGAGGCATCCATCCTTCCATCCTTCCTTCCTTCCTTCCTTCCTTCCTTCCTTCCTTCCTTCCTTCTCTCCTTCCTTCCCTCTTTCCTTCCTTCTTTCTTTCCTTATTCCCTTCCTTCCTTTATAGATACCCTGAAAAGCTTGTAAGAAAAAACAAAACTATAATGGTTAAGAACATGGGCCTGCCTAGGTTTGAATCCACGTGGGTTATTTCCCAGCTGTGTAACCATGGGCAAATTATTAAACCTTTAGCCTTCAATGTCCTCATCTGCAAAATGGAGACAATAAGAGTGTGTACTTTATGGAGTTCTAATTAAATGAGATCATGTATATAATGAGCTAGCCCAATTTCTCAACACATAGTAAGTGCTCAGTAATTATTAGTTCAATGGATATAAACTCTACAGTAATAAGGCCGTGCAAACAAAAGATACAGTTTTCTTCGTTTCAGTTGAAGTTATTCCAGCCCCTCACTGAACTCTCTGGTTTGGGTGATAGCCCATAGGGAAGTCCACTTTCTCTTTTGGGTTCGTCTTATGTAGGCATCTGCAGTAGATTGATTTGTTCTGTGCATAGATGATGTCAGTTGTTCCCACTGGCAGGGTTCAACAGAGTCTCTCTGCAGACTGTCCCCACCTGCCTCTTGCATAGGCAGATCTCCGGCTCCCTGAGCCCCTACTGGTCCCTGTTGCTTCATTTTGAGAGGTATCCTGTAAGGACTACTGTCCTCTCCTTAGCTGACTTTCAGGTCCCCATCAGAACGAGGCAAGATTTCCCCTGTCTCTGTCACACCACATGGGAGCTGTCCTCAGAGGGTTTATTCTTACATTCCTCCATTTATATCCCAAAGTACGCCCTGGGCTTTGACTTCCATACAGATAGCCACCCCTCACCCACCCCCCCTCCCCCCGCCCAACCCCATACACAACAAACAAAAGATAAAAGAACATATGCCCTCAACACAAAAGCCTAATTCCCCTGCTTATCACTCAGGGTTCTCATTTTCATTTAGTGTTTAGCTCAGGATTCCTTCACTCTTGCTGGCTCATCAATACAATTTAAAATATTTATCCCTGTATTTGACGCAGAATGTACAATTGTTCTCCGCAGAAGAGTTGTCGCTTTGCTGCCTCTAGCAACACTAACAAAATCTAGCATATGTTGAGGATTTATCTTATGTCAGGACTCTGCTCCATGGATTATGTCATGTAATCCTTACACTAACCCTCGGAGACAGGGATGACTGTTTTTGCTATTTTATCACTAGTTTAAAAGTACTCATATTTGAGGGACCCATCGTAATGTAGTTCAAATGTAAAACAAGTTTAGATAGTGTGATTCTTGGGCATAATTCTCTGTTCAGAATTATCTTCCAAATCAGCATAGGAAAAGCAGTTAAAGAGGAGTTAGGATCCTGACTATTACCTGAGTGATTTAATATTGTGTATTAGCTTGTAAGAATTATTTCATTACTTGGAAGAGAAAGGTGTCCCCTGAATAAGTAACTAGATACAAACATCTCATCTTAGAAGGAGGCATCCAAGGCCCTTTCAAGGCCATCATTATGGAAGACTTTTACATGGGGAAAATGTCTAAGGATGTATGTGCCTGGCAAAGTGAAAGCTTTGGCCCCAAAATTGTGTCTGTTATTTTTGCCAGTTAAGGTTTGATAGAAAGCTCCATAGATATTTTGCTTCACCATATTTAGAGCGATAGATTGAAATGAAAAATTATTAAAAATTCATTAAAATTATTTTGGCACTTAAAAATATGCCTGAAAAACATAGCAAAACAAACAAATATATCCCCAAGGATTCTATAAAATAGTAAGAATAAATAATCCTTTCAGCAGACACACCAAATTGAATAGTGTAACACGCATTGTTCTATTTGTTTAGGGTTGTTTTCCATAGAACCTTATTCTAAAAAACAAAATTTTCAAGCAAACTATGACATATTCACTTGGTTTCTTATTGCTTATGGTATTTTGAGTCCAGCTATGATTTGACAAATTTTTAGACTCCACGAAGAGATTTTTAAACATTCTCAAAATCTTCATTGGGATAAAGCTGTTCTTAATTTATCGGCAACATGTCACAGGGGTAAAACATGTCTTGCTTTTCCAGCAGTCATATTTTCTATTTAGTAAAAGCTGCATCTAGTGCACATGCTTTGGCAGGGCAGTTTACATTTTTAGGTGCTTAATCATTATAATATGTATCTATCCCACATTGGGATGAATATGTTTTAGCTCCAGGATAAAACAACATTTTAACTTCCATTTCTCCCCTATTTTATTTAATGTTCCTGTTACAGTCAACAGAATAGAGACTTTCTCTTGAGAAAAAATAATTCACCCATGGAATTTGTCAGAGGAGATGAAAAACACATACACATATGACTGTACCTACTCATGTATGAAATTAGAAAGTGACCAATAACACTAAGTGCACACATCGTGAATAATGTGCTTTTCCACATTGCTTTCATTTGAGTGAAAACTGGCCACCCAGAGGACCTGATGACTAGCTAAAGAGATAGTTCCGTTTATGAAGGTGTGGAACACCAGCACTTGGAAGACAGTAAGACTTTTGATTTAAAATTTTTTTTTTCCAACGTTTATTTATTTTTAAGACAGAGAGAGACAGAGCATGAACGGGGGAGGGGCAGAGAGAGAGGGAGACACAGAATCGGAAACAGGCTCCAGGCTCTGAGCCATCAGCCCAGAGCCTGACGCGGGGCTCGAACTCCCGGACCGCGAAATCGTGACCTGGCTGAAGTCGGACGCTTAACCGACTGCGCCACCCAGGCGCCCCAAGACTTTTGATTTAAATGCCTTTGCTATTAACAAGTCAAATGAAGTTTAATGTGATGTCATTTGGAACCCTTGTTCATATTCTGCATTTGGCACAGCCTAGGTTATCTGTCAAATGGTGTGATGGAGCCACCTGAAATCCTTTTGGGAACAAGTCACAGTGTAAGTATGTGCGCACGCGCGCGCGCGCACACACACACACACACACACACACACACACACACACACATTGTTATATGACATGCTTGCATCTGAATCCAGAAAGGCAGGAGGTTTGATGAAGTACAACCAAAGTAATTTTTTTCAATTAGAAGTTTTATATTTTGATGGGCACCTGGGTAGCTCAGTCGCTTAAGCATCCGACTTCAGCTCAGGTCATGATCTCGTGTTTTGTGAGTTTGAGCCCTGTGTTGAGCACTCTGGGCTGACAGCTCAGAACCTGGAGCCTGCTTTGGATTCTCTGTCTCCCTCTCCCTCTGCCGCTTCCCCACTCATGCTTGCTTGCTCTCTCTCTCTCTCTCAAAAATAAATAAGAACATTAAAAAAAATAAAAAGAAATGTGATTTCTTGGGGCACCTGGGTGGCTCAGTCAGTTAAGTGTCTGACTCTTGATATCGGCTCAGGACATGATCTCATGGTTCATGAGTATGAACCCCACATTGGACTCTGTGCTGACAGCATGGAGTCTGCTTGGGATTCTCTCTCCCTCTCTCTGCCCTTCGCCCACTTGCTCTCTCTCTCTCACAATAAATAAAATAAAAATAGACTTTAAAGGAAAAAAAATGTGACTACTTGCACTTCATTGGCCTCTCAGTCTTTTAAGATTTGCTACAATAAGAATGCCCATGTTCACATGTGTGATCGACTCATTTTTCCCTTATGTATGCTGGAGAAGTTTCCCTCAGTTGGAGAGGGGAAAAATAAAACCTTTTTCCTTTCATCTCCAGGATGCTACCCAGGAAAAGAGCCTGTGCTTTCAGACAGAATGACAACTTTGTCATCATTTGGTGGCTGTTGGCTTCAGTTTAGTTCCTATGATAGGCTAAAATTGCTCAGTGCAGGACTGAACCATAAGTCTATTACGAGAACAACACGAAACCAAATCTACATTCAGAAAGCCTTGCTGAAAAGATTGCTTGTTACTTGTTTTCATGGGATGACATCCAGGCCTTCAGAAAGAACTCTGGGGGAACTTTATGCCAGGGCAATCCAAAAAGTCGCACGTGCATCTTAGCCGTTGCTATGGAGATGCTAAGGGAGTCTTGACAGTCCAGTCTTCAATAGATGGCTGCCAGTGAGTTCTCCCAAAAGGTGAGGGCTAATATAAGAAAGGAATGCAAATTCTCTTTGGGGAAAAGAAAAGGTGTGGAATTGTGTTTAGCATAGAGAATGCTTGAGTGGTTGTAACCTGCTTCTCACAGGAGAATAGGAGTCCAGAAGTTAGCAATGCAAATCAAATCTGGCTTTTCAGATTAGCTCAGGAGCAGTCATTTAAAAGAGAAGCAGAGAGAAGGTTGGGAGAGGGGATGCAGAAGAGAGAAAGAGACAGAGGAACACCGATGTTTTAGTAAAGAAGGCAACCCCCTCCCCAGGCAGTAGACAGACAAGGGTTTTGATACAATGTGAAATCACAGAGCCTAGAGCTATACAGATGTATAGGGGTTGTTGCTAAGGTCTGAGAGATGTTGCTAAGGATTTCTTGTTTTGAAGCCGTAAAGAAGGAAAAAAAGGAATCCTAATACTTAAGGATTAGTGAGATAGGTACCAAGTTCTGGCTTAGACCAGAGATTCTCAAGTGGTAATGTGCGTACTTCCCTGGAGAAAGAATCAAGAGTTTTAGTTCAGGTAGTTCATGAAGTGACTTCAAAATCCTTCAATGATATGCTATTGCTTTAGAAATAAAATGCACTTTCTATCATGGCCCCCAGGGCTGAGCACGAGCTGGTTCCAACTTTCCCCCCAGCCTCATATCTTTCCCTCCCCTCTCAGTGACAGCCTGGAATGAACCTCGCTGTTCATCTTCCTCCCGGACTCCATCTTGCTGCCTCTGCCTAAAACACACGTGCTGTGGCACCCTCATCACTGGGTCTGCACTAGTCACCTTTCCCAGAAGCCTCCCCTCCCCTCAGGGGCCTCCCTGATGACTCACTTTCTCATCACTTGGTGTTATAACCTGCAATTATTTGGTTTATTCATCAGTTTGTTTATGCATCTTTCCCCACTAGAATGGTTATCCATTCAAATGGTTAGTCATTCAAGCAATATTTCCTGAGCCTACCATGTGCCTAGAACAGCATGTACTTTTAGAGTTTATCAGTGAACAAAACAGATTCCCATCCTTGGGAACTTTATTGAGAGAGGGGAAAGCACAATATATAAGCGAAGCATCTAGTATGTCAGATGGTGACATTTGCAAACTGTAGAGCAGGGAAGGCCCAGCAGAGGGTGGGAGAAGGGGCTGTAATTTGGGTAGACTTTGTCCCTTATGGGACAAAGTGGGAAGGGGAGGGGCGGGGGGGAGGGAGGAGCAAAAGCAATAACCCAATACAGGAGTCTTTCCAAATTTCCACCACACCTGTAATCACAGTCAGGTCCTACAGATTTGCTGGAAGGGAAAAAGTTAAAAAGCACTGCCTTAAACTTCATTGTTCTTAAACTCCTCTGCACCTTCCTGAAATACAATGATATATTGGATTTATATAGTTCAGTATTTTCTTGATTGTATGGTGGAATTGATGGCAAAGTGCACCAGACAACATAATATAAAAAGTTGATGTCAAATCTAAGATGCGTCTTAAGAGACGTTGCAATAAGAAAATGTTGACCTTTTTTAAAATTTTTTTTAATCTTCATTTATTTTTGAGAGAGAGAGAGAGACAGAGTGCGAGCAGGGGAGGAAAAGAGAGAGGGAGACACAGAATCCGAAGCAGGCTCCAGGCTCTGAGCTGTCAGCACAGAACCCAGTGCGGGGCTTGAACTCACAAACTGTGAGATCATGACCTGAGCAGAAGTCAAACCCTTACCTGACTGAGCCACCCAGGCGCCCCATAAAAATGTTGATCTTTTAATCAAGGAACTATTTTAATTATATCGTTACAGGAGATGAGTGGAGAAACCATGAATTTCATTTGGATTTTAGCCAAAGCCCTTGGCTTGTAATTCAATACACCAGAAACTCTTGTTGCCCTGCAGGCAGTAAGCCATCATTAGAGGGAAAAGTGCCGAAGGAGATGGCCCTGGTGCTAGAGAGTGCTAATAGCTGAAGTTGAGGCTTCCAAGGTACTACCAACCAGCCTAACAATGCTCTACAGGATCCCTACTACTACGACATAACGTGAGGGGAATTTTAGATACTAAATCACAAAGAGGAACTTAAAGAGGGAGTGAAGCTTATTATAGAAAAACTCCCATCTGTTTTCATTTAATGTGTCCTTTTTGCTTTTAAAACCGGTGTGATAATCTCCAGAAATGTGCATGATAAGTAAGCCAGTAACTGGCTCTCCCTTCCTACCCAAATGCCACCCTAACAATGAAGTGGCTGGTTTGCTCCTGGAGTAACACGCTTTGTCCGCCTGGACAAGAAGCAAACAGACCACAAAATGTACCCGCAACATGGCAGTATTGAAAAATCCAATGTTTATTCCTCAGGGTCAAAATTGTTGTGATAAGCTTTAAGAGAACGCTCACATAGTTTGTTGTTGTTCTGCAACTTAGTTATATTGAATACTGCTTTTAATATGACATTGGTCCTGGCCTCGAGGTGTTTCGTTGTGATGGAAGTCAGCCTGTACTTCCTTTGGACTTTTTAATTATTCAGGCCAAATGGAGAAGGCTATTAATTATTCAATTAATCTCTCTCTGTGGTAAAATGCTCTTTGGATCCTTATTATGCATTTAGCTACCTAGTTAGACATAATTAGCCAAATAAATAATAACTCTTTGTTTTTTAGGAACCATTCATGCATAACCTTGGTTTCAAGAACAGATTTCTAAATATAATATTATTATTCGCAGCAACACTGCTAACCTCACAGTCTGAGAGCGCACTCATCAGGTGTGACCGGAGATACTCTTTTGCAGACTTACACAGGCTGAAAGGGGGCCCACCCTATTCCCAACCCCAGCAAAGCTTCCATATTTTTCCACCTACCCAATCAATAATGCTTTAATAACTTAGGTGGTTGTTATAAATCATCTATGACACGTCCAAAATATTTTATTGTAGAGCCAAAACAGCATCATCCCTGAACATGCATCGCACCATTCTCCAAGGCCATTGCTGGGGGGCGGGGGGCAGGGATCTGACTACATCTCGCTGGTTCACAGAGTTTGCTCCCTGCCCTGCTGCCTACTGGAGGCTGCAGTGCACAAGCCAGAGACTGTGTGGGAGATATAGGCCAGGGTCCGGCCTCCATCCCCTGCGAGACAAGTTCTGAGACACATTTCCTAAGGCTCTTCAGAAGATTCAGGCTGGACAGCGCTTCAGTAGCCGTGGTGGAAACCCTTGGAGAACGTGTTCTTGCCTTAGTGGTTCTCTCCTTCCCTGCTTGGAGCCCCTCGTACCACCCCCCAGTCCCATGGCATCACCTATCCATGTGCAAACCTTTGTCTCAGGCTCTGCTCTGTGGAGGAATCCAGGCAGCTCAACACTGTATAGTTTGTCTTTCTACAGGAACAAATATTTCATTTTTTCCTCAAAGCCGAAACAGATACAATTCTGATAGAAAATCCCTAACTCTAGTAAAATGCTAGGAACAGCCGGTAAGAATCAGAAAAGAGGGGTCTAAGGGCAAACCTGGGCCTTCAGTTGTCTGTAAATATGCATGGGGTCTCTGCTAACACGGGGCTTTCAGCCGTGTTGCACGAGGGTGCCCAGGGGATTGCAAGCAGGTGCCTGCCTAGTCACCCTCTACCAGACAGCTCTGCAGAGGAAACACTGAGAGGGCAGGGAGTCAGACGCCTAGGTTCCAGTTTCAGTTCTAAGTTATGTGAGCTTATTATTGTTACCTGTATCAGATATTGTGCTCTAATAAAATAATGATTCCCATCTTGTAATAATTAAAGCAGTCACAGGGCTTTGTATGGGTGAGGTCCCGCCAGGCTGGGAAGCTGCTGTGTTAGCCCATTGGGGTTGGGGCTTCGGTGAGAACCAGCTTTCTACACCGCAATGTTCCAGCACTCCAGGCCCCCGCAGCATCTCCGCCTCTGTAAAGGCGGCCAGGAGGGGGAAGCAGGCGGCTGGGCTGGCCTGACCGTCCCCCCAGGAGCCAGTAGGTGGTGCTGGGGCAGCACGGTCCCCGGGCTAAACTGGAGTTTAGCACTTCCTAGGTAGGAGAAATGAAACATGATTGCTCTTAGACAATAAGCAGGAAGTGAGTTTCATAATCTTTTGCATTTTGCAACTAAAATCTCATTTGTCTTGAATTCATTTCTGAATTTATTCGTCCCCAAAGTTCAAAATAGTTTCAAGGTTCTTTGAAAACCTATTAAGCCAGAGGCCTTGTGTTGCTTACCTTTGTGTGGTGGAGACCTACCAACTTAGTAGAAGCTCTAGAAATGCTTCTGAAATAAGCAAAGCATCTACATAGGTGAATCATTTATAGATGAGCAAGCCAAGATTCTGGGGGCAAAGGGGCTTGTTCAGGGCCACACTAACAACCTTTGATCAGCTCCAGACTTGACTCAGGGCCGTAAGAAATCCATGCTGTTGCTCCACACCACCTGGCTGCCGATTCTGAGAAGCACTGGATTAGTCTTATTACTTTATTATTGTTTACAAAACACTTTGGGAAGTTTTTTTTTTTTTTTTTAATTTTTTTTTCAACGTTTTTTATTTATTTTTTTTGGGACAGAGAGAGACAGAGCATGAACGAGGGAGGGGCAGAGAGAGAGAGGGAGACACAGCATCGGAAACAGGCTCCAGGCTCCGAGCCATCAGCCCAGAGCCTGACGCGGGGCTCGAACTCACGGAGCGCGAGATCGTGACCTGGCTGAAGTCGGACGCTTAACCGACTGCGCCACCCAGGCGCCCCATTAGGGAAGTTTTTTAAGCATATGAATTTAATATATAAATCAATGAGAAATTTGGACTCGACTCCATGCACAGGGAAATGTACCTTACAGGCATATCTATTAACACATATGTAGGATATTTAATTAAAAAAGAAATCTTTGTGTCAAGGTTCAAAAACTTCAATTTCCATCTATTTCAAATTATTCAGTGTGGCATCATT
The DNA here is from genome assembly GCF_007474595.2 of Lynx canadensis. Lineage (NCBI taxonomy): Eukaryota > Metazoa > Chordata > Mammalia > Carnivora > Felidae > Lynx > Lynx canadensis. Next base: position 56,780,784 of record NC_044314.2, on the reverse strand, counting down.
ATACACAGCAGGGGAATTGTAGCATAGTAAAACTTCATTTATCCAACATTAGTGGGGGTACAATAAGCTAATTAAAAATATGAAGTCACCAAATTCTACTTTTATAGTCCTCAAAACATTTTTGGAAAATGCTAACCATTTTGGATGGATAGCTTTCCTTTTTTGTTGTTTTGTTTTGTTTATTTTTGAGAGAGACAGACAGAGAGACAGGGCACGAACAGGGGAGGGGCACAGAGGATCCAAAGTGGGCTCTGTGCTGACAGCAGTGAGCTCAAACGCATGAACTGTGAGATCATGACCTGAGACGAAGCAAGATGCCTAACCAGCTGAGCCATCCAGGTGCCCCGGATGGATAACTTTCTTAAATATACTACATATTTCCTGCCAGGGAAAATATGGCATATAATCTAAGTGATTCTTTGTGGCTGAGAGTCCCCACTGAACTTAAGTTGGGGCGACAGAGGTCATGTTTGACAACTGGCCCCATTTGCTGTGACAATAAAGGACTCCGGGCAATCTTACTCATTTTAGTTCTTGTTTCTGCGCGTTGGGGTTTCTTATCTGCTCTTCACTACCACCATGTCTGCTCTGCTTCTCGCTGCTGTAGCTCTAATGGCTTTCTCCACACTGCCCAAAGCCACACACACACACACACACACACACACACACACACACACGCTTCCAATTTGTTGTGGGTTGGAAAATAATTGTCTGTAAAACTAAAATGAAAGAAAAACCCTGAGACTGTTGCCTTGCATTAGAACACAGTACAAGAAATATTGATATGATTGTTGAACATGCATGGCCTTTGTGTGAGTATGAGTTCTGCACCCAATTCCAATGGTGGTGGTGGTGGGGGTTCCCCATACCACCAAGCACTCGATGCTCAGACACCAGCTGGGTGTCCCACAATTTAATTCTGACATCATCTATCTGGACACAGCATCAGACCCCTCAGGTTAAGGGCTCAGTACTATAAGACCACCTCCTCCACACACACACTTCGGACGTTAGCTGCAAGCCCAGGTTATCACCTGTGCTTCTGACCCACTGGTTATAGATGAAAGGCTCCAGTGCCCCTTCCTTAGGTGTGCTTAATTTGATAGAGTGGCTCACAGAATTCAGAGAAACATTGTACTTACTAGATTACCAGTTTATCAGAAAAGGATGGAACTCAGGAACATCAAGGCAGAAGAGATACACAAAGCAAGGCAATGGTGTGGAGCTCCCATGCCACATCCCCAAGGAGCCAACTCTCCGCATGTTTAGCAACCCAGAAGCCCTTCAAACCTTGTCCTTTCATGGTTTAATGGAGGCCTCACTACATAGGCATGATTGATAGAATCACTGGCCTTAGGTGGTGGAATTCGATCGCCAGCCCCTCCCCCCCTCCCTGGAGCTCATGAGGGAGAGACTGAAAGTTCCAAGCCTCCAATCACCAGTCCCCATCCTTAGGGGCTTTCCAAAAGTCACCTCACTAATATAAACTCAGGTGTAGTTGAAAAGGGTTTGTTAAATAAATATCAAGACAACTTTATGGTTCTTAACACTTAGGAAATTCCAAGGGTTTTAAGAACACTGCCAGAAATGAGGAAGAAGACCAGACATATATTGCTTATTATAAGTCACAATATCGCAAAGTAACTGCTTTGGAGTATTCAGGCTTTGGGGCTATGTTCTATGTTCTAAGCTTGCTGAACAGCTTCCAGTTTGGGGGGGGAGTTGGTTTCACTCTTCTCATTTATTATGTTTCATGTGCTTGGCATATCCACTTAGCTCATTTTTTACTTTGGTGAGTTCTTGCCTAAACATTTGTAAAACGCAACACTCCAGTGTAGAGACAGCTTAAATACCAGTAACAACTGTGTGAGTTTTAAGAGCATAAGAGAAGTAAAGTCTGACAATTTTCAGAGAAAAGAAACCAAAGCAATATTTACTTGCCACAGTCCGGGAGAAAAGCCAGTATTTGGGGGGTAGCTATCTCCAGAGCCTCAATTTTAGAGAAGGAGCTGGGAGTCAAGGTTGCTGGCTGAGGACAGGATGTTCTAAAAGTATCCATACTTTCAGGAATGATGAATAAATGGATGGCCAGACTCCAAACACCTTATTTCTGAGCAGGCCTTTTCTTTGTCTGAAGCCCTATTTGGCTGTTCTATAATTACTGGTTCTTTTATCTTAATTGTGGAACCGTGTCTAGTCCTTTTTTATTGTGGGACATGTCACATCCTCGGCTCAGTTGCAAAAATTTCCATTTAAAAACAGCCCTATTATTAATGATATTATTCAACCAAAAATGCTAAATTGAATATTGTCTATACTGCCCTTAATTTTAAATACTCCAGGGAATATAAAAATCTTTGGAATAACATGATTTCAATACCATACACTTAGCTTCTTTGGTCCTTCACTGACTGGTTTTCATCCAACCTCTCCTTCGATTATTTTCCTTTGGCGTCTTGGCTTTTCCCCCCTCTACCCTCCGCATGAAGAGTTTCCCCAAAGCATGGCCTCTGGCCCTCTGCCTTCCCTGCTCATGGCCTCTTCAGAAGCACACCTCCATGTTCACGATTCCACTAACAGCCCATCCACAAAACTCACAAATGTACCTCCCATACCAGCCACCCCGTCTCCCCATCCTTTTAAGGGCAATGCAATTTTCCCAGTCACCTTGCCTTGAAATCTGGAGTTATCTTTGACTCTGTTAACTCTTTCAGTGGCCTTAAAATATTAGGCAAACAGCTTTACATTAATTTCTCCTTCAAAATGTCTCTAAATCTTATATTCTTCGCTACACTTGTCCCCGTTCCCCTGCACATAGCCTCTGGATAGTTGTGCTTGCCTTCTGAATGATCTGATTTCAATTTTTCTTTCCTTTAATCTCAACTGCGTATCATCACCAAACTAACTTTTTAAATATACTGTTTTTAATTATATTACTTCCCTATTTAATAATCCCTGTTGGTTCCTTTTTTTTTTTTTTTTTTTTTTTTTAACTTACCACATTGATTATGAATTCCTCTGGCTGCCTTGCCAGACTGTCTCTATTAGCTGGGTATGGGCTCCAGGGTCAGCAGACACAGTTTCATATCCATCTCTGTCACTTGCTACCTGTAAAATAGGGATAACCATACCTGCCTCAGAGAATTTTTTGAAAATTAAATACGATTTGCAACATCAAGAACAGAACTTGAAAGATAGTAAATGTTTCTTTAGAAATATGTGCCATTTCCCACACAATTTGTTTCTTGATGAGATTGAAATAGTTACATTATCAACACTGGAACAAACCAGGCAGAACACTTGTGAAGTGTGCTTGATGAATGGATACATGGGGCTGGGAATGTTCATATGAGTAACTATTTTGGAGATGGCAGGATTTCAGAGATGACAAGTTTCACATTAAGACGGTGGTCATGGGTGGCTGAGATGGCAGTGAGTGGGGAGGTCACTGGTGAGGAAGACTGTGATCCAGGATGACTACATTGATGAGACTATTATGGTCCAAACCCAGGGGTTAGTGTAAGCATCACAAATTGCAGGTATACCAGATGTTGTGAGCCTTCTAAATTGATGCGGTGTGAGGTCATAACATTGCCAATGATCCGTTCTAGACAAACATTCTTAAATTCGATCCATTAAGTCTTTAGACATAGTTTCCATTTAGATATAATTTAGACAGACTTTCCAGAAAACACAGAAATGGCAACCGTGTAATGCAAGGCTCAGATCTCCTTGCTGTTGGTGGTGTGGTTGACTGAGGACCTCTGGATCCACACCTGCATGGCTGCCTTCCTTCCCTCGCTTCCCACCTGTCAATAGCTGAGAGCTTCCCGGGTCTTAGTAAAAGCCATTCCTGTGAGATGCAGGAGTTCTCTGGCCTACAACTTTTGGATAAGCTCAGATGGAACTTTCTCAGCAATGCACTGTAGGCTGTGATTATACTTTCCAATTCCTTTCTTCCCCTTCTCCTTCATGAGACTCAGACCTGCATCATGGTCTGACCACTCACCACCTTTACCTACTCCCTCCCATTTATAATTCAAAGACACATCCCTTGATAAATATTTTGCACATCTAATCCCATTTTGACATTTGCTTCTCACAGGACCAAAACCAATTCTAATGGTGCCAGGAGTCTTTCAAAAAATGGACAGTAAGATTGGGCTTAGAGACTGGCTCATTTATCTCTTAGTGGATAAAGAGAATGTCATTCTGAGGGCTATATGAGATTAAGCTAGTCCCTGACTCAAAGAGGGCTCAATTACTAAAGATTTTATTGGTGGTACCCTGGGGAAACTGCCTTGTAGGTTGTGTTATTCAGGTATTTGAAAAATATGGAGGGAACAATGCCTACAAGGATGGCAGAGTTGGCTGGCTACTGCTAAGTTGTATTGCTGCCCTGCAGAAGGACAATGGGAGACTGAGGGCCATTAGCAGTCTAAGTGTAAGAGGCAGATGGCCTCTTCAGTAGCTGACAAAGAGGCCCTTGTCTCCTGCAGCAGAAGAGTGGACACAGCTGTGTAACAGACACAGGCCTGATAGAGTGACAGAGCTCCAGAGATGTTTAAATTGTACAGCCAAAGTCTGGTTATGCTAAGGGCAGTGATGGTGGTATGCTGGACCCAGTTCTTTCTAGTTCTCAAGGACCAATTGCTAGTGTCTCTTCAGAGCTTCATGTCCAATGGTATCATATTCATAGTCTAAAATCAGCTGCTGTGGGATACTTATACCCTGGAAATCAACAAATACTAAGATTCAGGGAGATTTCCTCCTCCTTTTCTGAGAGCTAGTTGTTAAATGCTTACTAACACACCACTAGTCAGGGCGTTGACTGGTAAAGCCTGGGATTCTGAAACATGGAATGGAAACATGTGGATGCAAATTCCAGAAAATTATGGCTCTGCAGACCATCTGGACCCTCAGAACCTGCAGAGAGGGCCCCTCCTTCACTAGGAAGAGTTGGAGCTTCCCTGTGCTCAAAGATGCTACAGAGCTCTCTCCTCCACAAAACAATAGGTACTGCTTCTACTTCCTCTTCTAGACTTCAGGCCTATAATTAAATCCTAGCAAAACCTGTCTGGGAATGTATTAGACTTGATAAGGGAAGAAAGAGAATATATATGGAAGGCGTTGCAAGCATTACCTAGAACACCCTGACATGAGCTAGGGTGTATCCCTATCACTGGATTTTGAAGATGTTTGATCAAGAGGAACAGAATATAAGACTGGACAAGCAAGAATCTATTTGATTTGGGGACACAGGATTTAAAACCCTGGCAAGGACCCTAGGGAGGGTTGCTATATTAAATAAAAGTATGTTTAATACAATATTTGAGACATATTTTTGCTGCAACATACTTGTTTATCTGAAAGTCAAATTTTAAAATAAAAAAAATTTTTAATGTTTTCATTTATTTTTGAGACAGAGAGAGACAGAGCATGAGCAGGGGAGGGGCAGAGAGAGAGGCAGACACAGAATCTGAAGCAAGCTCCAGGCTCCGAGCTGTTAGCACAGAGCCCGACGCGGGGCTTGAACTCACAGACTGTGAGATCATGACCTGAGCTGAAGTAGGATGCCCAACTGACTGAGCCACCCAGGAGCCTCTGAAAGTCAAATTTAAGTGGTAACCCTAACCCCAAGGGATGGGCAAACTTGCTGCCCAGGGAGCTCTTTGGAGTCCAGAGAAAGTGATGGCCAACCCTAAGTGAAGTGAAATGCCTGAGTTGTCGTGGCAGGAGGTGGGAGAAGTAAAGAAGCTGAGGGAAGTGGACATGCTGGAAGGCATATGTTATGAGGCCAGCAGTCCCCCAGGGGGTTATGTTCGACAGGAGGACCCCAATGACACTCCATCCTTTGAAGCCACTGGCAATGCCCTGATGACAAGAGCAGTGGCATCGCTAGGAAGTTCAGAGGTGCTCCTCGGGTGGCTGGGGTGATGGCAGGAGAGGCAGGCCCAGAGCTGAGCTCATGAGTCCCCATGGGGATGATGGAGTCCCAGAGAAACAAAGGCCAGGATGCCGTCTAATGGATAGTAGGCTGCAAGGGGACTTGTGGACATGTTGGCATAAGATGGCTAGGGGACCCAGTATTTGCACTCTTGGATACATTCATAAAAGTAGCCAAACAGACATACACAAGAATAATTGTATCGGGGTGCCTGGGTGGCTCAGTCAGTTCAGCGTCAGACTCTTGGTTTCAGCTCGTCATAATCCCAGGGTGGTGGGATTGAGCCCCAACGTCTGTCTCTGCACTGAGTGTGGAGCCTGCTTGAGATTCTCTGTCTTTCCCTCTCTCTCTGCTCCTCCCCTGCTCATGCATGCTCTCTAAATAAATAAATAAATAAATAAATAAATAAATAAATAAAAATAGTAACGATAACATTTTTCTAACAGAATAATGCAAAAAGCCTAAAGATTCAGGGCTAGTTAAATAAATTATACATTCAGTCCTAGAATGGACTCATTAAACGGGATTAGCTTGAATTCTATGTATTGATGGGAAGATCTCCACAATGCAGTGCTAAGTGAAAGCAATAAGCCGTGAGAGAGTATTAATGTGTATATTCTCTTTGAGACAATTCGTCAAACTGATGGGTGCACTTTTCTGTATGTATCTATATACTACTTCAGAAAATGTATACTAACAAACTGAAACTATGAAAAGCATGATCTCATTTTACAAAAACAATCATGTAGATGAGCAGACTTTCATGTGTGCATGTGAGATGTTTGCTCGCTCTTATGTGTTTATATGTGTACATGCTTTGTAAAGATGCAAGTATGAGTCTATTTGTGTACATGTATACATGTACAGGGACACATATATGTGCAGGTGGATGACTGGGGGGGCTGGGTTCTGGGGTATACCCAATTTGAATTTTTGGCCAACCACTTCTATTCTTTTTCTATTAAGAATTAAATTTTATAAATCTCAAAAAAAAAAAAAAGTAGAAGAAGAAGAAGAATGGAGAACTATGGTCAAGAATTGGCATTAGAGGAATATGAAGGGGCACTATATTCTGACTCTCAACCTTTAGTCTGAGAGCCTAAACAGCCTCTGCTTGGGCGAACTGAAGGAGGTTACTGCCCACAGAGGACAGACAGACTTCAATTATTGCAAAGTGGTGGAGGGAATGTTTAGAGAAGGAGGGGAGGAGTCTGTTGATCCTTGAGTGGGAGTTCCATAAAGCATAAGGACTGTGCTGGGAGGATATGGGGTGCAGTGAAGCATTCACTCAGCAGAAAGAATATACAGGGTAGGTTAGGGATGAGAATCTTGGGGAAACCAGAGATGTATAAGGGCTGTGCTTTGGGAAGTAACTGAAATCACCTGAGTAGGGGGTGTCTAATTCTGGTAGGTACCCTTTGCAAGGGCTTTGGCTCTAACTCCGTGAGTTAGGTGAAATGATATCTTACAAAGGTCATTCTAGGTTCTTTGGTTGGCAACTCCCCATTTCACCCTCCTTCCTTTAGCCCCTGGCAGCCACCATTCTACTCTCTGAGTTTTGTAGATACATCATATAGGTGGAATTATGCACTTTTGTCCTGTGACTAGCTTATTTCCCTTAGCATAATGTCCTTACGTTGTTACATTCTGTAGGATTTCTTTCTTTTTAAGGCTGAATAATACTCTATTGTGTGTATCAGCCAAATTTTCTTTATCCATTCATCTGTTGAACATTTGGGTTGTTCCCACATCTTGACGATTGTGGCTAGTTCTGTGATGATCATTGGAATGCTAATATCTCTTTTAAATTCTAATTTCTGTTTTGTTTTGTTTTTTTTTTTTAGTAAACACTCAGATGTAGGATTGATGGATCATATGGTAGTTCTATTTCTAATATTTTGAGGAATCTCCATATGGTTTTCTACAACAGCTGCACCATTTTACGTCCCCACCACAGTGGAAATTTCCATGTCTCCACATCCTCGTAAACAGAGACCTGCTATATATACCACTTTTTCTTTGTAATTAAGACTACTGAAAGGAAAATGTAAAGAAAAATTAAGAGGTTAGATCTCATGTTAAGTGCTCTCACTACAATAACATTTTTAAAAGGTTTTTTTTTTTTTTTTTTTTTTTTTTTTTTTTTAAGGATCATTCTGGCTGTATTGAGAATAGACAAAGGAGACAAAGAGGAAGAGAGATCATTTAGGACTCTATTGCAGGGGGAAAGACAGGTGATAGGCTTTGACCATGGTGGTAGCAGTGCAGGTGGTGATAACTGTTAAGATTCTGGAGATATTCTGTTGATACAATTAGATTTCATGACAGATTGTGACTTTGGGATATTTTGCTTGAGCAATTAAAAGGGTACAGTTGCCATCCACAAAGGGAATCATCAACAGTGATGGGGAAGTTTCCTGAAGCAGCATATGTAGAAAGAGATCATGGAGTTCAGTGTAGGACAGGATACATTTGAGAAGTCAAGTAGACCTTTCAAATATCAGGAAGAATTCAACAGAGAGTTCTTTTTTTTTTTTTAAGTTTATTTATTTATTTTGAGAGAGAGAGAGTGCAAGCAGGGGAGGGGGGGGAGAGAGAGAGAGAGAGAGAGAGAGAGAGAGAGAGAGAGAGAGAATCCCAAGCAGGCTCTGTACTGTCAGTGCAGAGCCCATTGTGGGACTTGAACCCATGAACTGTGAGATCATGACCAGAGCTGAAATCGAGTTGGACACTTAACCAACTGCAGCACCCAGGCGCCCCAAGAGAGAGTTCTAAAGTCATACGAATAAATGAGATCCCCAAAGGATGAGTGCAGACAGAGAAGTGGGTCAAGTAATGGGCTCTGGAAAACGTGACCAACCTTCCCAGTTTGCTTGAGATGGAGTCAGTTCCTGAATAAGAGACTTCCGGGTTTTTTTTTTTTAACATTTTATTTAGTTTTTGAGGGACCACAAGCAGGGGTGGGGTGTGGGGGGGCAGACAGAGGATCCAAAGCAGGCTCCACACTGACAGGCTGACAGCAGCGAGCCTAATGCAGGGCTCAAATTTACGAACTGTAAGATCATGACCTGAGCTGAGGTTGGATGCTCAACTGACCGAGCCACTCAGGCGCTCTGAGACTTCCAGTTTTAAAACCAGGAAAGTCCTGGGCAAATAAGGACACCCTCATTCTAGACACTACAACTGATGAGAAGGGAAAGAAATGACCAAAGAGATTAAAAGGAACAACAAGAAAGGTAGGAGAAACAAGAGTGTGAGTTTTGGAATCTAAAAAGAGAAAAGTGCTAAGTAAGGCTGATAGATCAAGTAAGATGAGGATTTACAAGTGAGGAGGCACAATATTGTGATTTATAAGAAATATATATTTGGTCATTGAGATAAGCAGAATATATTTCTCATATATATTTGGTCTTCCTCCATGGTTTCTGGCTTATAGCTCCCCAGATACTTGGAATTTCCTGAATGATAACAGCAATGGGAAAATCTTTTGCTTTAATATTTGGTGTCTTGTCCTCAGTTCCTGAAATTGCTTCAAATCCATAAAGAAAGAATGGGGGATGGTTGCCAGGGGACTCAACCATGAACAGAGGGGAGGAAGTTTGAGTCCCACCTCTGATTATCAGGGAAGGGAGAGAGTCTGGAGGTTGAATCAATTACCAGCAGTCAGTGATTAAATCAATAATGCCTATGTAATGAAGCCTCATAACAAAAGGGGGGCGGGTATCTGGTAAGTTTCCAGGTTGGGAAACCAGAACACTTCCATATACCACCATGCTAGGCTCAAATTCCATGAGCACAGAAACTGTTTTTTGGGACCTTTACCCTATGTATCTCTTCATTTGGCTGTTGATTTGTATCCTTTAAAATCCTTTGTAATAAGAAAGTAATCTAGTGAGTAAATAGGCTTCCTGAGTTCTGTGGCCATTTTAGCAAATTAATTGAACCTATGGAAATGGTCACGGGAAACTTTGCCTTATAACTAGTCTGTGAGAAGTACCAGTTTCGATCTGGACTCATGACTGGCATCTAAAGCCCACTCTGGCAAATTAATGAAACCTAAGGAGGTGGTTGTGGGAACCTCTAACCTGTAACCAGTGGGTCAGAGCACAGGTAACAATCTGGGTTTGCAATTGGCATCTGAAGTAAAGGGCAGTCTTGTGAGACTGAGCCCTTAACCTATGGCATCTAATGCTCTCTCTGGGTACATAGTATCAGAATTGAGTTGAATTGTAGGATACCCAGCTGGTTTTGGAGAATTGTTGGATGTTTAGAGAAAAACACGCACACATGTTGGAACTGGTGACCAGAGCCCTTATTATAGGAGGTCACAGGTGATCTAGAAATGAACAGTCTTGGTGAAGTGGTATGGATGAAACTTCATTGGAATGGACTTAAAGTACATGCTTTAAAAGAGAATAGGAGGTGAGACACCAATAAAAATGGTCGAGTAGATAGCTTCAGGGGCCCATCCCACCACAGAAACATTGAAAAATTGAACAAAAACTGTCAGAATCTATTTTGTCAGAACTCTGGGAAAAAGGCAAAAGTTTATAGCAATGAAGAGACTATTGGATCAAGAAAAAGGCAACATTAAAATGGTAAGAAACCTTTGTGTACTTCCTTCTTTCCTTCCTTCCCAACTAAGCTTTAAACCTAACATGGGGCTCGAACTTATGACCTTGGGATCAAGAGTTACATGCTCTGCTGACTAAGCCAGCCAGGTGCCCCAATTTGTATGTTTCTAATTGCCTTTGCTGACTCCCTTTTCCCACTATGCAGCATTCTTGAAGAGCACAGCCCACATTTCACATATGGGAACATAGTCTCTGCTTCTGGAGGGAACAGAATAGACCTTATTCTCAAAGACTTGTGCTTATCTTTCCTAAGCTATCTGGGGGCTACCTGAAGGACTGATGCAAGGTGTTTGCCTTTGTTTCCTCTAACTCACTGGTAAAGGTAACCACATACGTAAATAGAAAAGTCAGTCTTAATATACTCTTTGTAACTCCTATTTTTTAAATTATGTGATTAAAAAGTCAAATACATAAAACAAAATTATAAATCTATATTAATGAGCACACCATAAGGATATAATATAAAATAAGCATGAACAAACAGCAAACAAATAAAGATGTATTCTCTGGTGATAATAATATAAGGAGGAGAGATACAGATGTACAGAAAAAAGGAATTTATGGACTATTGAAACTAAGTTGGTATTATTCAGACTAGGTTGTTATCAGTTTTTTTTTTTAATATTTATTTATTTATTTATTTATTTATGAGATACAGAGAGAGACAGAGCATGAGCAGGAGAGGGGCAGAGAGAGGGAGACACAGAACCCAAAGCTTGCTCCAGGCTCCCAGCTGTCAGCACAGAACCCGACATGGGGCTAGAACCCATGAACTGGGAAACCATGACCCAAGCCAAAGTCGGATGCTTAACCATCTGAGCCACCCAGGCACCCCTAGGTTGTTTTAAGTTTAAGATGTTAATTTTAGTCCTATAACTATTACTAAGAAAATAAACAAAAAATATATAGAAAGGGAAAGAAGGAGGAAGTCAAAATGTTGTACTACAAACATTAAACTAAATTAAAAAAAAAAGCAGCAATATGGGAATCAAGGGACAACAGCAACAAAAAACAGACATACAGAAAAAAGAGAGCTAAGCGGGAGAAGCAAATTCTTCCTTATCAGTAATTACTTAAATGTAAATGGATTAAACTCTGCAATCAAAATTCAGGGATTAGCAGATTGGGTAAGTAAAATGACCTGACCTATTTATATATCTACAAGACACTCATTTAAAATACGAAGAGACAAATGTTTGAAAGTGAAAAGATGGGGAAAAAAATATTCCCTGTAAACGGTAAACAAAGAAAAGCTAAAGTAGTTATATTAATATCATAAAAAATAAGCTTAAAGTAAAAGTTTATAAAAGACAAATAAGAACATTATATTTTGATAAAAATGTCAATTCAGCAAAAACATATAATAATTATATACATATACACGTTTAACCATAGAGCCCCTAAATATATGAAGCCAAAACTAAGGATTATGAAACAAACAGTTCTACATAATATTTGGAGACTTACTACAACTCTTTTTAAAATGTTTTTATTTATTTGAGAGAGAGAGAGAAAGAGAGAGAGAGAAAGTGAGCAGGGGAGGGGCAGGGAGAGAGGGAGACACAGAACATGAAGCAGGCTCCAGACTCTGAGCTGTCAGTACAGAGCCCAATGCAGGGCTCGAACTCGTGAACTGTGAAATGATGACCTGAGCTGAATTTGGACACTTAACCAACTGAGCCACTCAGGCACCCTTTACTACACCACTTTTAATAATTGATGGGAGAACTGGACTAAAAAAATTAATGAAGAAACAGAGGACTTGAACAATACTATAAACTAATTAGACCTAAAAGCCATGTACTGAACACTCTACCAAAAACAGCACAGTATACATTCTTCTCAAATGTACATGAACATTTCCCAGGTTAGACCATATGTTAGAGGACAAAATAAATCTCAGTAAATATCCAAAGATGTAAATCAACACAAAATATCTTCACAGTAAAATCATTCACAAAATATCTATACAATGGATTGAACTAGAAACCAGTAACAGAAGGCAAACTGGAAAATTCACAAATAAGTGGAATTAAATTCCCCATTCTTTTTTTTTAATGCATATTTATTTATTTTGAGAGAAAGAGTGAGCAGGGAAGGGCAGAGACAGGTGGGAGAGAGAGAGAATCCCAAGCAGGCTCCACGCTGTCAGTGCAGAGTCTGATGCAGGGCTTGAACCCATAAACCATGAGATCATGACCTGAGCCAAAACTAAGAGTCAGACACTTAACTGACTGAGCCACCCCAATGCCCCAATTCTTAAACAACCAATGGGTCACAGAAGAAATCACAAGGGAAATTGGAAAATACTTTGAGACAAATGAAAATGAAACACAGCATACCAAAACTTATGGGATAAAGGAGAAAAAATGTTAAGAGGGAAGTGTGTGGTGTAAATGCATATATTAAAAAATAAAAAATATTTTTTTTAAATTTAGGTTTGCTTTCCCCCTGAGCTTGAGTGTGTTTATTTTTGACCACTTCTTTATATTCTTTGGTGGGATGTATATGACTGATTCTTTCAACATTTCACGTGCACACACACATACATTATTTTTTAGACAGAGAGTGTGAGTGAGCAGGGGGCAGAGATTGAAAGGAGAGAGAGAGAATCCCACGAGGTGTAGAGAGAGGGAGAGACTGTGCAGAACTCATAGCAGGTCTCATGTTCACCCAAAGTGGGGCTTGAGCTCACTGAGCATCAGGTCACCAAAGTCAATGCTTAACCAACTGAGTCACCCAGCCCCCCAAAAAGAAAAAAATACCTTTAAGGAATAATTTAACTTGCACCATAAGGAATTTTTTAAAAAGACAAATTAAACTCAAAGCTAGTAGAAGGAGGAATAATAAAGATTAGAGTGGAACTAAAAGAAACAGAGAACAGAAAGTTAACAGAGAAGGGCACACCTGGGTGGCTCAATAGGTTGTATCTGACCCTTGATCTCAGCTTAGATCTTGATCTCAGGGTTGTAAGTTCAAGTCCCGCATTGGGCTCCATGCTGGGCATGAAGCCTACTTAAAAAAAAAGTTAATGTATAAAACTAACAAAAACAAAAGCATATCAACAAAATTGACAAACCTTTACCTAGAGTAAGGGGGAAAAAGACCTAAGTAACTAAAATTGGAATTTAAGTAGAATCCTTACAACTAATCTTACAGAAACACGAATGATTATAAAAAATACTATGAATAATTATATTTCAGTAAATCTGATGATAACCTACACAACATAAATGAATTCCTGGAAACACAAACTACCAAAAATGCCTTAAGAAGAAATAGAAAATCTGAAAATGTCCATATCCAGTAAGGAGATTGTATCAATAATCAAAAGCCTCCCAAAGAGAAGCATAAGACCAGAAGACTTCACTAGTAAATTATACCAAATATTTAAAAAAGTATATATACCAATTCTTTCCAAACTCTTCCAGAATTTAGAGTATCATTCTAAGAGGACAGTATTACCATGATATCAAAGACATTACAAGAAAATAAAACTGCAGATAAATATTCATTATCAATAGAGATGTAAAAACCATGAACAAAATACTAGGAAACTGAATTAAATGGTATATTAAAATGGTTATACATCATGACCAAGTGGGATTTATACCCAGAATTCAAGTGTGATTCAAACAAGAAAATCAATTTAACACACCACATGAATGGATTGAGGGTGAAAAAAACACACACACATGATAGTCTCAATGGATGCAGAAAAAGTACTTGAAAAAAACCCATCATCCTTTCATCATAAAAATACCCAGAAAACTAGGAATAGATGCAAGCTTCCTTAATATGATAAAAGACATTTATGAAAACCCACAGCTAACATCATACTCAAAGGTGAAAGGTGGGGCAATTAGGCAACATAAAGAAATAAAATTTACCTAAATTAGAAAGGAAAAAGTAAAACCATCCCTATGTGCAGATGACATGATCCTATATATAGAAATTCTAAAGACTCCATTCTAAAGACTCACACACACAAACTCTGCTAAAGCTATTAAGTGTATTCAGCAGAGTTGGAGGGAACAAGATAAATACTCCAAAAAATCAATTATGTTTCTAATAAAAGAAACCATCAACAAAGTAGAAAGAAAAACTACAGAAGGGGGAAAAATATTTGCAAATCACATATTTGAAAAGGGAATAATATCCAAAATATATAAGGAACCCATATAACTCAAGAGTGAAAAAAAAAAAAAAACTGGGCAAAGAGGGGCACCTGGGTGGCCTTAGTCAGTTAAGAATCTGACTCTTGATTTTGGCTCAGGTCATGATCTTATGGTTTGTGAGTTGAGCCCTGCATTCGGCTCATGCTGACAGTACAGAGCTTGCCTGGGATTCTCTCTTTCTCCCCCTTTCTCTGCTCCTCCCATGTGCACACACACTCTAAATAAACAAACAAACAAACTTTGAAAAAAAAGTGGGCAAAAGATCTGAATAGACATTTCTACAAAGAAGACACATGAAAGGCCAATGGGTGCATGAAAAGATACTCAATGTCACTAGTCATTAGGGAAATGGAAATCAAAACCATCATGAGATATCACCTCACACCTGTTGGAATGACCATCATCAGAAAGATAAGAGATAACTGATATTGTAGTAGACGTGGAGGAAAAGGAACACTTGTGCACTGTTGGTGCAATTGTAAGAAGGAGCAGCCACTATTAAATACAGTATGGAGGACCCTCAAAAAAATTAGACACAGAACCACCATATGATCCAGCAATTCTACTTCTGGGAATGTATCCAAGGAAACATAAACACTAACTTGAAAAGATATCTACACCTCCATGTTCATAACAACATTATTTACAATAGCCAAGACATGGAAACAACCTAATTGTTCACTGATGGATGACTAGATAAAGAAGGTGCAGTATACATATATACAATAGAATACTATTCAGCCATAAAAAAGAAGAAAAACCTACTACAACATGGTTGGACCTTGGGGGCATTATATTAAGTGAAATAAGTCAGACAGCGAAAGACAAATACTGCGTAATCCCACATGTGGAATCTAAACAAAACAAAACAAAAACGCGTAGAGAAAGAGATCAGACTTGTGGTTACCAAAGGTAAGGGTGCGGGGGTGGGAGAATTGGAGGAAGGTGGTCAAAAGGTACACATTTCTAGTTATAAGATAAACAAATATTAGGGATATAATGTATAACACGATGACTATAGCTAAAACTGCTATATGATATACAGGGAAGTTAAAAGAGAAAATCCTAGAAGTTCTCATCACAAGGAGAAAATATTTTTCCTTTTTTCCCTTTTCTTTTTATTCTATCTATATGAGAAGATGGATGCTAGCTGAACCTATTGTGGTAATCTTTTCACAATATATAAAAATCAAACCATCATGCTGTATACCTTGAACTTACGTAGTAATGTATGTCAATTATTTCTTGATAAAACTGGAAAACAGTTAATTGTGTTTCTATTCAGAAGCAATGAACAATCAAAAAAAGCAAATTAAGGAAACAATTCGATTGCATCTAAAAGAATAAAATGCTTAGGGATAGATTTAACCAAGGAGGTAAAATATCTGTATACTGGAAATGTAAAAATTGCTGACAGAAATTAAATACCTAAATATTTAAATGCAAAGACATGTCTGCTCATGAGTAAATGAGACAATATCATTAGGATGTTAATACTAGGAAAGCAATCTATAGATTCAATGCAACGCCTATCAAAATTCCAATGATCTTTTTTTTTCAGAAACACAAAAGCCAGTTTTTGAATTCTTACACAATTGAAAGAAGTCTTGATAGCCAAAACAATCTTTAAAAATAAAAACAAATTTGGAGTATTCACAGTTCCTAATTTAAAAACAAGTTCACACTAACCAAAACAGTGTGATATTGGCCTACTTACAGACATATAGACCAATGGAATAAAATTGAGAGTCCAGAAATAAACCCTCACATATATGGTCAATTGATTTTCAACAAGGGTGCCAAGACCAATTCTATGGGGAAAGAATAGTCTCTTAACAGATGGTGCCAGGATGACTGGACATCCACATGCAAAAGAATGAAATTGGACCCCTGTCTCACACAATATACAAATACTAACTCAAAAATGGGTCACTGACCAGGGCACCTGGGTGGCACAGTTGGTTAAGCATCCAACATTGGCTCCAGTCATGATCTCAGGGTTCCTGAATTCGAATCCCACATCAGGCTCTCTGCTATCGGCACAGAGCCCACTTCAGATCCTTGGTCTCCCTCTTTCTCTCTGCCCGTCCCCTGCGCTCTCTCTGTCTCTCTCAAAAATAAATAAACATTTAAAAAATGGGTCAATGACCTAAATGTAAGAGCTAAACTAATAAAACTCATAGAATAAAATACAGCGGGAAAATCTTTATTACACTAGGTTTGGGAATAGGAAAAACAAAATCATAAACACCAAAGAAAAAATAACGTTGCATTCATCAAAATTTAAAAACCTTTGCACATCAAATACTATTATCAAGGAAGTGAAAAAGACAACTTATAGACTGGGAGAAAATACTTGCAACTCATGCAACTAATAAGGATTTAATATATAAAATATAGAAAGAACTTTTTTTTAGGAGGGAGGAGCCAAGAAGGTGGAACAGCATGGAAGTTTTTTGTGTGTCTCATGTCCATGAAATACAGCCAGACCAACACTAAACCATCCTACACACCTAGAAAACGAATTGGAGGATTAACACAACAATCTGCACCACCTGAGCCACAGAATTCAGCAGGTACATGGCGCGCAGAGGTGAACTTGGGGAGAGAGAAACTGCAGAACGTAGGCAATCTCTTTTGCAGGTGGAGAGGGGACGGAGACTGGGGAGGGGGGAGAATATGGGAAAAGCACCCCTCCGCAAAAGCAGCTGGAGAGAAAGTGGAAAATTGGACAGCCACAGGGAATAAACTAAAAAGGGAGAAAGGAGAAAGGAGAGGGTTTAAATTCCATTAAGACTGTAAACAAGGGGAGCTCAAAGGCTGCAACTCCGCAGCTCGATACCTGGCGGTGCTCTGGTGGGAAGGGCGAATCCCCAGGAACAGAGTGTGGTCCGGGAGGTTCTCAGGCCACACGGGGAAAAGCAGTTCCACTGCTGGAAGGACATTTGGTAGAGACTGTTGAAGCCACCTGGTCCCAGCAGACCCCGGAAGGCGGCCACATTCACTGGTGCTGGGGCAAGGTCGTTAAGGGTGAAGCCAGGTGCCAGATGTGTGTTGTGATTTTCCATAATCCCTGAAATGCAGCTGGTACACTGTCTCACAAACTTTTTCTGGGGCGGGCTGGTACCTGGCTGCAGTCTTGGGGCACCGGCAGCAGCAGGGTCCAGCAGGCGTTCCTGGGTGCAGCCGGCATTTGGCCATTGCTCGGTGAGACCCTTCCACAGAGGGGTGGAACGGGTCAAAGCCGCAGTCCTACGGAAGTAAGGGGCCTGGAAAAACAGCCGCATCTGAGACAAAACTCAGGAGAGAGGTACTGCCTGGGGCTTGGTCACGGAGAGTAAAAAAGCGGGGAGTGGACGAGAGCTGAAGACAGAGGACCGGTGCACGACTGCTGATCTGGGAGAAGACTTGGTAGCTGAGTGGCGCCATTTTTTACCGCTCCTGCTCATGCACACAGGCACCTATGAGCGCTGCAACACTCTACCCCAGTAGGCTAGCAGCACCATCTAGTGAAGAGCAGAGCTGTTACACTGAGCCCTGCCCAAGTGAGCCAACTTCGCTCTTCTAGAACACAAGTCTCACCTTCGGCTTAGTTTATGGACTATAAAGCACTACATAGACTGACTTCTAGGGGAAAACGAAGCAATTTCCGTCCTACTTCAATCTGTTAGCAGGTTCATCTATTCAATTTTCTTTCTTTCTTTTTCTTTTTCTCTTTTATGCTTCTTTATCATGAATACAGAAAGAAAACAATTCATTTTTATTTTCAATTTTATTAAAAATATCTTTCTTTAATTTTTATTACTATATTTTTTACTTTTGCGTAATTTTTTAAATTCTATTTTACTTCCATCATTTTATTTTAGTCTACTTCAGTGTATTCACCTTTTCAAATTTTCAATTTCCTTTTTTTCCTTTTTTTCTCTTTTTCATTTCTTTTTCTTGAGTGCAGAAAGAGAAAAACTTCATTTTACTTTCAATTTCTATTACAAATATTTTTATTTAATTTTTTTACTATATTTTTTGCTTTTATGTAAATTTTTTCAAATTCTATTTTACTTCCATCATTTTATTTTAGTCTACTACAGTCTATTCACTTTTTCAAATTTTCAAATCATTTCTTTTTTCTTTCTTTTTTAAATCTTTTTTCTCTTTTTTGTTTCTTTTCTTTTTTCTTAAATACAGAAAAAGAAAAAATATTTATTTTTAATTTTTATTAAAATATTTTTCTTTAATTTTTTTCTATTATATGTTTTACTTTTGTGTATATTTTTTAAAATTCTATTTTACCCCCATCATCTCATTTTAGTCTACTTCAGTGTATTCATTTTTTCAAATTCTCAAGCTTTTTCCTTTTTTTTCTTGCCCCCACTTTTTTCTTTCCCCCATTTTCAACACCCAGACCAAAACACACCTAGGATCAAGCATCATCTATTCGATTTGTGTGTGTGTGTGTGTGTGTGTGTTTAATTTTTAATTTTAATATTTTTTTAATTTCACTATTTTTTTAATTTCAATTTTTCTACCTCATTAATTCCTTTTCTCCCTTCAAAATGACAAAACGAAGGAATTAAGCCCAAAAGAAAGAGCACAAAGAAACGACAGCCAGGGATTTAACGAACACAGATACCAGCAAGATGTCTGAACCAGAATTTAGAATCACAATAATAAGAATACTAGCTGGAGTTGAAAATAGATTAGAATCCCTTTCTGCAGATATAAAAGAAGCAAAAAATAGCCAGAATGAAATTAAAAATGCTATAACTGAGCTGCAATCACAGATGGATGCAGCAGCGGTAAGGATGGATGAGGCAGAACAGAGAATCAGCAGTATAGAGGACAAACTTATAGAGAATAATGAAGCAGAAAAAAAGAGAGAGATTAAGGCAAAAGAGCACAATTTAAGAATTAGAGAAATCAGTCACTCATTAAAAAGGAACAACATCAGAATCCTAGGGGGCCCAAAAGAGGAAGAGAGAGAAATGGGGTTTAGAAGAGGTATGTGAGCAAATCACATTGGAAAACTTTTCTAACCTGGGGAAGACACAGCCATCAAAATTGAGGAAGCACAGAGGACTCCCATTAGATTCAACAAAAACCGACCATCAACAAGGCATATCATAGTCAAATTCACAAAATACTCAGGCAAGGAGAGAATCATGAAAGCAGCGAGGGAAAAAAAGTCCCTAATCTACAAGGGAAGACAGATCAGGTTTGCAGCAGACCTATCCACAGAAACTTGGCAGACCAGAAAGGAGTGGCAGGATATATTCAGTGTGCTGAATCAGAAAAATATGCAGCCAAGAATTCTTTATCCAGCAAAGCTGTCATTCAAAATAGAAGGAGAGATAAAAAGTTTCCCAGACAAAGAAAAATTAGATGAGTTAGTGACCACTAAACCAGCCCTGCAAGAAATTTTAAGGGGGACTCTCTGAGGGAAGAAAAGATAAAAAAACACACAACAACAAATAAATAAATACCAAAAGCAACAAAGATTAGAAAGGACCAGAGAACACCACCAGAAACTCCAACTCTACAAGCAACATAATGGCAGTAAATTCATATCTTTCAGCACTCACTCTAAACGTCAATGGACACAATGCTCCAATCAAAAGACATAGGGTAACAGAATGGATAAGAAAACAAGATCAATCTATATGCTGTTTACAAGAGACCCACTTTAGACCTAATGACACCTTCAGATTGAAAATAAGGGGATGGAGAACCATCTATCATGCTAATGGTCAACAAAAGAAAGCTGGGGTAGACATGCTTATATCAGACAATCTAGACTTTAAAATAAAGACTGTATCAAGAGATGCAGAAGGGCATTATATCATAATCAAGGGGTCTATCCACCAAGAAGACCTAACAATTGTAAACATTTATATGCCAAATGTGAAAGCACCCAAATATATAAATCCATTAATCACAAACATAAATAAACTCATTGATAGTAATACCATAATAGTAGGAGACTTCAACACCCCACTAACAACAATGGACAGATCATCTAATCAAAAAATCAACAAGGAAACAATGGCTTTGAATGACACACTGGACCAGATGGACTTAACAGATATTTCAGAACATTTCATCCTAAAGCAGCAGAATATACATTCTTCTCCAGTGCACATGGAACATTCTCCAGAATAGACCATATACTGGGACACAAATCAGCCCTAAGTAAGTACAAGAAGATCGAGATCATACCATGCATATTTTCAGACCACAACGCTATGAAACTCGAAATCAACCACAAGAAAAAATCTGGAAAGGTAACAAATACTTGGAGACTGAAGAACATCCTATACTAAAGAATGAATGGGCTAACCAAGGAGTTAAAGAGGAAATTAAAAAGTATATGGAAGCCAATGAAAATGATAACACCATAACCCAAAACCTCTGGGATGCAGCAAAGGTGGTCATAAGAGGAAAGTATACAGCAATCCAGGCCTTCCTAAAGAAGGAAGAAAGGTCTCAGATACACAACCTAACCTTATGACTTAAGGAGCTGGAAAAAGAATAGCTAATAAAACTCAAAACTAGCAGAAGACAGGAAATAATAAAGATTAGAGCAGAAATTAATGCTCTCGAAACCAAAAAAAAAAAAAAAAAAAAAAAAAAAAAAAAAAAAAAAAAGGTAGAATAGACCAATGAAACCAGAAGCTGGTTCTTTGAAAGAATTAACAAAATTGATAAACCAGTAGCCAGTTTGATCAAAAAGAAAAAGGAAAGGGCCCAAATAAATAAAATCAAGAATGAAAGAGGAGAGATCACAACCAACACAACAGAAATAAAAACAATAATAAGAGAAAATTATGAGCAATTATATGCCAATAAAATGGGCAATCTAGAAGAAATGGAAAAATTCCTAGAAACATATACACTAACAAAACTGAAACAGGAAGAAATAGAAAATCTGAACAGACCCATGACCAGTAAAGAAATCAAATTAGTAATCAAAAATCTGCCAAAAAACAAGAGTCCAGGGCCCCATGGCTTTCCAGGGGAATTCCCAAACATTTAAGGAAGAGTTAACATGTATTCTCTTGAAGCTGTTCCAAAAAATAGAAATGGAAGGAAAACTTCCAAACTCTTTCTATGAAGCCAACATTACCTTGATTCCAAAACCAGACAGAGACCCCACTAAAAAGGAGAACTATAGACCAATTTCCCTGATGAACATGGATGCAAAAATCCTTAACAAGATATTAGCCAACCAGATCCAACAATACATTAAGAAAACTATTCACCATGACCAAGCGGGATTTATACCTGGGAAGCAGGGCTGGCTCAATACCTGCAAAACAATTAACGTGATTCATCATATCAGTAAAAGAAAGGACAAGAATCATATGGTCCTCTCAATAGATGCAGAGAAAGCATTTGACAAAATACAGCATCTTTTCTTGATAAAAACCCTCAAGAAAGTAGGGATAGAAGGAGCATACCTCAAGATCATAAAAGCCATACATGAAAGACCCAACGCTACTATCATCCTCAATGGGGAAAAACTGACAGCTTTCCCCCTAAGGTCAGGAACAAGATATGGATGTCCACTCTCACCACTGTTATTCAACATAGGATTCAAAGTCTTAGCCTCCGCAGTCAGACAACACAAAGAAGTAAAAGGCATCCAAATCGGCCAGGACGATCAAACTTTCACTCTTCACAGATGACATGATACTTTCACTCTTCACAGATGACATGATACTCTATATGAAAAACCCAAAAGATTCCACCAAAAAACTGCTAGAACTGATTCATGAATTCAGAAAAGTTGCAGGATATAAAATCAACGCACAGAAATTGGTTGCATTCCTATACACCAACAATGAAGCAACAGAAAGAGAAATCAAGGAATCGATCCCATTTACAATTGCACCAAAAACCATACAATACCTATCAATAAATCTAACCAAAGAGGTGAAAAAATTTATACGCTGAAAACTATACAAAGCTTATGAAAGAAATTGAAGAAGATACAAAAAAATGGAAAAAGATTCCATGCTCCTGGATAGGGAAGAACAAATATTGTTAAAAAGTCGATACTAACTAAAGAAATCTACATATTCAATGCAATTCCTATCAAAGTAACACCAGCATTCTTCACAGAGCTAGAACAAATAATCCTAAAATTTGTATGGAACCAGAAAAGACCCCAAATATCCAAAGCAATCTTGAAAGGTGTAATCATCAAGACAGTATGGTACTGGCACATGAACAGACACTCAGATCAATGAAACAGAATAGAGAACCCAGAAATGGACCCACAAACATATGGCCAACGAGTCTTTGACAAAACAGGAAAGAATATCCAATGGAATAAAGATAGTCTCTTCAGCAAGTGGTGCTGGGAAAACTGGACAGCGACATGCGGAAGAATGAACCTGGACCACTTTCTTACACCATACACAAAAATAAACTCAAAATGGATTAAAGACCTAAATGTAAGACTAGAAGCCATCAAAATCCTCGAGGAGAAAGCAGACAAAAACCTCTTTGATCTTGGCCAAAGCAGCTTTTTACTCAATACATCTCCTGAGGCAAGGGAAACAAAAGCAAAAGTGAACTACTGGGACCCCATCAAAATAAAAAGCTTCTGCACAGCAAAGGAAATAATTGGCAAAACTAAAAGGCAACTGACAGAATGAGAGAAGATATTCTCAAATGACATATCAGATAAAGGGTTAGTATCCAAAATCTATAAAGAACTTATCAAACTCAACACCCCCCCCTAAAAAAAAAACAATCCAGTGAAGAAATGGGCAAAAGACATGAATAGACACTTCTTCAAAGAAGACATCCAGATGGCCAACTGACACATGAAAAAATGCTCAACATCACTCATCATCAGGGAAACACAATTCAAAACCACAATGAGATACCAACTTACATGTCACAATGTCAGAATGGCTAACATTAACAACAGATGTTGGTGAGGATGCGGAGAAAGAGGATCTCTTTTCCATTGTTTGTGGGGATGCAAGCTGGTGCAGCCACTCTAGAAAATAGCTTCCTCAAAAAAGTAAAAATAGAACTACCCTACGACCCAGCAATTGCACTACTAGGTATTTATCCACGGGATACAGATGTGCTGTTTCGAAGGGACACATGGACCCCCATATTTATAGTAGCATTATCAACAATAACCAAAGTATGGAAAAAGTCCAAATGTCCATTGATGGATGAATGGATAAGGAAAATGTGATATATAGATACAGATATATAGGTATAGATATAGATATAGATATAGATATAGATATAGATATAGATATATACATACATACAATGGAGTATTACTTGGCAATCAAAAAGAATGAAATCTTGTCATTTGCAACTATGTGGATGGAACTGGAGGGTATTATGCTAAGTGAAATTAGTCAGTCAGAGAAAGATAAAAATCATATGACTTCACTCATATGAGAACTTTAAGACACAGAACAGATGAACATAAGGGAAGGGAAACAAAAATAATATAAAAACAGGGAGGGGGACAAACATAAGAGACTCTTAAATATGGAGAACAAACAGAGGGTTACTGGAGGGGGTGTGGTGGGGGGATGGGCTCAATGGGTAAGGGGCACTAAGGAATCTACTCCTGAAATCATTGTTGCACTATATGCTAACTAATTTGTCTATAAATTTTAAAAAATAAAAATAAAATTAAAAAAAGAACTTTTTTTAAATTAAGTTTTTAAATTTTAATTCCAGTATAGCTAGCACACAGTGTTATATTGGTTTCAGGTATATGATTTGAATATATAAAGAACTCTTACAACTCAACAATAAAAACAACCCAATTAAAAAATGTACAAAGGACTTGAATAGATGTCTCTCTGAAGAAGATATGCAAATGAAAAGATATATACATGAAAAGATTCTCCACATTATTAGTCATTAGGAAAATGCAAACCCAAACCACAATGAGATACGACTTCACATCCACTGGGATGGCTATAAGAACAACAAAAAGTAGTAAGAAACAAGTGTTGGCCAGGATGTGGAGAAATTGCAACTCTCATACATTGCTAGTGGAAATGTAATTACATTGCTGTGGAAAACGGTTTGGCAGTTCCATAAAAAGTTAAACCTGAACTCACCATATAGCTCAGCAATTACACTCCTAGATATATACCCATATTGAAGACAGGCATTTAAACAAAAAATCTTTCATGAATCTTCATAGCAGCATTATTCACAACAGTCAAAAGGTAGAAACATCCTGAGTATCTGTGCTTGGGTGAATGCACAAATAACATGTGGTATATCCATGCAATGGAATATTATTTGGCTATAATAAAGAATAAAATATTAAAACATGCTAGAATGTGGCTGAATCTTAAAAAACATGTTAAATGAAAGAAGACAGACACAATAGGTAACATATTATATGATTCCATTTTTATGTGAATGCCCAGAATAGGTAAATCCATCAAGACAGAAAGCCAATTAGTGGTTGCCAGGAGCTGGGAAATGAAAGAACGGGGAGGGCTCCCTTAAAGGGTGTGGAGTTTTCTGGTGTTTTTGGTGATGAAGGTGTTTGGAACTACATAGAGGAGGTGGTTGCACAGCATTGTGAATGTACTACATGCCGCCGAACCATTCAACCTAACATGAACGTGGTTAATTTTATGCCATGTGTATTTCACTTCCATAAAAATAAAGAAGAGAGAGAAGAGAAGCACGAAACTTGCAGGCCATGAATTTAGACAACTTTTAAGTGTGGCTGTAGATGAGAGTACAGAAATGGAACTGTGGCTGGTGGAAGAAGTGGGGTCAATAGGTGTTTTCTTTTGTTTTAAGATGGGAGAAAATAATGTTGGAAAAGTGTTTATCTTTGCTGGGACACCTGAGAGCCTCAGTCAGTTAAGCAACTTTGGCTCGGGTCAGAATCTCACTGTTTGTGAGTTCAAGCCCCATATCCAGCTCTCTGCTGTCAGCACAGAGCCTGCTTCGTGCCTCTACCCACCCCGCCCCACCCCCCCCGCCCCTCCCCTGCTTGCACAGGCTCTCTCTCAAAAATAAATAAACATTAAAAAAATTAGGAAACAAATGTATTTCTTTACTGATGAGAATTACTTTCAGAAAGCTGATCTGCAAAGATATCCTTGGGTAAACGAAAGAGATGGCTTTACAGAGATTTATCCTTGATCCTATCTGCAAGAGTATCCCCTAAAGTGAGGCAGTCATGGGCAAACAAAAAGATTAATTGAACTTAACCTACACTAGATAATAAACACAAAGATAGAAATATTATAAAGTATATAAAATACATAAACATGACAATGCTGTTCTGGAGTTACCCATTCCTCCTGCTTAGGGCACTGGTAAGCCCACAGGCTGCCATGGGTTACATGAACAGGGAAATACTTGTATGGGATCTCTTTTCCTTTTTCCTGGGACTGCTGGGTTTATTGGTCTCTTTCCCTATCTCATACTGTTTCACATCTATCTCAACCTAATCCACGCTCAATGACGACCACCTCTTAGTACAAACTGTGTTCTGTCTCCAACTTGAATTATTTCAATTGAAATCTTCAAAGTTCAGAGACTTTCGGTCCCAGCTATACCAATTTTATCACAGAATTTCTATTACTATAGTTTTTGAGTTCCTGTGGCATTTTACACATGATGCAATACATACAGCTTAAGAGATGTGACTTTATCTAAATATGAATGCCCTCTGCAGATGCCTTCTACAAAATGCCTGCTGTCTCTGAATTATTTCTACAAAATGTCTTCCTCAGCCAGATTGGGGAGTGTGGGTCTAGAGCTCTCTCTGGAGTTAAGAGGATAGCACCCTCTAATTTCACTCTTGTCTTAAAGATCTTCCCTGACTTCAGTTTTTCAGATGTACTTTCACTATGTCTATCTCTTCTAATACACACTTCCTGACTACAGAAATTAATTTTAAAAATTCTCTCTTTATGGTTTCATGAGGATTTGCTGAGTTAATGGCTTTACCTGGTGAATTTTACCCAGAGACTCGTGAAGAGCTTTCCCTGAGCAGATAGTACATCTTGCCGTTTTCTAGGGATTGTTCTGGGCATACTATCCCCTCAGGATCCAAAAGGGTGTTTGTTTAGTTGCTACCTTCTTATACACTAGAGGTATTGGGATTCAGTCAGAGACTAATGATTTCAAACTACTTATTGTCACAATGCATTTCAACCCAAATGCATTTGAAACCATTTGAAATACTATTAGTTTCTTTCTCTATTATATAGGTTGACTACATAGCAATAGAACTAGCATAGCATGCCAAGTATTTTTAATGGGAGAAGGAGGAAATCTTTATACAGAAAAAGCTAAAACTAGAGTACATACTTTAATAACATAATGCTCAGAATTCAGTTTTTTAATTGTACAAAAGCTATTTTAAGAAAATGCCTTGGGGTGCCTGGGTGGGTCAGTTGGTTAAGTGTCTGACTCTTGATTTTGGCTCAGGTCATGATCTCAGAGTTGGGGAGTTTCAGCCCTGCATCAGGCTCTGTGCTGACAGCGTGGACCCTGCTAGGGATTCTCTCTCTCTCTCTCTCTCTCTTCTCTCTCTTTGTCTCTATCTCTCAAAATAAATAAATACACTTTTAAAAAGAGTTT
The DNA here is from genome assembly GCF_007474595.2 of Lynx canadensis. Taxonomy (NCBI): domain Eukaryota; kingdom Metazoa; phylum Chordata; class Mammalia; order Carnivora; family Felidae; genus Lynx; species Lynx canadensis. Next base: position 56,753,419 of record NC_044314.2, on the reverse strand, counting down.
AAATTTTTTTAAAAAAATAAAAAAGAAAATGCCTTATGTTCCTAATTTTAACAAAGATATGTATAATGACTCAATTCTAAGAAGATGTGTATAATGACTCAATTCTAAACTATATCATTTAGTTCTAACTAATTTTGTCACTAATATTTTATTTGGGGTACAAAAAATATTTTTTTTCAGTCTTTACATGGATCACCATAAAATTCTATGAGATTTTATAAGAGTACAGTGGAAAGTTCTGATTAAACCCCAATTATATGATTTAGTCATAAACTAGTTGGAAAGACACTTAACAAATCATTATTAGACTCATAAAAGACAACTAAAAAGACTTTCACTTTCTATTGTGATGAAAACCTTGGGTTCTCTATCCATTGATTAGTATTTCAGATCTGATTGAGTAAACCAAAAATAAATGCAATATTGAGTGCTAGTGCTGTGTTCTAAAAGGGTATTACTTATAGGACATGTGCAACTATGAGTGAACAGTCTAATGATCTGGGATCATCCACATTTAATATTAAACATTAAGATTAAAGGATTGCATGTTTTATTTACCCATAGGCTGAATAACTCTGCTTCATTCATCTTTGTTCTCATAAGTGCACAAAAGAATCTTAAGTTTATTCCAAAGTCACAAACCCAAAGTCTTGTTCCATGAGGCAAGAGCTAAAGTACACCAGCCATGATATTGACCTTATTTCAATCACATTGAGTGATTGAGTCCCTGGATGGGCATAAAAGGAGCACTCTGATGGGTCTTCAGTGTTCACAAAATTGGCTCTGAAATATTTCCTTTTACCTTGATCATCTGTTATTGACTGAATGTTTGCCCCCACTCCCATTCATTTGTTGACATCTAACCCCAGTGTGATGATATTAGGAGATGGGGTTGTTGGGCAGTGATTATATCATGAGGGTGTGTCTCATGAATGGGATTGGTGTCCTCATAGGAAGAGGCCAGAGAACGGAGCTGAGCCATGTGAAGACACAGCAAGAAGACAGCAATCTGTAAACCAAGAAGAGGGCTCTCACCAGGCACAGAATCATACAGCACCTTGATCTTGTACTTTGCAGCCTCCAGATCTATGGTATTTTGTTAGAGCAGCCTGAGTTAAAAGATCTTCCTTCACTTTTTATTCTCATTTTTTCACCTTAGCCTATCCTCTGTTCTTATGTGTACATAACTAAAATAGTTTGAAAGGCTGATTTTACAACATTCCAGGTCTTGGCCTTTGGTTTGTTTTAGTTGGAATACAAGATTTACTGCTATAACAAAGGCTAAAGTAACAGTGGTTTCAACAAGATAGGACTGTATGTCTACCTCACGAGACTGTGAGTACAAATAGCCTAGAGCTGATATGGTGCCTCCGTGATGTTGGGGAGCTAGATTCCTTGCTTGCTTTCCACTCTCCTCAGTGCATGGCCTCCAGCTTGTGGTCTATGATGGTGCTCTTTTCTTTCATCTTCTGTCCACCTACCAGCCAGCAGGAAGGGAAAAAGAGGAAATGGAAGACACCTCTCTTTCCTTTTAGGCAAACAACTGAAAAGTTGCACATATCACTTGGCCTCATATTTCATTGGCCAGAATTCAGCTGCATGGCCACATATTGCTTCAAGAAAGCTAGGAAATGTAGTCTTTACATAGGTAGCCATGGGTTCCACAGCTTAAACTGGGGCTAAAGGAAGAAAAAGAGAATGGACAACAAGAGATAACAGCACTCTCAATCACAGATTCCATTGCCTGCTTTTATTAATAATTGTCCCTTGGGAGTGTTTTTTCCATGGGTGGATATTTGTAATTGAAGCCCCACTTTGGGTCCAGCTCTGGGGATTTCCTCTGCTGTGTACTGCTCATACCTACAGCCTATAACATGTATAACCAAGCCTAGGGGTAGTCTGGAGACAGAATTTATTGGTGGGTCACTGATGTGAGGGCATGGTCTAATCATGCAGAATATCCTAACATATGCTCTGACATTTCTATCTCGGTCATTTTGATATTGCTTTAAGATAGATGTGTGATAATTTTGCTGATGGGAATGCAGCCAAGCAAACATCTTTTGGCAGGCTCGCATTGCCAGAGAATTACATCACAAGCTCTTTGGGGCTAAAAGAAAAGAGAAAGGAGTCAGGATCTCAGAAAGTGGCCTTAATGGGGCATGTTAGGGTCACTAAAAGTAAGTGTACACACACTTGTTTAGGAACTGACTGCCTTCCAGGCTTTCTGCCACGTGGACTGCACATAGCAAGAGGACAGCTGCCAATTTAATTTTTGGTTGAGTGGGAATGTTTGGTGTTTCTGAAAGGCTAAGGAGTCATTTCTTGAAGGCTATGAGATTACCTAATTCCAAAAAGTACTTTATTTGAGCTTTGCCTAACAGTAAATCTTGAACAGTTCCAAAAAATGTAAAAATGAAAATCCCATGGACCTTTTAAAAATTAAACATAGCTATCATGTAAAATTTTATTCTCAGGCCATAATCACCAGGTTGTAATCAAAACTTGATTAGACTCTCTAGGGTCTTTCTTGGGAACCACAGTGTGGCCAATATTTTTCTTCTTAGTGATGCCTTGACATTTATTGAAGATGAAAGATGGCTGGAAATAGTCCCCACAGCTCTTTACAAGGAACTATCTATAAGGCCAAAAGCCCTCACATACAATGGGGCTCCAGAATATTCCATACATACTAAGAATTCCTCCAAGCAACTAGGTGAATAGGTTCTAAACCAATCGTCATATGAAAAAAGACTGAGGTTCTTTTTCTCCAGCAGTTACTAGTAATCATTACTAACTGTCCCACTTCATGTAAACCCCAAAGTTTTCTTAAAGAAGACACCTAATAAATGGTTTTAATTTTTAATAAGTCAATTTAAAATATAATCATCCAAAAATGTATGTAAGTGGTGTGTGAGTTGGGTCTTTAAAAATAATAGATCCAGCAGGTGGGATGAAACAAAAACAGAAAATTCACTGAACATGAATAATGAAAGGAGGATTCAACTTGAAAGAAAAGAGTATACATTTAAGAACATTTCAACAAAATGCAATTAATCTTACTAACTAATTTCAATTTGGGATTAGCTGGAGGTATTCAATCTGGGATAGGAAAAGTTGATCCATTTGAAAAAAAAGATAGTAATTAAAAGGTTCAGGTAAAAATGTGGTCTCAAGACACAGATAACAGCTATAGTTAAGAACATCTAAAGATTTAAAACAATGAAATCAAAAAGAGGCTTAGTGAAAATAGATTGTAAGCTTGTTTTTGTGCTTAACCTGTATAATGAGCTTGTCTGTTCCCTGCATACTCCTTTTTCCTAGCAAACAACTCAGGAAAGGAGCTAGCTAGATGGAACAGTCATCCTTTTAAAATAGAAATTTATTTTAATATGAAAAGTAATAGCCTAAGTTACAAAAAGTTTGGGAAATAAAAGAAAAATAATTACTCATAATACCATTACACGAGAGAGTGTGCTATGGGGGGGGCGGAGAGGGGCAGAAGGAGATAAAGAGAGGAGAATCCCATCCAGGCTCCATGAAGAGCGTAGGATCCCACAACACTGGGATCATGACCCGGGCCAAAATCAGTAGTCAGATGTTCAAATGACTGAGCCACCCAGGCGCCCCTCTGGGCATTTTTCTTGGGGGACAGGATTGGGAGACAAAGGGTCAAAGGGAGGAAGGCCAGGGGCAGGGGGTGGACTCAGGCTTCTCCAGGAGGCGGTGCTGGGCTCACAGGCTGCAGGTCAGCAGCCCTCAAAACGTCCACCACAGTTCAGCTCAAAGACAATGAGTGTCAAACTTTCCTTATATTCTTGAGATGACTTTGGTCATGAGGGGGTTTATAATATGGTGTTGGAGTATAGCCACTGGCATTACACAGAAGGCGTTCACATCTGCGTTGCTATAGTTTTCTGCAGGGAGCAGGAATTGGAGCAGCGTATTAAACAATTAGGATTTTTATAGGCCCCCAAGCTAGTCAACGTAAGACAGAAACAGCATAAGTGAAGGGCATTTGAGTTGCAGCAGAAACCATATGATGGAGTGCAGCCCCAGGAGACCCGAGTGGCAGGGGCTCTCCTGGAGCCTGGTGGGTGCTCACTGCAGGTCCTATCTCAGGCTTCAGCCCCGCCACCCTCTGCTGATGCACAGCACGTGAGGACGGTGACGCCAATGACAAAAATCTTGCTATTCTGCTCCTGGAGCTACTGGAGGATCAGTCTGGGGTCTTTGTGCTGTCTCGGGTCATTGGCACGATGCAGCTTCTGAAAGTTTACTTCTAAGCATAGCTGCAAATGCATGTCGTCTATACATGGCCTTCTCACCGGCAGCCCCTGCAGCATTTGAGTGGGCTGCGAGTCACAATGCTTGCAGCAATAATTCCAGAGTTTCTTAAAATTGCTTGTAAAATGCTGACCTTGAAAGAGGGGATGGGAAGCTTTCCCTGAGGACGTCCCTTCAGGGAGACATTTAGTTTGTTCGTGGTCATGTAACAGGTTTAAAAAGTTGCTTGCAAAAACAAAGAGACAACGTTTCCTCAAAATGGGAATTCCACAGCAGCTCTCGCAATTATCTGTTAAATACTAAGGTCAGTGGGAACTAAGGGATATGTAAATATTCCTTACTAAAATCTGTGGAGAGCTACCTTCTTCTTCTTGGGGACACTTCCTAGGGACATCATGATGTGTCTGCCATGTTTAGTGTCATAATAATAATATCAGCGAACAGCACCAGACACATAAAAACATCAAGCTAAACATGAGCTTGTCGGATTCTAATTTCAAGCCATGATTCTGTAATCATAACCAATGGATAAATGATGATTTAGACTCAGATGTGTCAATTACATTTGCCTTAGTCACATGGCTATTTAAGTGGGGAAAGTTGCATTAGCAAATGTTGCTTACTGAGAGAGAGGTTGTATGAATGGCGAGAGGGCAAATTGCATTAATCCAATCCAACACATATTTCTTGAACATCTAACGTGAACCAGGCCCCATGCTAGACTTGGTGATAAAAGTCTAGACTCAGTTAATGACATAGGCAAGAATCTAAGGTTTCCACTCACCTTTCTGCCTTTTTCCTACCAACCTTTCTCCTTTCTCCCCTACCCTAGCCTCCCTATGACTCAATGTATATGTTAAAATTCTTTTTAGTACACTGTGACTGAAAGGTAATAGCAATAATGACGACAACAACAACAGTGGAAGTAATCACTAATACTAATTGAATCCGTACTTTGTACCAGCCACTGTTCTAACTACATTAACTCATTTACCCCCAACAGTGCATTGAGGTCAGCGCTGTACAGCATTAAGTCACTTACTTCAGTTCACACGGATGGAGGTATCAGAGCCAGGCTTTGAACTTGATATTAGTTTTTCTAGCGAATAGTCCACGAGCCTGGCTCCAGCAATCCATGCACCAGGAACACCTGCTAGTATGTTTATGGAAGGAACATAGGACAAAGTTTAACTCAGCCGGACAATAAAGTGCTATTGTCACTCTGGCTTCTATATTTAGGAAGTGACAGGAAGAAATTTGGCTGAAACCAGAGGAAAAAAAAAAAAAAGCCTGAATTAAAAAGTAATGAAAATAGGTTGTGAAAAAATATTTAGAGGTTTAATTATATGATGCACGGAAACGCTGGCAGAGGGGTGACCTGAGTGTTTTCAAGCACACAAAGAGCCATATGAAGGAGTTATGACTAGCGATCAGCCACTTCTCCAGAAGGGACTGCAGAAGAAATAGAGACCTTTAAATAGAAGAGCTAAGTAAGATATAAGGTAATGCTTACTGACAGCTTAGCGAGAACCATTGGAAAATCTGCAAAGGGGGATTCATGAGATTTAGAGAAGAGGGCATGAATTCCAGATGGTTAAAGTGTCATTCTGTCAAAGCTTTGGACAAATGAGTGCTTTTCAGAGTGTTCTCTGTGCATCTCCAGCAGTTAATTTATTCCCTCAGTCTTTATTGAGTATCTACCATTTGCCGGTTGCTGTGCGAGCAGCCTGGTTACAGTGGTGAAGGGAAACCGATGTGGGTTCAGCCTTCGTAGAATTTACAGTCTAATGGAGCAGACAGATAAAAAATCAAATCACCTCCTAATAAATAGAAAACTGCCTGACTAGATATCCTGAGGGCATCTGTCTCCCTGCCATCCCCTCCCACCCATCTCCTGTTTCCATTGGCTCAGCCAAGCTGAGAGCCCGGCCTTGCTCAAGGCCCCTGGGGAGGCAGGGTGGGGCAAAAACCCTAGAAGGTTCCATGGCTGGCAGCTTCTGTAAAATAAAAACACAAACCCTCAAGGAATGAAGATTCCCTAGGGTAGAGGAAGTAGTTAGTTAGAGCAGATACTCCTAAAACCAGAAAGTGATTTCTTTAGGCTTGAGGGGAAGAAAGAGAAAGAAAAAATAAAGACCAGTGGTTCCCGGGGAGAATAGCGCTAGACGTAGCGAGACCCCCTGAAAGTGAGTGGCATCCCAGGAGCCGGGGGGATCTGCGATCCCTATCCAACTTCACGGCCCCACTGGAGGGTGGTGGTGACACCCCAGGGGAGAAATCTCTTCAGGCAGAACGGCGCTGCTTTTTATCTGGTTTATAGGCTGGATTTCACGTGGGGAAAGGATTCTGCAGCTGAAGTTTGAAAACTACTGGACAAAACCTTTTCTTAATGGCTTTATTCTGAGCATTTCGTACTTTGAATCCAGGCTAGAGTAACTGTGGGACCTCTATTTTCCCCACACAGGTACCCCAGCTCCACCAGTTTCAGAGGCACACGTGCATTTATGCTCTTTGTTTTCCCCTCCATGAGGCGATGTGCGTACAGATGCTTCTCCTGTGCGGCGGGGCGGGGAGGGGCTGCGCGCACCACTCCTGGGTTCTTTTACTTGTAGTCCTTCCTCTTTTTCCCCTCTTCCTCTTTCCAAGCTCTTCCCTCTTTGTTTTGCTTCCACCTCTTTGTCTACATTGCATGGATGAATTGTTAAGTTAGAAAGAGAATCAACAAAGTATTAGCTTAGGGAGTGTTGTCACAGAATAATTTCTATCTTAAGAATGGTGATTTTCCAAGACAATCACTGTAGTCATGGTAGCGAATATTTACCTGATGCTTGTTATTTACTAGGTGTTGGGTTAAATGTGTCCAGGGATAGCCTCACTGAAGCCTCACAACAAACAATATGGGTCAGGCATTGTTATTAGCGTCTCTCGACAGAGAGGAAAATTAAGCACAGAGATTTTTGGTAATTTGCTCAAGTTCACTCCACTAATAAAAGTGGCAGAGGTGAAATTTTAATCCAAGCAATTTGACTCCAGAATCAGGGTTCTTCACCTATTGATAGCTTAGTCTCTTATTCGATTGTATTTCTTGACTTCCTGACACAAGTATAGCACTGTTCCAGATATGGTCCCATCTCCATGTAATCATTGTTTCTTTCTACAGATTGGATTCTTCAGTAAATCCTTACAATTGCTAAAATATACAAATAAGGTAATAGATGCTCATCACACATCTTTCCTAAGATTGAAAAGTGACCTTGGAGAATTGAAATTGTCCAGATGTGTAAATTTATATTATATATAATACAATAATCTATACACAATAGCCTAAAATGACATAAAATACATATTTTCTATTTCATCTTTAGCCTCAGATTCTATATGCTTATTATTTAGTTTAATAATTTATAACGAATAATAAACAGATTAAATACATCTGATTATATTTGTCAAGCTACTGGCTTTATCTGAATTCTTTCTTCTGTGTAGCTTTCCTTTGAGAATCATTGAATCTGGGGCCTACTTTTGACATTTGGTGAATCTCAGACTCAGTAATTTCTCACATGGTGGTAAATATTTGTGGGTTGATATATATGTGTGTAAGTGTTTATACAGGAAAACAAAACTCCAGGCAAACAAAATTAGAGGAAGAATTAGGTACATCAGAGTCACCTGTAAAGTTTTAATACATTTCTAACATATGGGATTGCCTTTGAAACAGCAGATACAAAGTAAAGTGGAAAATTGATTTAATTGCCTACTTAAATCCAAAAATATTTCATATCAGATATGTGCCTAATTAAGAATACATATTTGAAATATACAATTCATAGACTAAATTAAAAAAAATTTGTCATTTATTTATTTATTTTTTGAGAGCTAGGGAATGAGCAAGCAGGAGAGGGGCGGAGAGAGAGGTAGAAAGGCAATCCCAAGCAGTCTCCACACTCTCATTGCAGACCCTGATGTGGGGCTCAAACTCACGAACTGTGAGATCATGACCTGAGTTGAAATCAAGAGTCGAATGCTTAACCAACTGAGCCCCTCCCAGGCACCCCTGTAGACTGAGTTTTTCATGACACCTCAGAGAGCTGGTTCATTTGGTTGCTTCCCAGAAGTAGAACACGTTTCCGTCTCTTCTTGGTAATGAAGCTAGAACAGTTAAACACAGCATTGTGTTTTACAATTCACAAAACCCTTTCTCATACATGAGTTCACTGACACATAAAAGCAGGGCTAAGTGGTCAGCACAAAGGCCATAGGGCTGAGCCTCTTAAAACTTTTTCATTCCTCTGAATCCAGTACTTTTTCTTTTTTTTTTTTTTAATTAATTAATTAATTTATTTATTTTATTTTTATTTTATTTTATTTTATTTTATTTTTTTTTATTTTATATATGAAATTTATTGTCAAATTGGTTTCCATACAACACCCAGTGCTCATCCCAAAAGGTGCCCTCCTCAATACCCATCACCCACCCTCCCCTACCTCCCACCCCCCATCAACCCTCAGTTTGTTCTCAGTTTTTAACAGTCTCTTATGCTTTGGCTCTCTCCCACTCTAACCTCTTTTTTTTTTTTGTTCCTTCCCCTCCCCCATGGGTTCCTGTTAAGTTTCTCAGGATCCACATAAGAGTGAAACCATATGGTATCTGTCTTTCTCTGTATGGCTTATTTCACTTAGCATCACACTCTCCAGTTCCATCCACGTTGCTACAAAAGGCCATATTTCATTCTTTCTCATTGCCACGTAGTATTCCATTGTGTATATAAACCACAATTTCTTTATCCATTCATCAGTTGATGGACATTTAGGCTCTTTCCATAATTTGGCTATTGTTGAGAGTGCTGCTATGAACATTGGGGTACAAGTGCCCCTATGCATCAGTACTCCTGATCCAGTGCTTTTTCTAATATAATGCACACATCCCTTGTGTTGGGCCACAGTTTAAAAAAAAAAAAAAATTTTTTTTTAATTTTGTAGAGTCCTTTTTTGTTAAAAATGTCCCTTCATCTGCAGAACTGTATGACCAAAGGTTCTTGCCATGGGGTTCACGAGACTACAGGGTATCCATGCCCTGTAGTCCCATGCGCGTTAGGACTAAATTCAGATGTAAATTGTTCTGTGCAAACGCAGGGCAGTGTCTATTTGAGGCAATAGCTAGTGGTTTTCAGAACATTCTTAAATTTGTGCATCTCCTGCTTCCAAAGACATAAGTCCACTGAGTTAGATATTCCCAAGTGAGTCCCCACTTCTCTTATTTTGTGATGTGCTTCATAATTAAGGATTAAGGACGACATGGTCATGTCATGAAAATAATGTCTTCTGAATGAATTTATGAGACCATGTGGCCTAAGTCTCTTTGCTTTGCTTCCTGCTTGGTTAGGTAGCTTATTTTGCCTCTTACCAATATTTGGAGGAGGAAAATTTTACCATCAATTCTGAAATTCCACTACTCAGTATTGTTCAAAAGTGGAATTTGAGAAATAAAAATTTTCCTCATTATCTAACTCAAAACCGCAACCCAGAAATTAAGAGTGCAGGTCCTAAAGCCAGAAAACTTGGCTTCTAATTTCTAAACTTGGAAATTCTAAATTTCTAGAATTTATTAACTGTGGAAAGATTTGTGAGCCTCTGTATGCCCAGCTATCCATTTTCTTTTCTTTGCGACAAATAGGCATGACATAAAATATGTGACCAATTTTAAGTGTACAAGTTCAGTGGCATTAAGTACATTTACATTGTTGTGTACCTGTTGCTACCATCCATCTCCAGAACTTTCTCATCATTCTAAACTGAAACTTCACACCCATTAAACAATAATTCTCCATTCCTCATTCCCCCCAGCCCCTGGCAACCACCATTCTAACTTCTCTATCAATTTGACCACTCTAGGTACTTTAAATGGAATTGTATAATATTTATACTTTTGTGACTGGCTTATTTTACTTAGCACAATGCCTTAAAAATTTTTTTTTAAATGCTTATTTATTTTTGAGAGACAGATCATGAGGGGCAGAGAGAGAAAGAGGAAGACACAGAATCTGAAGTAGGCTCCTGGCTCTGAGCTGTCAGCACAGAGACTTACATAGCGCTGGAACCCGCAAACCGTGAGATCATGACCTGAGCCAGAGTCAGATGCTTAACCGACTGAGCCACCCAGGCGCCCCATAGAACAATGCCTTTAAGATTCACCCGTGATGTAGCATGTGTGAGGGTTGTTTTCCTTTTGAAGGCTGAATTATATTCCATTGTATGTACATATACCACATTTTGCTTATCCGTTCATCCATCAATGGACATTTGGGCTGCTTTCATCTTTTGGCCTTTGTGAATAATGCTGCTGTGAACATGTTCAAGACTCTGCTTTCAATTCTTTTGTGTATATACCCAGAAGTAAAATTGCTGGGTTGTATAATAAATTTATTTTTTTTTGAGGAAGTGCCATACTATTTTCCACAATGACTGCACCATTTTACATTCCCACCAGCAATGCTGGAATAGGGTTCCAATTCTCCACATTCTTATCAACATTTAGTATTTTCTGTGTTTTTGTTGTTGTTGTTGTTTTCATGGTAACTATCTTAATAAGTATGGAATGGTATTTCACTGTGGTGTTGATTTGCATTTCCATAATGATCGGTGATGTTGAACATCCTTTCATGTTACATTTTGGCCATCTGTATACCTTCTTTAGAGAAATGTCTACTTAAGCCCTTTGTCTGTTTATTAATTAGGTTTTTTTTGGTTGTTGTTGAGTTGTAGTTGTTTATATATTCCGAATACGAACCCCTTATTAGATATATATTATTTGCAAACATTTTCTCCCATTATGTGGACCGGTTATACTTTTCAAAATGGACATACTGTCAGTTCTTACTTCATAGGTGTATTAGTTTCCATGGCTGTTGTAACTAATTATTACAAACTTGGCGGAATTTTATTTACAGAAGCTTATTTTCTCATAGTTCTGGAGACCTGAGTCTGAAATCAATATCACTTGTTCAAAATCAAGGTATTGGCCAAGCCATGCTCCCTCTAGAGGCTTCAGGGAAGGATCTGTTCCTTGCCTCTTCCAATTTGGGTGGCTGCTGGCATTCCTTTCTCTCGGCTTCTCTCTTTCTCAAGTGGCCTCCTCCTCTTTTACCTGTCTCACATCTTCCTCTGCCATCCTCTTGGGGCACTAATGAGGCATTTGGGGCTCACACTGACAGTCCAGGATGATCTCCTTGTCACAGGATCCTTAATTAAATCACACCAGCAAGACATTCTTTCCAAATAAGGTAATATTCACAGGATCCAGGCATCGGGAACTGATTTGTTTAGGTGACCAGTACTCTGCCTCATAGAGTAGGATTGTTCTGAGGAGTCACAAAGGAACCTATGTTGATACCTACCACTGTGCCTAGGCCAGGGTAAAGCATGTCATGGTGTGTGTGAGCTGTTATTATTATTACATATTCAGTAACAGTGGAGTCAATCACTTGAAGTGACTAATGACTTGAAATCACTAATGGAGCTCTTCCTTTAAATTTTTCTTAAGATTAGCAGTGATGTCAACTGGACGATCCCCAAGAAAGACCAAGATGGGGCAAATCGTATGACCTGTCATCTCCTCCCATTCACTTCTGCACAGATGGAGTCTGGTTAACACGGGTTCAGACCATGAAAAAGAAAGTGGCTTTCAAAAGAATAGCCAAGGACCAACTGAAAGCCCATGGCCCGGGTGATTAGGTGGGGCAGGGCTGTGGCTTGATATACCTGTGAACATCTAGACTCCAGTCTTCCCCTGGGACAGTGGTGCATCTCAAGAATAAAGAACTGTTTGTATCAAGTTTAATCACTGAAATTTATTCTCCTCTACAGACGGTGCTAATATCAAGTAAGCTTAGAAATATCATTTTGATGATTTTGGTCAATTTCCTAAAGAGAGATGAGCGCTAATTATATCTAAATCGACAAACTGTACAAAAATAAATATTGATTTATGTACATAATATAGAATACATAATGTACATAATAATGAAATGTACGTTTACATTTACATACATATACATATACTTCTCTTTGAAATATAAAATTTATGGAATTTATTTAAAAATTCAGAAAATAATCATTGAATGCCTCCTATATGTCTGGCCCTTTCAGGGTTGGTGAGACAGTGTGAACAAAACTGACCAAAGCTTTGTTCTTATGGAACCTGTGTTTTACTAGGGAGGAAGAAAGACAGAGAGGGAACAGATAAGTAAACAAACATGTCATATGTCACATGATAAAATGGCAGGAGGGTGCTGTTTTCTACAGAATGGTGATTTGAGCAGGACTAAGCTGTAAAGACTGTGGAAAGACATCCAGGAGGGTAAAGCTACTTAGCATGTCACAGTTCTTTCTCAGCAGTACACAGATAATGGTGTAACTAAAATCATAGTGTCTTAGAATCACTGAAATACACACAAATACCTTTATACTGATAATTGTTTTTATTTTCAAGGCACATTACATTAAAGATCATGCTTCTCACTTAAATTGAATTAGGCCAGAAACCAATACCGTTCCCTATTTCCTCTGTGGTATTAATTTTGGTGCGTCTTTTTGGAAAATATTCAGTAACAGAAATCATGGAGACCCAACAATCTCTCTTTTTGATGGCCTAATCATCACCAACTAGATCATTTTTGTTATGTGTTCTCTTGAAGATCAGTATGTTGAAGTCCTAGCTGTCGGTATCTCAGAACATGACCTGAGTCGGAAATAGGGTCATTGCAGACGTAGTTTAGTTAGGATGAGATCATTAGATGGGTCTTAATTCATATGACTGCTACCTTTAGAAAAAAGAAGAAAGTTAGAGACAGAGACAGATATACACACAGGAAAGATAATGTGAAGAGACACAGAGAGAAGGCAGCTATCTCAGGGCCAAGGAGTGAGGTCTGGACAGACCCCTCCCCTGTAGCCATCAGAAGGAAATGACCTAGACACCTGATGTCTTGATCCCTGATTTCTGGCCTTCAGAACCATGAGACGATACATTTCTATGGTTTAAGCCACCTAGTTTGTGGTATTTTGTTACAACAACTCTAGCAGTCTACTACAATCATAATTTTAAAACTATCATTTATAAATTCATAATTATGGAGAAGTAAATATCTAGTGACTAGAAGCTCTGAAAAAAAATTCCAAAATATTCCTTATGTCATGGATGTCATCACAATTAGATAAGAATCTGTTCTTAAGAGAAATGGTCACCGAGGTTCTAAAATTTTGGTTCCACAGCTGTGTGGACAACATACATTGTCTTCATACAATGTGCAATCAATACATTCCATATGTGCAGGTCCCTACAAATGTATAACTTTCATTATTTGTCTAATAATGAGACTTAACCTACATTTTCAGGCACTATTCTGCCTAATGACAGAAATTGTGGTCATCTCTCTGGAGTTTCATATTTAAACTTCAGTGGATGCATGATTCTGCCTTCTTTCTGAGGTGCATTCCATTTTGAGATCAGCTACGGAGTCATGCCCCTGGGTGGGTGCATTCAGGGGCAACAACGGGGAGCGGGCAAGACGGGGCTTCTGCTGTGCTCAGCCTGTTCGTAAATCTTCTGGCATCTGCTGAGTCATAACCATTCAGCCTGGGGCCCAGCGGGAACCATGCCTCCCCATCGGTACGGACACCCTCTTAGCAGTGTGTATGCCGTCTTCCCCCTGCTGACCTCTAGCCTCCTTCAGGTGCATCAGCTTTCCCTCATGCCATTCATGCCCCTTCCTGGGGGACGGTAGGAAGTTTTAGGATCTCTCCCATGCCCTTTGGAGGCCGAACACAGTGTCTGGGACTGTTCTAGGCCTGTCTCAGCCTAGGCCTGCCATCACCGCTCTATAGCTGCTGCAGAATAGAGGAGACTCTCACATCTTATTTGCTCTATTGGCTTTCCTGAAACTTATAGATCAACTCTATCTTGAGGTGTCCAAATTTTCTGGGGGCTTTCTCATTGGACCAACCCACTGCACACACTTTCTGGAACTCAAGTGGAGGTCAGCAAATCACAGGGCTCCCCGCTCTGAATCATCACCAGGACCAGCCCCGAGAGCACTTTGCTCTGCTTGCACAGAAACTTGCTCTTCAAGTGAGCTGTCAGCTTACACCTGGACCAAGCATTTTGTTTGTCTTCTGCCTCCTGAAAACTAAGAATTATGAGATCGCTAGTCTCTGGAGCAGAAAAGACCTACATCTGGCAGTCAAAAAGGTGAATGCCTGGGAATACAAGAACAGAAATGAAGTGATGCCCCAAAGGGACTTAATATGTCAGATATTATTCTGCCACATGTTTTCATTTTGATATGGTGTATTTCCAGTGCTGTTGTTGTTGGTTTTTTTTTTCTAGCTGAAGGGGTTTACTTCTTTTATAATATTTTTGTTGTTGATGAGAGCCTTTGTTCTCCCTAGTGTCTACATCATACCCTATTAGTTAGCTGGGTGCTTGAGAACGCATGTTATTTTGCATATTAGAAAAATTAGTCATTATGATGATGCTTCTGCTTCCATATTATTGAAGGAAACATTCATGAAAGAAAGAATACAGTTAATGATTCATTATTAGATGTGCATATGAAGTTGAATATTTTCACAAAGAAAAAGTACCATTTCAACTGTCTTATAGTGTATGATTTAAAATGCAGTAGAGGGGTGCCTGGATGACTCAGTTAGTAGAGTATGTGACTCTCTGTCTTTGAGTTGTGAGTTCAAGCCTCATGCTGGGTGTGGAGATTACATGAATGAATAAATAAATAAACCTTAAAATGCAGTAGAGCAACCAGCAAAAAGGACTAAGGAATCTTCACTTTCTTCCCATACTGATATTCATTTCACTCTTCAAAGATGCATATCATTGATTAGTGTTTCTTTTAAAATTTAATTTTCTTCATACTAATCAACTTTAGAGTTAAAATGGCCTTTGAGATTTTTATTTATAATTTTCTAATTTTATTTAAAAAATTTTTCTGTTTATTTTTGAGAGAGAGAGAGAGACAGACAGAGTGTGAGCAGTGGAGGGGCAGCGAGAGGGAGACAGAATCAGAATCAGAAGCAGGTCCAGGTCCCAAGCTGTCAGCACAGAGCCCGACACGGGGCTTGAACCCACAAACTGCAAGATCATGACCTGAGCTGAAGTTGGACACTCAACCGACTGAGCTACCCAGGCACCCCTATAATTTTCTTTTTTTTTTTTTTTTCAACGTTTATTTATTTTTGGGACAGAGAGAGACAGAGCATGAATGGGGGAGGGGCAGAGAGAGAGGGAGACACAGAATCAGAAACAGGCTCCAGGCTCTGAGCCATCAGCCCATAGCCTGACGCGGGGCTCGAACTCGCGGACCGCGAGATCGTGACCTGGCTGAAGTCGGACGCTTAACCGACTGCGCCACCCAGGCGCCCCATATAATTTTCTAATTTTATAGGATAAATTGAGGGTCAGAGAATTCAAATGATTCCCAAGGTCATTCAGAAATCAAGATCTTCTGTCTCCCCAGGCTAAACCTCTTTTTACTATCCTGTGTGCCTCTTATACCAGATTTAGAATGTTATCTATGAGGAAATGTTATTTAAGGTATGCTTGAGTATACCTGCAAAAATAATAGTGGGGTCCATGGGGGGCTTGAAATAGGGACAGGATCCAATTTATTAGCATACTTTGTCAGCCACAAACGGCTCCTCTAACATAAAATTCCTCAGAAATGTAGTTCACAGCCATCCTGAAACATATTCCAGGTCTCTATAAGTTATACAAGATATGATCAGCATTTAATGATGTTTTTTTAAAAAACACAGAATACAGTAAAACAAAATGGAGTCATTTTCCCCCCACACATAAAAGCAAACTAGATTGAGCTACTTGATGTTTTCATCCACTTTCAAAAAAAATCAGTGATGCAGCTCTGGAGAAAGAGGAGTGGACCACGTGTTACAGTATCATTATTTCTGGAAGGGTTGTTAGCGCATCAGATAATGTGATCCAGGGAACAGAAATCCGCTTGCAAAAAGAGGGGGTGATTCTACTTAAATGCATGAAAAGACGGGATGCTGTAAAGAACCAGGGATGGTGGTGGACAGTGAGGTTTGTGAGATGGTAATCACATGTCCAAAAGATGGTTTGAGTACCAGTAGCTCATATGCAGTAGGAGAGAAAAGATTTCAAGGATTTCAAATGTTGTTAAGGATGTGTCCTGCCAAGGAAACGAGTTTGAATGTAAGATGCAGCTTTTTTAAACTGGCAAAACCCCTTTCCCTCTGCCCAGGAGGTGAAGGATAATTTTTTTGTGAAAGAGGGAATAGGGAATTCGTACCATAGAAGTCTTATTTTCTGAATAATAAAGAGTTTACCATATAATATTAGCACAGTGTCTGTACATGGGATAATGTATTGTAGCCATCATTGTCATGGTAGAAATATCGATTTATAAACTCCTAAAATATCAGTAAAAAAAATCTTTAGAATAAACATGTTCAACAAGGTCACAGGGATACAAATACACAAAAACCTATTGCACTTCGCTATGCAAGTAACACAAAGCTATAAAATAAAAAAAGATTCCATTTAGACCAAAGCAAAACATTTGATTCTTGGAAATTTTTTTCAACTTGAACATAATATTTTATCAAAAAATTAAGTGCTGGGGGGAGCCAAGATGGCAGAACAGCATGGAAGTTTTTTGTGTGTCTTGTGTCCATGGAATACAGCCAGACCAACACTACACCATCCTGCACACCTAGAAAACTGATCTGAGGATTAACGCAACAATCTGCACAACCTGAGCCACAGAATTCAGCAGGTACGAGGCACAGAGAAGTGAACTGGGGGAGAGAGAAGCCGCAGAGGGCAGGGAGCTGTTTTTGCTTGCAGAGAGAGGATGGAGCAGGAGGAAGAATACGGGAAAAAGCAGCTGGAGAGAAAGTAGAAAAGTGGAAACAGCCACAGGGACTGAACTAAAAAGGGAGAAAGCAGAAAGGAGAGGGTTTAAATTCCATTAAGACCATGAACAGGGGGAGGGCAGAGTCTGAAACTCCGCAGCTCCATACCTGGTGGTGCTCTGGTAAGATGGGCGAATCTGCAGGAGCAGAGTGGAGTCCAGGGTTCTTCAGGCCACACGGGGAGAGGCGCTTCCCCTGCTGGGAGGACACCTGGTGGAGGCTGTGTGGGTCCCCCAAAGGCAAGGCCCCAGTGGACCTGGGAGAACAACCATATTCACTGGTGTTGGAACAAGGTCGTTAAGGGTGAAGCCTGGTGCCAGATGTGCCTTGTGATTTTTCATAGTCCCTGAAACGCTGCTGCTACACTATCTCGCGCACTTTTTCTGGGGCGGGGTGGCACCAGCTGAAGTCTCTTGAGTATCAGCAGCAGCACAGCCCTGCGAATGTTCCTGGGTGTGGCCGGCACCCTGCCATTGCTCGGTGAGACACTCCTGCGGAGGGGAAGAATGGGTCAAAGCCGCAGTCCCTCAGAAGTAAGGAGTCGCGAAAAATGGCCGCACTGGAGACAAACTCAGGAGAGAGGTACTGCCTGAGGCTTGGTCATGGACTGTGTAAAAGCAGAGAGTGGATGGAAGCCGAAGACAAAGGACTGGTGCGCGACTGCTGATCCGGGAGAACAGAGTTCCAATACTAGAGGCTGGAGAGCTGGGTGACGCATTTTCACTGCTCCCGCGCATGCGCATACGCACCTACTAGCGCCACAGCAATCCACCCCAGTAAGCTAAGTGGCGCCATCTAGTGGAGAACAGAGCCATTACACTAAGCCTTGCCCAACTAGGCCAACCTGGCTCTTCAGGAACACAAGTCTCTCCACCTGCTTAGTTTATGGACTATAAAGAACTTCATAGTCTGACTTCTAGGGGAAAATGAAGTAATTTTAGAGGTATTTCAGTCTGTTCGCTGGTCCATCTATTCAATTTTATTTCTTTCCTTTTTTTCTTTATTCTTTTTTCTCTTTTTCATATCTTTTCTTTTTCTTGAATACAGAAAGAGAAAAATTCATTTTTATTTTCAATTTTTATTAAAAATATTTTTCTTCAATTTTTTCTACTATATTTTTTAATTTTGTGTAATTTTTTCAAATCCTATTTTACTTCCTTCACTTCATTTTAGTCTACTTCAGTGTATTTATTTTTTCAAATTTTCAAACGATTTCCTTTTTTCTTTCCCCTTTTTTCTCTAATCTATCAAGCCCCTTTCAGCACCCAGACCAAAACACACCTAGGATCTAGCATCATTTATTCGATTTGTGTGTGTGTTTGCTTTTAATTTTAATATTTAATTTTAATTTTTTACCCCATTAGTTACCTTTCTCCCTTCAAAATGATGAATTAAGGAATTCACCCCAAAAGAAAGAGCAGGAAGAAACTACAGCCAGGGACTTAACCAACGCAGATACAAGCAAGATGTCTGAACCAGAATTTAGAATCACGATAATAAGAATACTAGCTGGCGGGGCACCTGGGTGGCTCAGTTGGTTGAGCGTCTGACTTCAGCTCAGTAAATGATCTCATGGTTTGTGAGTTTGAGCCTGCTTCAGGCTCTGTGTTGACAGCTCAGAGCCTGGAGCCTGCTTCAGATTCTGTGTCTCCCTCTCTCTGCCCTTCTCTCGCTCTCTCTCTCTTTCTTAAAAATAAACAAACATTTAAAAAATAATAATAATAAAGTTTAATGTTGATGAGGTGCTTGGGTGGCTCAGTTGGTTAAATCTCCTACTCTTGATTTCAAGTTTCTTATTGAATACCAAAAACACAAAATATACTTAAGAAAGGATGAAAAAAATAACTATTTTAAGATAAAAAACTTCCATGCATCAAAAAACACTGTACACTGAAAGTGTAAGCTGTAGATTAGCGTAAAGCATGTGAAATGCACATAAACCACAAAGGATTTGTATCCAAAACATAAAGATCGTAAAGATAAGAAAAATGACACAACAATTCAACAGAAAAATGATCAAAGTATGTGGATAGGCAAATGACTGAGAAAGAAACCAGAAAAATGTTCAACTTCACTTGTGATCAGGGAAATGCAAAATTCATAGATTGGTGAAACATTGGAACTATCTCTCACAGCGATTGGGTAATAAGAATTCAACAATGTCAGTTCTGAGTGTGTGTGATGTATATTCTTCACCTCTACATATATACATAGCATGTGTGTATGTGTGTATAAATACACACACATATATATATATATTAAATAAGCAGAAAAAGAGGTACAAGAAAATTTTCACTGAGTTATGGTCTATAATCTTAAAAAATTAGAAACTGACATCTTCAATCAGAAAAAGATAGTTTGGAATAATATATAACCACTAAAATAAATACACTAGATACATATATTTCAAAGCGTATGAAATGTAAACAGTATGTTTTAACATTAAAAAAGGCAAAATTGAAGTATATACACAGAAAATTCCACTTAAAGTTATGCAAAACACACTGTATATGTTTTATGTCTACATGTGTATTTAGGAACAG
This sequence comes from Lynx canadensis, assembly GCF_007474595.2. Classification (NCBI taxonomy): domain Eukaryota; kingdom Metazoa; phylum Chordata; class Mammalia; order Carnivora; family Felidae; genus Lynx; species Lynx canadensis. The sequence goes on along the minus strand of NC_044314.2, from coordinate 56,733,623 downwards.
TATAAAAATGCACATTATTATAGTAAACACTACCTTTTGAGTAATGGTCAGTTCCAGCAGGAGGGGGATATGTTCTGAGTTGAGGAGGGTTCACAGGGAACTTCAGCTACATTAGCTGTATGTTATTTCTTCCCCATGTGGTATTTTCAGGGTATGTTTTATATTTTTTGTGTACATTTCTGCGTGCTTGATAATATGATGCTTTTTTTAAAATAATATGATACTTTTTTTCCTGAAAAAGCTTGCTTTGTAAAATACAGAAATAATTGAGACAAATTTATAATGGCTAACATTCAAATTCCATTTGATGATTGGTTAAAGGAAACGAGCATTCAGTAATAGAGAACTACAAATAAATCATCACACTGATTAATCCATATCTCTATCATTTGTTAATAAATTCTAGCAACATTAAGAACCCATTGTATAAATATTACCAAATAAGTAAAAATTATAAAATGTAAAATTTTGGATCTGTTGGATCTGAAAATGACATTTTAAATGTTTCTGGTCACATTTTCAATTGCTTTAGTTTTTATTTAAAAAAAAGCTATGAAACTATTGGATATGATTTGGTGTCATAATCTTACTCTTTGGAACATTCTCCGGGGAAATAAACAGATTAAAAAACTATTTCATTAGAAATATTTATAGTATGCTATTTATGATTGCAAAAACAAAAACATAACAGGGAAAGCCCAAATGTCTAATAATAGGAGATGGCTAAGCAAAATAGGTCACATTACAACAGAAGATCACTGCAGAACTATAAAAATGTCAACTATATGGCTCATGGTGATGCATGAAAATATGAAATAAAATTAATTTTGTAAAGCAGAGTTACAAACATGTCAACTGTGAAAACCCTGCTGACACATGGAAATATAAATTAAAATTAATTTGAAAGAGCAGAACACATTATTTCCTGATTTCATGATTTCCACTAGGAAGAAAAAAACAACAGTATTGGGCAAAGAGAATTTGGAGAGGAATAAATACATTAAATTGGGTTTATTGGGTTATAATTCCTTCCTTTAAAGTTGCCTAGTTGATGTGTATTCATTAATGAAATAAGACCACAGGGACTTTGTCATAGCGTAATGATTTTATTTGTGCCATGTGGTGTGATTAGAAAGTACGCACCTTTTCTAGAGGATATCGTTCATCCTCTAGGCAGGGGACCACATGATGTACTGGGGAAGAACATTTTTCCCTAGTAGATATGCCCAGTCTCAACCATGTTAAAATTTTACCATGGTAATAGTTGTTGGTTCGTTTCTTATTTTGTAAAGGATATAGCTGCTGCATAATAAGATGCTAAATCCATTCACATAATATTTACTAGAGTAGTTTATAACAATCATGTTACCATGAACTACAAACCTGTATTCATGTACAATTCTATACACCATTGTGTGCCATAGCTAAGGTTAATCTTCTATCTGGATCAAGATACGTATGAGCCAAAGGAACAAGAAACCCACAAAAATTGTAGCTTAGCCCTTCTGCAAAAAATCTTTTATTAGAAATGAATGCATGAATGAAATTATTGAGGGGGTAAAAATAGAAAAACTATGGCGAGTGATAATATTAGAAAAATAAAATTAACTCTCTGGGATAGATAGGCTATTCTGGAATATTTTTTTCTAGAGAAACAAAATTTTAATATAAGAATAATATTTTAAGTCATCAGCTAAAAAATTTGATTCTACTACTTCCCGCCAAAGGTAGAGAAAAGACTGATGTTCTAGAAAGATGCCTGTGGGTTTGTGTACTTTCAGCACATGGTCGCCCACTCCTGAGGAGGAAACAAACTCCTGTTTGTGAAGCAGGGCTCAAGCATACACCCTGAGTGGGAGGATTTGAGCGAGAGCATTAAAGTCATCAAAGGCGGGAGAAGAGCTGATATTTGCTTTGCTCATAGATTGTTTTTTGCATTTAAACTTGTATGTATGTGTGTATGTATGTATGTATTTTTAAGCTTTTTAAATTTATTATTTTTTAAATGTTTATTTATTTTGAAAGAGAGAGCATGAGCAGGGGAGAGGCAGAGTAGAGGCAGGGGAGAGAATCCCAAGCACGGTCCATGATGTTAGTGTGGAGCCCCATGTGGGGCTCAATCTCATGAACCTCGAGATCATGACCTGAACCAAAACCAAGAGTCAGACACTGAACCAACTGAGCCACCCAGATACCCCCTTATTTTTAAACTCTTTTTTTAAATGGAAGTCTGGTTCACACACACATTTAAACTTTTTTTTTTTAATTTCAGAAAGAAAATGAAATCATTAAATCTTTTCCCAAGTAAAGGATGTTTAAATCTATTATTATAAAACAGTTTGTACATAGTTTAATAAATCGTTTTCCAAGCATTAGGCTTACAGTTGGTGAAAAATAATATATGGTATTAACTTTTGCTTCATAATATATTTATCTTTTCTGCAAAATAAATCCAACTAAATGTTTTACTATCTAGTATCGGGTTATTTAAGATAGGATGTTCTCAAGGTCATATTGTCAGAAATCAGTGAAACCTAAGTAACAACATTGTAGAAAAAAACAGAAAACCATAGAAATACTAATTATTTTTCCATTTATAAAATAAGACAATTGATGCTAATAACTCAATGTGGTGAGAGATGATATGAAGACTAAGTGAAATACTTAGAAATAAAACATTAAAGGGGCATTGATAATGTGACAAAAGCCAATATTGTACAACTGAATCTGCATAATTAGCTACTTCAAATTTTCCCTCAGAGCTTCAAATGGACCAGAATGATGATGAAGAAGCAGCAGTACCTCAATAAATGTTGATCAAAGCCTCTACAAAGATTATTGGGCAGAAGTTTTGAAAATACTATTGGGATAGAGTATAAGTATAGTAAAACGTAAGTACAGTGTTAGACCTTATCCACATGCTGAGTAGACTTCAATGCACCCAATCCATGCATGGCACTCTGGCTTATCGATACTTGTATCCATGGAAAATTTAGTGTGATTCTAAGAATGTTAGTGATAAAGTAGGAGTCTCGCCTTTTGATTCATGTTTGCTGTTTGTTTATTGCGGTGGTGGTCTGTTTCCAGGTTTAAATCATAGCCTGTGGAAGAAAGATGAGAGCAAAAGACAAGCCTGTGGATTGGAACTTAGAAACAGTGTGAGTATCCAGACTTACGTGTTGAGTTGGGACGCAAGGTAAGCTAATGTAAGATTAAAAAACATAAATCAGAGTTTTCTTTTCTTTTTTTGTTTTTGTTTTTGGAAGATGGAGGTTTATCGAGTTGCATATCTAAAGCTCTATTTAAGAGCATCTGGGTCACTCTATGTGTTGGTTAAGCATCCAACTCTTGAATTAGGCTCAGGTCATGATATCATGGTTCACGAGTTCAAGCCCCATGTCGGGCTCCGCACTGACAGTGTGGAGACTGCTTGGGATTCTCTTCCTCTCTCTCTCTCTGAAAATAAATAAATAAACTTAAAAAAGACTTTAACCCCAAATGGTCTAGTTACTTGCATACATTTCACCATAACAATGATTAGTGAAGATAGGCAAAGAAAGAAAAATCTGAAGTATAATATTGAAAACACATATGATATATTACATAGGTCTCTTAGGGTTAAATTGTACATGCAGCACCTCTTATAGCATCCTTGTCACCCTCGGGTATCTACTGAGCAGCTGGTAACCATCTGTTCTGGCAATTGTTTGAATGTGCTTACCTTCAGAGCCACTCTCTTCGTGTAAATAAGTATGACATCTTGGAAATCTTTGACACAAAAAGACTTAAAGTTCATCCAGGTCAAGTCTGTACTGATGAATGAATTTCCTCCACAGTGCACTTCTTTTTCTTTTTCTTCAAAAAAATTTTTTTTAATGTTTATTTGTTTTTGAGAGAGAGAAAGAGACAGAGCATGAGCAGGATAGGGGCAGAGAGAGAGGGAGACAGAATTCGAAGCAGGCTCCAGGCTTTGAACTGTCAGCGGACAGACTAATGCAGGACTCTTACCCATGAACTGTGAGATCATGACCTGAGCTGAAGTTGGACGCTCAACTCACTGAGCCACCCAGGCGCCCTTCTTTTTCTCTTTTGAGAGAGGGAGAGACAGAGAGAGAGAGAGAGAGAGAGAGAATCTTAAGTAGCTCCACACTCAGCCAGCAGCCTGACATGGGGCTCAATCTCATGACCAACTGTGAGATCACTACCAAAGCCAAAATCAGGAGTTGGATGCTGAACCAACTGAGCCACCCAGGTGCCCCCACAGTGCATTTCTTCTGAGCATTCACTCAGCTTGTCCTGGAACAGGACATAGTGGTTTCAATTCCAGAAACTTTCTGAGCACATAACACATGTACAGAACTGTGCAAGGGCCTGAGAGAGAAAGAAAGTCAAATTAGAAATGGAGACTTGGAGAAGTCACTGAGTTCCTCTTTGAAGTACCCGTTCTGATCCAAACAAAGCCACTAAAACAACCTAAGATGACAAGGCAATCATTTCCATGGTCTAGAAACATACAAACACAGAAACACACAGTGGACTGCAGGGCTAAAACTAGGAGTTTCTGGGTCATAAACTATCAGAAATGAATGGCAGCTCCATTCCTATCAAAAAAGCATTTCATGCATGATGGAGGACTGGAGCCACACTCAATGTCTAAAACTGGGGTTGGGTGCTCTCTCCTGGCCCCAAAGGATCCAGAAAACAGCTTCATTGCAGTGCAGCTGCACTAGGCCTAGGCCAAATTTCTTGCTCTCTTGGTGCCTGTGTCTCCCGGACCCTCAATATCACTGTAGAATGGAAGTCCAGCGTGGCTGTGACAAGGCCTGAATCTGGATAAGAAGGTGAGGAACAGGTTGAGGCAAAAGAAGGGAGGGCAGCGGAGAGAGGCAGAGGAGAAAACAGATCTCTACTCAAAGACTGTGGGAATGAGGCGCCTGAGTGAATCAGTTGGTTAAGTGTCTGACTCTGGATTTTGGCTCAGGTCATGATCTCGTGGTTCCATGGGTGCAAGCCCCTGACTGAGCTCTGTGCTGGCAGTGTGGAGCCTGCTTGAGATTCTCTCTCTTCCTCTCTCTCTCTCCCTCCCCAGCTCTCTCTCTCTCTCTCTCTCAAAGTAAACAGACTTAAAAAACAACAACAAAACCCCCCCAAAGACGCTGAAGATAATTGACACTGAGAAAAACTGTCAACAAAACAAAATTGGAAGACGAACTTATCAGCAATAAAGTTCAATTAGGAAAACAATATCAAAATAACTTTAAGTATGGTTACAATACCTCTGAGAAATAAAGGAGTAAAATGTCTGAAAGAGGTCATTATGAAAGGGAAAAACTGACCATCTCAATAAATATTGAATGGGCCTCTGATAATATCCAAACTTGTCACGTAAACAAGAACAAACAAACAAAAACCACTTCGTAACAAGAGATAATGGAACTTCTTTAACCTGAAAAAGGATCTCTACAAGAGCCTACAGTAAACACAGTAACTTTAGAAGCATCCCCATTAGAGTCAGAAGCAAAATAAGGCTGCCTTGTATCCCCTACAAGTTCAGTAAGTGCTTGAGGCCCTAACTAATACACTATCATTAAAAGATATTTAAGAAAAAACATCACCTTTTATAACTCAGAGTAAAGGAAGGATTTCTTTAAAGGACACAAACCTGAAAAAATCATAAGGATTATAGCTTATAGTAAAGGGATATGTACCAAATTCCTAATAGTTGCACAACAGGCAGCGGGAGACAAAGGAAGGGATGATAAAGGAATTCAACTTTATACATAATGCTTTACTTCTTTAAAAACATCAAGAATGAAGTGTTAAATAGTATACTAGTCCGTCTGATGGGTGGATGCGTGGGTGTTCATTGCATGACCGCCTGCATGTTCTGAAAAAAAAATTGCATTAAAAAGGACAAAAACTAAAAGCAAAACCCCACAGACAATTAAAAATGTAAAACCAACTTAAAAGAGATGGCTCCTCCTCTTCAGAAAACCGTAGTTGTCAGTTATACGTAAACTAAGAAGTGATTATAGTTAAAACCAAAATATTACAAATGCAATACAGATGTATAAACAAGATGTTATGGGTACCTAGTAGAAGGAAAAAAGTAAAGCAATTCAATTGATAAATGCTTCATGGGAGAGATTTCATTAAGTGTTGAATCCTCAAAAGTACATCATATTTTAATATTCAGAAAAAGCCTTGATAGAGGAGTGTTCCCAGATAAGGCTTTGTGGGCAGATCGGCAAAATTCACAGCCATTCTGAGAACAGGGAGTATCTTGTCCTCGGTGATGGAGCTGGTTGTGCTGTGTGGGGTAAAGCATGGTGGCCTTTAGTTTAGGTAACATCTGGACTTGGAGCTGTAGGTCAAGGATAGTCATGAAGGGTTTTTGAAGTTTTTGAGGGGACATTTGGGGTTATCTGTTCATCTGTACAATACTTATGTCAGTTGTGGGCATCTGTAACATTTTGAATAGGTGTCCCTGACCAAGTATAGGTTAAGAGTGAACACATGAATCAAGCTGGGCCAATTTATCTTTCTCTTCCAGGAATGAGGAACTAGAATCCAGCAAAGCGGATCAGTCTGTGAGGTGCTTGAACTGGAAATGATATGAAGTTGGGCCTGGGGTGGCTGCATGTATCTGCTGAGACAGAGAAAGGTGCTGCATATCCAGAGAGCAGAAATGGCTTGAGAGGCCATAGTGCCTGGATTGGCAGGTCCCAGTGCCTAGAGAGGTAGTCAGGCTGTGCTTCCAAACTTTGATTCTGGAAATACCTCTGCTTCTGCCTAGTAAATCTGCCTTTTTTCTAAGTGACCTCAAAGGGATTTTATCCCTGACCATGGCTAAAGGATGGGACTTGAAGGTGAGCAGGCTCAGTGTCCTCCAAGGAACAGAGGAGTGCAGCAGGTAAATGACCAGATGGTAAAATGAATTTGGACGATTCTAGGGCCATTTATGACCTTTGAGATAACTGTTTCAGTAGAGCACTGGAGCAAACATCAGACTTGAAGCAGTTAAAGTATAAATCATAGATAGATTTTTCGAGGACTTTGGTCACTAAGAGGAGAGGGAGGTAGGGCTGCCTGTGAGGGAAACAAAGTCAAATGAAGTCTTCTGTTGCTGTCCCTCAGGATGAAACACTTGAGCTTTTGTGTAAACTGGGGCGGGGGGTGGGGGAATTGATAAGGAGGACAGAATGGCTGCACTAGGAAGAACTTTAATGGAGAGTAAGAATTCTATACACTGACCCACATTCATGCAAACCATAAACAGCTGCATTTGCACCCTCTGACTTCGTCCCTGTAATCAGCAAGGCTGGCTTATACAACTTCCAAGTTTTAGGGGAACAGAACACTTAGGTAGGTATTGAATTTACTCCACGAGAAAAAAATTGCATTAATGCTGTAATAAATAAACCATTTGTATCACATGGCTATTGTTGCATAAAGGAACAGTCCAACACTTGGAGACTCATTTCTCATTTCTCATGAGTGTATAGGTTCGATGCACGGTTCTGCTGATCCTGGCTCAGCTGGCCTTGCTGGAATCACTTCTTCAGGCTTCTATGGTCAGGTGATGGGTTGGCTGGGCATTACATGCTCTTCCACGGATCTAGGGCTTTGAATGGAACATTTGGGCTCTGTCCCATTCTCCAGCAGGAGCGCTTAATTCTCAGGGTGATCACATAGAAGCAAGACGGAAACAAGAGCACACAAAGCCTTTGAGGTCTAAGCTTGGGACTGGCATATTGTCACTTCATCATATTCTACTGAGCAAAGTAAGCCACAGGGCATCCCTGGTTCCAGCAGTGGGAAATTGTCCCCACCTTATGATGGAAACAAATACAAAGTTACATTGTAAGGGGGTATCGGTAAAGGGGTTTATCAAGCCCCATCCTAAGTTGAAAATATTGTAAGTTAAAAATGAATTTAATATACCTCACCTACCACACAACACAGCTCAGCCTAGCCTACCTTACATGTGCTCAGAACACTTACATTGGTCTACCGTTGAGCAGAATCATCTAACACAAAGCCTCCTTTATAATCAAGTACCGAATATCTCATGTAATTTATTGAATACTGTACTAAAAACAAAAACAACGGCTGTATGGGAACAGAATGGTTGTCAGTGTATGGGTTGTTTACTCTTGTGATGGCACAGCTGTCTGGGAGCTGTAGCTGCTGTCCAGCATATCACTAGAGAGGATCTTCCAGTAAATCACCAGCCTGGGGAAAGATCAAAATTCCAAATTTGAAGTACAGTTTATAATGGATGAGTATCACTTTTGCACCATTGTAGAGGCAAAAAAATCCTGAATCAAACCAAAGTCATGGGCCATCTGTAATTCAGGGCATCAATTTAACTAATCTACCATACTTACACAGACATGGTTTTAGATGGAGTAGAGAAGTATCTGAAGGTCAGTGAGGGGTTTTTCAAGGAGGTCATGAATAGGTGAGGAGTTTAGTACTAAAATAGAAGGCTTAGAATTACTTAGGAACAACTTTCTTACTCTTATATTTTATGTTGTTGGCTCAACTAGACTAAGTTGGTGAGCTTTGTTCCATTCCAGGCTTTATATAAACAGATAATCTTATTTTCAGGGTACTATTAATAGCTCAGTAATATAGAGTAATCAACTGTCTTCAATCCAGAAACAAATTCACAATATTTAAGTTCAAAGTATTCATTGTACACTTGGTAACTAAAAGTCTAAAGAAACATGCAACTTCTTTTCCTATGAGAATGGACAAAGCCTTTTTACTTTTTCAAGCAAATGTCAAGTTAGTAGTTTTAGGTCAATTCACATTTGTAAAACTGGAAATGAATTCTGTAAGAATTTGTGTTGGAACTATTATAATGTAAGAGAACACATGCCTATTGAGTCCAGAAAAAGTGGACTCTATACTTTTTAATGGAATATTAATCGTTAAGATAACGCCTTAAACAAAAAAAAAAATCTGACCTTTTAATTTTGGCTATAGGTTTAACAAAATACAGAAATTAAATATAAAATGGAAATAACTCAGACACATTTTCATTTAGGCAGATAGTATGGAAGGGATTGTAGGTACTTTTGGGTTAAGAAAAAGTTAAGAAAAATCCATCCTTTGAAGGGCTTCAGGAAAAAAAATAAATGAGCATATTATTCTGCAGAAGCAGCCCCCACAGAAGATGATTTGTAAATATATTGCTGATGGAGTTTTTTAAAAGCACTCAAATCCAGTTAAGGTGACCAGGGAACATCCCAAGGATTAGAAACTGGACCTCAATGAAAAACATCATAGCCAGCTGACATAGCCTTTGAACATCTTGGCTGAAGACCTTCCTTTATGAGAATGGCTGTATTATACCCTTGTCATTTGCTGACACTACCCATTAAGAAGCACCAGCTCTCCTTGTTCTGATTTTGTGGCCACTGGGCAATATTTTAACATAGCTTGCCTTCCTTTGTAGACTACAGTGGTGGGAATGTGCTGATCTCCAAATATCCATCTTTTTTTTTTAAATTTTTTTTTCAACGTTTTTATTTATTTTTGGGACAGAGAGAGACAGAGCATGAATTGGGGAGGGGCAGAGAGAGAGGGAGACACAGAATCGGAAACAGGCTCCAGGCTCTGAGCCATCAGCCCAGAGCCTGACGCGGGGCTGGAACTCACGGACCGCGAGATCGTGACCTGGCTGAAGTCGGACGCTTAACCGACTGCGCCACCCAGGCGCCCCTCCAAATATCCATCTTATTGGCATTTATATCCATCAGCATAATTGATATTCTTGTTTTTAGCTGGTTCCCTTAGCCTGATCACTTCTGGGAGCATTAACAGACTCAGGTTTCTGGGCCTTAAATACTAAGAACTAGACATAGACCCTGAACTTGGTGGTTTCGAAAGTAAGACCTATGCCACGAGACACATCCTGTATAGCCAGCTGGCTTCTTCCATGATGGATCAATGGCAGAGGTAGGAATAACAACAATCTTTCCTGACACCTAGCATGTGTTCTACGTCTTATAACACCTGTTATTTCTTAGAGAATGTATGTCTAGCTACAGTTTTTGGGGCATATATCTATTCAAGAAAGTATGAATTGCCTACTCTGAATTTTCCATTTTTCTTTTTCCAGATCTCTCACCTTGGAGAAGGTATGTTGCGTCATCAATATCTTTGAAAATGAGATTAAAGGCATTGCTGGCTTTCCTTCTGCAGTTTTCATGCCTTTCTCCAAATCCTATTAGTTCATTCAGTATGGTTGTAGTGGGAATTAAAGTTTATCTGTTGATATAAGGATCCTTATCTCATTCAGTCAGTTTATACAGACTTTAAACATCATCAGAAATATTTTGTGTAAGTTGGATTTTTAAAAATTCCAGGTATAAGTTGGAATATACCTGGAAACTGTTTTTATGCTATTTTATGATAGCTTTGTTCCATCAAAAAAAGTACAAGTATAGGGGCGCCTGGGTGGCGCAGTCGGTTAAGCGTCCGACTTCAGCCAGGTCACGATCTCGCGCTCCGTGAGTTCGAGCCCCGCGTCAGGCTCTGGGCTGATGGCTCAGAGCCTGGAGCCTGTTTCCGATTCTGTGTTTCCCTCTCTCTCTGCCCCTCCTCCGTTCATGCTCTGTCTCTCTCTGTCGCAAAAATAAATAAACGTTGAAAAAAAAAAGTACAAGTATAAAAATAAATAGTACACATATAAAAATAAATCTATTTTTGATGAAGTCATCAATTAAAAATAGTATAATGTCCATATTATCTTATTTATGAAGCTTTTTGGCATCATTTAAAGTTAGTTTTGGGGCGCTTGGGTGGCTCAGTTGGTTAAGCAGCTGACTTCGGCTCAGGTCATGATCTCACGTCTCGTGTGTTTGAGCCCTGCATCCGGCTCTGTGTTGACAGCTCAGAGCCTGGAACCTGCTTCGGATTCTGTGTCTCCCTCTCTCTGTCTCTTCCCCACTTGCATTATCTCTCTCTCTCTCTCTCTCTCTCTCAAAAATAAATAAACATTAAAAAAATTTTAAGTTAGTTTTAATTCTTCAATGTTATTTACACTTAAATATAACTCTATGTAATTATTTATATCTGAACTCATTAATAAAGTTTAATATTGGGCAGTCTACTTAAGAAAATATCACAGTAACAGAGAAAATACAGTGTGGTATAAATAAAATTATTAACAGTGGCATTGACATGAAAATAAACATGAGGGTAATAATTATTGATGATAAATGGTGACCAGTGAAATTATTTTAGTTGCAATGGACAATTTACTTGTGGAATAAGCATAGAATGCTGTTAAGATAACCTCTCTTCAATTACACTGAAGTGTATAAAGGAATTTACTCTGTGTTTAACTCACAAACAGTCCTAAGTATATGCTAGGAAACAATCATGAATTCTAAGAACATGTCTGTATCAATGGGCAATCCTGCTACTGATCAAATAATAAAGCAATGTAATCTAATTCTACTTAACAATAACATTTATACATATAAAAACAACAATATACAACACAGAAAAATAAAATAAAACCACCCAATTAGAAAAAAGTAAATAATTTTAACAAATTTAAAAATGGAGTATTCCTTGAATAAAGCCGATCACTATCTCAGCAAATGAGAGGGTTTCATTTCCACCCACAAGAGACAGACATTATAGTACTTCCATGACTCTGTTATGCTTTGAAGATGTGCCGAAAGGGGTTCTTCTGTGTTTACCATTCTACCAGCGATGCCTATCTAATAATAAGCCATCCTTACCTGTCTGGCCAACATTAACTTTGCCACTTAGAGTTTGTTAGATTCAACTGAATTATAAGTACAAAATGCTGTAACCATCAGATTTCTAAACCCCATTGTTCACAACGACCATTGGTAACACTGCAATACCCAACAATGTGGCTATTTCATTTTAATCTGCAGCTGTTCAAATAAAAGGGATTTACTACAACAGCTTTTCAAAAATTCTGTAATAAGTGTACCAGTGCATACACTGCTTATATTTCCATATAATTTGAATAACAGTATCATTTAAAACAGATGTCAGCTTCTTTGAATATAATCATATGTTGTTGTCAGCACTATGCACCCGCAGATTTACATTTAAGTAACCCAGGATGAAGTTCTCTGCCTGTGTCACCTGTTTTATTGGTGCATTCTTTTCCTTATTTAAACCTTGCCCATGAAAACAGTGTTTTGGTTTTCATCAATGCAAGCCATGTATATTCAATAAGCATGTTACAATAATCGTTTTCCCCAAAAAGCAAAGACAGGGTGATGTAAATTCATTCTTTTGGATTTCAATCCAGCTTTCTTTTATTTTGTATAGTATTTAATATTGATTTTTCTAAGGGGAAGGTGGAACCAGACTGCTGTTAACCCTTCTTTGTGCTGGGAACATTTTGATGTTTCCGTCATTAAGACTTAGAGTCTTTAATGATAAACACCACTGGGAAAGACTAGGGTTACATGGCAGTAATCGAGACACTTGTCCTTTGCTAAAAGGACACATAAAGCACATCTATGCTCACCTAAGTTGCTGGGAGGGGAACTTCTCATCCAACCACTGGATGCAACTAATTTCATGCAGTCAGGTGAGCAAGTGTGGCAAGACAGCATCCCGAAGTGTGCCTGTTGTCACAGAAATAAACAACTCTATAAAGTCTTTATCATAAACATGTTAAATGGATGAAAAAAGTATACTACTTCATTAGATCTGTTTTAAATGTTCTCTTCTATACTGATACCTTCTGCTTCCTTTTCTTTTTCTTTGCCAGAAATGTTTTTCTTAATTGATTAGAGCATAGAACACAGCTGTGTGTGTATGTGTACTTATAAATTTCTGTGATCATGGTTCCTAATTGAAAAACTGCATTAGCAAAGCGTTTTCTATTTCTCTCTTCAGTAAAAACGCTAAATGGTGTTTGTACCAACGGACCAGTCTCACCTGAAAAATGAAAGTTTTAGTTGTTGGTTTATGGTAGTCAACAACAAACCAAAAAGATCATTTAGAAGTTATTATTCTTAATCATGTTAAATCACTGAATTTCTTGCTGGAAGCAAGCTAATATTTGTTTTGTACCTGACAGCTATTATTTGCATACTAGAATTTTTACACAAGACACCTCCATGAGAGAAAATTACATTTAAAAGTCACAAAATACAGTCTTCGATTACCAGCTACTTTTAAACATAAACCAACATAAAAGATTTAATAAGTTTCTCTGCAAACCTGCAACGATGCTTTGTGAAAGCCTAACACTAACCTGTAAGACTATAAGTTTCCTGAGGGCAGGAACTCCTTTGCTCCTGTTTCCTACTCAATCTCAAGCAGCTAGAACAGGGTCAGTAATCATTTGTTCTAGCCGCTCAAAAAGAGTATTCTTTTATTTTGAAATGGTATCCGCAGACGGGTGTGTAGGGAAGTCGAGAGCGGGAAAGGGGCATCTGAGAGGAGGTTGCAAAATCCGAAGGAGCAGCAGAACAGAGAGGAATCCAGAGGCCTGAGAACATTTGGAAGGTGAATCCGAAGAGCTGGGATGAAGCAGGGATGAGCGCCCCGGGACACCACTGCACGAGTGGGTAGGGGTCAGGAAGGAAGTAGCAAAGATTTGGGAGACTCCTTCCCGGGGAGCATATAAGGGGAAAGACGCACTCGAAGATACAGCCGCAGCCGCCTCCCTCCCACGTGAAAGCCCGAGCGGCCGCCCCGCGTCCACTCCGCTCCCCGGGGAGCGGAACCCGGAGCGAGGCAGGTGCGGCGGGAGCATGCGCGCGGGGCCGGCAGGGGAGGCTCCCGCGCCCCCACCCCGCGCGTGCACCCTCGCGCCCCTCCCGCCGGGCACCGCGGGGCCAGCGGCGCCGCAGCCTGGGCCGGCCGAGCTTCGCCGCTCCGGCTCGCGCCCCGCCGGCCTGTCGCTGAGTCGGCGTTGCGGGCGGCCCGGCTCTGCTCGGGGTAAGGACGACGCGGCAGCCCGAGCCGTGTGGTCGGGGGACCGCGTGAGCGCCCACGGCCGCCGCCGCCGCCGGGGTTGGCCCCGGGCCCCGCGCCCGACTGAGGGGCGTGCGCGTCGCCCGCGGCGAGGCCGGGCCGGGCCAGGGGGCGGTGGCGGTTAGGAGTCGCCTCCTCCCGGCGCCGGCTCTTTCTCTTTCTCTTTCGCCGCCGGGCGCGCGCCGGGCTCCCCGCGCGAGGCGCTGCCCCACTTGTCACCCACTTCGGACGGGCGTGGCGTGGTCCCGTACCGTCCCGCTCCCGGCCGCCGCGGCCACCTGGGCCGGGGGTGTCGGCGCGGCCACCTGGGCGGGGAGGCGCCGGTTCAGCCTCGGCCCGCGGGACGAGGGCCGGGGCGGGATTCCAGGCGGTCCCAAGCCGGCCTCAGGCCACCGGGCGCCCGGCGGTGGGCGTTTGGCTTTTGTTTTCTCGGGGCGGGCGTCCCCGGTCTCCCCCCCTTCTCCGCCGACAGCTGTCGTGTGTGGCGGTACAAGGCTGCGGCCGAGACACCCTCGGGCGCTTCCTCACTCCAGCCCCTTTTCCTCCCTGGTCGTGCTCTCCCAAGTTCTGCCCAGCCCCGGGGCCGGAGCGGAGGAAGTGCGCGCTGGGGGACGCCTCGCCAATCTGTGGCGGTTTAACTAGCTCCAGCCACAAGCCCAGAACTGCGCCCCAGGGAGCGCTGCCCAAGCCTCCCGGGCTTTCTTCGCGGAGATGGGCCGAGGGCGAGGCGAGCAGACCTGGGGACACCTGGGCCAGCGCCGCAGTTACCTGCGGGATTGGTGGAAGCCTTTCCCCAAGGTGGGAGAATTCTGGTGGCTTTTGTCGCCAGCCTTTTAAATCCTGCAGTCTTTGATTAAAGTCCATATGATGTACTTTGTATATGCCTTTATCCACTTAGAGGGTCATTCTTAATCTGTCCCTGCCTGGAGGTGAAAACTAAATAAAAGGAAGGTCTGGTCATTGTCATTGTTAAGACTCCCGCATGTGAAAGCCCCATGGAGTTCAGTCTGGTCACCGTGACCTGCCCTGCTGGGGCGGTTCCATGCCCAGGAGACTCACACTAAGGGTTATTTGGTCTCCACGCCCAAAGTGGCACCGTCTCTTGGATCCCTGTTGGAGGGATCCCTGTTGAACTGTTGGAGCTGTTCTAGAAGGCGTGGGGGCAGCCTCCAGTTTCACTCCTTTCCTGAAATAAGGGTAGTGAGGTCTCCTGGTGTTTCTAGTCCCCTTTACTCAAAAATGTTAGAATGGGAAACAGGTGGAATTTGTTCTTGATGCTTGATAATACAGACTTTTAATGCATTTAGCTCTTCACAAGGTGCTAAAAATGTCTTTTCATGGTATCCTAGAATCAGGAGAAAGAGTTTGAAAGAGGAGAGATTTCTCTAACATCCAAGTGGATCGGATTCTGCTATATTCATATGGAGTGCAATTGTTAAGTAGGAGAGATGAGCTTACAAATGCTATTGATTATGCTCTCAGATTGTAAGGTACATTGATGAGTTTGTATCTCCTGTAGCTCTTGACTGTGGAATTCTTTATTCAGCACTTTGTGGGGCAGTATTGGTTTACCTCTACTATGAGCTCTCAATCTGTTTTCTAATAAAGGAATTGGTGAGACGGTGATCTGGTGAAGACAGATGAAAGAAAACTAAGGAAATGTCTTTTACTTTTTACCTTAAGGAGATGTGTGGTTTTAAGTTGATCACAAGAATCTTAGGTGAGTGCTACCACCTACCTGTATGTTTCATTGAGATACTTGTGTGATTTGTATCTTAAATTACACTTCTAATTCATCATAAAAATTTCAATTGTCATTTGTACAATAAGCCATTTACTATGTATGTTCATACATTTGTATGACAAACCACCAAAAGCTTGAGCTTTTAGTGCGTTGGGTAGATAAAACATGCAAACCAAATGTTTGTAAACAAAATAATGTGATAGGAGCATGAGGTTTGAGACTAAAACAATGTGTAATCAAATGCCATCAGTCTGAAACAGATAGTGGTCAGGGAGTCTGGCAAGGAGAGGGTCTTTGGGATCTGGAGTGATCAGAAAAGAACACAGAGTTGGGTCTTGGGCTGAGTCTTGAGGTGTGTGGATCTTCATAGATTGACAGGGTGAAGGAAGAAGAGATTGGGGGCCTAAGAGGGAGAAGGGGGTTTCACTCCTCAAAAGGAATGATTATGATTTGTTTAGGACTAAGAAAGATTATTTGCAGTGCCCACGTTGGGAATTGTGGTTGTACATGCTCTTCCCATCAGCTCCTACCGTCCCAAACTAGAAACCATTTATTCTTCATGATCAAGTGTAATTCTTCTCCTGGGAAGGCATCCCTGATTTTCACACCAGACTTCCTTCCTTTGGCTTCCACGTTCCCTAGTTCACCTATAAATGCATATGTAAAAACAGGTATTTTTTTTTTTGATGGTCCAGGCTTTAGATTTTACCATTTCCTGTTTATTTTTAAAAATTGAGATATAATTAACGTATTAGTTTCAGGTGTACGGCATGATGATTTATGGATATATTGTGAAATAATTATCACAATTAACTTAATATCCATCACCACACATAGTTACACATTTTTTTCTTGTGATGAGAACTTTTAAGATCTATTACCTTAGCAACTTTCAAATATACAATAAATATAGTGTTATTAACTATGATTGCCATTAATGAGGGTCATCAAAAAAGTTTTCTATATTTTCCACAATTTAGTGTCTGCCTTTTTTTTTATTTTTTTTTATTTTTTTTTATTTTTTTTTTTTAAATTTTTTTTTTTCAATGTTTTTATTTTTATTTTTGGGACAGAGAGAGACAGAGCATGAATGGGGGAGGGGCAGAGAGAGAGGGAGACACAGAATCGGAAACAGGCTCCAGGCTCCGAGCCATCAGCCCAGAGCCTGACGCGGGGCTCGAACTCACGGACCGCGAGATCGTGACCTGGCTGAAGTCGGACGCTTAACCGACTGCACCACCCAGGCGCCCCTAGTGTCTGCCTTTTAAGTAACGTGTTCAGTAAGGGTATGAACAGGTCCTTAGATCTCTTTTTATTTGGAATATTTTTGGACTGTAGTCATAGCTTTTTTTTTTTAATTTTTTTTTTAACGTTTATTTATTTTTGAGACAGAGACAGAGCATGAACGGGGGAGGGTCAGAGAGAGAGGGAGACACAGAATCGGAAGCAGGCTCCAGGCTCTGAGCCATCAGCCCAGAGCCTGACGCGGGGCTCGAACTCACAGACCGTGAGATCGTGACCTGAGCTGAAGTCGGACGCTCAACCGACTGAGCCACCCAGGTGCCCCTGTAGTCATAGCTTTTTAACTTAAATGATAATAACCCTTTGCAGCCTGGGATGGTACTTGACAAGTGGTTAAGTGCATAGACAACAGATATATGTAGCACTGAATCCCTGTGTGAGCAGGCAGCTGCTGAGCAGAGGCATGGGGTGATAAAAGCAGCAGTCAGGAGGATCATTCTGATTATGAAGGGAGATTTGCAGATGGAAAGCTCTGGAGTTCTTACCTTGAAGGAGGGCGTGTCCTGAAGCCACTGGGGGGTAAGGCTGTATGGGAAGCACCAGGCCACCCAGTCTGACCAAGGAAGCAAAAGGAGCCCCAGCCTCTCTGCTCCCACTCCATTCCTTCACACGTCTTTACTTCTCCTTCTCTAGAGCTGAAGGAGAGTTTGAAAATTACAGATAAGTGTTCATTGTTTCCATCAAGTATTTTAATTCAGAAGAAATGCTGCTGTTAAAATGGGGAAATTAGCGGGAGAGCCAGGTAGGTGGTTGAGGAGCGGGGGGGGGGGGGGGGAGCAGATAAGATCAGTTTATAAAATATACAATTGAAAGAGACACTGAAGTGGCGGTGAGTTTGGAGAGAGCAACTGTGATGTTGGGCCAGGAATGGCGGTGACAGTAAAAGAGACAGGGTGAATAAATTAGCACAGAGGTGAGAGAGCAGGTTCAGGACTGTGGGCTGCACCCAGTGACAGTGTCAGCGAGAGAAACAAAGAAGTGGTCAGAAGGGGGAGGAAAACCAGGCGTCAACAGTAATAGGGATGCCAGTGGAGGAGGTTCTTCAGGAAACTCTGAGTTAAGTCTCATCAGTTGCAGATGAAAAACCCCAACTGAGAAGGTGTGGTTGAACTTGGCTGGCACCAGGTGATCTCAGTGGTATGGCTTCAGTGTGAGCTGTTGGTAGCACTTGCTGTCCATTTCAGGGATGTAGATGTCCCCTTTAATATGAATAGTGTTTCCTTGTTTCCAAAGCATTTCCATCTTACAGTATTGGTAAGCATATTTTGAGCATAGTTTATTATAGGCACATACCTCCAAGTGAAGAAAACTATTTAGATTCATTAAAAAACCCCCAATGGACTGTTCACACACTCTTACAGTAAGTAGTGTAAATATAGGTACTATCTTGTACTTCAGCAAAATAAAGCAAAAACAATGAATTAGAACATACTCGGGAAAAATGAAAATCTTCATTGACACACGTAATATTATCTTTTGTTTAAACATTTGCATTACTTTTTTTTTCTCTTAGAATAGTGCCTGAGAAGAATCTATCCTTGTTTGATTTTGCAAATACAACAAACTTTACACAGTAGCAGTGGAAAAATGAAACATTTACTCTGATTCCATCAGTTGTCCCTGCTCTGCTCCCGTGCTCTGTGTGTGCCTTTCAGGGAAGATGTCATTGCAGTAGAGCTCAGCGTCACCTGCTGAAACTTTCTTCATTTTGTATCGATTTCAGCTCATGTGAAGAGTGTTCTCTTAATGAAGCTAGACATTGTGGAGAATGTTTATGCATCCTTTCTGAAGGTGGATCTTAAATGATGAAAGTGTGGTCGCTGCCACAATTAATAATTGATTAATTGTTTGGAAAGTATCAGGTGTGGGATGTGGCGATGGAGCAGAAGTGCACACATCTTTCTTTCTTTGTCACCGTGACTAGCTAGAGAGACCATATTTAACTAGAGGGACAGATGGACAGCACAACACTTTTTATGCGCTGTGCTTTGGTGTGTAAGCTATTATGCTAGCTTTTAGGATTATGACAGCCTTTTAGATGAAATCATTGTTGCCCTACTCCCTGTCCTTTTGAGGGAGAGATGAATGAAGGAGCCCAAATGGGTGCAAGGCATTTTTGCTGGGTATCCACTTGGTGTCAGTTGCATGCTCTGTGTATGGAGATGGCTACTACAGACATAACTCCTGCCTTCTTGGAGCCGATAGTCAAGTGAAGGAACAGATATGAAACAGACTCCAAATAAATGTAGAAGGACAAACTTTCAAGTGTACTATGAGAAAGATCAACAGGAATGCCTTATATGGGTTTGTGGGTCATAAAAGTCCTCTCTGAGGATGAGTAGCTGCTGCTAGCTGGGTAGGGAGCAGGGCAAAAAGAAGTTTAGGCAGAGGTAAGCACACATGTGAAGCCCCCCACTCCCACCACCCCCTCCCTCGACCTGGTAGCTGGTACAGTTGTAGGGGCCAGAGCATGATCCCTGCCCGTAGGGGCCATACCGAGGATCATACATTCTATTTTTCTTGCCATGGGAAGGCTTTGCACAGTCTGAACAGGGTGTGACATGGCCTGCTTTATGTCCCCTGAGACCACTCTGGCTGCCTTCTACAGAGCATTGTGCGGGTGGCAAGACCAATTAGGACACCACTGCAGGCGTCTAGGTGGGAGTCCTGCTGCTTGGACCAGGGAGGTAGGGGTGGAGATGAGTAGAAATGGAAGGATTTGGGGAGTATTTTGATGGTAGAATCTTATAAAATTGCTGATAGATTAAAGGATAGGGGAAAGGAATCCAGTGTTTTCCTCTGATCTTTGGCATGAGAAACTGGGGACAACTGGTGGGAAGAAGACTTGGTAACTTTTCCTTAGCCATTTTTCCAGTGAAAGACCTATTGGATATAAAGTATACTTAGGGAGATAACTCAATGTCACTGTGATATGTGTTATTTATCCAGCACTGTGCTGGACACGGGGTTTTGAAGTTTAGCAGATATGGTCTTTCCCTCTTCTTTGGCTGTAGGATTTTTGTATTCTGCCTGGCTCACACCTCACACCAGACCCAATGTACCTCCTGAACTTGAATATCTAGTCTTTCTGCAAATGGGCACATGCACCCAAATACGTGTAATCTCAGAGCCTGCTGTCAAGCTGCCTTGGTGGTAGCATTTTCAGTCATGACTGAGGAGGTCTAAAATTACTGGAGGTACCACATGGACCATTTACTACTCAGTTTCCTTATACCATGGTGTCCCAACACTGATCCTAACACTGGGAGACTGTGCCAGGCCTTGAAAATTCTTTGGTCCTCTGACTGTAAGCCATTGCTTACCTTCATGGTTCCTTCTCTTGTGAGTACACCAGAGTTGGAGATGAGACTTCCTTGAGTGACAGCATTTAAAAAATTGCTTTTGGTCATTACTGATGAAATTTGTTTCTAAATAAAAACCAAGGAGCAGATGATA
Source organism: Lynx canadensis (assembly GCF_007474595.2). Classification (NCBI taxonomy): domain Eukaryota; kingdom Metazoa; phylum Chordata; class Mammalia; order Carnivora; family Felidae; genus Lynx; species Lynx canadensis. The sequence continues at coordinate 56,713,126 of NC_044314.2, read as the reverse complement.
GACATGATTCCAGGCCTGTATAAATGGATCCAGGTTAACACTGATGCCAGTGCAAGGCCCAGTTCATAGTCGAGCAGATGTTCTGCTTTTGCCTTTGGTTTTCTAGGGCTGGCCATGCATGAGAAACTGGATGAACTTCAGTAGATGGGAACGCCTGGTGAGAAGCAGACTTGGTAACTTTGCTTTGATCATTTTTCCCCTGAAGGACCTGCGGGATATAGGCTATTTTTAGGGAGACAACTCGATGTGGTTGTGTTATATGACATGTGTACACTGAGTTGGCACTCTTTGGCAAATGGAGTTAAGGCCTAAATCCAGGGTCACCAATTTGGATGTATGTAAAGGGGCCAGGCAGGTAAGGGGCCTGAGTGAAATAGGCAGATAGAAGAAAGCTCACAAAGCACTCTTGATTTCTATTTTCTCACCTTTGAAAACTGGGCATAGATACTTGTCTACCATAGAAAGTTCTTCCTTTTTTTTTTTTTTTTTAGGTGTTTATTCATTTTTGGGAGAGGGAGCCTGAGTGGGGGAGGGGCAGAGAGAGAGGGGGCAGATATCTGAAGCAGGCTCTGTGCTGACAGCAGCGGGCCCAGCCCGATGTGGGGCCCTACCTCACCAACAATGAGATTGAAGGTCTTCGACCTGAGTCGAAGTCTGACGCTCAGCTGACTGAGCCACCCAGATGCCCCTATCATAGGAAGCTCTGTAAGAACAAGGGCAGTGGGAAGGGAGAAAAATCCCCTCAGTGCAGTGGAAACAGTAGGGAGTAGTCTTATATGGCTTAAAGGGGTAGCTAATATTAAAACAAACAAACAAGCAAAACACCCAAAACCCTCAGATTGGAAATCTGCATTTTAAATGATTAAAAAATGTTTAAATGTTTATTCTTGAGAGAGAGCGAGAGTGAGAGCAAGAGAGAGAGAGCGAGAGAGAGAGAGAGAGAGAGAGTAAGAGAGAGAGTAGAGTGGCAGAGAGGGAGACACCAAATCAGGAAGCAGAGCCTGCTCCAGGCTCTGAGCCGTCCACATAGAGCCCAACGTGAGGCTTGAGCTTGTGAACCGTGAGATCATGACCTGAGCGGAAGTCTGACACATAACTTACTGAGCCACCCAAGTGCCCCAGAAATGTGCATTTTTAAAAATGTGAAATAACCTATTTAAAAATACTGGCTCGAACCTTTTAGGACACCAATAAGGTAGACAGTATATTTACAGACTAGATGCAGTTGTGGGCTGTCATTTTACAACCTCTGACTTGTGGGGTCTTATTTATCATGGTGGGGGAATATTAGAAACATACCAGTTTCTTGTTCCACTAATTCCTGCCCATTTAAGTCTGCCTTGATTAAATCTGGGAGTTAGGAGTGGGAATCTGGGCCCAGCCCTGTGACTCTGTAAGGCATATGCTTGTGTAGGGGGCTGGGGTTATCAAAATTTGGGTTGAACCTAGACTTTTTAAAGCTTTTAATCATGTTTCTATGGAATTTTTTCATGTCTCCATTGTTAATATATATGTTTTTCATCAAATGTCTAAGAGTTTGTATCACCTATGGACACCTATGATTGGAGGGGGACAGTGTCTTCTCTTGCTTTTGGGATTTTGCACATTTGTATCTGCCTTTCTTGTTGCTGTGAATTTTACTCCTCCAAGAAGCCTCCGAGTCTCCCAAAAACTGGATCACCCCCACCCCCAGTTTCCTGCACAATGTGCTGTCATAGGCTATTTCACTCTGAAGGGTGGAGCCTTACTTTTTGTGTCCCAGGTGACTTTTTGGATTCAGTTCACCATGTCTTTGTAAAGCCTAGGAATTTCCTGACGCATGTCAGAGAGCAGTAAATAAAAATTGAATGATTTCGAGTCAATTAGTGACAGGCTCATATGGAAAAGAAGTGCCACTAAATCCTTAGCATTTTGGGATTCTGTTGTGTATCTAGCTGAGACTTTCAATTCGATGGAAAATGTAAGAGCTGACCTTTCATCCACTCATTTTATTATTATTATGGTCACATATCAAAGGGAATGTAAAGGTTTTTCTCTTTTTGCTTTATGGCAAAAGATATTCTTCTAATTCCCTGTCATTATACCCTTCAGTTCTGGTCTTAGACATCATCAAGGTGAATTATTAGAGATGCCATGATAGCACTTCCAGATCTATATTTTATGCACTCCATTTCTGAGGATAGTTAGAAAAAAGATTTTTCCCCTTCCTCTTCTAAAACTGTGAGCTTGCTGTGATTTTATTTCAAGAAGATATGTGGATGTTTCTCTGGCAGCTTAACACACACAGCTGAGCTTAGAATAGGAACTGTTAGGGCTAACAGACCAAGAATTTGAGAAGTCTTGACCAGCACAGGAGAACATCTTTTTGCTAAGTGCACCTGGAACAAACCAAGGCTCATAGGTGATTTTCAAGGTGATAGACTTCTGTGTAGGGCCATGAGTATACTTCATTGGTTTTGTTAATTGAATGTCACAGATATTTGGTAATTTTTAGAAAGATAATAGGGTAGGGCATGTTGCTGGATTCTGTCCCCCATGTAAATTAGCAGCTGTCAGTTGGCATCCATCTTATGTGTAGACCCTGTATACAGTTCAGACGTGTCTTCCCTGCCGGCTGTTGCCATCTTTGTGTTTTGTGTGAAGGGCAATGCCCAGCCATTTTACTGCAGTCAGTTATCAGTAATCTTTAGGGCCACTTTATTCTTCTACGGTGAGGACAAGAAGATATCACTGTCAGTCTTTTCAGAACTGTCTGGCATCTGTGTCTAAAACAAACAATGCCCATTGCTGTGGAGTAAATGGTGAAGAAAAAGAAAGGGCGCTGTGGGGGGTACAGTTATACATTAATTACCCATGTGATGCACAAAGTGTAAAGCTGGTAGGCATGGTTTTAAATTGGGCTTATGTCCAAGTAAGTTGTCTTTCAAGTTTTTAGAAGTTTCAGCTCATGGAGCTGTAACTTCTCTCGTAGACCAACCGTAGCTTACGAATAAGCTCCTGCTGTTCCACATTTAACAATTTAGACTTACCATTTTTTTTTTTTTAATTTTAGAGGGTTTGGGAGTAATCTGAATCAGATTTTTCTCAATCCCTGTTATCAACAGAAATGTTTTTGTTCTAAGGGGCTGCCCTGGGCACTGTGGGCTGTTTAGCAGGAGCATCCCCGGCCTCTACCCACCAGACGTCTGTAGCATCTCCTCCTACTTAGTTGTGACAACCCAAAATGTCTTCCGACATTTCCAAATGTCCCCTGGGGAGAGGACAGAGAGGGAGAATCACCCCTGGTTGAGCCTGATCTAATTCAGCCTGTTTTATAGATAACAGATCAGAGATCCAGTTGTATTAAGCAATGTGCCCAAGGTCAAAAGTCATTATGTGAGAATATGAATTACAAAACAAATGATCTAACTTGAAGGAGCTTCTTATCAGTTCAAAACTCATTTTTCTCTTGTAAAAAATAGTTCTTATCATAGTAAATGGTCCCTGATTCTGTCTTGCCATGACTAGCCAAATACAGCTGTCACTGCTGTTAATCAAACTGTGGCAAAGACCTAAATTAATAGTGCTTCAAAAGCTAAAACAAGTTGTAAAGTAACTGCAAATTTACTATATTGGTAAGTAGTTTATAAAATTACTTGGTTTTGAGCTCTGTAGTCTTATGGCTTTATGTTCTTTACCCAATTCATGAATTCCTACTAATAACAAGGATAAATTGTCACATATATTTCTAATCTAAATCCCTTATTGCAGAGAGGCCAAAATGAAAGCCCAGCAAAAGACCTGATGTACTCAGGTTGATCCACCTGAGTAGTGGCAGAGTTGGACCCTTCACTTGGCCTTCTTGAGCTCCAGCTCAGGCTGTTTTCTATTACTGCATGTCAGCTTTTGTTTTCATAGCCAGGCTTTGCAGTAAAGTTGTATTCAGTAGCGTGGCAAATCTTATTCTACAGTAATAATTAATCTTTTGTGTGCTTGCACAGTTGGGAATTATGAAGCCAGTAACACAAATATCTGCTAAGTAAGAGTACCCTCATTCATTCCATAGATGTTTATTCAGTGTCTGCTTTGACCAAGGATGTGCTAAGCTGTGGAATGTAAGGGATATGAGAAGGATGTTGTTAGATGTTGAGATGCAGGTCTACCCTCAGGAAACTCACAACCAGAGACACATTCAAATTTGAGGCTTCTCTGTGTCACATCAGAGAAGATGCACTGATTTATTCATATATTTATTTATTTAACTGCATTTTTGGGTACTTGCTGCATACCAGGCATTGGCACTGGGTACTCTGTCCATTTAGTCCAGAAAATACTCAGAATGAAGCTGGGAGGGGACAGTGTGTGCTAATGAGTGGGCCCTCAGACTCTACAAGAGAGACATGAAAAATATCAGTGCCTGTGCTGACAAGGGAGTAACTGTGCTTCTAAAAGTTAGTGAGAATATCTTTGTCAAGTCCATAGCTGACAAGCATCATTGTTGTGTTCCACAGATGGTGGATAGAAGCTGACTGTGAAAGGTCACACAGTGCAGGGTTGAGTTACCTTCATGCCAGTTCTAGTAATTGTCAGCTGGATCATATAGCACTCCCTCCAGAGACCAGGTGTTACAGAAGGAAGAAGACGTTCAAGGTGTTAATCAGCCCCTTGTAGGGATGACTGATGTCTCAGGGTTGTGTTATTTTGGTATTGTTTGTGTGGACACTGTTGGCATACAGCACAAAAGAAGAGAGTTCATTTTTTGGAAACGGTGAAAAGTCTCTGTCCTCATCTTTGAATGTTCTCGTTGTGTGTTATATCACAAGTGAAAATAATAAATTCACCAATATATATGCCCTTCTGCATGAGCATTAAAAGTGTTCTCCAAGTTTTCCCCAGGCTAAGTCACTAAACATGTCAGTCAAAGCCAAAAATAAAAAAGAAATAGTTTATAAATTACTTTGAGAGATGATTTAATCCACTCACCTTCTTTAAATTATTCTGATTTTTACCTAATCGATTCAGAGTTTCCATAATGAATATTCTTATGACTAAATAAAGGCACAGGCGCCTTTTATATCCCTCTTTAGGATCACACTTTCCTACAGGTAATGAGGGTCTTTCTTCTGAGACTAAAAGTGAAAGAACCTTTAAAGAAGGAACAGCAAATGGAGTTTTTTTATTTCTGTTTTGTACCCAAAGTTTGCACTTACTTCCACCCCTGGCCAGGCGTAAAATAAAAGCTTAAATAAATGGCTTAGGGTGTATTTGTCACCCATATTCCTTTTTCACTTGTTTGTTGAAGTAGACACAGGAAGAACCAAGGTGGAAGAATGTTTACGAATGTTTATGGGTCAGGAGTTCCAACTGTACCAACCCTTTGACAACATATATTTGTAACATCCCTCTTAGTGTCTTGAAATGAAGTTATTAGGTAAATAATTTACCTGCATGAACTTTCAAAATGTCATTATGATGTCCATATATAATATAATGGGAGAAATAAGTGGAAGGTAATTCATGATTAAATGATACTCCAAACGTTTGGACATGATTAGTGTAGAAAATAAAGTGAAGTAGTTGGATAGCTTGTATTATATATAAATTCACCGATAAAAGTGCTGATGGGGGATTGTATCAAGGAAGGGCAGTCTTTGAGCACTGTTGTGCTTAATAACATCATCTTCTGAAATGGTGAAAATATTTGCTAAAGTTCTGCATGAAACATCATAAAACCTTTCCTCAATTTACAGAGTTGCATTCCTAGGAAAGATAGGAAATATTAAAACCATTGCAAAAAGTACTTTTTGATTAATATACAAAATGAAATTGTGCTCCCAGTTCAGAGAAACATAAGGTTTTTGCACATACTTGAATGTCAAGTGAGAGACTCTCACCTTTTAAAAGTGAGAGCCTTTGCAGTACCCTATTTCTTTCTTTCTTTCTCTTTTCTTTTCCTTTTTTGTCTTTTCTTTCTTTCTTTCTTTCTTTCTTTCTTTCTTTCTTTCTTTCTTTCTTCTTTCTTTCTGGAATTGAGAAAGAAAATTGGTGTTAGCATATGGGGCTTACCCATGTATGGTTTGGCAGTAAGAGTCCTGTATACAAACTATATGTCCCCCTCATTTGTGCGTTATCTACATCTTATAAGCTGCCTTCTTGCCCTTGCGGTTGCTGCTCTGAGCATGTTTTGAGACTTGGGGGAGAGGAGGGTAGGATTAGAATCCAGTCCATTGTCACAGCTTGAATATGATTGTAAGAAGCCACAACAAAGACTTAAATTTCCACAAAGTAGTATTTTAATGGGGTTTGACATAAGTCAAAATTCAGAGAGTACAGTGATGTCTATGAATGGTGCTTGCAAGGACTGAAAGTTAACATGTGCCGTGTACTCATATGCACCCAAACACCTCCACACTCACACTCACATTGGATGATTTGGGCTTTGTTGTTCAATTGGTAATCATTACTGTCCATGAGCGATATAAAGGCATGTTCCACTGAAGTTCAGTTTGCTTGCCACTGTATACTTAGAATCGGATATAGTGAAAGACTGTGCTGAAAGGGTAGGGCATGTGGTCTTTTGAAGTCTTTTTCTCATGATGCAAACCAGAGTTGAGAATAGGCTAACATATCTGGTAACCTACAAATTAAAGTTGTGTCCTGGTCTGACCATGCAAATGGGGGGCTTAGCTTTTGACACTCAACAGTGAGGATGGGGCCAGACAGCATGGGAATCTGAAGGGGTGTGTTGTGGGTTTGGCCTCTGTCACTGTCTGCCTTGAGGATGCTATTCAAACCCTGGTGCCTCTCTGAACCTGTCTTTTTAGCAGATGTGCTTTGATTTTGGAGGTGAGCATTAAGCCATTTTCTTGATTATTGCTTGTATGTGCAAAGCTTTTGGTAAGTTCCCAAGTAGTTTACGAAAATCAGACCCACAGGTTTTATAGTCATTTTTATTTGATATGATCTCTGGGCTTTCTGTCACTTTTTTTTTTTTTTTGGCCTCTTGTTTTATGCTGTATCTATAACCCAAATGTAGAAACACCTGGGCAGAATGCATCTAGTGGTTTCTCAATTAATACAAATGTACAACTAGACCAGATGTAAAGGAAGCAGAGGAAATTGGCATATTAAATTATTTAAGATTCACTCTTTGAATTTTGGAAGGTTTATGGTAGTTTAATTTGGTAGACATAATGTGAAAGAATGTGTAAGGTCGTGATGCAGAACCTCTTAACTTAGGCTAATTTCCTCCCACATTTATTTAGCTCTATATAAGGTGTCTTGTAAAAGTTTGTTTGGTATTTCTATAGTACGTCATACTTTTAGAACATATCCATATGGATTTCAGTTATTACTTGTTTTAAACATGTGCTGATATTGCTACATAGTGATTTCTCAAGGTTATTAGTTATTATTAGTTATTATTAGTTATTAGTGGCAGTACACTCCTAGCCAGAGTATTTCAGAAATCTGTCTTTGCCTTTATTTAAAAAATTTTAGTTGAATAAAAACATGGTGTTTTGTAGGCCATCGACTACTCAGAATTTCTATACTAGAAGAAATGGTTTTGTGAGGAAACTGAAGTGATTAGCATTCTGAATATCTCAGTGTGTCATATAAAGAAAATTCATATAAAAGGTCTTAAGATAAAATTTACTCTGTTAATTCCCCATTAGCTCTGTTACCTAAGAGAGTTAGGGTTTGTTACTTTCTAAGATGTAAGTATTGTGAAACTTGACATTTTTGCTAGCTTTTGAGAAGATGGCAACTGCTGAGCTTTCTTTGCTGAATTATATCCAGTCAGTTGACATAAAAATGAATTGGAAATAAATGGTTATGGCGAACAATTAACATGCAGCAAAAAACCCCTTAAGGACAAAGCTGGTTATACAGTTAGGTGGCACTGTTTCCTTTTTCTTTTCAAAGATTTGACTAAGTGTAATTAAAATATAAAGAGGTCTCATGTGGTCTTATTTAGATCTAGCCAGATTAAAAACAAATAGGAAAAGTAAATTATAAACCAGTTTGAGGTGAAGATCCAGCCCCCATCTGTTACTGAAACATATCTTCCAACCCATGGGCACAAAGTGACTGGTTGTGTAGGGCTGCTGAGCAAACATTGAGGTGCTCTCTAGAGTTGCTCAAGGTGGCTTCAAGGGCCAGGCAAGTCACTTAAGTAGGTGAAGTGGTCCTGGGTTTAAGACAGGAGGGAGTCATGGGCTTGTGGGGCCCTGGTGCCTTTGGGAGTTTGAGTTCTTGTTGCCATGCCTAATGTTTTATTTGTTTATTTTTCCCTAATCAGAGTCAGAAATCCAGTTATGTTAAATGTGTATGTGATTTCCATTCTATTGTAGAACCATCTCTCTCTTTTCTGTCCTCCAAACTCGTAACACCTGGTGTCTGGAGCAGAGGCTTCCAGCTTTGGGGCTGTCTTATATACCAACAAAACTGTATGTTAGCTTAAGAGAGTTGCCAATATTTTATTTTTTCATGGACAGACAAAAACCAAACCAGCCACCTTGTGTATAACCTCTTTTAAGGAAGGTCACCATAACAACAGAAATATAGGAGAAAAATCATCCCAGAACAATGAATTTTTTGTTCTAACAGACACAGTAGCAGAAAAAGAGTTATGAAACTTCTCAGATGTGAAAAGTTTCAATATAACTGTAAAAATGATTTTTATGATGTCACACTATGATACTGTTTCATGTTAATATTTTTTTTTGATATGGATTTTTCAATTTGGGCTCTTTGGGCGATATTTGAAATAAAGACAGGATGTTCACTTGTTCTGGTACTTTCATTTTTTTTTATAACAACTTAAAAAACAACTACACATAGTTATTGACAAAAAGGAGCAAGAATCAACACTAGTTTGCTCAGCTTGCTGTAGCTGGCATAATGTAGGATGTAGGAGGTTTTAATAGTTTTTGAAGTAAAATATTGTGTATTTGCTTTGTTTTATTTTATTTTATTATTATTTTTTAAATGTTTATTTATTTTGAGAGGGACAGAGAGCTCCTGTGTGCGAGCAGGGGAGGGCAGAGAGAGAGGGAGAGAAAGAATCCCAAGCAAACCATGTGCTATCAGTGCTATGAGCACAGAGGCCAACTTGGGGCTCTATCTCACGAACTGCGAGATCATGACCTGAGCCAGAACCAAGAGTAGGAGGCCTAACTGACTGAGCCACCCAGGCACCTGCATTTGCTCTTTTTAATGCTTGTCCCCCAGTGTCTTGCACTGTGTTTTTCAGAGATGTGGAATGCACTGTTTTGGAGTTGGCCAGGCCCGTGGACAATGGGCCTCAGTCCGGCTCTCATCAGTCCTGCCTCCTGATGTACTCCTGTCCTCGCTTTGTTTGTTGTCTGGGCTCATCTGAATTTCACCTCAGTCTGGTTGGTTTAGCTGTTCAGGCTTATTCAGAATTTTTTGTTTAACTTTTCAGAATTCCTAAGCATCCATTTTTACACTTAAAATGTTGATGCCTTTGGTTGAGTAAATAAATGTTCAGAAATACCCCCGCTTTGACTCCTTGCTCAGCCATTTTTAGCCATGAGAACTTATTTATTGTATCAGTTTTCTCAGCTGTAAAATGGGAATGACGATAGTGTTGTAAATACCAAAGGACTCTCTAAGCATCAACCATTTAGAACCTAGTAGCAGATAGCTATTGTTCAGTAACTATCAGTGACTGTCAGTTGTTATAAACACTAACTTTAATATTGCCCCAAATGGGTAAAATATTTAGGTACACACTGCAGAATTCTATGCTATTCCTAAAAAGAATGAGTAAATGCATGCTGAGAAATGCACTACTTTCTTAGGGAAGGTCACTGTTGACCTTTGTCAGTCACAGGAGTAGTTTTCTGCTTGAAAAGTGGGTGCTTCCTTGTTCATTGGCTGCAGCATGGGTATGAAGTCCACACCTTCCTGCACCTCATTTGTAGAGAGAAGCGTGGATTCTTCTGGGTGGGATGAGAGGCACCAATGAAGCAAGTGGGTAGTGGCAGATGAGGTTCCCAGTGTCCAGGCTGCAGGATGGGCCACTCCATTCCCCTGCCTGGTGACACCTTGCACTCGCCCTTGCTATGCAGCTCCCCTTGCCGACATCCAGGGCCAGCCTCGTGCAGTCAAGGACTTCTCTGGAGGCTTGTGGCAGGCCACGCTGGTTTGCATGATGGGCTCCCTGAGGCTTTGTAATAGTCTGTGGCTGCATAGTAATTGTTTACAAGTTGTGTGAATGATATTAAAAGAATTCTGTTGGGGTGCCTGGGTGGCTCAGTCGGTTAAGCGTCCAACTTCGGCTCAGGTCATGATCTCGCGGTTTGTGAGTCGGAGCCCCGCGTCGGGCTCTGTACTGACAGCTCAGAGCCTGGAACCTGCTTCAGATTCTGTGTCTCCCTCTCTCTCAGCCCCTCCCCTGCTCACGCTCTGTCTCTCTCTGTGTGTCAATAATAAATAAACATTAAAAAAAAAAAAGAGTTTTGTAATCTTATAAAGCGGGGGCTCTCCTTGAATCTTCATTTGGGAGATACTTTCTCATTACTAAACACTTTAATACCAAAAACTCAGTTCAGAATGTGAGCCATCTTTATTTACTGTAATAAGTTCAAAATTGCATTCTTTTTTCTTAATTCATATGGATTGGATTGTTTGTTTTAACCCAGAGAAAGAAACATTGATTAATATGTATTGTGAATATGCCAATTTTAGTACTAGAAGAACTTGGATTCAGGTCTTGGTCTTGCACAATACTTATTATATGACTTAGGGAAAGAAGTAATTTTATAATGCTGTTTCCTTTTCTGCTTCTTTATTGAGGATAATATCCCTGGGGGTTAAATTATAAAAATAATCAAAAGGAAAACTGAATATAGAATACCCATGTGATATGGTAATGTATTTAGCTGTTGTGGAGCAGAAAATGATAGTCACGTCTCGATTTTTTTACAGTGTTTAATTATGATTTACTTCTCCCCAAGTGAAAGTTACTTCAGCTTTTCAAGTGTTGCTACTACTAATCACATTTTTTGAGACCTGTGATTGAAATTAATGCGCCGAACATATTGCAGTGCGTATTTTTAGCACGGAGAACAGTAACTTGGGTATTTAGGCACACATGTCACAAGTTTTGTGTCAGACATATCACTTTATTAAGACTACACTTTTTAGAATTAAGAGAAATATCCCTGACCCTGGGCTGAGTTGTCCTTTTTGCATTATGTATATCTTCACACTGCACACACATGCTCTTCTTCTCCCTTATGTGTCAGTAAGGGTGGGACAACTATTTTGGTCATCTTTGCCAAAAGAAACCAGAAATATATATGGTGAAATATTGGAAAGCAGAATATGATGAATAGGAATAAGACAGAGTATATGATGGGCAAAACAAGGCTGTTGGTGTGTGAGTGATCATTTTTTATTATCCAAGGTAATCCTGGAAGTAACAGTTTATATATATTTTATATAAAGTAATGGAACAGAGGGGAAGGGAAGAAATTTACATGTGTGTCAAAGTTTTGAGAACAATAAGTTGTATAAAGAATGAGCTACTTCCTTCTGTGTATTGAAGGGAGTATAAACTTTATTTTCATGTGATTACATTTGCAAATAACATTTCCTTGCATCTCGTATGATCCCATGCACATTCAGTAAACAGTCTTAAAAATGGTGTAAATATAGGAGAATTGAAGCTAGTTTTTTCTTTCTTTCTTTATTTTTTTTAACATTTATTTATTTTTGAGACAGAGAGAGACAGAGCATGAACGGGGGAGGGTCATAGAGGGAGACACAGAATCTGAAACAGGCTCCAGGCTCTGAGCTGTCAGCACAGAGCCTGACGTGGGGCTCGAACTCACGGACTGCGAGATCATGACCTGAGCTGAAGTCGGACGCTCAACTGACTGAGCCACCCAGGCACCCTGAAGCTAGTTTTTTCTTGATAAGGTGGTACCTCTCCCTCTGTCTTTTTTTTTTTCCTTCACTAGATTTACAAAATTGATGGATTATGTAGTGGCATTATTTCAAATTGATCATTCAACATCTGGAGTATAGTACCTAGTTTCTTTGTTTCACAAGTAATTATTGGGGGGCTTAGTGACATCAAGCACTGATGTAGGTGCTTGGGTGCATCAGTAAACAAAACAGGCCAAGATCTTTTGTGGAGCTTACAGCCATGTAGGGGGAAGACAGTCAGTAACTGATGAACACACTAAATGGCCAAAACTATTTAGAATTTTAGAAGATAATAAATGTTATGGAAAAGAACAAACTGTGCAGAGTAAGAAGTACTGGGAGTTCTGGCTAGTCAGATACCAGCGTCCATGAGGAGAGATTCCAGCAAAGTGGATGATACGTGGGCAGGAGTTCCAGAGAGAGGGAGCAGTTAGAGGAATGGTCCAAAGGCCCAAGGAAAGGTTTGGAGACTGTTGTGAATGAGGCAGTAGTCGGTGATGAGGTCAAAGAAGAGAGGATGGGGGTGAGGGAGAAGAGGTGAGCCCTGTGAGCACTTTGTGTTTATGCTGACATGGGGAGCCTGGCAGGGACTGGACAGAGGATTGACACTGATGGACTTGTGCTTTAGGACCATCACTCTGGAGTGGAGTGGAGAACAGCACTCAAGGATACCTGCTAGGGAGCCTGTTGTTAACTGGGTGGGAGACCATGTAGCTCTGACTACAGTGCTCACAATTTAAATGGTGAGAAGTGGCTGTGTTCTGGATGGCTTATGAAGGTAGAGCCAAGGGGATTTCCTGACTGTGTGGGTGTGCGTGGAAAGGAGTCCATTTTGGCTCCTGGCAACTGGCATGAGAAAGTTGTCACGTGAGGTGGAGAAGTCTTGGGTGGGCAGGTGGTTGTTGAGAATAGCACAGGCTAGCATGCATGAACCCCTTAGACCAAGGTCTGCTTAGGGTGGGTCTTCGATAAATGTTAGCATCTGGCATTAGCATTGGCAGTAAGTTGTAATTGAGTGCTTTTATGATACTTTGTGTTTTTTCAAGGTTTTTTTTTTTTCTTTTCTGATCTGCTCCCAGCATATCTTCTTAACGCTCCCTGTGAGAAGTAGGTGGTATAGAATAGACTCAGTGGGCCTAGACTTGACAGATTCAGGTGAGTGGGCTCATCTTTGCCCAATTGCTAATTTCCAGTTTAGGGCAAGTCATTTACCCCTCTACCCCACCAGTAGTATGGAAGGCTTACGTGAGAGAGGAGACAGAAAAATAGGTTGCATATCTAAAAAGTTAATGTGTGTAATTCATATAATGTATGATTGATTGTATTTGGTCCTTTGATTCAGTAAAAATAAATATGATACATGGTAGGCTCTCAAGGGGTTTTATTTTCCTTATAACATTTTTATTTTTAGCAAAGTGATACTTATACTATATGACACATGGAAGAATTTAGAAAAGATTGTGATAATGAACAATAGCTTCATGCCCAGCTGTCCCTATCCCCAGCTCTCCCATTCTTTAGAGGCAACCTCTTTTCTGTTTTAAATGCTTTTTTCTGCTTTGCTCCCTGCTTCTTCTCTTTTCTCCATCTCTCTCCTTCCCTGTTAGGAGCAGCTGACACCTGGCCCTCACTGCTTTGCTGCATCTCTGGTCTCTGGTCTGTTAAAGAGGACACGGGATATCTCTGAATAGTGGGACATGTCCAAGCTGTCCTAGGCCCAGACCCTCAATTCTACTTCTGATTGGATTATCTAGTTCTGAAAAATGCAACAAAGTCCCCAAACCTCTTACTAGTTATACAGATAAAGTCATACAGTTTATGGCTAGTGTATTTATTATGTGTGCCTTTCCTTGCATTTTAATTTTTTTCTTCATTTTAGCTTGTTTCTTCTTTGTTCTCCTACTTCCCTTTGGCCCATCCCAGTGTCTTCTCTCTCCACTGGATCTTGCTTTCTATGTCCTGCTTATCTCACACAGCAGCTCTTGGAAGTCAGGTGGGATAAGTCTAGTTCATTCTTTGTAAAGGCTGTTTAATATTCCATAGTCATGCTGCCCCCTACCTTATTCTGAAATTTCCATATTGTTAGACATCAACTTTTTTCTCCCCAAATTTGTCTTCAAATAATGCAGCAGTAAACATCCATGAACATAATTTATTCAGCATTCCCATATTGTTGAGCATTAAGTTTTTTCATTTTTTCTTATTGATGCTGGAATAACTATTTTAAATACATTTGTTTTATATACAGGTGCTTTCATTTTTTAATTTTATTTAATTTTATTTATTTTGTTTATTTTTATTTTTTAAAATTTACTTCCAAATTAGTTAGCATATTAGTGCAACAATGATTTCAGGAGTAGATTCCTTAGTGCCCCTTACCCAGTTAGCCCATCCCCCCTCCCACACCCCTTGCTGTAACCCTCTGTTTGTTCTCCATATTTAAGAATCTCTTATTTTCATTCCCCTCCCTGTTTTTATATTATTTTTGTTTCCCTTCCCTTATGTTCATCTGTTTTGTCTCTTAAAGTCCTCATATATGAGTGAAGTCATATGATTTTTGTTTTTCTCTGACTGACAAATTTAGCTTAGCATAATACCCTCTAGTTCCATCCACGTAGTTGCAGATGGCAAGATTTCATTCTTTTTGATTGCTGGGTAATACTCCACACACACACCACCTCTTCTTTATCCATTCATCCATCGATGGACATTTGGGCTCTTTCCATACTTCGGCTATTGTTGATAGTGCTGCTATAAACATGGGGGTGCATGTGTCCCTTCGAAACAGCACACCTGTATCCCGTGGATAAATGCCTAGTAGTGCAATTGCTGGGTTGTAGTGTAGTTCTATTTTTAGTTTTTTTTGAGGAACCTCCATACTGTTTTCCAGAATGGCTGCACCAGCTTGCATTCCCATGGTGCTTTCATTTTTATGACATAGATTATTAGGACTAGATTCTTGGGATGATGGATGTATACACACACACACACACACACACACACACACACACACATAACTTCAGTTTACTTTTGTTTTTAAAAAAGTATTCTATTTTTGACATATATTTAAGGTGTACAATGTGATGCCTCTCTCTATATAGACGTATACTGAAATGATTACCACAATCAATTAACATATCCATTACCTCTCATAGTTACCTTTCCTTTGTATGAGTGGTTAGAATCCTTGATATTTACTCTTTTAGCAAATTTCAGGTACATAATATGCTATTATTAACTACAGTGACCATACTGTACATCAGGTTTCCAGAACTTACTCATCTTATAACTGAAAGTTTATACCCCTTGATCAATAGCTCTTTTTCTCTCCCTCCTAGCCTCTGGTGAACACCATTATATTCTCTGTTACTATACATTTGGCTTTTTTTGTTTTTATATTTTTTAGATTTTATATATAAGTGCGATCATATGGTATTTGCTTTTTTGTGTTTGGCTTATTTCATTTAGCATAATGCCATCTAGGTTCATCCATGCTCTCTCAAATGGCAAGATTTCCTTCGATTTTAAGGCTGAAAAATATTCCATTGTGTGTCTGTCTGTGTATAGATACAGATTTGTGTGTGTGTGTGTGTGTGTGTGTGTGTATGTGTATGTGTGTGTGTATCACATATTCTTTATCCTTTCATCCATTGATGGATACTTAGGTTGTTTACATATCCTGGCTACTGTGGGTAATGCTACAATGAACATGGGGATGGAAATACCTCTTCAAGACAGTGATTTTATTTCTTTCGGATATATACTCAGAAGTGGGATTACTGAATCATATAGTATTTCAATTTTTAAGTTTTTGAGGAACCTCTATAATCTTTTCCATAATGGTTGTACCAGTTTACATTCCCAGTAATGCACAAAGATTCCCGTTATGCCACATTCTTGCCAACACTTACTGTCTTTTGACTTTTAGATAATAGCCATCCTAACGGGTGATAACTCATTGTGGCTTTGATTTGCATTTCTATAATGATTAGTGATGTTGAACATCTTTTCAGGTATGTGTTGGCCATTCATAGATCTTCATTGGAAACATGTCCATTCAGGTCCTTTGCCCATTTTTATTTTTATTTTTTATTTTTTTTTTGGCTGTTGGGTATAATGAGTTCTTCATATATTTTAGATATAAGTCCCTTATTAGTTATATGGTTTGCAGATATTTTTCCCCATTCCATAGGTTGTCTTTTCATTTTGCTGATCATTTCTTTGGCTGTGCAGAAGCTTATTAGTTTGATGTAGTCCCACTCGCTTATTTTTAGTTTTTTTTCTTGTGCTTTAGGTGTTATATCCAGAATATCATTGCCAAGTACCAAGTCAAGGAGCTTTTTCCTTATGTTTTCTTCCAGAAGATCTATAGTTTTAGATCTTACATTTAAATCTTTAATCCATTTTGAGTTAATTTTTGTGAGTGGCATAAGGGGTTTAGTTTCATTTGTTTACATGTGAATATCCAGTTTTCCAGTATCATTTATTGCAGAGAATTTCTTTTCTCCATTAAGTATTCTTGGCTCCCTTGTCAAATATTAGTTGACCATATATGCATGGTTTTATTTCTGGGCTCTTAGTTCTGTTCTGTTGGTTTATGCATTTGTTTTTATGCCAGTACCATACTGTTTTGATTACTATAGCTTTATATATGGTTTGAAGTTTGGAAGTGTGATGTCTCCTGCTCTGTTCTTCTTGCTCAAGGTTGATTTAGCTATTTGGAGTCTTTTGGTTCCATCTAGATTTTAGGTGTTTTTTCTTTTTCTATGTCTGTGAAAAATGCCATTGAAATTTTGATAGAGATTGTGTTGAATTTATAGATTGCTTTGGGTAGAATGGACATTTTAAGAATATTAATTCTTCTAATCCATGAACAAGAAATATCTTTACATTTATCTGTGCCTTAATCAATTTATTTCATATATATATATATATATATATATATATATATACATACACACACACACATATATATAGTTCTTTTTAACGTTTATTTATTTTGAGACAGAGAGAGACAGAGCGTGAATAGGGGAGGGGCAGAGAGAGAGGGAGACACAGAATCTGAAACAAGCTCCAGGCTCTGAGCTGTCAGCACACAGCCTGACGCGGGGCTTGAACTCACAGACCATGAGATCATAACCTGAGCCAAAGTCGGACACTTAACCGACTGAGCCATCCAGGTGCCCCATATAGTTTTAAAAGTATAGATTATTTATCTCCTTTGTTAAATTTATTGTTAAGTATTTTACTTTATTTTTTGCTGCTGTTGTAAATGGGATTGTTTTCTTAATCTTTTTTGGATAGTTAATTGTTTATATATAGAAACATCTGGTTTTTATGTGTTGAATTTGTATCCTGCAACTTTACTGAATTCATTTATTAGTTTCAATTTTGTGTGTGTGTGTGTGTGTGTGTGTGTGTGTGTGTGTGTTTTGTAGTCTGTAGGGTTTTCTATATGTAATATCAAATCATCTGCAAGCAGAAAATATTCTACTTCTTCCTTTCTGATTTGGATGCCTTTTCTTTCTTCCTTCCTTCCTTCCTTCCTTCCTTCCTTCCTTCCTTCCTTCCTTCCTTCCAATTGCTCTGGGTAGTACTGCTAATACTATGTTGAATAAAAGTGGCAAGAATGGGCACCCTTGTTCTTGTTCTTGATCTTAGAGAACAATTGTTCAGCTTTTGACCATGGAGTATAGTGTTAGCTCTGGGCTTGTTATACATGGGTTTTATTATGGGTAGGTACATTCCTTCTATACCTAATTTGTGAGTATTTTTATCATGAAGTGATGTTGAATGCTGTCAAATATTTTTAGTACATCTACTGAGATGATCATATGATTTTTATCTTTCATTCTGTCAATGTGGTGTATCACATTTATTGGTATGTGTATGTTGAACCTTTCTTCCATCCCAGGAGTAAATCCTACGTGATCATGGTATATATTTCTTTTAATGTGCTGATGAATATGGCTTGCTAGTATTTCGTTGAAGGTTTTTGCTTTTATGTTCATCAGGGATATTGGCCTGTAGTTTTCTTTCTTGTAATCCCCTTATCTGGCTTTGGTATCAAGGTAGTGCTGTCCTGGTAAAATGAGTTTGGAAGTATTGTCCTCTTTTCAATTTTTTGGAAGAGTTTAAAACAGGCTGGTATTAATTCTTTAAATATTTAGTAGAATTCACCAGTGGTCATCTGGTCCTGGGTTGTTTTTTGTTGGGAGATTTTTGGTTACTTGTTCAGTGTCCTTACTTGTTATCATTCTGTTAAAATTTTCTATTCCTTTATTCAGTCTTGGTAGGTTGTATGTTGCTAGGATTTATCCATTTATTCTAGGTTATTGAATTTTTTGGCATATAATTGCTCATAGTAGTCTTTTATGATCCTTTTTATTTCTTTGGTATCAGTTGTAACACTTCCTCTGTTATTTCTGAGTTTATTTATTTGAGTCTCTATTTTTTCCTTAGTCTAACTAAAAGTTTGTCAATTTTGTTCATCTTTTCAAAAAAAAACCAGTTCTTAGTTTCATTGATCTTTTCTATTTCTTTTTAATCTCTATTTCATTTATTTCTACTTGATATTTTTTTTATTTCCTTCCTTTTGCTAAATTTGGGCTTAGTTTGTTCTTACTGTTCTAGTTCCTTGAGGCTTAAAGTTGGGTTATTTGAGATATTTTGCTCAAGTTTCCCTCTTAGAATTGCTTTTGCTGCATCCCATAAGTTTTGGTATGTTATGTTTCCATTTTCTTTTGTCTCATGATTTTATATATATATATATATATATATATATATGTGTGTGTGTGTGTGTGTGTGTGTGTGTATACATATATACACATATCTGTGTATATATATTTTAAGTATATATACATAAATATGTACATATATACATATATAAATACAGACACATATCTATATATATATGTATTTAATTAAGTTTAAAATTTCAATTTCAGTAAACATACAGTGTTATATTCATTTTTTTTTTATTTTTTTAAATTTTTTTTTTCAACGTTTATTTATTTTTGGGACAGAGAGAGACAGAGCATGAACGGGGGAGGGGCAGAGAGAGAGGGAGACACAGAATCGGAAACAGGCTCCAGGCTCCGAGCCATCAGCCCAGAGCCCGATGCGGGGCTCGAACTCACGGACCGCGAGATCGTGACCTGGCTGAAGTCGGACGCTTAACCGACTGCGCCACCCAGGCGCCCCTGTTATATTCATTTTAAGTGTACAGTATAATGATTCAACAATTCTATACATTACTCAGTGCTCATCATGATAAATATACTCTTAATACCCTTCACCTAATTCAACCATCCCTGCACTCATCTCCCCTCTGGTAACCATCAGTTTGCTTTCTATAGTTAAGAGTCTGTTTCTTGCTTTGTCTTGCATTTTTTTTTTAATCTTTGCTCGTTGCTTTAGTTTCTTAAATTCCACATATGAGTGAGGTCATATGGTATTTGTCTTTCTCTGACTTATTTTGCTTAGTGTTATACTCTCTATCTCCATCCATGTTGTTGCAAATGGCAAGATCTTATTCTTTTTTATGACTGAATAATATTCCATTGTAAACATATACCGCATCTTCTTTATGTAGATATATTTTGATTTCTCTTTTGATTTTTTCTTTGAATGTTTGGTTATTAAGGAGCGTGCTGTTCACTTTCTACCTGTTATGTGAATTTTCCAGATTTCCTTTTTTTACTGGTTTCTAGTTTCATACTATGGAAAAGATACTTTAAAAAATTTTTAAGTTTATTTGTTTTGAGAGAGAGAGAGAGAGAACACGAGTGGGGTAGGGGCAGAAAGAGAGGGGAGAGAGAGAATCCCAAGCAGAGTCCACACTGTCAGCCCAGAGCTTGATGTGGGGCTCAAACTCACCAACCGCAAGATCATGACTTGAGCCAAAATCAAGAGTTGGACACTTAACCGACTGAACCACCCAGGTGTCTGGAAAAGATACTTGATATTATTTCAGTCTTTTTAAGTTGTTTAAACTTGTTTTGTGGCCTAACATATAATCTATACTGGAGAATTATCTGTGAGCCCTTAAAAAATATATGTGGGCTAATGTTGGATGGAGTGTTCTGTATATGTCTGTTAGGTCCATTTGTGTAACATGTAGTTCAGGTCCAGTGAATGTTCACGTCATTCTTTCTTGATGATCTATCTATTGTTGAAAGTGGGGTATTAAAGTCTCTACTGTTATTGTATTGCTCTCTACTTCTCACTTCAGATAAGTTAATTACTTTATATGTTTAGGTGCTCTGATGTTGGGTGTGTGTGTGTGTGTGTGTGTGTGTGTGTGTGTGTGTATTTACTCTTGTTATTTTCTTATGATGAATTGACCCATTTATCATTATATAATGACATTTTTTTCTCTTAATACAGGTTTTGACTTAAAGTCTACATTGTTTTATATATCTACCCCATTTTCTTTTGGTTTCCATTTGCATAGAATATGTTTTTCTTCATTTCACTTTCAGCCTATATGTCCTTAAAGGTGTAGTGAATCTCTTATAGGCGGTTGGTGAGTTTGAGTCCCACGTTAGGCTCTGTGCTGACAGTGCAGAACCTGCTTGGGATTCTCTCTCTCCCCTGTTTCTCTGCATATAAGTTGGGTATTGCTTTTCCATTCATTCAGCCATTCTCTTTTGATGGGGGAATTTTATCCATT
The DNA here is from genome assembly GCF_007474595.2 of Lynx canadensis. Taxonomy (NCBI): domain Eukaryota; kingdom Metazoa; phylum Chordata; class Mammalia; order Carnivora; family Felidae; genus Lynx; species Lynx canadensis. The sequence continues at coordinate 56,692,512 of NC_044314.2, read as the reverse complement.
TATGTTTAGAATAATTGTTGATTAATACTAACGTTTTGTTAATTATTTTCTGGTGGGTGTTTTTTTCTTAGTGGTTGTATAAATCCTTTGTTTCTACCTCTCTTGCTATCTTCCTTTGTGATTCAGTGGTTTTCTATAGTCATGTGCTTTGATTCCTTTGTTTTAATCTTTTGTGTATCTACTGTAGGTTTTGCAGTGTGGTTATCATGAGGCTTATGGAAAATATCCTGTAGTTTCTAACAGTCTGTTTTAAGCTGATAAAAACTTAACTTTGTTCATATACAGAAAGTCAACCCTTTTACTCCCTTCCCCCATATTTTATGTTTTTGGCATTATAATTTACATTTTTTATATTGTGTATTCATGAACAAATTATTTTAGGAATAGTTATTTTAAATTCTTTTGTCTCATAATCTTTATACTGTATTTATACATGATTTATATACTCCTTTTACAATATTAATGTAATTTGAATTTGAGTGTACATTTACCTTTACCAGTGAGTTTTATATTTTCATATGATTTAAATGTACTAGTTAGTGTCCTTTTTTTTTTTTTAACTTGAAGAACTCCCTTTAGCATTTTTTATAAGTTTGATCTAATGGTGATTAATTCCTTTCAGCTTTTGTTTGGAAAATTCTATCTCTCCTTCAGTTCTGCATGATTGCTTTACTGGGTAAAATATTCTTTGTTGGAAGGTTTTTACTTTCAGCACTTTGAATATATCATCCCACTCTATCGTGGCTTATAAGATTTCTGCTGAGGAATCTGCTGATAGCCTGTATGTGGTGATCTTCCTTTCCCTTGCTGCTTTCAGGAATCTCTGTTTGTCGTTTATCTTTGACAGTTACATTATATCTCAGTGAAGTCTTCTTTGGGTTGAACCTGATTGGTAACCTTTTAGCTTCATGTATCCAGATATCCATATATTTTCTCATATTTGGGAAGTATTCAGACTTCCATTTCTTTAAATAAGCTTTCAGCCTCTTTCTTTCTTTTCCTTACTGCAGGTGTGTGCATGGCAGTGGAGGCCAGTGAAGGGAGTTGGGGCTGGCAACATGCTGCATGGACTAGCTGTGGGCACATGCAACAGTGTAGGCCAGTGACAGGAGTCACATGTGGTCGTGGACACATGAGCAGCTGTAGGGGTTTGGGCTGTTGACATGCACTTATGTAGCTACAGGGGCTATTTATAGGCATGTGCATGGTAGTGGGTGCTGGTGACAGAAGTTGGGGCCAGTAAGTGCAGGTGCACTGATGTGAGGGCTAGCTATGGACACACATGACTGTGCAGGCTAGTGATAAGAGTGTGGCCCACATCTGGGCCCATGAGTAGCTGTGGGGGTCTTGGCTGTCAGTGTGCACTCATACAGCTGCAGGTTAGCCATCGGTGATTGGGCCACAATAGTGGATGCCTGTGATAGCAGTTGGGGCTTGGGGCATTCAGGCACATGGCTGCAGGGTCTAGCTCTAGGTCCATACATAGCGGTGAAAACTGGTGACAGGAGTTGGGCTGGATCTCGGTGCATGAGCAGCTGGATAGGCCTGGGCTATCATGGTGGTGTGGGTGGGGGAGGGAGGATCTGAGAGGGACTCAGTAACTGGTGTCTATGAACATGAAAATGTGGAAGATCCTCAGCAGCAGAAGCTGCAGTGGGTTCACAGCAGTGGTGCTAGCTGTTGGTTCCTTAGTGGTGCAAGCATGCTGGGGGGGCCTTCTGCAGAGTAGTCTGCGGGGGATCCATGATGAAGTCCTCAGTGATGAAGGCTGTGGGGGTTCATAGCATCTAAAGGTCTGGTGAGGTCCTCAGCAGTGAAGGCTGATAGTGTCCTCTGCACAGTAAGACAGTGGGGGCTGCAGTCACTCCTACTGCATGGCTGATACTGGTAGCCCCTGCCCTTCTTCTTTGTTTCTAGCCATTTCTAGATGTCTAAACTATGCCTGTCTCTGGGTGGAGTGAAATTGAAATGAATCCTTTGTGCAGTTCCCTGAAAGGCTGGGCCAGTGGGTCACTCGCCCTGCTCTGCGCTTCCTGGCTGAGGTGTTCCCTCTTGGTGCTGAGCAGTGCTGGTCTGGGAAGGTGGGATGATGCACAGTGAAGCTTTTTATTAAACTTTTGGTGCAGTCATTCTCAGGTTTTTCGCTCCATTGTGTTGCTGAAGCTTACATGGACTCGTGAACATTTGCAGGGCTGTTTTCATTTGTGGATAGCTGTCTAATTGCTCTTGTGGGAGCATGGAGCTGGTGTCTCCTGCTCCGCCATCTTGATGACGTCAAAAATCACATCTTACATCCAGCAGCAAGTAAGAAGGTATCTCTTCCACACATCTCTTGTCAGAGTTCTATTTAATTTCTGGTCACTCTGATGGGCATAAAAGGACATCTAATTATTACTTTAATTGCACTACCTAGAGTCTAATGAATCTGAGCATCTCTAAATCTATTTGTTGGCTGTTGGGTTTGCTGTTTTTTCATAAGTCTAGATAATGTGTGTATTCCCTTACTCTTGTTTTATCAATTTTCACGTACTATCTGTTGACATTCAGATGGAAAGGATGAGAATTAACCGTATTTATACTACTACTACTACTACTACTACTTCTCTCTTTCTCTCTCTGTCTCTCTTTTTGAGAGAGAGAAAGAGAGAATCTTAAGCAGGCTTCACTTCCAGCATGGAACTCAACATGGGGCTCAATCTCCTGACCATGAGAGTATGACCTGAGCCAAAATCAAGAGTCAGACACTCAACTGACTGAGACACTCAGGTGCCCCTCTTTATTTCAATATAATCATTTCTTATTCCATCAACTTTTGACAGTATCTCATGGCTCTCCACTCTTGAAGATTAGGATATTTGCACGCTTCCTTTTTCTGCCACCTTCCTCCGTTTCTCCATTCTAACTTCTATCTGTTGGTTGCGCTTGAACATTGTGAAAGATGAGTTATATTTTATTCTGTAATCACAAGCCCATTCTCTATGTTTTGCCCACTAGAAGACTGAAAGTGGAAAGCCAGTAAAATGTGTTTAAAACACAGAATATTAAAGAAGGGCCCAGAGATAGCATTTAAACCAGAACTTCTCAAACTCTTCCGTCAAAGTGTGCCAAATGCCAGTTGAGAAGAAAATACAGTTCTTCTCCCATAAACTCAAAATTTTTATGTACATGTTCAGGAAGTATTTTGTCTTCTACTCCATAATACTCCAGTTTTATGTTTTGAGAAGTATAATTGGTAAATACAAATCACTCCCTGGATCTGTTAGTACAGTTAGCTTTCTGGGGAGATGTATAAAATTTTATTGTGGCTTGAATACTTATATGGGTACTCTAGTTTGATAAATACAGACCTAACCCTTTGCTTGATTGTATGGACAAGGGTGTGGTAGCAAAGGAGATGACGCGATTTGTCCAAATTCTTTTAGATGTTTCACTGTTTCCTATGGCTCCCAAGACTTAAATTTGGTAAATGATCTATGGTCAGGGCCAACCTGTATTTTCAACCTTGTTTTCTCTTGAGTGTGTTGAGGCCCCAAACCTTGGAGCCATTTCTCTTTCTCCATAATCCCATTGGTCACCAGTTGTTGGCATCTCCACTTTCAAAGTATACCCAGATTCTGGCCCCCTCTTGTGACCTCTAATGCCACCACCTCTATTCAAGCCATTGTCATCTCACTCGGAGCACTGCTGTGTATGGGTTCTTGATTGGCCTTCTGCCTTCCACAGAGCCCTTTATGGTCTTTTACTGCTCAGAATCCTTGAATCTCATTCACATTTCATTAACAGTAAAATGAAAGTCCTTCCCATGAACTGCATGTTCTGGCTCTTCTCTGCCTCCCTGACCCTGGGTCCCCTTGCTTACTCTGTTTTATCACATTGGCTTCTTTACTGTTTTTTGGGTGTGTCAGTAAGCAACTCCTATAGGACTTTTGCATTTCTCTTTTCTGGGAACACTCCTCACAGAGATGTGTCAATTTTTTGTTCCCTCATTCCTTCAGATTTATGGTCAAATTCTACCTTACGAGAGAGACATCTCTGATCCTAGCACTTATCACTACCTGATGTATATATTATGTAATTATTTATGGTCTACCCCCTGACTAGAATGTAAGCTTCATGAAGACAGGGACAGTTTTGTTTTTGTTGTTTTTCACCATATGTGTGCATTGGCCTGAACTGTGCCTAGCACATAGTAAGTGCTCAGTAAAGTATTTGTTCAATACATGAATGGATCTTGCTATTATTGCTCGTGGCCCTTAGTATCTGACTTGAGTCAAACAAAATTACATCCAGTCATTGATTAAATCACAAACATTTATTATATGTCATCTGTGCCAAGCATTATGCTTTTCTCCTTGTCATACCTTCACACACAGTGTTCACATTTTCTCAAATGTTTTTTGTGTGTGTGTGCTTTTTTTTCTACTTGTTCACATCTCTCCCATTCTTTAGGTTCAACTCAGATATAATTTCTTCAATGAAACCTTCAATCCCCAAGTTGCAGTTAAGCACTTTCTCCTCTGTGTGCCCAGTGTGCTATTTGTAGTTCTATTTATTACCGTCTGTCTTGTATTACAGTTATTTATATACATGACTTATCTCTCCTCCTGGGTGGAAGGAGCCGTTACGAAATCCTTGTATTCCCTGAGTGCTTGTTCTGGTGTTTGGCATGCCAGATACTTGTGAAATGATTGTTGAAATGAATTATACCTGATACTTAACCCGTGGTATTGGCTTACATTTAGAGACAGGTTCAAATTGTAATTGATGCAAGGAAGACTGGAGATTTTGATTTCCTAAAGATAATATTAGAAAAAGGACTGGAAGATGGACCATATGAGAATTGAGTCCATTTGGCCTTTGGGAGGGAGATTTTGGAGTAGGAAGAGTTTTCTGAATGGAATGTTGGACAATCATTCTTGCCTTCGAAAGGATAAAGAGTTGACTTACATAATGACTAGTAATTAAGACAACGTGTGGAACTAAGTTTTAAAACTGACATATTTTCTTGGAGATCTTGAGGAGTAGTTGGTTGCTTTGAATGAAGGTGGTAAAAAGCTTAAAGGGGTGAGTTTTCTAAACTTGTAGAACACGGTGCTAACCTCATCATTTCTCTTCCCTGTAGTTTGGTGACTCGTGGAAATCTCTACCTGTAACTTAGCTTTTATCTCACTCTTAACTCCACAGAAATACTGAGATGTTTTGCTTTGAGCTTTTCACTGCCCCTGCCCGTCTGTATTCAGATCTCTGTCTCTGTGTCTCTTCTTTCTTCCCTCTCCATTTGACTTTAGAGGAAGCCTTTCCCTCCTCCTTCCCAAGGCTGAGGCCCTGTTGCAGCTCTGAACACCTCCTGTCCCTGTTCAGACGTCTTTACTGGCTGTTCCCTGTCTTTCAAACATCATACTCCTTTATGTCTTGTCCCACGTGCTTCCCCATGTACTGCACAGACCGCTTGAGGGTCCTCACAGCACCGTTGCCGACACCCCCAGGGTCACCACTGAAGAGAGGGAGTGAGCCAGGTGGGAGCTGTTCTTTATGTCCCAGGCTTGGAAGGCACATGGCATCACTTCTGCACATCCTTTTCAGGAGAAGCGAGTCAATAACTGGCCTGCATTTGAGGGACATCTCTTGATGTGAGTAGTTCTGAAAACATTTGTGGGCATATTTTAAAATAACCACAGCATTTCTGGGAATGGTGTCCCATGCTCAGTGCAAGAAGAGAGAATTTTACAACTTTATTGTGTTTCAATAGATGTGCTCAAGTGGCACACAGTTCAAAGGGGATAGAAGTCTCCCTTCCACCCCATCCTCTGGCTACCCACTTGCACTTCCTGAAGACAGCCATTGTAACCACTTTGTATATCTCTTTCCAGAGAAATTTCAGTTTCGTGTGACTATAGGAAGGTGTGTATGCATGTGTATGTTTGCGTAAACATACGTGCGTGTATGTAGGGATAAAAAATCACCTTAGGTATGACTTTATATTCAAAAGAGAAATCTTGACAAGGTGATCATGGGAGGAGGGCTCTGGTCACTCTAGCGAACAGGTCCTGCATGTTGGGCAGCAGTGGCTTCCTCCTTCTGATTGGTGAAGACGCTCCTCTCGGGGGAGGACAGCAGTTCCCAAGTATGGCAGGTCATCACAATTACAAGGGGAACTGCTTTTAAAAAGTCAGTTTTTTGGCCCCCACCCTTAGAGATTCTGATTTGGTAAGTTTGAAATGGGGTCTGAGAATTTTAATTTTAAATATTTCTGAAGATAAAATGGCATACCCTCTATGGAGGCAATTTGGTAATATCTTTAAAAATTATACCTGATCCTAAAGTCTTACTGAAAGGTTTTTATCCACAGTTGTAGCAGCCAGTGTATGAAATGATATGTATACAGATTGAACAAGAAATTCATCAAAGCACAAACCTTAGAAAACTTCTAGTAAGGTGTGTGTGTGTGGGGTGGAGAACGGGGTGGGCAGGGCCAGGGGAGGAAGGGAGATTACTCCATGTGGACCTGTGTATGTTCTGCTCTTCGAAGCAGATGAATACAGAGCTAACTCAGGAAGTGAATGAGTGGATACATGGCTAAGTGAATAAGCACAACAAAATATAGGCCAGCGCTCCCATGGTCAGCCAGGAACCCTGAGACAGGAGGGTGTGAGTGGTAGAAGAAATCCTTCACCTCTCTAACCCCTTTCCCCTGTTCTAGCTCCCTCAAGAGCTTTACTTGCCTTTTGTTAGAACTTCTTCCTGGAATTCCTGAGATGGCTAGTCAGCATTTTTAGGTTCCTTGTATACTTGACACTTTGCATCCCTTTTTATATTCTTACAACTATTTCAGCGATAAGGCAGGAGGAGGGCAAAGCCTGTTCTGATAGCTTTATTCATCCATTCACCTATTCATTCAGTGAACTTGTTGAAACATGAGTAGGGGCCAGACTCTGTTCTGAGTCCTGGGAGGGTGCTGGTGAAGGACAAAGATGAAGGGCTGGACTTTGTGGAGCTTACAGCGTATGTAGGACAGGCAGACAGTAAGTGTGCGAAAACAGTTAGCAGTCGGAAGCCATAGTGAGTCGGGGGTGGGGGGCTGCTCTGATGACTGTTTTGATTGGCAGGCAGCGTCTCCATGAGGAGGTGACCTGTGTGATGAGAGGCAGAAGCCATGTGAAGATCTGGACAAAGTACTCCAGGCAGAGGGCACGGTAGGTGCAGGGATGTCAGGGAGGGGCTTGCTTGGCATCTCCAAGGGACCGCAAGACCCACTGTGGCCGGAATGAGGTGGGCAAGGGGAAAACATGATCAAAATGATACTGGAGGGATGGAGAGGGCTAGACCATGCGGTGCTTGTAGGACACAGTGATGAGCATGGAGTTCATTTAAGTGCACTGGGAAGCCGTGTGCCTCTCAAACAGGAGAATATTGTGTTCTTAGCCAAGACCTCTTGGACCTCAAGAGGTACCTCAAATTCAGCATGTCTAAAGCTAAACTCATTACCTCATCCCCTGAATTTGCATCTCTCACTTTTTGGTGAAAGACACTGTTTGTGTTCTTGCCCAAGGTGGAGATTTGACATCCCAGACCCTTCTTTCTTTATTATTGGCCATGTCTGTTCCTGTCATCAAGTCCTACTTGGTAACACCATGTTCTATTTGCTTTCTTCTCTATTTCTGTATCTTCACTGTTTGGGTTAAGCCATCATCCTCTCATGCATTACAACAATGCCCCAGGCATTATTCCAGGTGCTGGAGATACAGTAATAGAGAAGTCCTCTTGGAGTTTACAGTCTGTTAAGAAATAATAAAATAGTGATGAAATGTGATTAAGTGCCACAGTAGGGAAAGTACGGATGAAGCCTGTAGCAAATGTCCCTCCCCTGGGAGATATGCTAGGAAATGACATTTAAAGTGAGACCTGAAGGGCGGTTAGGAGGTGAGAAGGGCGGTTGAGGTGGGAAGAGAGCAGGGTGAGTTTGCAGCATGGACTGGATAGGATTAGAGGTCGGCAAGCAGGGGGTGAAAGTTAGGTCAGGAAGTGTCTTATGAGCCCGGTGAGGCTGGACTTTGCCTTACAACAATGGTCAGCAGGACAGAGCTGAAGTCATAAGGGCATTTTTGGGCCACATGTGGACAGTGGATTTAGAAGGAAAAAGACCAGAATGACAGCAATGGTGGAGGTTGAGGCGGTAATCTAGCTGGCTACAGTGAAAAGCACCAGTGAGTCAGTATTTGAATTTCCTGTGTGGACCTATAAATTAATTCATCAGATCAAATTTGAGTTATGATACAGTAACAGCCAAGATTTCCCAATTACACTAAAGCAGAGTCTTTTTAGAAACCAACATTTTTTCATATTATTGGGAATGTCTTCAGAATATAAAAACTTTATTGAATTGGGTCTGAAATGAATTTCATTTAAATATTGAATTAATTAAAAGCCTCACTTCTGAATATTTTTCCATAGATTTCACGCTCCTTTAGAAACCTCATTTTGGCTCATGTTTCAGTAGTGGCAATAAATACTGGTAATAGAGGAGGCGGGGTTGAGAGCAATGGCAGTGGGAAGTGGGGCTGATGGTCTAGTGGAAACTCTCCACTTTACTGTGGGCAGAGTGGCATGTGGAGGCCAGCAGATGAGCAGTTTTATGGTTTCCACTGGGGCCAGAGTGGCTGTGCAAGGCAAGGAGGTCCCACTCCTGGTGAGGACAGCACTCCGTCCCCAGTCTACCATCCTGGCCATTTGAGTTTAGGGAGCTGCTTGGAATTTTAAACATAATCATGGAAGAGGGGACTGGTTTCTTCATTCGTACAGCCTTTTGTGTCCATCTGTCCCGCACATATTTACTGATATTAAATGTGTGTTAGGCACTCGTTAACAAAAATGTGAATTTTTCAAATGAGGTAGGTGTCAAACCTGCCTTTTGTCTGAAAGGGGAGATATTTTGAGGGATTTTATTTTGTGGCTCTCTTTGTAAAACTTTTTAGCAAACACCTGTGTGCCAGGCTTTGTTCTAAGCACTTTACTGACATTACCCCCCTTTAATCCTCATGGCAGCTCCATGTGGTAGGACTTACACACTCGGGAGCGCAGGCACAGAAGACCTGCCTCAGTCACACAGCTTTCGGGAGGCACAGCTGGACTTGTACCCAGTGGTGGTGGTTCCAGAGTTGGCCATCAGGGAAGAGGAAACAGAAGAGTGTGACTCTCCTGCCAGGGGTCAGCAATGTACTCAGGGCTTAAATGTGGGTGACCACATAGGGTTTCTGTTCTGCTTCCCCTTTTTAGTGGACCACCGATACATGGGGAAGATAGAAGATTGGAACGGTTTTTAAAAAATCCTCTTTTAAACACATACTTTTGTTTCTGCTATGAGTTTCTCAGACCCGTCCTTTAAAGAAAATAATAGTTTAGCTTTGTCTATTGCCTAGAAAAAAAGCAAACACAGTTTCTATTTTGCTTAGTCTATCACTTTCAAGTTTATTTTTAAAATATTTTAGTCTATAGAAATGATGGAAGTGGGGTGTATTTCTTTTTATTAATTCACTTGACATTTGGGCACATCTGAAATGGTTTGTAAACCAAGGCCTGCTCTATGATTCCCTTTTACTTTCCCTAGAATTATCCTATGGTTTACTTGAAGGCATATTTTGTACAATCCCTAATCTGCTTAACCACGTGTTTGCTTTGCTGGTACTGGGTCGGTTTCCTTGTTTATGACAGGGATCACCATAATTTGAGGTAGAGTGACTTCCTTTTTCCTTTCATCACATTTTCAAGGTCTTGTTGTGTATGTACGGGGTTGTGTATGCACAGGGCAGGTAGGAGTGGGGTGTGCTGGAGAGCTATGCTTGACCTAAAAGCATACAGACAAAGAGGAACCAATATCAGGGACACTGGGTTAAGAGACTGTAGTAAATGAAAGGGATCTTGCTCCATTAAACCTGTTGGAGGGCATGCAGAAAGTTGTTCAGAGACATGAAACACTTTGGCTGCCCTTTGGGAAGGTTTGATAGAGGACTCCTCTGGATTGTTTCTTTGCTGTGTGTGAGGCAAGCTGTACAACTCGTAGTGTGGATGGGGCTGTAGAGACAAAGATGTGGAAACTGGATGGCTTCCCAGAATACGCAAAGTCACATCTTCATGGTGCAGCCTTATTATTTTCTTTGGAGGATTCCTCACCCTCCCCCCCCCCCCCGATTACTGTGGGTGGAGGGACCCACATTTAAATATTAACATAACATTTAATCAAATGTATATGATTTTTGCATCATTTCCAGTTTTAGATGATTATTTCCTAAAAGGAAAAAAATAAAGCCTGTCTTGGGGCGCCTGGGTGGCTCAGTTGGTTGAGCCACTGACTTTGGCTCAGGTCATGATCTCACGGTTTGTGAGTTTGAGCCCTGTGTCGGGCTCTGTGCTGACAGCTCGGAGCCTGGAGCCTGCTTCTGATTCTGTGTCTCCCTCTCTTTCTGCCCCTCCCCCACTCATGCTCTGTCTCTCTCTGTCTCAGAAATAAACATGAAAAAAATTAAAAAATAAAGTCCGTCTAAATGTAGTTTGCAACAGTAAAGCTCTTAAGCATTCGCTGTCATCTTATGTCAGGAGGATACTGAATATGAAACTTTTTTCCCACTATTTGTAAAATGTAATTATAATGGGTCAAATTCTTGGGGGAAAAGGTGTTTTAAATGGAAGTATTAAAGCGAGACCATGTATTTCCATTTTGTTTTTAAGAAAAATCACAAAAATTTTAAGCAATTTATGTTTTGCAAAAAGTATAAATTATAACTGGAGTGATCATGTATTTTAATATACAGACCAAGACACTTTGGGAGGGAAAGGAGGAGCTTACTGGACAAGAATTAGTAGGTTAGCAGGTGAACTGGACTATCTTGTGCAACCAGGACCTTCAGTCATGCTTCATATAAGAATGCTTGCTAAAAAGTGAATATTAAAAAAAGGAAAAATCAAGTGTTGCAAATTTTTATTTAATGTTGAAAAGAATTACTATTGGTTCTTTTATTTATTTATTTATTTATTTATTTATTTTAACGTTTATTTATTTTTGAGACAGGGAGAGACAGCATGAACGGGGGAGGGTCAGAGAGAGAGGGAGACAGAGAATCTGAAACAGGCTCCAGGCTCTGAGCTGTCAGCACAGAGCCTGACGCCGGGCTTGAACTCACGGACCGCAAGATCATGACCTGAGCTGAAGTCAGATGCTTAACCGACTGAGCCACCCAGGCGCCCCAATTATTATTGGTTCTGAGATTTGATGTTGCCCTGCTCACAAACTAATAAATTAGCTTGCTACTGTTTCACTGATGTGGGCAGAAGACAGGAGACTCCTGGGTCAGAGACAAAAGGGTTTATAGTTTTTGGCAGAACAAGCATCATGAGCATCTGCATAGTTATGTCAGTTTCCCTTGCTCCTCAAGCCCTACAGTGGTGACTTGATAAGGCCCAGTTGGAGGCTGTGCCCACGGGGTGTTAACATCACAGTTGAATTACGCACCAAGGATTTCCACTACTTTTATAACAAGCAGTAAGTAAGTCTAGTCTTTTTCTAAGGATGGGAGAAAAGGTGAAAGGAGGAGAGAGGTTGATTCATCTGTCAGTGTTATCAGCTGCATCAACAACCTTAAGAAGTGGTGTGGGTGAAAGGTGAAAGGTGAAAGGGTAGAGCCTTGCAGTGGTGGCACATCCGACAGGATGTGTAGGAGGGCACAAGGCCCAGGAAGACTGTCTCACCTAACAATCTGTTATAAAATGTATTGTCTTTATGGCTTTAGGCCTATGTTAATTGCATTGAAGTAGAAGGGAAAGTAGAAGAGGAGAGATTCATGGAACTCAGAAGGACTTCTGAATAGTGATATTGATAAGCTTCTTGAGAAACTGAGCCAGGCATTTTCTAACCTGTGGAGCTTCCATTTCTTTATAAAATGGGAATATGATATTAATATCTTCTCCAAGGGTTGTGCTGAGGACTAATGAGTTGCATCCATATTTTGTGAATAAAGGTTATGGCATTTCTTAAAAGGCAAATCACAGTCTTTTGTGACTGTTAATATTGTTTATGATGTGCCTTCTCAGTGACGGTGGGAAATCTGGAAGTGAGGTGGCATTCTGGCAACAGCCTGGCCCTCAAAGTGCTTCATTTAAGAACATTCTGCACTGAGGCCAGGTAGCTCCTGGAGATTTCTGATGAACACGCACAAGCTGCTACAGCTACTTGGCAAAGGGGTGAGGTGGTGACGAGACTTAGCTGCCTGTCCCTACTCTAGCTTTCAAGAGGAGGCTCAGCATGCATGTTGTATTCAGAGGGGAGAGGCCAATTTAAGCACCATCCTCTGCAGGCCCAGGACCAAGAAAGCCTGGGGGGGGGGGGGTCCGCACCATGACGGTTAGTACTTAAACCTCCTGGACTTGGTGGGAAGCCTGTTCTCAATAGGAAGCCTCTCATTTTCCAGGAAGGGCACATTTGCCAAGTAGCTTAGGTCTTCCATAAGACAGTTTAATTTGAATTGAGCTAAACTGGCAATGGCAGTGGGGTATCTGCGTGCTCGTTTTCTTGGCCTTCCTAGTGATTATTTCTCAGTAAGTTTTGAAATGAGAACACTCTGTTCTATATTTTACTGGAGGTTGAGGGTGTACTTTGTACATATATGGAGAATACGTTTTCTTATTCTTCAGAAAAGATGGTATTTCAGGCCATCAGTAGGACCTTTACAGAAAGGGTTAACTCCAGGGTGAAGCTCTCAGGTTCTAGATCTTAGCTCCTACTGGGTGAGCCTTCCTCCTGGCTTTGCCATCCAGTGCCTGCAGCTGAGGGCTCTGTTAGGAAATTGTGTCTCTGCCCTGTTTGGGGGGTTTGGTTAGGCACATCACAGCTAGTTACTGTTATTTCTTCTCTTTGTTATGCAGAGATCTGATCCACAGAGAGTGGTTTCTTTGGCTAGAATAAAATAAGATCTTCTTTTGGTTGTAGGGATGCAATTAATTCATGAATTTCCTTTAAAGGCAGTGATTTACATTCTTGAATCTGGTAGCAAAAGGCAGGCAAACTTATAGAAAATCTAGCATTTTGATGGCTTCCCAGTATCTTGGGGCATAAAACAAACATCTGTATTCAGCAGAATATTAATGTTACAACATAATCTATTCAACTAGATTTTCTTTCAGTGAGTGTTCTTTTTGAGGGTATAATGAACTTAGACACCCATTTAAAGTTGTATTCACTGCCTTGCAGCATAATGGAGATACTTAGAACTTTTGAATACTCTTTTGCGTCATGAACTTAATAGCTATATGTTTTACATAGAAAGACTCAAGTCTTACCCAGTCTCTATTTTATACACTTCTCTTTTTTTTTTTATTCTGAAAGAGCTATTTCTGATGCCATTACTTAAAAACATTAACTTTTCTGTCTTAAGAATTCAGTGATACTGTGAACACTTTCAGATGTTGGAAGATGACCTTAATATAGACATTTACCATATTGTGATTCTTTTGTGTAGGCAAAGTAGCCACAGATCATTCTCTGATATAAGAGTGCTTCTCTATATCCTTGGTGTGGCTACCTTCTGGCAGGGGGGATATTTCACAGTTGTCTAATGAGGAATGTGCTGATCATCTGTGGGCAGGAAATATGTTAATACTATATGGAGTTTATATTATACATAATTGTTGAGCTTATACATTTAGAGAAGGAAAAGACTAGAATTAAAAGGTTGAAAGTCACTCCTCAGTATAGCTCATGCACATGTATGATTGAATTCACAAAAGTATGCTTCCTCTCTGTTTTTCATACCTGCCCTCCTAACAGAATGGTCCCCATTGGCTGTGCCTTGGTGAGGTGCTTTTGGTCAACGCTGTGTGACTTTTTCCAAGCTTATGCATTGCCAGTCTCCTCTTTATTCAATACAGGAGAGTAACCTTGATTAAGCCAATTTAGCTTGGTAATTATAAAAAGCAAGTAACTAAGTACAAAATCTACTGTCCCTTGAAGAACTAGTGATATAATTTGAAGATCTTTTTATTTGCAAACAGTGCAGCCTCTCAAGTAACATTTTTTAAAACTGGCATTTTTTGCAGATGGCAGAAAGGGCTGAGGAACCAATTTATATGAGGAGATAGTGGTCAGGGTTTTGTTTTTTCCTTGACTTTACAAGCTTGTCTTGCTCTGTGGGCCTTGTTTTCTTTATCTGAAGTGTGTGGGATCAGATAATTCAAACCATTGTTGCTGCCTTATCTTTGTAAGAGAAGTCTGAACAATTTTCTTCATTTAAATGGCTAAAATGTCTATTTTCAAATAGGAACATGACAGTAGGAGAAATCCTACATTTCTTCTTCTTAGGAAGAAGCAGTTAGAGTAATTTAGAGCCAGTCTAAATTAGCCTAAATAGTTGTTATTATGTGCACTTATGATTAACCTACTTATATTTCTTTCTGAGTTTATATTGTGTATCTTTATTTCACAAAGCTAATAGGAAAATATCTCCTTAGACATCTTGTTGGACAGTGTGTTTCTTTGATCTCTTTGTCTTTTGTCTGTGTGTGTCTCTTTTCCTCTCTCTCTTTCTTTTCTGCCTGTATAAAACATCATGTTTATACATTTGGGTTTATGTATTTTGTAATCTTTATAAACTTTTTGGAAGGAAGCACGTCTGTTGCATAAAACATATTCATACGTACTTCACATCTTGATAGGATCATCTCTGCCTTTAATAGATGTTTTTGGCAATGATGATTGTAATTGCATTGATTGTAAGTATAGATATTCACTCTTAAATTTTAAAAGATACATAAACAGTTTAGTAACAGCAGCATGAATTAACTTTTAACTTGAAAATTCACATTGTACTTATAGTTTTTCTTGCCATAATATATTTTAAAAAGCCAAACAACTGTCCTCACACTTGGTTACTAGTCTTTTTTTATTGGTATGGAAGTTAATAGTGCCTTTTGTGTAGCTGCTTTTGACACATGCCTTAAATTTTGTTTAAAAATATAAGCCATCAACCTGGATTGCTTAGATGTTAAAAGTCGTAGCTACTTAAGTCTGAGATTATACTTATGAAGTTATTAGGTGTTGTAAAGAAAGTATATATGATAGATAAAACTTTTTAGTGTTATAATTAATCCTAATTAATTTAATTTTATTAATTTATTTTTTAAAGTTTATTTATTTATTTTGTGAGAGAGAGAGAGAGAGAGAGGGATGCAGGCGGGGCAGAGAGAGAGGGAGAGAGAGAATCCCAAGCAGGTTCCTTGCTGTCAGCGCAGAGCCCAATGTGGGGCTCAAACTCACGAACTGTGAGATCATGACCTGTGCCAAAACCAAGAGTTGGATGCTTAACCAACTGAGCCACCTAGGTGCCCCAATTCCAATTAATTTTAAATATGATTTGTCAACCACAGAAATATGTTCTTTTGATTATATTTGAGAAATATATCCTTTTGGTTCCACTTTTATGTGAATTTATGTTAAGTGCAAATTTATGAGGTAATCTAATTTTTCAGTTTTGAAGTTTAGAGGCTCATGTAATCACAAAGAATTTGGGGGGAAAAAAAGTTCCCAGTGAGTCTTATCTTCCATTTAGGAAGTATCGCTGAAGCTTTTAGGTTTGAAGCTTGAAGCTTTTAGCTTTTATGGGCTCTCTGTCCTCTATAAAAATAAAAATTTAATTAGTATATTTTAAGATGGTAGTTCTTAAACTTTTTGGTCTTGGGACCAGGCCTGTTATACTCTAAGAAATTACTAAAGACCGCCCAAAGTGCTTTTATAATTATTATATGTATTTATATGTCAATATTTATTGCATTAGAAATTAGAAAAAGTATAAATAATTGTTAATTTCCTTAAAACTAACAATAAGAAAGTCGCTAACAAATAATATTTTAATGAGAAGTAACTATTTTCTAAAACAAAAATATTTAGTGTTTTTGTTTTATATAAACTGTTTTATGTTTTAGCAAATGTCTTGAAATGCCTGGCTTCGTAGAAGACAGCTAGATTCTCATATCTGCCTCTGCCTTCACTTTGTTATGATGTGTTTTGCTGGCTGAAGCATATGGGAAAAATCCAGCATCGCATGGATGACAAAGATGAAGGGAGGACCCCCTGGAAGTGTCATGGAGACCCCCAAGGACACTCAGACCACACTTTTAGAACCACTATGTGAAGATGTTGCTATAACATGTGAAAGATTTCATTTTTCCTGTCTTTCCTTCTCTGCCTCCCTCCCTCCCTCCCTCCTTCCCTTTGTCTTCCAGTATTAGTGCTTGAGAGTGTTTGGTGATAATGAGAGGTCATGGAAACTTCCTGGAGTAAGGGTTACTGCTGTTACTAGTTATGTGGATTAAAGACGTACTGCTTTTGAAACACAGTATCTGTATTCTGCAGTATGATTCAGTATAGCCTAGAAGTTAAGCAGGGTTGGGAACTCTAGATTGAGATACCTGCATTCAAAACTAGACTTCACTTGCTAGATTCCTATGCCTGGGCCGTCTCGTACCCCTCTGTAAGTCTTAATGTGTTCATCTATAGTATGGGAATAGTGAGCATACTGGCTTCCTAGAATTATGGTGAGGACTTAGTGTGATAGCTCCTATAAATATTTGAAAGTCTGGCATATAGTAAGTACTCAGCAAGTTAGCTACTATTATTTTTATTGTTACATCTGGTTTTTTAAAAGTAGCTTAATGGTTATTCTAGGTAGTAAACGCCATTTTCTTTGTAACTTTTCACATCATGCTTCAGTTTGCTTTAGAATAATGTACTTGGCTATACTTTTCCTGATTGTCAACTTTCATAACATTGCAGTTTGGAGGTAGTCCGGGAAGATGCAGGGGTTCTGGAAGCACACTGAGGTTAGTGTGAGGCCTGGGTGTGTGTGTGTGTGGGGGGGGGGGGGTAGATGCTGAGTGGTCAGGGTCTGCTTTTAGACCCTTTGTGCCTGATTTTCCATAAAAGAGTTTGTTTGAAGAAGGGCTCACAAGGTTAAACAAAGTATGAAATCCACTTACTGTTAACTGCCACAGTTTTACCAGCTGAAAAAAAGAGACTTGAATGTATTTGGTGATTTTTCTCTTTTATTTATTTTTCCACTAGAGATAAAATATCTGTATGTAGCATTTAGCTGTGTCCTTGATATTTGCTCTAGACTATTATCTCTGTAAGATTTCATAGAAAACAACCTCTTCATTTGCACAGGAATCAAGGGAAGAGTGCTTTAGAACAGAGATTATTGGCTGTAATTCACAGTAGATGAGTGCTTTCATTGGGCATCAGTGTGTAAAACACACAAACACCTGCTACCCCCCACCCCTGCAAAAAAAAACCCCAGAATAATGTGGGAATTGTGATTTAACATTTCTAGAAAATGTTCATTTGTTTCCCTATATTTTATATTGCTTTTCTTTTCCCATTACTTTCCAATACCATGTATAAGAAAGTGGCCCAATAACTATTGTTCATAAGTTGATGCTAAGATGTTATAGGACACAAGGAAGGGAAAGTTGTGTATGAAAAAAGTACACATTTTGAAGTCAGAGATACTTGGGTTTGAATCCTGGCAGTATCATTATTGGTGTTGTGAGTTGGGGTGAGATGATAGATTTCTATGATACTTCACAGGGATGTTGTAGAGTTTGTAGATTATATTAATGAAATGTAGCCAGAGTTGGGGTAGCATCTCCTACTGAGCCACATGGCTGGTGGAGTAGGAAGGAACATTTTTCTGATAGAGAGGGATACTGATCCAGAAGAAGAGAAGGGTACAGAGCAGACAAAACACAGAGACGGCGTATGTGAGGTCTCTCGGTATGGGGCTTGGCACCAGTTCATACAATTTCTTTTCTATCACATAGGCCCTTTGGTTGCTTGAAACAGAGGCCCAACTAGAGGTAGCCTTAGTAGGAGGGCACATATACTGAAAAGTTCGTGAGGTGGTCATGGAATCCAGGGACAGGATTGCAGCTGGACTGAGGAGCAGAATGTGGGATTGGTACCCTGTTGAGGACTCTTCTAAGTTTCCTTACGTATTTCCTTCATTCTTTTTCACTACAATCTGTTTTAGTCCATTTCACATGATGAAAATTGGGTCTGGCAACAATTCCCAGTCTACATGTTACATTCCAGCTACCCAGAGAAAGATTAATCTGATCTGCCTTGGTTCCAGTAACAAATATCTTGGGAGGGAATCCGATTTGTCTGGCTTGAGTCTGGAAGCCACCTCTGAACCCACCATCAGCTCTTGCCAGGGGCTAAGAACACGTGACCACCGGGCAGCTCCCAGGGTAAAAATGTGGATGGTAGGTGGTGGAGACGGGGCACTCCCGAAAACGGAGTGTTGGCAGGAGAGGCTGGCAGCCTGTGCCATTACAATTTATACAGGAAAGAGAACTGAATTTAATGTGAGAAGATTTGTGTTTGAGTCCTGTCTCTGCTGTTTTGACCCACAGTGGCCCTGAACATTTCTCTTAATGGGGATGTGAATCTCATGTCCTCCTCGATGTCATACGCTTAACATATTGCAGGACACTGTTGAAAAGTGAATGAGGGCTCTTGCTGTTACTGTTGCTGTTGTGTTTATTGCTACTAGTATTGTTATAATTATCATCATTATCCAGTCTGCCCACCCAGTGTCACTCTTGAGATTAAATCAGATCCGTTAATGTATGTGAATGTCGATTAACCACACACACATATACACATGAAGGTGTTATTACTTAATCACTATCTCATAGTCAAATGTCATGCTTTCATCCTTGGATTTCTCAGTTTACCTCATTATACCATTAAAATGATGGTAAAATCCCCTTTTAGAATTTATTCGCTTTTGTAAAGTTTTTGAATGGTTGCTATATAAGATCCTAGAAAAGTGAAAACCTCTAGAGGAGTGACTGATTCAATCTCTTGTCTCATCTGGCTTTCTTAACATCCTCCTTAGCAAGTTCTATTTCTATATTAAGCATTGTATTTATGAGACAGAGAATTACTTTTTACTTGCCAACTTGTTATTAGCATGTCATATGGTGGTTCAGAATTATCAACTCATACTTAAGTAATTATGAAACAAAAAGAGAGAAAAAAAGGGCAGACCGTGGTGTCCCCATGCCTACTCCCCTGGAAGCCATTGTGTTTGCTGCCTTCTGCTTGCCACACACGTGGACGGGCATGGAGAGCAGGATGCAGAGAAGGCCCAGGCTCTGTTGGTGAAAAATAAATCTGTAGGACATTCTCAAGCCCCGTCTCTCTTTTTAAATAAGGATGTATTTTGGTCATCTAGTACTTCAACACAGCGTTGGAGTCTCATTCTCTCCTACACTCTGGGAGTATTTTCTGAGATTAAGATTGATTCATTGTAAAGTTCCTCTCAAAATTCCTTAGAACAGACAATTTACTTAGGGTGCTTTGTAAAAATAATTTCTTTTTAAAAAATGTGTCATGGCCTATCCCTCTCCTGGAAGGGCAGTATATGTACAAATGAAAAAAAAAAAGTTTAGTGGAAATTCATTTCAGCCATTTTCTCAGGGTTATGGTAAGGAATTGTTTGAGGTTATGGTGTATCATTTACATGTTGACATGAGAATTAAGGAAATTACACAATTTTATATGTTAAAGCAATTTCAGAATGTCTTATATGACTGATGAAATAAACTTCTCATGTTGGGACCAGGCTGTGAAGCTAAGTGGCACAAAATAGACATGTTGGATTTTAATCAATAAGTACAAGAAGACCAAAATGCTTGACTTTTGCAAGGCATTTTCATAACCTGCAATCCTACCAGGACTGTCACGTTGGAGATTTAACAGCATAGGGATGAAAATTGCAATTTAACCCGTTCAATTCAGTTTCATTCTGCTTCTTGTATGTTTGCGCAAGATTCTTCTAGTGGAAACCACCAGGATGCACTGTGGCACATCCCTCTCTCCCCTCTTGCCATCTGACTTCCCTGGGGACTGTCCTCTCATTTGCTTTCTGTGAGAAAATGTCAGTCTGAGTATTTGAAAAGTCAAGTTTGGTAGGTATAGAAATTGTGAATTTATACTATACACGGGTGCTTTGAAGTGTGAGCCAGTTAAGATCTTACAAAGTCTTGGATTTGCGCTGAAGAAAAGAAACAGGCAGAGGGGTGGGGAAACAAGGGTAACTGGTTGATACAGCTGGTGGTTACTTTTTTATCCACAAAGCCTTGACTTTTGCTACAGCTTTCTTCCATTGTGAGTAAACTTTGTGATAGTGTGTTCTAAAACTTTGTTGGTTTTGGAAGACTCTGCTTTGGAACTGGGGTAACGTGAATGTTTTAACTTTATAGAGGGTATTCTTAAGGAGGCAGTGGGGCATTGTTCAGGACTAGTCCAGTGTTTTTTTTTTTTTTTTTTTTTTTTTTTAACGTTTATTTATTTTTTGGGACAGAGAGAGACAGAGCATGAACGGGGGAGGGGCAGAGAGAGAGGGAGACACAGAATCGGAAACAGGCTCCAGGCTCTGAGCCGTCAGCCCAGAGCCCGACGCCGGGCTCGAACTCCCGGACCGCGAGATCGTGACCTGGCTGAAGTTGGACGCTCAACCGACTGCGCCACCCAGGCGCCCCTAGTCCAGTGTTCTGACCTGAGCCTGTCATCACCTGGCCTTGTGACCCTGTCTCTGATTTGTCTGAGCTTCAGTTTCTCTTTCTGTAGAATGAGAAGGTTGGATTGATTTGAATGGGTATTTGATAAACCATTTTTCCATTAAACACAAATTCATTTAACATGTATTCTGTGGGGAAAAGGATCTGTTTTCAACTAAGTTTAGGGATAAGGATTGGATTAAAGCTAAAACTTTTCTTTCAGTTGCAGATCTCACTACTTTTACTTAAAAGTTAAAAACTCGTCAAGAGGAGAGATTTAGTGTTCAGGGTTTCTCAACTTTATTTGGTCATAGAGTATAAATAAGGGTTAGGAGTGTGGGCTTTTGGAGATAGTTCAGTTGGAATCTTGGTTGTGCCCTTTGCTAGCCATATGACTTTGGATAAGTTACTTACACTCAGTTTCAAATCTGTAGAATAGGACCCTGAAGATTATATAATGTCTGGAAAACATTTTGAAAAATTCCTTTCAATTAGTAAGTGCTCAGTAAATGTTAGTAAGTCTTAGCAATAACAGATTACGATTCTGTGACTGACATATCTCACCTGACTTGTATACTTTTGTATGATGGGGTGGTAAAGAATCATTTCCATTTTGTACAGAACAAGATTAAAATCTAGAGCATGTGAGTGCCTTGCTGCAGGTGATCATATTAATAAGTGGTAGAGGCAGCACTTGAATGGGGCTTCTGATTCTCCATCCAGGGCTCACCTCATAGGACTGCTTCCTGTAACACAGATGGAAGTAAGCCAAACATTTCTCAGCTTAGGAAGGATTCTCCCTTTGCAGTATTGTCAGCAGGGAGACATTGTTTTACTCAGCAGGCTGGGGTCCAAGTTAAAGACATTGTCCAAAGTAGAGTTTCAGAGGTATAAATTAGACCTAGGAAAGGTCTTAGGGATAATCTGCTGGGGGGTGGTGGTGTCTAACCCATATATTCTACAGATGAGGTAATAAATTCCCAGAGCAATGAAACCCTGGTTTAAGGCTGCATACTTTCTAGTGAGATCAGTTTCTCCCTCTTGATGGAGGGGAAAGCTTTCGTAGATGAGACTGTGAAAGAGGACACAGTCTTCTGTCAAGTTTGCCCTGCTTTATCCTTTATCTATAGCTTACTTGAGGAAACGTTTAGTGGCTACAGTTTTGTGATTTCATATGAACTGCCAAGAGAACAGTGAGATAATGAGATTAAGTTCTGAACTTTAAAGCCCTAATGAAATCAGTCTGAAAAGCTTTTAATGGGGAGAGACCTGAGTAATTCCATTTTGATGGTTGTATCACAGTTTATGCATCTTACATAATCCATAATGTTTAGGCAACTGATTTAGCCATCAAATGACCAGAAAATCCTGCCTGTCTCTTTCCTTTATGCATGTGGTTTGACTTTTCTCTAATGATTTTTTTTTTTCAAAAGACCTAGATTGTGATAATTGGGCCCCACTAGTTGAAAGGAAGTTTCACAATTGCTTATAGCATTTTGATCAGGCAGTCAGCATTTGGAGTACTCCTGCATTCATATTAAAAAGAATAGCAATCTCTCTCTCTCTCTTTTTTTCTTTCAAATCTTCACTGTCTGGAATTAGAATAGTTCATTGGTTGAGGGTGGGGATGTGTGGATGGTTTAACAGAAAAGATACCAAAGTTAAGTGAGCTGCAGAATGAAAAGAAGGTATTAGTTATCTCACTGTTCAGGATTTCTTGGTTAGTGCTTTTACATATTACTAAATTGTTTCCTACCAAGTTTCACTTGATACAAACTTAGGAATTTCACATAATGTTCCAAGGTTTAATGAGAAAATAACAAACTATAAAGTAGTGTTGGAGCACCTGGGTGGCTTTGTCGGTTAAGTGTCCAACTCTTGATTTTAGTTCAGGACATGATCTCAGATCTCATGAGATCAAGCCCCATGTCAGGCTCTGCAGTGAAAGCATGGAGCCTGCTTGGGATTCTCTCTTTCCCTCTCTCTCTGCCCCTCACCGGCTCATGCAAGTGCGTGCTCTCTCTCTCTCAAAGTAAATAAACATTTAAGGTAGTGCCAAAGGCTGCAGCCTGTCATCACCATTTCTGTTTAAGATAAATGAGGTTTCTTAATTACATTTTTTGGAATAGACTTAAGCAGGCCAAAGTGAAGTTTCAGGTGGGAACTAAGTTGATAAGATAGTGCTTTGAATGAGGCACAGCAAAAGTCAAATATGTTTAGATTGATCTAGAAAATCAGAAAAAATATCCATATACGAGACTGTGTACACAGATAATTAAGTTGTAGTACGTATAGGGTTTGGATGTATGCTGGTGTATATGGTTATGTTGACTCCCATCCTCTATCTGAGATTGGCCTTTGGCTTCCTTATGAGTAGGAGCAGTATCTTCCACTTCCCCAAGGCATTCTTTGGAGTGTAAATGTCATCTTGCACCAGGTCCTGTGCAAACACAGAACTATTTTGGATTTAAAATGTATAGACGCAGAAAGTCCAATGACTCATGTGGTTTTTATTAGTAACTGGAAAGAGAGCTTCAAGCAGATGGCATGAGGGTGAGGTTAAAAGAGCAGAAGTTCAAGGATTTTTGAGGACTGTGACCCAGCAACACAACAGTGGAGGAGCCCTTAGAAGTCCCAAGCCTGCTGCTAACAAATGTGGTCTTAGACTGTGGTCCCATAGAAATGGGAGTGGCTGGCCCCATTGGGGATGAGTCGGACAAATACTGATGAATCACTGTGCATGCACATAGTACTAACATAAGATCTCACTGCTTTGATACTTATAAATTTGGATTAAGGAAAATAATTCAAGTTAGGATAATATGTGGATAATGAAGTTTACCTTTACCTAGCTCAGTGTTTAGTCATGCATGATATAAGTTAATGGAGTTTTAGTATTCCAAGGGGTTGACTTGAATACAGTTGATAGATTTGCAAGTCATTGATATTAATTTATAAAACTAGCTCTGTATCCTTAAAAGTAATAAAATGATAATTCTTTAGAACTGTTCCATAATCTAGACTTTTTACATTCAGCTAGTTGTTTCTAGTTGGTAGATTGTGCCTATTGGGAAGCTTTGCAATAGCCCTCTGTTTTACTTGACTTCTGAGGTGCTCTGTAGACAAAATGGAAGGAGTTTACTATCACCTAGCACTTTGGCTTTCAGGCTTAAAAGAAAAACACACACACAAATATCCTTGTGTTATACTAATGCTGTTGAAAACATTTGAGTGAATCAAGAGTTAATTTATTAAAATCTTTTGAGAAATGTGCTTAGCGTGTTGACAGAATTCATTTTAGAAAGCCCATGCCACTCACATTTTTGTACCTTTTATTTCATCACATCTGCTTAACTGAAATCCGTAGAATTCTTGCTTCATCATGCATAATATAAAACTTCTGTAGTAAGAATGCTTATTGAAAATAATGAGTAGAATGCATACGTGATTAGTAGCAAACAAATATGCATAGCTTTTTTTGCTTTAATCATGGTCTTTTGAAAGCTGAGGTTTTAGAGCTACCTCACAGTCAGTTTTGTCAGTTTGTATCTTACCATGAGCTATGTCAATGGCAGCAAGCCAGGATATTTTCCAACCTATTTTTTCAAGTATATGTCTATCAGAGGTGAAATATGTGGAAAGCCTCTGAAACAGAATATGCCTGTTTAAAAAGATACTGTATTAAGTTGTATTTGTAGTAACTTATAATTTACATATGTTTCAGTTCAGGTTATTGATAAACCATGATTATGTTCATTTAATTTATTCCAGAAGTTCACAGTAGGTGCAGTTGACCCTTGGACAACACACCTTTGGACTGCACAGGCCCACTGGATTATTTTGGAGAAATACAGAAGAGTACTGTAGATGGACTTTTTCCTAAAATTTTCTTCTCTCTAGCTTACTGGATTGTAAGAATACACTACAGAATACGAATAGCATATGAAATATGTGTTAAATATTTATGTTATTGATAAGACCTCCAGGCAGTTGTAGGGTATTAATGGTTAAGTTTTTGAGGAGTCAGAAACTTTTGTGGATTTTCAACTGCAAGGGGGTGGACACCCCTAATCTCTGCCTTGTTTACAAGACAACTGTATTTGACTTTTAAAATAAGAATTTATATAAACTCTGTGTGGTATTTAACTATTCTTTAGGAGGATAATGAAGAATAATTTAGGAGAAAATGAAATCTTAGAAGGGAAGTATTTGTGACAGTTTGAAGTACCTGAAAGAAGTCTGCTTTCAGTTTCTTCCAGCTTTGAGGCTAGCAACTGTATCTTCTTTTCTTTAAATCTTCAGCACATAGTAAGAGAAGTGAACAGAAGTGTTACCATCCATAATATAGCTTCCCTTTGCATTTCTCTGGGAGAAACAAGGTCACTGCCTGTATCCTACCTTAAAGACATTCTGTGGCTCAATGTTTTCTGGCCTCTGGTTTGGGGAAGGCAAGATTCATAATGTGGGAAATTATCTAGATGTTAGGGAGTGATAAATGACAAGTAGTCAAAATAGAGTTCATATAATCTTATCAACCACTTTTATTTTTCCAGACCAGAAGATAGAACATGTGATATGGACGTTTTCTTAGCCAGTGTGAAAACATTTCCCTTCTTTTTTATAATAGGTTGTTACCAAATTTTGAATGAATAGTAATACTTAGAATTTATCGAGTGCCTACTTGTGGAATGGACTGTTGTATGTGAATACGTTAAGTAATTGATATAAACTGAGCCAAAGATTTGACCCATAAGGTTGAACATATTTGATTTGGATAAAAGGATAGAATTACTTAGAAGGGGAATGATCGTAGTATGTTGCGATCTTTGGTTTTGAGCTGTAAGTGGATAGGTGCTTCAGATTTTAAGAGATTTGGAAGAGAATGCTTAGAGTGACCCTGTTTTGAGTAATTATGATGAATGGGAAGGGAGACAAGTAGAGCATTTTAAGTACACTTGAAAATTCACCTTTGGGGTGCCTGGGTGGCTCAGTCGGTTAAGCATCTGACTTCAGCCCAGGTCCTGATCTCATGGTTTGTGGGTTCAAGCCCCACGTTGGGCTCTGTGCTGACAGCTCAGAGCCTGGAGCCTGCTTTGGATTCTGTGTCTCCCTTTCTCTCCCTGCCCCTCCTCAACTCACGCTCTGTGTCTCTCTCTCTCTCTCTCAAAAGTAAATAAACATTAAAAAAATTCCCTTTTAATTCTGTCAATTAGTACAGTGACAGGAAAAATAATATATGCTCAATAAACTTAAAAAAAGTTTTGGTGAAAATATACATAGCATGAAATTAATCATTTAAACCATTTTAAGTGTATAATTCAGGGACATTAAGTGCATTCACATTGTTGTGTCACCATTATCTCTAGAACTTTTTCATGATCCGAAACTGAAGCATTATACTCATCAAATGGTAAGTACATTTGTACTTGCTTCCTTCCTCATTAGGTAGATATTACTTCCTCATTACTTGCTTCCCCCGCCCTTGGTAACCATCATTGTATTTTCTATCTCCATAAATTTGACGGTTATAGATACCTTATCTAAGTGGAGTCATACAATATTTATTTATTTGATTTATTTCACTTAGTGTAGTTTTTAAGGTTCAACTGTGTTGTTATGTGTGCCAGAATTTCACTTCTTTTTAAGACTGAATGATAGATGCCCCATTATAGTTTTTACCACATTTTGTTTATTCATGCATATGTCAGTGGACATTTGGGTTGTTTCCATCTTATAGCTACGATGGATAATGTTGCTGTGAACATTGGTGCACAAATTTCTGTTTCTCTGCTTTCATTTCTTCTGAGTATGTACCTAGAAGTGGATTGCTGGATCATAAGGTGATTCTATGTTTAATTTTTTGAGGCACCTCTGTACTTTTTTCCATAGTGGCTGCACTATTTTATATTCCTACCAGTAACGCACAAGGGTTCCGATTTCTCCATATCCTTGCCAACACTTATTAATGTTCTGTATTTCTGTATAATAGCCATCCTACTGGCTATGGAGTGGCATCTCATTGTGATTTTGATTTGTATTTACCTAATGATAAGTTATATTTAACATGTTTTGATAGGCCTGTTGGCCAGTATTATATATTCTTTGGAGAAATGTCTATTCAGGTCCTTTACCCATTTAAATTTTTTGTCAGTTGAGTTTTATGAATTCTTTATGTATTCTGGATATTATCGCTTATTAGATGTATGAGTTGTAATTATGTCATCTATTCATAGGTTGTCTTTTCACTCTCTTGCCAGTATCTTCTGATGCACAGAAGTTTTTAATTTGACGAAGGTAGTTTTATCTTATTTTCTATCAGTTGTTGCCAAATCCAGTGTCATGAAGCTTTCCACCTGTTAAGTTTTATAGTTTTAGTTGTTACATTTAGGTCTTTCATCCATTTTGAGCTAATTTTTATATATGGTGTAAGGTAAGAGAACAACTTCATTCTTTTGCATGTGGATATCTAGTTTTCCCAGGACCATTTGTTGAATCAATATACTATTACGTAAACTTTTTATTGAACTATAAAATATTTAAAAAATTAGGTGTAGCATAAGAATACAGCTAAATAGATTTTTATAAAGTGGACACATTATGAACACTAGCACCCAGATCAAGAAACAGAACATTACTGAAGGAGGACTTCATGGGGGTGGGGTGGGGGTGAAAAAAGGACTTTACTGCCTCCATTTTGACCTCAGACTTTCTAGTTGGGTTCTTTTTTCTATCTTCTCTCTCTCTCTCTCTCTCTGTTTTTTCGAGTGTTTTATTATTTATATTTGAGAGATAGAGAGACAGAGCATGAGTAGAGGAGGGTTGGAGAGAGAGGGGACACGGAATCTGAAGCAGGCTCCAGGCTCTGAGCTGTCAGCACAGAGCCCAATGTGGGGCTCGAACTCATGAACTGCAAATCATCACCAGAGCCAAAGTTGGATGCTTAACTGACTGAGCCACCCAGGTGCCCACCCCGCCCCCCCCAGCTTGTCTCTTGACTCAAACAGAAGACCCTGAGGGCAAAGCATCCCCTGATGGGAACCTAAATTACCCCCTCAAGTAACAAGGACTGCCCTGAGTCAGCAAGACCCTGCCTGTGATTGACTTTCAAGACAGTCTGATCCCTTTGACCTTCACTCCCTACCTGCGTGTGCCCACCCACCTTTGTTCCACATTTTCCTTATATAAACCTGGAAGTATTTTCAGCACTTTGGAGATAGTCTTTGAGACACTAGTCTGCTGCCTTCCTGGTGTTGGCCTCACTGAAATAAATTATTTTCTTGTTCTACCACCCCTCATTTCTCTCCCTTTGGATTCTGTCAGTGGTGGGTGGATGAACCTGGTCTGTTCAGAACCTTGGAGCCTGGTGCTCTTGCACCTCATGCCGGCTACATTACCAGGACCCCAGAAGCCTCCCCACTCTTGGCCCCTGCTAGTCACTCCCTACCGTGCTCCAGCTCACCAATGATGATTGCTCTCCATCAGTTTGTTTTGCCTGTTCTTGAGCTTATAGCACTCAGATCAGACAGTATGTATTCTTTTGTATCTGTTTGCTTTTGCTTAGCATATTGTCTGTGAGAGTCAAAGATGTTATTTTATATATCAGTAGTTTTTAAAGCAAATTGGTGTAATGCTCTATGGTATGAATATACCAGAATTTAAGTGTTAATTCTATAAATGGACATTTTGATTGTTTCTAGTTTGGGATATTAGGAATAGCGCTGCTGTAAACATTCTTGTACATGTCCTTGGATGAATATGTTCATTTCTGGTGGATCTATACCTAGGAGTGGGATTGCTGGGTCATAGGAGATGTGTACGTTCAGTCTTAGTAGTTACTTCCAGATGGTTTCCTAAATGGTTGTACTTATTTACATGCCTGCTAGTAGTGAATGAGAGTTCTAATTGCTCCACATCTTATCTACCACTTGGTGTTCTTTTATTGTTAATTTTAACCATTTTGGTGGCTGTATAGTGGTAGCACTTGGTGATTTTAATTTGAATTTTCCTGATGACTACTGAAGTTGAGCATCTTTTCACATGTTTACTGGCCATTTGTATGTCTTCTTTTGTGAAATGCTCGTTCAAAGCCTTTGGCCATTTTACTGATTGTTGGCTGTTATCTTACTGATTTGTAGGAATTCTTGATATTTTTTGGATGAGTGCTCAGTTTGACATATATTTTTCAGGTACCTCTTCTTGCTCTTGGGATTGCCTTTTCACTTTCTGAACGAGGCCTTTTAATGAACAGAGATCTTTAATTTTAATGTAGTCTAGTGTATATACCTCTTTCCTTTATGGTTGGTCCCTTTTCATGTACTTTTTAAAGAATCTTTGCCTAAAGTCATGAAGATATTTCCCATTATTTTTTTTTCCTAAAACCTTAATTATTTTACTTTAGCTACTTACCTAGATCTACAGTACATCTGGAATTCCTTCTGGTGTATGGGTCAAGTAGAGATCAAGATTCTTTTTATACCATTGGATATCCAGTGATCAAGGCTGTTCTTTCCCTATTGTACATCCTATTGCAATTGTTTACTTCAAATTGTGTCACCCTTGTCGTAAATTGTGTCTGTTTCTAAACTCTCTGATCTATTCCACTGGTGCCTATTTATCTTTCTATTGATGTAAGCGGCCATATCTTACACTGTAGCTTTAGAATGTCTTGATATATGGTGATATAAGCCGTCTAGATTTGTTCTTATTCTTAGCTCTCTGTACTTTTACATAAATGTTAGGATCAGTTCATCAATTTCTTTTTAAGAAACGCTGCACACATATGGGGATTTCATTATGTTGTATTGAATGCACAGATTGTTTTAGGGAAAATTGTTATCTTTCCAATACATAACTTTCCAGTCCATGTACAGTTGACTCTTGAACAATGCAAGGGATAGGTTCACCAGCCCCCCATGTAGTCAAAAATCCACAAAGAACTTTTGACTCTTCAAAAACATAACTACAAGTAGCCTACTGTTGACCAGAAGCCTTACCAATAAACAATCGATTAACATATTTTGTATGTTATCTGTATTACATACTGTATTCTTACAATAAAGCAAGCAAAAAGAAATGTTACTAAGAAAATAATAAGGAATACAATGGAATACTAGTTGGCAATGAGAAAGAATGAAATCATGCCATTTGCAGCAATGTGGATGGAACTGGAAGGAATTATGCTAAATGAAATAAGTCAGTCAGGGAAAGACAGATATCATATGTTTTCACTCATATGTGGAACCTGAGAAACTTAACAGAAGATTATGGGGGAAAGGAAGGGGAAAAAATAGTTACAAACAGAGAGGGAGGGAGGCAAACCATAAGAGACTCTTAAATACAGAGAACAAACTGAGGGTTGATGGGGGGGGTGAGGAGAAAGGAAAATGGGCGATGGGCATTGAGGAGGGCACTCGTTGGGATGAGCACTGGGTGCTGTATGTAAGTGATGAATCACAGGAAACTACCCCCAAACCAAGAGCATATGGTATACACTGCACGTTAGCTAACTTGACAATAAATTATATTAAAAAGAAAATTATAAGGAAGAGAAAACACATTTATAGGACTGTACTGTATTTACTATAAAAATTCCAGGTATAAGCAGACCCACACAGTTCAAACACGTGTTGTTTGAAGGTCAGCTGTATGTGGTATATTTTTTCTTTACTTGAGTGTTTAAACATTTATTTTCAATGATGTTTTATAGTTTCCAGTATAGAGATCTCATTCATCTTTTATTAGATTTAGTATTAGATTGTTAATATTAATTAATGCCACTGTAAGTGACATTTAAACATTTTCCTTAAAAATTTTTATTACACATTTATAGAAACAAAATCAGTTTGTTACCTTGACTTGTATCCAGTAATCTTGGTAAATTCACTTATTTATAGTAGTTAGTTGATTCTCTTAGATGTTTTGTCTTTGTAATTATGTTGTCTGCAAATAATGAGAGTTTTATTTTCTTCTTTTCCAGCCCTTATGCTTTTTATTTCTTTTTCTTGCATCATTACACTGATTAGGGTATCTAGGGTAATACTGACAGAAATGATAGTGGCTATCAGTCTTCTTTGTTCTGTTAGGAGAGAAGCTTTCAGTAATTCACCATTAAGTATGCTTTTTTTTTTTTTTTAATTTAGTGTCTTTCTTTTTTTTTTTCAAGTAATTGGAGTGTAGTTGACACTGTGTATGATATTTAAGATTTATTGTAGATAGTGTTTGTCAGAATTAGACAGATACCTTATATTCCTACTTGGTAAGTTTATTTTTTTCAATCATGAATTGATGTTGAATATGTCAGTTGCTTTTTTTGTATGTTTTGAGATAATCATACAATTTTTTTCTCCCTTTATAAAGAGGATTTTTGCATCTGTATTCATAAATGCTTGGTCTATAATTTTCTTTTCTTGTAATGTCTTTGTTAGGTTTTGATACTATTGGTTTTTGTTTTTGTTATTATTTGTTTGTTTGTTTTGCCTCAGAAAACAGATTGAGAAGATTAATTCTTTTCTATTCTTGGAAGAGTTTATGTGAACTTTGTGTTAATTTCTTTCTTAAATAATTAAAAGAATTTGCCAGCGAAGGTGTCTGTGCTTGGAGCTTCCTTTGTAAGCAGGTTTTTGTAAGAGATTCATTTTCTTTTATAGATAAAATGGTATTCAGATTTAAAATTTTTCTTTGATTTAGCTGAACATGTTTTTTTTTAAGCAACTTGTTCTTCTTATTTAAATTGCCAAATTTATTAGTGAAAAGTTAATTGTGAAGTGTTTTATTAGATCATTAACACCTGTAAGCTTTGTAGCCATTTTCTCCTTATCCCCACCTAATGTTGTCAATTTGTATTTTCTGGTTTTATTATTTTTCTTTGTCGGTCTTGCTATGCAGTTAACATTTTCATTAATCTTTCCAAAGAATAAACTTTTGGTTTTGTTGAGTTTTTCTGTCGTACATTTGATTTAGATTTTGCTGAGTTTTTCTCCCTTAAAAAATTTTCCAGGGTGCCTGATTGGCTCAGTAGGTTAAGCTCTTGATTTCAGCTCAGGTCATGATCTCTCAGTCATGGGATTGAGCCTTGTGTTAGGCTCTGCACTGAGCATGGAGCCTGCTTAAGATTCTCTCTTCTTCTCCCTCTGCTCCTCCCCAGCATGTGCCTGCCCTCTCTCTCTAAAAAAATAATAAAAACTTTTTTTCCTTCCTTCTGATTTTTTTGGGTTTGATTTTCTTTCCCATTTCTAGTTTCTCAATAATTCGTTTAAGGCTATAATTTCATTCTAAGCACCCATTTTAGGTGTATCTCACAAATTCTAATATATCATATCTTAATTATCATTCAGTTAAAAATATTTTCAAATTTCTGTTGTGATATATTCTTTAGTCAATGGACTGTTTGAAGTGTACCATTCAACTCCAGGAAGTTGAGCATTTTCTCATTGAGTGTTATTTATTGCTTAATTCCACTGTGCTTAATTCCAGAGCATATATTCTGAATATTATGATTACTGAAGTTTGCTTTATACCTGAGCATATAGTTAGTTTTGGTAAATGTTCCATGTGCATTTGAAATGAATTTGTATATATTTTTTTGTTGGTGCAGTTTCTGTGTGTGGTCAGATTTGTTAATTGTATTATTTAGATCTAATTTAGACTTAATGATTTTATTTCTTGGAAGAATTGGGGTAGAATCTGTAGCTTGATGTCTTTCATCAGTTTTGGAACATTTTTGGCAGTTTTCTCTTCAAACATTGCTTTTTGCTTAGTTCTCTCACTCTTTTTCTTTTGGGGACCCCAATTACATTTTACATATTAAAAAAAATGTTTATTTATTTTGAGAAAGAGAGAGAGTGCACACGTGCATGCTCGCGCATGAGCAGGAGAGAGTTAGAAAAAGAGGGAGAGGGAGAATCCCAAGTAGAGGATTGGGCCACACATGGGGCCCAATCTTATGACCTTGAGATCACAACCTGAGCCAATATCAAGAGTTGGATGCTTAACTGACACCTGAGCCACCCAGGTGTCCCACATTTTACATCTTTACACTGTGTCCAGCATATCTTTTCTGCTTTTTTTTATGTGTTTCCCATTCTTCCTTTCTTTTGTTCAGTTTGGATGTATTCTACTGATTTGTCATTCAGATTACTGCAGTGTGAATCTGCTATTAAACCCATCTGTCAGAATACTTCATATAGTTCTAGAATTTTCATTTGGT
Source organism: Lynx canadensis (assembly GCF_007474595.2). Classification (NCBI taxonomy): domain Eukaryota; kingdom Metazoa; phylum Chordata; class Mammalia; order Carnivora; family Felidae; genus Lynx; species Lynx canadensis. Next base: position 56,659,700 of record NC_044314.2, on the reverse strand, counting down.
TCTTTTTATGTATTCCAAATACCTGGTGACATACTCTATATGTTTTCACATCTTTTCCTTAATTTTCTTGAACATAGTAATCATAGTTATTTTAAAATTCTTGGCTGTTAGCTTCAATATCTATATTGTCAATGGGTCCATTGTGGTTTTTGGTCATATTATTTCTTACTATGCATAGTAATTTTTGATTGAATGCCAAGCATTGTGTGTAAAAAGTTATAGAGGCTCTAAATGTTACAAATTGGTATTATCTTATTCTAGAGAGGGTTTGCTTTTCTCTGCAAGGCAGAAAAATTGGAGATTGATCACTTTAATCTAGCTGAGTTGAGGTTGGGTCTCAGTTTCCATAAGTATCAGTCTGCCTCTGGATGATCCCTGTTCCTTAAGGACAACCTTCAAGGACTTTAACTGAGACTCTTTTGCATTTACCTCTTCTCCTTGTTGAGTCTTCAATTCTAATCTTTGTTTACAAGGTACAGTGAGACTTTAGAAAACTCTGCATTACTTATAGATGCTTATGGCATAGTGTTTTCACTTTTGATCTTGTTACATATCAGAGTAAAATGGGCCATATATTTGAGGGCCTTCATCTCTGATTTTGACCCTGTATCCCTCACAAGATGACATAAGCTCCATCCTGGTCCTTCACGTGTGCAAATATAACCAGGAAAGTGTTGATGAAGCTCAACACCTCAACTTTCTGAGATCTTTCTTTCTTTCTTTCTTTCTTTCTTTCTTTCTTTCTTTCTTTCTTTCTTTCTTCCGTCTTTTATCTTAGCCTTTCTAGTTCTCATTACTCTCATACCTCTCTGATGCTTTTATCAGTTTAGTATTTTATTGAGATTTTCCTGATGTTATTCAAGGAAGTATTGGTTTGCCATTAATCATTTAATTCTACTTGGATGTCCTCAATAAATATTTATTTGCAAAAATTAATGGCTTTTAGAAGCACATGACATCACAGATCTGACTTATGATTTTAATTTAAGCCTTTAACTACAAATTTGACTTAATAAGTGAATGCTAAGTATTAGGAATTAAAGAATGACTACATATGGCCTTTGGAAGAATAATTCAAACTTTATAGGGGATTGTTAAGTCTTTTCATTAAAGTAAAGAGGATGCATTATTTTTAGTTTGTAAACTATTGATTTTAGAGCAGTCACAAAACTCCAATAACCATATAATTAGTGTGCTGTGAGAGCATATTATTTTTATCTCTAAGACAGAAATTGATTTCTGAGAGCCTTGATACCTTAGACAGATTTTAGAGAGACAAAAGTAAAATCTTAATGGTTTAGGTGAGGTTTTAGTGCCAGCTTTTTTAGTGTTGTTGAGGTTATATTTTTCTGTCAGTGATTTTGACGATATATAAAAGGGGGACGTTTCAGAAATAAATGAAATGATCTTATTTAACCCCAAGCACATATTTGGTAGAGCAAAGATATGAAGACGTATGTCAATAGAGAGTTAAATTACATGAGCAATATTAGAAGGAAATCAGCTCATATCTTCTTGGTAATCACACATCTCCTTACTCCAGAACAGACCATATCTTCCACAAACTGGACAGTAGATTTGCTGTGTGTGACTGTTGTATGGAAACCACTGCATTTCATCTAGTATAAGACACTATTGATTGTAAGTTGCTTCATTATTTAAGGGCCAGAAGTATGAAAAAGCAATGTAAATTAAACAGTTATATGATGTTTTCATATCACTAAGAATTTATATTTTATTGAAAGAATCTTCTGTACTTAAACATATATTTTTATTATTTATCATTCTTGTACAGTTCAAAAAGGAAAATATTAGTTTAGTAACTTGGATTGGGCTTTTCTAAACTTAATCACCTTCAGAGTCCAACTCTACTGAATCACTGCGACTCAGTCATCATCACTATGGTGTTTTCCCACATAGTATCATCCTCTGTGCCCTCAGGAATGCTAATGTTGAATCATTTCTTAAAAGAGTGTTTCAGTATTATCTCTGGGATTTCTTTCAGGCTGCTGGCATACATTCTGTGCATTTTGACGGTATCATCAGATGGTTTATCTGACGACAACAAAGACTTGTATTCTTTCTTCAAATGATCTGCAAGTGGTTTGTTGACCAAAGCATAAAAGGTTATAGTTGTTCTCTCCAGCCCCCAGGAGGCATAGCCAGGTCTGTAAAGGGGAGTCAGGCAGCGATACTTACGTAAGAACTGCTACCTGGCTAGCAGCACTGCGAGACCATCCTGATTTCAGATTTGTTAAAATGTACAAGCTGTGTTTTGTTATTAGTCAAATATGGTGTATGTTGGCATATGTTATGGCCACTTAGTATCTGACTACTGTATACATGATGTGTTTTGTATTTCTGACCACAGATATGCATGTCTTTATGCAGACAGTATGGACAGAAATGATGAGTTTAGAACACTGCTTGACATTAATATTTGATATTTGGGGGTTATGGGAGGATCATTTTAACATTATTGAGTGACTAGGAACATAAAGAGGCACAAGAGACTCTGAAAGTGGATGACAGAAAAAAGATGTGTTGTTTCGATTGATTTGTCTGGGAGATTTTTGTAGTCTCATATAGCCGGAGTTATGCTCAAAGTTACATAAACACATGTGAGCATCACTCCCCACTCCATCTTAGTCCTTCCCTTACATGCTACTGTCTTATTCATAAACAGTTAGGTGCTTTGTTGGTTTGGTGCACCAGAATCTCACTTACTATTGCTTCTACGTCTTCCAGAACCCAGTCGTTTTCATTATTGATTTCTACTCCTTTAAGGCTTTTATTTTGTGCCATATCTTAATTTCCCTAAAATTGTAAATGTCATAGTTTTTAAATTTTAGATAATTGAGAACGATTTTGTTTTAAAATTATTGTTTATAATTTTGTGAGGTCTTTCGAGGTGGTTGGAAGAGCACAAGACATTGCAAAATGAAAATTGGATCCACAGAGTATGATATGCTTAATGAGTTAGAGTAATGTTGGGATTACAATCCAAATCTTTTTCAGTGTTTTAAATTGGGGAACTATTTAGAGAGCAGCTGTCCTCTCGGTGTTGCTGCAGTCACTGCTGCTTCTTTGCTTCTAAAATTTTTATTAGCCTGGACTATTTCAGTTGCAAATGACAGAAATCCAATTCAAATTGGCTTAAGCAGAAAAGGGAAATTATTAGCTCATAAAACTCAGAAGCCCTGGTGTGTCTTTGGATCAGGTATGGCTGGATCCGGGGATTTATCCCTCCCAACATCTGGTTCTGCCTCCCTCCTTGTTGCTCTCATTGAAGCTGTCTTTTACTTGGTGGCCTCTGCAGCTCCAGACTTAGCTTCTACTAATTTATAATCTCAGAAGAAAGGTTCTTTTGCCCAGTATTTCCAATTGGAGTCCTAGAATGAGATCTCTTTGGTCTTTCTTAGTTTACACATCTATTTCTGAAGCACTTACTATGGCCAAGAGAATGAATTTTATTGAGTTGGCCCTTTTTTTAACCTTCCTGGGTTACCTGCCTACTTTGGAACTATGTGGACTCAGCATGAGGCTTCTCAAAGTAAAAGTCAAGTAGCTGGACAAAGAAACAGGATGGTGAACTAGCCAAACCAATGGATTCTCTTTACTGGCAGTATTGGGCAGAAGCCCAGTGGTCTACAGCACATGTAAACTACTTGGCTTCTCTGAACAAGAGGGGAAAGTAAGAACTACGCTAGTGAATCTGGAACTAAATCCAGGGAAATAGATCCCCAACCTCAGCTCTGACTCTCTCAGTCTTGTAGGGTAATATTACTTCCCTACTTCAAAATTATGTCAATCAAGTCTGAAGAGGGAGAAGATGATGACACACTAGGGAGGCAGAATGTCAAGGTTGGAAGGGTCCTTCCCTGGGAATCAGAGTTGCAGGTGCTACTTTCAGCTCTGAGAACTTGGGCCAGGGTTTTTTTCCTGCCATGTGACCTGTGGAGGGTAGAGATGGTGCTTGACTTTGCCTTTTGAACATTTTGACTCTTTACATTTTTCTTCTAGATACTATAAATCTCTCCTTCTAGATCTGTTATATGTATGTTGGGGCCTCTTAAGTTCTCCTTATATCTGTTCTCTTTAATAATTTTTCGTGCCTGCTCTTCTTGTGCTTTATTTTGGGTAATTGTTTTAGCTTTGGATTCCAGTTTACCAGTTTTCAGTTCTAAAAAGTATACTTATTTGGCATAGTTTTCATACCACATTATGCATTTAATTTCTATATTTTCTATTTGTTTTTGAAATCTCCTTTTTTTTTCTTTTGAGAGCGTGAGGAATGGAGGGGCAGAGGGCAAGAGAAAGAAGAATTGCAAGCAGCATGCCACTCAGCTCTCACTCTCTCAAAAAAAATTTTGAACAATGTTCTGTTCTTGTCTTAAGGAGTCAGTATTATCATTTATTTCTTCAAGAGCCTATGTATTCTTATATTTAAGTCCTTCTAGTCTTTTTCTATTATGAAGACATCCAAAGTGTTAATTCTTTGTTGCTTTTGCTGACTCTGGTGGGTTTCCTTGTGTGTTCTGGGAGTTTTATCTTCAGGGGTAGTTTCATATGAGTTCTGAGAGTGTCCTGGGTGGTTGAGATGTTGCTGTGGGGCAGTCTTGCTATCACTGAGCTTTCTTGATGGGGAGAATTGGAGCCCTGTACATGTGTGTAGTACAGGATTGCGTTTCTGATTTCTTGGTGATTATTTTTCCACCAATGTGTTACTGAAGGCGACCCTTTCCTTAAAACCATGCTTGCAGCTTTTGGTTTCATTTCCTATCCTCAGGTGGGAATACAAATAAAAGCTCCTAATTTGTATATCTGATTTAGTTTCCTCAGTTTTATCTTTGTTTTTGGCATCTGAAGATTTCTGTCTTTTAAGCAGTCTAGAGCTCAGCTGTGTAATACAAATATTTTTGTTATATTTCTCCAATATATTCTTTCCCCCACACCTATTGTATTTCCCATCTTGACCAGAAGTCATTTCTGTAGCCCCTACTGTATTGTCTTTCACATGGTGGAAATCACACACACACACACACACACACACACACACACACACACACACAATTTTTTAAATTTATGTTTATGCTTAGTCACTGCAAAAGGTTTTTCTAGTTAGAAGAATTACAAGGCTGAGAAAAAACTAGAACTGCTGCATAGAAAGGAAGAAACTTGCCATAATGTTATAATAAAATGTTTGTAATACCTACAAGTTTTAAAAACATGTTCAAAATATATTCATACTGTGAAAGGCAGGATACTGACACTCAAATATGTCCATATCCTAATCCCTAAAATAGGTCTGGATATGTATGGTATAAGGCAAGCAGGGGAGTCAAGGTTGTAGGTGAAATTAAGATTGGTAATCAGTCAACCTTAAGATAGGGAAATTTTCCTGGATTATTCTAATGTGACCCATATGATTACATGGGTCCTTTAAATGTGGAAGAGGGAAGCCAGAAGAATCAGTGTCAGGGTGATGTGTTGTGAGAATGACTTGACTGGTCATTTGGCTTTAAAGGTGGAAGACGTGGTTTCAGGCCAGGGAATGTGGGTAGCCTCTAGAAGTTGGAAAAGGCAAGAAAATGGATTCTCCCCTCCAGAAAGGAATGTAGGCCTTATTGACACCATGACTTTAGCCAAGTGACACCCATTTAGGACTTTTGACCTCCATATATAATATATATGTATAATAAATTTGAGTAGTTTTAAGCAATCAAGTTAGTGGTAATTTGTTACAGTATCAATAGGAAGGTAATGCGCATACTGTGTGACCCAGTAATTCCACTCCTAGAAGAAATGTGCTGAATGGACATTGCAGCGGGAAAAATGTAGTAGAATGTCAGATAGCAGTATTTGTAATACCTCACACCTGGAAATGACCCAAACACTCACCAGACACAAAGCAGATAAGTATGTTGTGACATACTCTGCAAGACTCTATAACAATAAGAGTGAACTATCTACATGTACATGCAGCAGTATGGATGATTATCACGGTCACGTGTCAGCAAAAGAAACAGACACAAAAACAGCGTGTACTGTGTAAGTCCTTTATATAGTGTATAAAAAGATACAGAAGTTATCTATTGTGTTAGAAGCTGGGATAGCTATCAAGATTATCTTCGATGGAGATACATTTATATATACTTCACTTTTACTTTCTTTTCTCTTTTAAAGATTTTGTTTTTAAGTAATCTCTACACTCAACATGGGGCTCAAACTTAAAACCCCAAGATCAAGAGTCACATGCTCCAACTGAGCCAGGCAGGCACCCCTTTTATGCATTTTTTCTCTGTATGTATGTTACACTTCCATTAAGAACAGAACATGTCCCAGTCATTGTGTCATTTTCCATAAGAGTGGAAGTGTGGATGACTCTATTCAGTGTGGATGAGGATCCATCTCATTGCCAGTGAGCTGAGCAGTCCGGTCGAGAACTTGTGATTGGATGAGTTTTCTGCTACCCTGGTCTGACTTCTTCCAAGTCATTGTATCAAAGAAATAGAGAAAGGGAAAGTTTCTGTAGTACTCGTTTGTGATTTGCCTGATGAAAATTCTGATGAATAGAATTCAGATACCTAATGCGTTCTTGTAAAGCTTGTATCAGACACATGCTCTTGTAACACAGTTCGATTTTTATTTCTGCAAATAATGTATTCTTATGTCATTTAATGTGGCATTTTAGGCAGCAGTACCTGTTATCATGATTCAAGTGCCATTGTATTAAAGACACTCCTGGAAGGAGATTTATTTGAATGTGCCTAGTGGTGTGATATTAGGAAAATTTAATTTGGGCAAGGCTTCATAGTGGCATTTGTTGGAAAATCTGTTTTAATGAGTATAGTCTGTCCTCCTCAATAAGGTATGAAGTGGTCTGTCTAGCTCTGCTGTCAGTAGCCACATGAGCTTAGGCAAGTAATGTATGTACACATTTTGCCATTATCTCACAATAAAAAATGTATGCTAATATTACAGCTGTGCATTAAACACATGCGTTGTCTCCGTGTTGTGGCTAAATGCAGCAACAATATGTTTTCAGAAATGGGGTCATTAGTTAAGGTATGACATTTTGCACTTAGACCAGTTCAAGCCTTGCCCGGCCTGGCTTGTCAGCTGGGGCTTGTTAATGCCAAAAGGGCTGTTGAGAGGCTGCCACCGCATGCCTGGCACATAGAAGAATCTTCCTTAATAACTAGTAGTTGCAGGGATGATTATATTTGTGATTTGTTATGTGTCCTGGTTGTGGTTTAAGATTCTGAGCGAATACTTGATACTGAGCGAGGATAGAACTTCATTACTTGATGATAATATTCATGAGCAAGTGAAACCCTTATAGAAATAAATATGAAGATCTAACATTCCTCCTGTAAAACTACCCTGAATGTTGAATTTTCATCATAAATATTCCAAATATGCAGTGAAGTACAGAGAATAATAAAATGAACAACTCTGTGCTGGCCATCTAGATTGAAAAATTTCAATATTTTGACCTATTAACTTCTATTTTTTAAAAGCAATGAAACCATTGTAATTACAATTGCAGTCTCCTTTCCCCAGACCTACTTATTTCCACCCCTACTGAGATGGGACTACTAAGCTGCAGTTTTGTATCATCCTCAGTCATGTTCTTATATTTTGAATGGACATCTATGTATCCATAAGCAGACACTACATAGATGGTCTGTGGTATGTACCTTATCCTGCAACTTGATCTTCTTGTTCAAATGTATTTTAGAGATTTATCTGTGATGGGATATATGTCATTTTAGCTCATGTATTTTTAAAATGCTGTATGGTATTCCCTTAAAAATTATTTTAGAGAGAGAGCATGAGTGGGGGAGAGGAGCAGAGGAGGAGAAAGAGAGAATCTTCAGGATGGAGCCCAGCGTGAGACTTGATCCCACGATGCTGAGACCATGACCTACGCCGAAATTAAGAGTCAAACTCTCAACCAACTGAGCCACCCAGGTGTCCCCCTTTTAAATATATTACAATGTATTCACTTTTCCCTGTTTTGGGGTATTTAGAGTATTACCAAATTTTTCTTATTTCAGACAATGCCACAATAAGCATGTTCTTTTTGCACCTGTGCTAGAGTTTTTCTGTGTTTCTAGAAACATCTGGATCTAGTTGGTAGTATGCCAGTTTACACTTAAGCAATATGTGAAAGTTCCTGCTGCTTCACTTTCTCTCCAAGTCCTTGCCAGTCATATTCATGGGTGTAAGAGGATATTTATTTTTAATATGCATTTCTTTGTTTCTATCTGATCCTGCTGTGGGACATTAAATCTCTGAGTCCTAAATATTCTTCCAGTAAATAACCTTTTTGCTTAGGAGAACCAGATTCAGTTTCTCTGTCTTGTGATTTTTCACCCCCATTTTTGCCCTGCTGAGAATTCACTTGGTGGAACTAGAAATTCTGGAGTTCAGTTTATGCCCTGGGTCTGGCAAGCAGCACGGAGGAGGCCAATGCCCTTGGTTCAGTTACAGACTCTTATTTCTTTGAGAATAGCATGGTCTAATGAAGGCAGGTAGGAGTGACACATGCTCCTGGCCTATGTGCCTCTTGTTGTCTGCACATAGTACATGCTCAGAAAAGGTCTAGTGAGATATTTGTTTCCAAATATAAGAGCAAAAGGTAGTGAGTCTTGGTGAAAAAGGGATTTAAAAACAAGAAAAATGGACTGTTCAGTTAGAAGAAAATGCTATGTCCATTCTTTTACCTCTGTAAGCTTTTCTTTTATTATCTTGGATGACTAGATTACACCATTTCAAATGATTAAAAAATACTTTGCCATTTTATATATACACAACGATATATTTCAATTGTCAGTTATGAAGCACAATAGAAAAAAGTAGACCTATGAAGCCAATATCCAGCTTAAGAATGAAAAGATTATAGTACTGTTAATTTTCCTCTCCAAACTACTCTGCTGCATTTTATGTTTATCATTTCCTTGCTTCTTCAAAATAATTTGCCACATAAGAATGTATCTCTAAGGCACATATTGAGTGCTTTTGCTTGGTTTGTGTTTTAAAAATGTATGCTGCAGTCTTCTGGTTTGCTTTGTTTATCCAACGTTATTGCTAATTATGTTCTTGCATATGTAGTTGCAGCTGATTCATTTTCACTGTGTAATGTTATATTGTGTGAATATAACACAAGCTACTTTTTTCAGATTCCTACCGATATATATTTGGATTGTTTCCAGTCTCTCCTCCCTCCCACCCACCCTCCATTAATATAAACTTGTCTCCTAATGGAGTACAATTGCTACAGTCCTGGGGTCATGGGATTTGCTGGAACCTCTTCAGCTTTCAAGTTTATGATGCTAAGTTGTTTTTTGGTGGTTAATCTTCTGCCAGCAGAGCATGAGAGTTCCCATTGCTCCTCAACCTTGCCAACATCTGTTATTATCTGAGTTTTAAGTTTTTGCCACTCTAATGGTCATGAATTGGTATCTCATTGTGGTTTTATTCTTAACTTTCATGATTACTAACCAGGCTGAGCAACTTTTCTAAAATTTCTTCATGAAGTGCTTATTCATGGCTTTGCACCTTTCTCCCCTCTATGGATTGTTATATCTGTCTGCTATTGCTACCAAAGCTACTGCATCTCAAGATCTTAATAGATCTTTGACTGATTTGTGACTGGGTTTGCCTGAGAAGCTTATCTTTTTATTATTTTTTAATGTTTATTTATTTATTTATTTATTTATTTATTTATTTATTTATTTTTTGAGAGAGAGAGAGTGCACACATATGAGGTCGCAAGTGGGGAAGGGGCAAAAAAGAGAAGGGGAGAGAAGATCTGAAGCAGGCTGTGTGCTGACAGCAGAAAGCTGATGTGGGGCTTGAATTCACAAACCATGAGATCATGACCTGGACCAAAGTCGGATGCTTAACCAACTGAGCCACCCAGGCACCCCTCCTGGGTAGTTTATAAAAGACTTCAGGCCAGTGGTATGCTGGGTGTGGCTACAAGTGGGTAAGGTTCAGGTGTGCTACCTTTATTCATTGTGGGGCTCACTCTGAAGGATGAAAGGCTAACTGAGGCATACCCTTTTAATGGTGTATAGTTGCAATGTAGTAAAGTCAACACAAATTGCACCAGCACATTTTAAGTCCCAGCTAACATTGCATCTCCCATTGGCCAAACAAGTCATAGGGAAGCCTAAATTGAGTGTATTTGGTTCAAATGGAGCCATGGCAAGAGTGAGGATGTCTCATTCTGTAGAGGAGGGTCAAGAATTTGAACTGAGGAAAGTGAAGGTATGGAAAAATACATTTTATATAAATGGAAACCAAAAGAGATCAGCTTAGCTGCTATAGCTATAGCTAAGAGAGGTGGGTATATTTATATCAGACAAAATATAATTTAAGTAAAAAACTGTCACAAGAGACAAAGAAGAACATTATATAATGATCAAAAGGTCAGTCCACCAAGAAGGTATCACAGTTATAAACATATATGTACTTAACGTCAGAGCACTTAAGTATGTCAAGGAAACATTGACAGAACTGAAGGAGAAATAGACAGCAGTAACTCTAACAGTAGAAGACTTCAATACCCCACTTTCTGTAATGGATAGAAGATCCACAGAGGATCAATAATGACACAGAGGACTTGAATAATATTGTAGAGCAAATGGACCAAACAAATACAGAGCATTCCACTCAATATCAGCAGAATACATTTTCTTCTCAAGCACACACAGAAATTTCTCCAGGATAGGTAATATTTTAGGTCACAAAACAAATCTTAACAAATTTAGAATGATTGAAATCACACCAAGAATCTTTACTGATCACAGTGGAGTAAAGCTAGAGATCAGTAGCAGAAGGAAAACTGGAAAATTCACACAAATATGTGAAATTAAACAAACACTTGAACAACCAATGGGTTAAAGAAGAAATCAAAAAGGAAATTAGAAAATACTTTGAGACAAATGAAAACAAAAATACAACATAATGCAACTTATGGCATACAACAAAAGTTGAAAGTTTATTGTGATAAGTGAATACATTAAAAAAAAAAAGATCTCAAATAAGCAAGCTAACTTTACACCTTAAGAAGCTAGAAAAAGAAGAATAAACTAAACCCACAATTACCAGAATAAAGACAATAACAGTTTAGGACAGAAATAAATGAGATAGAAAATAGAAAATAAAAGAAAACCAATGAAACAAAGAATTGAGTTTTTGAAAACATAAAATTGAAAAATCTTTAAACCAATTAGGAAACAAGGAGAAGACTCAAAATCACGTAAGAGAGAAGGGATATTACAACAGATGCTACAGTGGTAAAAAGGATCAACAATTCTATACCAACAAACTGGATAACCCAGAATAAATGGATAATTTTTTAGATACATAGAATCTACCAAGACTAAATCATGAATAAATAGAAACTCTGAATAGATCTGTAACTTCTGTGGAAGTTGAATCAGTAATAAAAAACTTCCAAGATAGAAAAGCTGAGGACCAGATGACTTCATTGGTGAATTCTACCAAACATTTGAATAAGAATTAATGGGGCACCTGGGTAGCTCAGTAGGTTGAGCATCCAACTTTGGCTCAGGTCACGATCTTGAGGTCCGTGAGTTTGAGCCCCCCATGGGGCTCTGTGCTGACAGCTCAGAGCCTGTAGCCTGCTTCCAATTCTGTGTCTCTCTTTCACTGCCTCTCCCCCACTCACTCTCTCTCTCTCTCTCTCACTCTCTCTCAAAAATAAACATTAAAAGAAAATAATTGATGCCATTTCTTCTCCAACTCTTATAAAAAATTGAAAAGAGAATACTTTTAAATTCGTTTTATGAGGCTGGCATTACCCCAATACCAAAGCTAGACAAAGATACCACAAGAAAGGAAAACTGTAGGCCAGCATCCTGGACGAATATAGATGGAGAAAATCTTCAACAAAATATAGGCAGTCAGGATCAAACAACACATTAAAAGGAGCATACACCATGACCAAATGGGATTTATCTTTGGGATAAAAGGATGGCTCAACATACAAAATCAATTAATGTGATTACTACATTAATGAAATAAATCACATAATCATTTTATTAGATGCAGAAAAAGCATTTGATAGAATTCAAAAACTCTTCCATGACAAAAACTCTCAGTAAACTAGGGATAGAAAGAAAGTACCTCAGCATAGTAAAGGTCATATATGAAAAGCTCACAGCTGGCATTATATTTCCTCTGATAATCAAGTTTTCACATATACCTTTCTTTTTGGAGGCTCTCTCATCTTTTTGGTTGGGCTGTTTGCATATCTCTGCACAAGTATCATACTGCCTTAGTAACTATATCCATTTATCAATTGATGGGCTTTGAGTTGTGTCCACTTTTTGGCTGTTATGAATAATGCTGCTATGAACATTTGTGCACAAGTTTTTGTACGGATGTGTGTTTTCTTTCCTCTTGGGTGCATGTCTAGGAGTGGAATTGCTGGTACACGCTGTTTAACATTTTGAGGAGCTACCAAACTATTTTCCATCCTACCAAACTGTTTTCCAAAATGACTGCACCATTTTACATTCTATGAGCAATATGAGACGTCTCTGATTTTCCCATATCCTTCTTACTGTCTGACTTTTTTTTTTTTTAATTTTTTTTTTTTTCGACGTTTATTTATTTTTGGGACAGAGAGAGACAGAGCATGAACGGGGGAGGGGCAGAGAGAGAGGGAGACACAGAATCGGAAACAGGCTCCAGGCTCTGAGCCATCAGCCCAGAGCCTGAGGCGGGGCTCGAACTCCCGGACTGCGAGATCGTGACCTGGCTGAAGTCGGACGCTTAACCGACTGCGCCACCCAGGTGCCCCACTGTCTGACTTTTTGATTATAGCTATCTTATAGTGGGTGTGAAATGGTCCTTGTGTTTTTTATTTCTGTTTCCCTAATGATTAATGATGTTGAATATCCTCTTTTCACGTCCTTATTGTCTGTTTGTACATCTTTTTTTTTTTTTTTTTTTTTTTTTTTTTTTTTTTTTTTAGAGAAATGTTTGCTTAAATCCTTTGCCTGTTTGGGGGAGGGGTTCTTATTAATAGTTAAACTTCTTTTTATATTCTGAATACAGGTCTTTAAGATATATCATTTGCCCTTATCCCCCCACCCCCACCCCATTCTGTGTGCTGTCCTTTCACTTTCTTGATGGTATCATTTGCAGCCCAAAAGGTTTTACTTTTGATTTAGTCCACTTTACCTATTTTTCTTTTGTCACTTGTACTTTTTGGTGTCATATCTAAGGAACCATTTCCTAACCCAAGGGCATGTATTTTCTTTCCTGTATTTCCTTCCTGTATTTTCTTTCAAGAGTTTTGTAGTTTTAGTTCTTACATTTAAGTCTGTGACCCACTTTGAATTAATATCTGTATTATGGTGTGAGGGAGGGATCCAGCTTCATTCTTTTGCATGTGAATGTCTACCTGTCCCAACACCATTTGTTGAAAAGACTATTTTTTTTTCCCTAGCAAATTGTCTTGACACCTTTGTTGAAAATTAAGTAGACATAGATGTATGGGTTTATTTCTAGAATATCGGTCTATTTAATTGGTCTGTATGTCTGTCTTTATGCCGGTGCCACACTGTCTTGATTATTGCAACTTGTACTAAGTTTTGAAACCAGGAAGTACGAGTTCTCCAACTTGCTACTTCTTTTTCATGATTGTTTTGTCTGTTCTGTGTGAGTTTGTGTGTGTGTGTGTGTTTTGTTTTGTTTTTTTTGCATTTACATTTGAATTTTAGGCTCCCACCTGGGATTTTGATAGAGATTGCATTGAATCTATAGATTAATTTGGATAATATTGCTATCTTAAAATTAGTAAATCTTCGAATATATGAGCAAGGAATATCTTTCCATTTATTTTTTTTCATTTATTTCTTTTTATGGTGTTTTGTAGTTTTCAGTCTGTAAGTCTTGCACTTCTTTATTAAATTTATACTTATTTTATTGATCTTATTGTGAATGCAGTTATTTTAATTTATTCTTGGTTTATTAATTTCATTTGTATATAAATGCAAATAATTTGTATATGAACTGGTTTCATAATTTGTATATGATATGTATTAAGCCTAATAGTTTTTTAGTTGATTGCTTTGGATTTTTTTTTTTTTTTTTTTTACATACTAGACCATGTCATTGTAAACAGAGACAGTTTTCATTCTTCCTTTCCTATTGGGTGCTTTTTTTTTCTTTTTCTTGCCTAGTTGCCCTGACTGGAATGTCTAGCACATTGTTAAATAGAAATGGTGAGATATTTTTGTCTTGGTTGTGATCTTGGAAGGAAAGCTTTCAGTCTTTCACCACTGAGTGTTATGTCAGGTGTAGGTGTTTGATAAACTCTTTATCAGCTTTAGGAAATTCCTCATATTCCTATCTTGATGAGCGCATTTTTTTAAAACATGAAAGAGTCTAACTTTTGTCAAAAGCTTTTTCTGTGTTTATTGATATGACTGTGGTTTTTGTCCTTCATTCTCTTAATGTGGTATAATACTGATTTATATCAGTACTGATTTTACAAAAATCAAAAGGATTATAAGAGAATACAGTTGACCCTTGATTTTCTAATATTAAATTAACCTTCCATTACTGGTCATGTTGCGTAATTCTTTTATATGTTGCTGGATTCAGTTTGCTAGTATTCTGTTGAAGACTATTGAATCTGTGTCCATAGGGATATTGGTCTATAGGTTTATTTTCTTGTGTTATCATTGTCTGGTTTTGAAATTGGGGCAGTACTGGTTTGTCTCACAGGATGAGTTGGAAGTAATGCTTCATCTCTTCTTTTTTGGAGAAGAGTTTGTAAAGGATTGGTATTATTCTTCAAATATTCAATGTAGATCATCTGGGCATGGGCTTTTCTTTTGGAAAGTCTTAAAATTGCTACTTTTATCTCTTTACTTATAGATGTACTCCGCTTTCTATTTCTTCTTGAGTCGTTTTCAGTAATTTATGTATTTTTAGAAATTTCATTTTAAGTTATCTAATTTGCACACAATTTTTGTGGAACAGTTGACCCTTGAACAACATAGGTTTGGAATGCGTGGGTCTACTGTACAATAATTTCCTTGATAAATACAGTATGCTTCTCTTAATGTATTTTCTATTCCTTATGATTTTCTTAACAGCATTTTTTTCTTTAGCTGTGAGAATACAGTATATAATACATGTAACATACAAACTGTGTATTAATCAACTGTTTATGTTATCAGTAAGGCTTTGGTCAACAGTAGGCTATTAGTAGTTAAGTTTTTAAGGAGTCAAAAGTTATGAATAGATTTTTGATTGCACGGGGTGTCAGTGTCCCTAACCCCTATTTTGTTCAAGGGTCAATTGTATTCCCTTATAATCCTTTTGATTTTTGTAAAATCAGTACTGATATAACCTCTTTCATTCTGGTTTTAGTAATTTGAATCTTCTCTTTTTTCTTGGTCTGGCTTAAAGTATGTCATATTTGGTTATCTTGTTGACCATACTTTAAATTGCCAAGGTTTTAAGCTTTTTTCATATCCATATCTTTTAGTTTTACCTACTTGTGTTACTGTTCATCATTTCTTGTTCATTTCTTAGGCCTGTTTTTACTTCATTTATCATTTTGAGTATCCTAAACTGATTTATTTAAAAATATTTATCAATATTTTCCATAATTTAAATTTTATCAGGATGAATTCTTCCCTCCAGTGGCTGATTTTATGGTCTTTCTTAGTATTTGATTTCTTTTTGTGTTTTTGAATTTTGATTTTCAGATGCACTTTGAGTGGGAGGATTTTTTTTTTTTCTCATTCTACACATACCTACTTTCTCCTGGATTTTTAGTGTTTGTGGTTGCCTGTGCCTGGCTCCCTGCAGCCCACTTCCTGGTCAGGAGTTAGCATTTGTTCTTCCTGCCTTCTTAGACTCAAAGTTATAGCCCATCCTTCCAGGCATTTGTCTCGGAAGTTCCATTTGGCTCCCATTCACCAATGGTGGAGCCTCCTTCCACCTCTTGGCTTCTGAGGATAAACCTGGCTGTAGCACCCATCTTTTATTGAACACTGGCTTCCTAACTTCCTCTGCCTTTCTCTTGCTCTGAAGCCCGATAGCTTTAAGACTTGCCACTCTGTTTCTGATTTGTGGTATGTTGACAGAGAGGGTTATTTGGTGTATATTTTAATGGCTTTGTTCTTGGTTTAGAGCAAAGGAGCATTTCCTCATCTGTAAAGTATGAGTGATAATGGTACATATGTCCTTGGGTTGTCATAAGTATTAATTGAAAGTCTGTATGTAGAGGGGTTGTGGCTATGCCAAGAATATATGAGTACACAGGTAATGTTAACTGCTAATACAATTAAGAGAGGGCAAAAATTCACACAGAAATTGTCAAAATGCACTTAGTTGTAGTTATTTATTAATTTATTCAAACACCAACTACTATGTATTATTATTGACACCGAGTATCAATGGTTACATTTTAGCCTGGTAATGTCTTTGAAATAGTGGCAAATCAATACAATAATCAGATATTTGAATTCGATATTTTGGTGCTAAATTCACTTTAAATTCTATGCAACATCGTAGAAGCAGGTGAAATGTTCTTCCACAGTGCGTTTTCTAATCATTGTTAAACATACTCTCTCTCCTGTGAACATCATATGAATTAACCATTTATGACTCTTATTTTTTGTTATTTTGTGTATATTTTTTATCCATACAGTGACCATATGATTTACTGTCTAAACTGAAACATTTTTGGGAGTGGAAGGTGGTAGTGCTAATAATTATACCAGGATGGCATGAGACAGAACTATCCTGGGTTATGGGACAATAGGGCTACTTTCATTATCTCCTTTCTGAAATGTCTTAGGAATCATCCTTATATTCTGCAAAGTATCTATGACTGTCTTGATGATAACAGGTGATCAATAAGTATTTTGTGTAAGAATTACCAAATAGCAAGTGGATATAAGCAGGCAGTACATTATTTTTGTTATTTATAGACTTAAAATTTGAAGTATTAAAATTGTTTACATTTTTTCTAAGTAATAATCTTAATTTGTCTGCTTAATTAGGAGGTCAGTAACACAAGTGTTAGGCAGTATGCAAGATGAAAATTCCACAACCGAGAAGGAAAATCAAACTGATTCAGAGGATTAATTTGAAAATCAGTGCACTATTTCCAGAGTTTCTATCGAAATACAAATCATTTACATTATTATCTGTCCTGCTTTAAAATACTATTTAGAAGTGTCTTTAATTAAAATCACTTAAAAATGTTTTCTATTATAGCTAGTGCTTGGGTATAGTTACAGAGCCAAAGTACCCTGGGGCGCAGTGCCACCTAGTCATTTTTCACCTTCATTTCCCCTGGATGATATTTCTTTAATGTGTTTTAGAATATGACGCTATTCTTCCTTGGCTCTAATTTTTTTTTTTTTATTTCTTCAAAACTCGGGAAGGAGCCACGTGACTGATGTGACATTTGGGGCTTTCTGGGAGTAGGCCATGTATTAGGACAATCAAAATAATCCATGTATTTTGATACTGTGTCAAGGATGTCAGGTTAAGTTTATATCAAAAGAAGTGTTCTATTTTGTTGGTAGACTATATCTTGTGGTTTGACATTTGAAGGGGTTATATAAAACCTTCCTGTCGCCCTTTCTGTGTCATGCTATCTTCTATCTGTCCATCTCCCTATCTGCATATCATCCATCTCCTTTGTGTTGCATTTGATGAAGAATTATATTTAATTCCTTTTTTGTCTGGCAGCAAAATCTTATATGGGCTGTTGGGTATATTTTGTATTTTTGTTTCATTATCTAAAGGAAATCCAATTGTTACTAAATTGTATTTTGAAACTTTTCAGTGGAAAAAAATTCATCTTTTTTCTCCAATACATAATATGAATTCAGGCTTTCTTGTTTTTTTTTGTTTTTTTTTTTTAACAAACCAGAGTTATTGATAATTACTAGGGATTAGCAAAACAGATCACTTTGATGGCAGGAGAAAAGCCTTAGTGGCCAGATGATTTCAGTTTGACAAGCCATGGGGTGTTATTAGTCATGAAATGCAAGCTAGCCTTGGCAGTGCTTATGTCTTGTGCAATAATACTTTGCTAAAGGCATCAAGTCTAAGCTGTTCATTTGCATAGATGTTCAGAGTATTACTGGGAGCTAGGCATGATAAATTTTATTTATATCCTACAAAATGAATGTAATATTATTGAATTTATTATGTAAGTGCCTATCTTAAGGACATAAATATCAAATGGCTAGAAGGAAATGGATATGAGCAAAATTTTTTTTTAATATATGAAAGAAAAAGAGAAAGGAGTTGTTAAGTTAGAGAACTACACTTATCTAGGCATATAGCACGATAAAAGGGGTGGTGTAGGGATCAAGAACTAATAACACTAACTTAAGGTGTTTGAGGCTTCTCTATAATTCAGAGATGCACTTAATGCAGTTAAGGGCCCCAAACCCATCCTGAAAGTCCATTGTGATCCAGGTACTATCTAGACAATAGAAAAATAAGGATCAGTAATTTAGAATCTTTGTCATAAGGAAGCTTAGAGCCACATAAGGGGAGACATATCTATAAATAAAAAAATATATATAGTATAAGGTGTTGAAGAATGTGACAAAGATAAGAACAAGACAATGGATTTTAAGTAAGACACACCTGGTCCACTGGGAGCAGGAGGTAGGCAAGGAAGACTTTTCTCAAGAATATGAAGTCTCTTTGAGTTGAGTAATAAAGAATGATTAAGAATTAGAGATTGAAAAAGGAGAGGCAGATAGTAGGGAAGGTGTTCTGAGGTTGAGAGACCAGTAAAAGTATGGGGCTGAGAAGCAGTGTTCCAAACAACTTGGCTGGAGCTTAAGATTGGAGGTAGTCAGAGTTAATAGGAGTAGGAGAAATGAATTCAAGAAATGTTGAGTAGGTTAAAAATGAGCAGAACCTGGTGATGGAGTGTGAGGTGTGATGTAAAGGATGTAAATGATCCTAGGTCTCTGGCTCAGGCAAAGTCAGGGCCACCATTAGCCCAAAAGGAGTCTTTGAATCAGAAAAAGATGCATTTTCTGACCGGCCAGTGTTAGGGAATGGCAGAGGGAATGGCACGTGTGCAGAACCCAGAGTACATTTCAGCTTTCACTTGCCATTGGCTTGGTACTCTTATGCAGTGTCTAGTTTGAAGAACTGTGAGGGGCAGAGGTGGGCAAACGGGTGATTAATCATGTCATTACTGCAAATAGGAAGAGAGAGCAGAACTAGGAGGCAGTGAGAGGGGAAATGATGAACTCAGTTGTGAATATGTTCAGTTGATAGTATCTGGGGTCATTGTTCAGGGGCACATATCAAGGAAGAAGTTGGATGTATGATTCTAAAACACTGGGGACTATAGATGATTTAGGTCTGCTAAACTTTTTTTTCCCTAAAGTTTATTTATTTTGAGAGTGACAGAGAGAGCATGAGCTGGGGAGGGGCAGAGAGAGAAGGAGACAGAAAGAATCCCAAGCAGGCTTCATGCTCATTGCAGAGCCCAACATGGGGCTTCATAACCTGAGCCGAAATCAAGAGCCGGATGGATGCTTAACTGACTGAGCCAGGTGCCCCTAAACTTTTTAAAAATTATATGTCAGTTGTAGTTAAAAATTTTCAAAGAGAATTATAGCTCCAGTGGTATTCATCTAAAACTATGGGTAAGTTCTCCAAAATGGTTAACCTGCTTATCAAACACATTCCAAATAATTTTTCAAAGAGTGTCTACTGTTATTTATGTTACTTTTTTTTAATTTTTATTTTTGTTGAAGTATGTTTGACCTACAATATTTTATTAGTTTCAGGAATACAACATAGAGATTTGACAAATATATACATTATGAAATGGTCACCACAGTAAGTATAGTTATCATCTATCACCATGCAACATTATTATTAATATTATTGACTATATTTTCCATACTGCACTTTTCATCCCCATGATGTTTTTATTTTATAACTGGAAGTTTTTATCTCTTAACCCCCTTCATCTATTTCACCCATCCTTCTATCTCTCTCCCTTCTGGAAACTGCCAGTTTTTTCTCTATCTCTATGAATTTATTTGTTCATTTGTTTTATTTTTTAGATTCACATATAAGTGAATCATATACTACTTGTCTTCTTCTATCTGATTTTTTCCCCTTAGCATAGTAACCTCTATGTCCATCCATATTGTCATGAGTGCCAAGAATTCATTCTTTTTTTATGGCTGAGTATTATTCTGTTGTGTATACACACACACACACACACACACACACACATTTATATATATTTATTTAACATCTTCTTTATCCATTCATCTATTGGTTGCTTCTAAACCTTGGCTTTTTTTTTTTTAAATAATGCTTCAGTAAACACAGGGGTGCATGTATCCTTTTGAATTATTGTTTTGTTTTTGTTTATGTTTTTCTTTTTCTTTTTCTTTTTCTTTTTCTTTTTCTTTTTTTGGTGAATACCCAGAGATGGAATTACTGAGTTGTATGGTATTTCTATTTTTAATTTTTTGAAGAATTTCCATACTGTTTTCCATAGTGGCTATACCAGTTTACATTCCCACCAGCAGTGCACAAGGATTGTCTTTTCTGTGTATCCTTGCCAACACTTTATTGACTTTTTGATACTATTTTGACAGGTGTGAAATGATATCTTATTGTGGTTTTGATTTGCATTTTTCTGATGACTAGTGATGTT
The DNA here is from genome assembly GCF_007474595.2 of Lynx canadensis. Lineage (NCBI taxonomy): Eukaryota > Metazoa > Chordata > Mammalia > Carnivora > Felidae > Lynx > Lynx canadensis. Next base: position 56,638,966 of record NC_044314.2, on the reverse strand, counting down.
CAGAATCTTTTCATGTGTCTGTTGACCATCTGGATGTCTCCTTTGGGAAAATGTCTGTTCAAGACCTCTCCCTGTTTTTAATTGGATTATTTGTTTTTTTGGTGTTGAGTTGTATGTGTTCTTTACATATTTTAGATTTTAACCCTTTATTAGATATATCATTTGAAAATATCTTCTCCCATTCAGTGAGTAGCCTTTTTGTTTTGTTGATGGTTTCCTTTGCCGTGCAAGAGTTTGATGTAGTGCTATGTTTTTATTTTTCCTTTTGTTGCCCTTTCATGGGGATACAGATTCGCAAAAATATTGCTAAGGCTGATGTCGAAGAGATTACTGCCTACATTTCCTTTTAGGAATTTTATGGTTTCAGGTCTTACATTTAGGTCTCTAATCTATTTTTTTTTTAATTTTCTTTTTTTTTTGAACGTTTATTTATTTTTGGGACAGAGAGAGACAGAGCATGAATGGGGGAGGGGCAGAGAGAGAGGGAGACACAGAATCGGAAACAGGCTCCAGGCTCTGAGCCATCAGCCCAGAGCCCGATGCGGGGCTCGAACTCATGGACGGCGAGATCGTGACCTGGCTGAAGTCGGACGCTTAACCGACTGCGCCACCCAGGCGCCCCAAGTCTCTAATCTATTTTAAGTTGATTTTTGTGTATGGTGAATGAAAGTGGTCCATTTTCATTCGTTTACATGTAGCTGTCCTCCTTCCCCAGTACAATTTATTGAAGAGACTGTTTTTTCATCATTGTATTATATTCTTGCCTTCTTTGTGACACATTTATTTACTATGTAAGTTTGGGATATTCTGCTCTGTGGATCTATGCATCTATTTTTGTGTTGGTTTCATACTGTTTTGATTACTAAAGCTTTGTAATGTAGTTTGAAATCTGGGATTGTGATACTTACAGCTTTGTTCTTCTTTCTCAAAATTGCTTTAAGTATTCAGGGTCTTTTGTAGTTTTATTTAAAATTTTTAATGTTTATTTATTTTGAGAGACACAGTGTGAGGAGGGGCGTGGCAGGGAGAGAGGGAGACACAGAATCCAAAACAGGATCCGGGCTCTGAGCTGTCAGCACAGAGCCCGATGCGGGGCTCAAACTCATGAACTGTGAGATCATGACCTGAGCCTAAGTTGGATGTTCAACCTACTGAGCCACTCAGGTGCCCCAGGGTCTTTTGTAGTTTAAAATAAATTTAAGATTGTTTGTCCTAATACTGTGAAAAATACTATTGGCATTTTGATAGGGATTGAATTGAATCTGTAGATTACTTTGAATAGTATGGACATTTTAACAATCTTAATTTTTTCAGTCCACAAACATGGTATATATTTCCGCTTACTTGTTTCATCTTCTTTTTTTTTTTCATCAATGTCTTATGTTTTTCAGAGTTCAGGTCTTTCAACTCCTTGGTTAGATGTTTTACTAGGTATTTTATTATTTTTGATGCAGTTGTAAATGGGATTGTTTCTATAATTTCTTTCTGTTACTTTGCTCATAGTGTATAGAAATATTTGGGTATTAATTTTGTATCCTGTGACTTTACAGAATTCATTTATTAATTCTAACAGTTTTTTGGTGGAGTCTTTAGGGTATTCTGTACAGTTGTCCCTTGAACAATGTGGGGGTTAGGGGCACCAATCCCAGTGTAGTTGAAAATTTGCATGTAACTTTTGACCCCCCCCCCCCCCAAAAAACTTAACTGTTAGGTGCCTACTATTGACCAGAAGACTTACTGATAACATAGTCAATTAATCCATGTTTTATATATTACATATATTATATCCTGTGCTTTTATAATAAAGTAAGCCAGAGAAAAGAAAATGTTATTAAGAACATCATAAAGAAGAAAAATACATTTACAGGACTGTACTTTGTTTATTGCAAAAAATCTGCATATAAGTGAACATGTGCAGTTCAAACCCATGTTGTTTGCGGGCCAACTATATATAGTATCATGTCATCTGCAAATAATGAAAGTTTTACTTCTTCCTTATCAATTTGGGTGCCTCTTACTATTATTTTTTGTCTTATTGCTGCAGCTAGGCCTTCTAGTACTATGTTGAATAAAAGTGGTGAGAGTGGACATCCTTGTCTTTTTCCTAGTCTTAGAGAAAAATCTTTCAGCTTTTAATTATTGAGTAATCTGGTTTTGTCATATGTGGCTTTTATTATGTTGAAGTATGTTCTTTCTAAACCATATTTGTTTGGCGTTTTTTTTTATTTTTTTTTATTTTTTTTTTCAACGTTTATTTATTTTTGGGACAGAGAGAGACAGAGCATGAATGGGGGAGGGGCAGAGAGAGAGGGAGACACAGAATCGGAAACAGGCTCCAGGCTCTGAGCCATCAGCCCAGAGCCTGACGCGGGGCTCGAACTCCCGGACCGCGAGATCGTGACCTGGTTGAAGTCGGACGCTTAACCGACTGCGCCACCCAGGCGCCCCTGTTTGGCGTTTTTATCATAAATGGATGTTGAATTTTGTCAGATGCTTTTCTGCATCTTTGAGATGGTCATATAATTTTTATTCTTCATTTTGTTAATGTGGTGTGTCATGGTGATTGATTTTCAGATATTGAACCATCCTTGCATCCCTGGAATAAATCTCACTTATTTCTGGTGAATGATCCTTTTAATGTATGGTTGAATTAAGTTTGCTAATATTTTTTTGAAGAATTTTTGCATCTGTGTTTATCAGGGATATTGGCCTGTAATTTTCTTTTTTGTAGTGCCTTTGTCTGATCTTTGTATCAGGGTAATTCTGTCCTCATAGCATGAATTTGGAAGAATTCCTTCCTTTTGTATTTTTTGGGGATAATTTTGAGAGGGATAGTTATTAGCTCTACTTTCCATGTTTAGTAGACTTTACCTGTGAATCCTCAGGTCCTGGACTTTTGTTTGCTGAGAGTTTTTTACTACTGATTTAATTTTGTTACTAATCCACTACTGTAATTGTTAGTGTACTGAAGAGTGGTCATAATAAATTGGTTTGGTAAAGTTTTTTTTTTTTTTCTCTGTTCCAGATTGCTGTGCTATGCCTTGTATGACAAAAGTCCTCTCACCAAGAATATTTTTGCCTTGACACCTGTGGACGGTCAGACTGTGTGAGTACAGCCTATCTGAATAGGCAGATTGCAGTGAATCCAAATTGGTTAAATCAGCTAAGCAAACAAAACAAAAAAACAAAAACAAAACAAAACAAAGCAAAAATGATGTAATAGGTAAGACCAAAGAAAAGTATCTATTTTCTTTGTGATATAAATTCTAGATGAGGCGGAAAACTCATCTCTTTTCCCGTTAACTTATTATTATAGTAATGTCTATAAAAGCAACAGTGAAATTTTTATGTCACCTCAGTTTCAGGGTATTTATGGAAACAAATTAGAAGAAGTTTAATGAGAAAATTTTGGGGGGATCGTTTTTGTTATTCTAAAGGGGCAAAACTCCTAAATTTTTTATGTGGCACTATTTTGCAGAAAAACACTTTGCTAAGGAGTGCTAAAGTGGCAATGAAACAGCCCAACAGAAAGAGGAAGCTTAGTATGGATTCCAAAGAGCATTTGAATCAGGATGGATGCTTGGTAAGATGTCAGTTCCTGGGCCCTTCCTTCTAGTTTGTGCTCACTGTGGAAATTCAGTGTGATTGTATAGTTTGTGTAACCACAGCAGAGGTGTTTTCTCAATGGCTAGGAGCTGGTTGCTTCTGGTTGAGGTTTATATATAGAGCTATTGAATACAAATGTCATTAAGTCTGATACATTTTAAAGGGTAAACTTCATTTTGAAGGTGAAAGGAGACCTTTTCTTTTTCTTTTTTTTAATCTTAAAAACATTTTAATGCATATTCTTTGAACACATTTATATGTACATATATATTTTAAACGTAGCATAGTGCATACATGTAAATCAGCTATTGTACTACGTATATCTCACACAACAGGGGAATCAATACAATTCTACCTACTGATATTCTGTGACTGGCCAGTGTTGTCCAAGACTTTATGCTGGTATTTACAAACATGGTGCATTGCTATAATAAGATCATTACTTCTGTGAAAAATACAAGCTTTATCTTCTTGATAAATGTTTTCATACTTAAGATTTTATCAAATAACGTTTCCTTTAATGTTTTTATTTTATTTTTGAGAGAGAGAGTCAGAGCACAAGTGGGGAACGGACCAAGAGAGAGGGAGACACAGAATATGAAGCAGGCTTCAGGCTCTGAGCTGTTGGCACAGAGCCTAATGTGGGGCTTGAACTCATGGACGGAGAGATCATGACATGAGCTGAAGTTGGATGCTTAACTGACTGAGTGACCCAGATGCCCCTCAAATAAAATTTCTAAAATAATCTCCTTTTATCTTAATACCCCATCAAATATACCACACATAGTTTATGTCTTCTTAGAAAGAGGTATTTCTCCAACTGAAGATAATTATTTGATGAATAGTTTGAAAAAAAATAATCTAAAATATAAAGAAGAAAAAAATATTTCCCCCCCCTTACAAAATCAGTTATCTAATGGTCATTTAAGGAGGAGCTTAAATTTGATGTGGAGACATAGACTAAAAGGTTAAGAGTAGTTATTACTAGATGATTAGAGGTGCCTTTTATATTGTCTTTTCTATTTACTTAGTTTACCAGAAGCATGTGTTACTTTTTGAACTAGAGATAAAGCTATACCTATGTATGTACAGGGAAATTCCAGAAAGAAAATCCATCAAGTATCAGTCCTGGCATGTCTTAGGTTTTAGAGACTTCTGTTTTATAAAGATGAAGGTAATTGATCATTATCAAGTGAGGGATAGAGATGGTGAACTGGAGGGCGTTGTGTTTGTTGGGGTTTTGCAGAGAAACAGAACCAATGGGAGTAGCTGACAGTCCTGTCATACACTCTCTGTTCACAATCTTTGTCCCTACTTGATAATGATGAATTATATGTATATGTGTATGTATATGTATATGTGTATGTGTGTGTATATGTGTGTACATGTAAATAGAAAGATTTATTTAAAAGAAATTTTAAAGAAATTGATTCATACAATTGTGGGGGCTGCCAGGTCAGAAATCTATAGGGCAGGTTTGTAGACTGCAGACCCACAAAAGAATTGATGTTGCAGACTTGAATCTGGTGGCATTCTGCAGGCAAAGTTCCCTCTTCTTCGGAGAGGTCAGTCTTTTATCTTTTAAGACCTTCAACTGATTGGATGAGGCCCACCCACATTATGGAGATTAATCTGCTTTACTCAGAGTCTATTATTTGAAGGTTTTTTTTGTTTGTTTGTTTTTTATTGTTAAGTTAGCTAACATACAATGTAGTCTTGGCTTTAGGAGTAGATTCCTATGATCCATCACTTACATACAGCACCCAGTGCTCATCCCAACAAGTGCCCTATACCCATTTTCACCACCACTCCACCCCCCCCACCCTCATCAAACCTCAGTTTGTTCTCTGTATTTAAGAGTCTCTTATGGTTTGCCTCCTACTCTGTATCTTATTTTTCCTTCCCTTCCTCTATTGTCATCTTTTAAGACTCTCAAATTCCACATATGAGTGAAATCATATAATATCTGTCTTTCTCTGACTTATTTCGCTTGTCATAATACCCTTCAGTTCCATCCATGTTGCTGAAAATGGCAAGATTTCATTCTTTTCATTGCTGGGTAGTATTCCATTTTGTATGCACGTATGTATGTATGTATGTATGTATGTATGTGTGTATACATCTTCTTTATCCATCCATCATGGTGGACATTTGGGCACTTTCCATAATTTGGCTATTGTTGATAGTGCTGCTATAAGCATTGGGGTGTATGTGCCCCTTCGAATCAGCACTCCTGTATCCTTTGGACAAATTCCTAGTACTGAAATTGCTGGGTCATAGGGTCATTCTATTTTTAATTTTTTGAGGAATCTTCACACTGTTTTCTAGAGTGGCTGCATCAGTTTGCATTCCCACAAACACTGCAAGAAGTTTCCCCTTTCTCCACATCCTCACCAACATTTGTTGTTTCCCGAGTTGTTAAGGTTAGCCGCTCTGACCGGTGTGAGGTGGTGTCTCAGTGTGGTTTTGATTTGTATTTCCTTGATGATGAGCGATGTTGAACATCTTTTCATGTGTCTGTTTGTCATCTGGATGTCTTCTTTGGAAAAGTGTCGGGGCACCTGGGTGGCTCAGTCAGTTAAGCGTCTGACTTTGGCTCAGGTCATGATCTTGCAGTTTGTAAGTTCGAGCCCTGCTTCAGGCTCCATGCTGACAACTCAGAGCCTGGAGCCTGCTTCGAATTCTGTCTTCCTCTCTCTGCTCCTCCCCTACTCATGATCTGTCTCTCTCTCAAAAAGAAACATTAACAAAAAGAGAGAGAAAAACTGTCTATTCATGCCTTCTGCCCACTGGATTTTTTTTTTTTTTTCAGGTGTTGAGTTTGGTAAATTCTTTTTTTTTTTTTAATTTTTTTTAACGTTTATTTTTGAGACAGAGAGAGACAAAGCATGAACGGGGGAGGGTCAGAGAGAGGGAGACACAGAATCTGAAACAGGCTCCAGGCTCTGAGCTGTCAGCACAGAGCCCGACGTGGGGCTCGAACTCACGGACCGCAAGATCATGACCTGAGCCGAAGTCAGCCGCTTAACCGGCTGAGCCACCCAGGCACCCCTGAGTTTGGTAAATTCTTTATAGAGTTTTGATACTAACCCTTTACCTGATATGGCATTTGCAAACATCTTCTCTTATTCTGTCAGTTGCCTTTTAGTTTTGTTGATTGTTTCCTTTGCTGTGCAGAAGCTTTTTATCTTGATGAGGTCCCAATAGTTCATTTTTGCTTTTATTTTTCTTGCCTTCGGAGACATGTCAAATAAGAAGTTGATGCGGCCAAGGTCAAAGAGGTTGCTGCCTGTTTTCTCCTGTAGGATTTTGATGGTATCCTGTCTCACATTTAGGTCTTTCATCCATTTCAAATTTATTTTTGTGTAAGGTATAAGAAAGTGGTCCAGTTTCATTTTTCTGCATGTTGCTGTCCAGTTTCCCAGCACCATTTGCTAAAGAGATTGTGTTTTTTCCATTGGATACTCTTTCTTGCTTTGGCAAAGATTAGTTGGCTATATATTTGTGGGTCCATTTCTGGGTTCTCTGTTCTTTTTTTTTTTTTTTTTTAATTTTTTTTCAACGTTTTTTATTTATTTTTGGGACAGAGAGAGACAGAGCATGAACGGGGGAGGGGCAGAGAGAGAGGGAGACACAGCATCGGAAACAGGCTCCAGGCTCCGAGCCATCAGCCCAGAGCCCGACGCGGGGCTCGAACTCACGGAGCGCGAGATCGTGACCTGGCTGAAGTCGGACGCCCAACCGACTGCGCCACCCAGGCGCCCCTGGGTTCTCTGTTCTATTCCATTGGTCTGTGTGTCTGTTTTTGTGCCAGTACCATACTGTCTTGATGATTACATGTTTGTAATTCAGGATAAAGTCCAGGATTGTGATGCCTCCAACTTTGTTTTTCTTTTTCAACATTGCTTTGTCTATTTGGGGTCTTCTGTGGTTCCATACAAATTTTAGGATTGTTTCTTCTAGCTCTGTGAAGAATGCTGGTGCTATTTTGATTTGGATTGCATTGAATATGTAGATTGCTTTGAGTAGTATTGATATTTTAACAATATTTGTTCTTCTAATCCATGAGCATGGAATGTGTTTCCATTATTTTGTGTCTTCTTCAGTTTCTTTCATAAGCATTCTATAGTTTTTAGTGTACAGATCTTTTATCTCTTTGTTTGGGTTTATTCCTAGGTATTTATTTTATAGTTCTTGATGCAATTGTAGATGGAATTGATTCCTTGATATTTCTTTCTGTTGCTTCATTATTAGTGTATAGAAATGCAACTGATTTCTGTTCATTGATTTTATATCCTGCAACTTTGCTGAATTCATATATCATTTGTAGCAGTATTTTGGTGGAGTCTTTGGGTTTTCCATGTAGAGTATCATGTCATCTGTGGAAAGTGAAAGTTTGACTTTTTTGCCAATTTGGATGCCTTTTATTTCTTTTTGTTGTCTGATTGCTGAGGCTAGGGCTTCCAACACTATGTTAAACAACAGTGGTGAGAGTGGACATCCCCGTTGTGTTCCTAATCTCAGGGGAAAGCTCTCAGTTTTTCCCCATTGAGGATGATATTAGCTGTAGGCTTTTCATATATGGCTTTAATGTGTTTAAGTATATTCCTTCTTTCAGGGCTTTCTTGAGGATTTTTGTTAAGGAAGGATGCTATATTTTGTCAAATGCTTTTTCTGTGTCTATTGACAGGATCATATGGTTCTTATCCTTTCTTCTATTAATGTGATGTATCACATTGATTGATTTGCAAATATTGAACCAGCCCTGCAGCCCAGGAATGGATCTCACTTGATCACGGTGAATAATTCTTTTAATATACTGTTAAATTCGGTTTGCTAGTATCTTGTTGAGAGTTTTTGCATGCATGTTCATCAGGGATATTGGCCTGTAATTCTCCTTTGTATTGGGATCTCTGTCTGGTTTGGAAGTCAAGGTAGTGCTGGCTTCATAGAATGAGTCTGGAAGATTTCCATCAATTTCTGTTTTTTGGAACAGATTGAGAAAAATAAGTATTAACCCTGCTTTAAATGTCTGGTAGAATTCCCCTGGAAAGCCATCTGACCCAGGACTTTTGTTGGGAGATTTTTAAAAAAATTTTCTTTAACATTTGATTTTGTAAAAATATTTATTTATTTTTGAAAGAGAGAGACAGAGTGTGAGTGGGGGCAGGGCAGAGAGGGAGAGGGAGACACAGAACTCATAGAAGGCTCCATGCTCTGCACTGTCAGCACAGAGCCCTTTGTGGGGTTTGAACCCATATACTGTGAGATCATGACCTAAGCCAAAGTTGGATGCTTAACAGACTGAACCACTTAGGTGCCCCTGTTGGAAGATTTGTGATAACTGATTCAGTTTCTTCATTTGCTATGGGTCTGTTCAAAGTTTCTATTTCCTCCCTTTTGAGTTTTGGTAGTATGTGGGTGTTTCCATTATTCCAGATTGTCCAATTTGGTGGCATATGCTTTTTCATAGTATTCTCTAATAATTGTTTGTATTTATGTGGTGTTGGTTGTGATCTCTCCTCTTTCATTCATGATTTTATCTATTTGGGTCCTCTGTCTTTTCTTTTTGGGAAGTCTGGCCAGACTTGTTTTTTCTTTCAAAAGACCAGCTCTTAGATTCATTGATCTTTTATACTAGTTTTTTTTTGTATTCTATATTGTTTATTTCTGCTCTAATATTTATTATTTCTCATCATCTGCTGGCTTTGGGCTTTCTTTGCTGCTGCCTTTGTAGTTACTTTAGGTGTGAAGTTAGGTTATGTATTTGGGACCTTTCTTACTTCTTGAGATAGGCCTGAATTACAATGTATTTTCCTCTTAGGACTGCCTTTGCTGCATCCCAAAGGGTTTGGACTGTCATGTCTTCATTTTTCAGTTGCTTCCATATATTTTTAAAATTTCTTCTTTAATTTCCTAAGTTTACTCATTCATTCTTTTGTAGAATGTTCTTTAACCTCCATCTATTTGTGTGCTTTCCAAATTTTTTCCTGTGGTTAGTTCAAGTTTTGCAATATCAAAATATACATGGTATGATTTCAATCCTTTTGTATTTCTGGGGGCTCTTTTGTGACCCAGTATATGATCTATTTTGGAGAATGTTCCATGTGCACTTGGGAAGAATGTGTATTCTGCTGCTTTTGGATGAAAAGTTTTGAATATATCTGTTATGTCCATCTGGTCCAATGTGTCATTCAGAGCTGTTGTTTCCTTATTAGTTTTCTGACTAGATGATCTGTCCATTGCTTTAAGTGGAGTATTCAAGTCTCGTATAATCACAGTATTATCTATACATTTGTGTTTGGGATTAATTGATTTACATATTTGGGTTCTTCACATTGGGGGTGTAAACATTTACAATTGATGTATAGACCCCTTAATTATGATGACCTTATTCATCTCTTGTTTCAGTGTTTGTTTTAAAATCTAGTTTGTCTAATATAAGTATGGCTGCTTCAGCTCTCTTTTGACATCCAGTAGCATGATAGATCTCCATCCTTACACTTTTAATCTGCAGATGTCCTCAGGTCTGAAATGAGTCTCTTGTAGGCAACATATAGATGGATCTTATTTTTTTATCAATTCTGATACCCTGTGTTTTTTGATTGGTGCATTTAGTCTATTTACATTCAGAGTAATTATTGAAAGATATGGATTTAGTGGCATTGTGTTATCTGTAGGTTTTGTGCTTGTGGTGATGTCTCTGGTCCTTTGTAGTCTTTGCTGCTTTCCACTCACAGAATCCCCTTTAGGGTTCCCTGCATGGCTGGTCTATTTGTCATGAATTCCTTTAGTTTTGTTTGTCTGGGAAAGCCTTTATTTCTCCTGTTCTTAGTGATAGCTTTGCTGGATAAAGGATTCTTGGCTGCATATGTTTCCTGTTTCAGAACATTAAATATTTCCTGCAACTCCCTTCTGGCCTGTGGACAGATCTGCTACAACCCTTATGTCTACCCTTGTAGGTGCAGGCCTTTTTGTCCCTAACTGCTTTCAGAATTCTCTTTTTATCTTTGTATTTTTACCAGTTTCACTATCATGTTATGGTGTTGACCTGTTTTTGTTGTTTTTGAAGGGAGTTCTCTGTGCCTCTTGGACTTGGATATCTGTTTCCTTCCCAAATTAGGGAAGTTTTTAGCTATAATTTGTTCAAATAAACCTTCTGCCCCTTTCTCTCAGTCTTTCTAACTTGGAACTCCTATGATATGGCTATTATTTCATTTCATTGAATCACTTAGGTCTCTAATTCTCCCCTCGTGATCTAGTAATTTCCTTTCCTTCTTTTTCTCATCTTCATCATTTCCATAATTTTATCTTCTACTTCACCTATTTGCTCCTCTGCTTCTTCCATCCTGGTTGTCACTGCTGCTAGTTTTTTTGCATCTCATTTACAACATTTCGTAATTCTTTGTGACTATTTCTTAGGTCTTTAATCTCTACAGCAGTAGATTCTCTGCTGTCTCCTATACTTTTTTTTTCAAGCCCAGCTATTAGTCTTATGACTGTTATTCTAAATTGTTGTTCAGATATATTGTTTGGATCTGTTTTGAGCAATTCTCTGGCTGTCATTTCTTCCTGGAATTTTCATTGAGGAGAATTCCTGCATTTCATCATTTTGGTTAGGGTTCTGTCTTTTACATGTTTTAATAGCTTGTTATGTGTCCTGAACCTGTGATACCACCATATTAAAAAGGGGTCATACAGGGGCGCCTGGGTGGCGCAGTCGGTTAAGCGTCCGACTTCAGCCAGGTCACGATCTCGCGGTCCGTGAGTTCGAGCCCCGCGTCAGGCTCTGGGCTGATGGCTCAGAGCCTGGAGCCTGTTTCCGATTCTGTGTCTCCCTCTCTCTCTGCCCCTCCCCCGTTCATGCTCTGCCTCTCTCTGTCCCAAAAATAAATAAACGTTGAAAAAAAAATTAAAAAAAAAAAAAAGGGGTCATACATTGTCTAGGGCCTGACACTTCATAAAGTGTTTTTGGAGTGTTTTGCATGTACTCTGTTGTTGCATATTTGGCTGCTCTATCCCACTGCTTGTAGTGGTGGATTGTTTGGACCTTCTTCCCGGTATGCTTTGATTTGTTCTTTGAAGTAAGCCTGGAAAAAAGGAAAGGGCAGGTGACCTAACTACATACAAAGAGAAAAATTAAGGGGCAAAAAAGACCAGGCAGACAATCAAAGAAATATTGAATAAAAATACCTGATTAAACAAACAAACAACATAACAGAGAAAGAAAGAAAGAAAAAAAGGGATATAGATATAGATATAGATAGGATAAGAATTAGCCAAAAATAAAATCAGAAACTATGAGCCAGATTCCAAAGGGTTTAGAAGGGAAAAGAGAAGGAAAGCAAAGAGAGAAAAAAAAATACCAGACTAACATACAAAACTGCAGGACAGTTGTCTGTTTGTTTCTGGGACTGGTAGCTGTGCTGGTCTGGAGGAGAGGCCATCTGGTTCACTCAGTGTTTGTCCTGCTCCAGTAGATAAGCAGTAACCAGACACAGAGTGGCAGGGTTTGGTGTAAGCGGGTCCACCTCCACTGGGGGCCGCTGTCCTGTTCCCTGAAGCCCCGCCATGTGGGTGATGGGGAGAAAAATGGTGACACCCGAATCTTTCTTCCCCAGACCAGACCAGGTGTCTCAAATCACTCTGTTCAGGCAACATTCACAGAGTAGGGGTGGGCAGTTGGCTTGTCCTGCTCCATAGTGTCCTGTGCCTCCCAGACCCTGGGCTGGGATTCAAAACTACATGTGTGAAAGGATCCCTCCTCCACCTGGGCCTGGTTCTGGGGTAGTGCCACTCCTCCCTGCTGACAAAGGGCCTCTGGCTGGTGCCTGCAGGGTCTTTTGTCCTTGGGGTGGGTGGCAATAAACCCTATTTGTACAGTACTCCAGGGAGGGGACCGTTCTCTCCCAGTGTCCCGGGGCTGGCTCCCACCCCTCAGGTGCATGCACACCATATGGGGTTTGGTCTGGAGAAAGTCACACAACCCTGAAAACTCCGGTCTTCAGCTCCTAAGGCTGTTTGCAAAGTAGAAACTGATATTTTCTGTATTTCTCATTCTCCAGTCCATGGTCCATAGAGGTTTCTCTCTTGTCGTAACACAATACCACACTTCGACAGCCTCTCTTTCTCTCCCTTTTGTCCCTCCACTTAAGGGGTTCCCTCCCCTCTGTGCCTATGCTATTTTATCTCCCCCAATTCACAGACATGCACTTCTGTCCCGCCAAGCTGTCTCCATCCACCTGTGGAGATTTTTCTGTCACTCTGAAGACTGTATTCCTGAGTATTTCAAGTGTTATGACCTCAATACAGCAATATTTGAGGGACAAGGGAAATCCCAGTCCCCCTACTTCTTCACCATCTTAACTTCCTCTATTTGAATGTTTATCACATCTAAAAAATACCTCACAGTGACATCTTGACAGCCAGAGGGTTTAATAATGCATCTTGCTTCTTAATATGCATCCTGTGCTCTTTCCCTATGGCAACTGTTTGTATTCCTACAAATTTCAAGGGGAAAGAAGTGACCAGGCAACCTCCATAATGACTGTTTTGGGGATAGTGGGCTATTAGAACATTCTCATTAGTGACCCTTTCATGGGCTTTCATCATGTATTGGTTTTGGGGTCTTAATGTGGGTTGTTATGCATTTTCACACTGCAGTTGGTGAAGTGACATGGTGTCACACAATCTTTGTCAAATAGGTACAGTTTATTGAACTCTGGGAATTAAATAAGACATATCAAGTGATGATCTTGTTCATGGTTGGTTTTAAGATGTAGATAAGTGTAGGTCTGTGTCTAGTTACAGAACTGTTTCCTTTGGTCAGACTCACTGGGAGGTGGGGTGGTTAACGTGGGACCAAGGACCATTCCCCCAGAAGTCCACATTGGTTGCATTTCATAGATCAGTTCCATGAGAGTTGAGTGTGAGGGTTGCTTGGATCAGACTTAGGAAGGCCTGAACCTGTCTCAAGTTATGTGAGGATGCCATTTTTCTCAGCATTTCTGGTGTTTTGTGTCATGCCCTCTGAAGAGACAAGGTATTTGATGTGCTCTCAGTTGTTCTTGGATAGTGGTTCTTCAGCTCTGGTCTCCAGAACAACAGCATCAGCATCAACAAACCTGAGGGTTTGTTAGAAATGAAAATTCTTGGTCTTTACTCCAGACCTACTGGATCAGATACCCTGAAGTGAGGCTGAGCAGTCTATATTTTACAGGGCCTCCTGGTGATTGTGGTACACACTCATGATTGAGAACCGTTGTCCTAAGGAAATAGCTAGGCCTATCCTACCTGTACCAATAGTCCTATAGTTAATCAGTATTGGCTGCTGAATATTTCTTTTATTTTTTAGTTTAGTATTTGAGACCATCTCTCCTATCCAAACATATTTGCTACCTTTTCTCAGTATCATTTCCTTTTAAGCTGCTAAAATTATTACTGTCCCTTCTCAGAACTTCTGTTATCTTGCCCTACAACACGAATATTCAACCTTCTGTCTTTTCTGTATTGGCACAAATTCCAGTTTTCTCTTAAGGCCTATCTTGATGCCAGTGATTTTACCATTATTTCCATTCCATATGGGGATTTTCCCATTTTTGAACCCCAGAAGTGCTCAACACTTACATAGGTGCTGTTTGAGTGTGGCACCTTACATGCCTGGATTTCCAAAAATATCTGTTAAATGATGTTCCTAGTGTTTAATGGCTACCTCAGTCAAATGGACTTCTTTGATCAATAGTAGATAATGACATTTCAAAGGACTGTATTACCGATTTGAGTTTTGAAGTGTTTGGAACGTATAATTATTTTAGAGTGTTCATGGGGTACCTGGGTAGCTCAGTTGGTTGAGTGTTTGGCTCTTGATTTTGGCTCAGGTCATAATCTCATGGTTCATGGGTTCAAGTCCCATGTCAGGCTCTTATGCTAGAGGGATTCTCTGTCACCCTCTCTCTCTGCCCCTCCCCCACTCATTCTCTATCACTCTCTCTCAAAATAAATAAATAAAAACATTAAAAAAGAGAATATTCACACAGGATAATAGAAAAGACATGCATTTAGGATGAATTCCACATTATACTGACAGCTAGGGGCTCATTTCCAATTACGATGTCCAGTGTAATTAGTTAAATTTAATAGTTTAATACAGTAAGCTGATTTACATCTGTGGCTGCATTCACTATGTAGAGGAAGGGGTTCAGTTATGTTTGAGTTAAACTACTTAAATTATGTTTGGAATTTGCTTGAAATATCAATAATATTCTTTACTTTCTCTGTTACCTTTATGAGTTTACAAGTCAAATTTCCAGTTAATTAAGCAAAATAGCATTGATAGATTAAACACATTAAAGATAAAACTAATGAACAGTTGGGTACTTTCTAAACATCTGCTTTTGAGGTAGTAATTTCATATCTTCAGTGTCTTATAATTTCCAGAGGCTGATAATAATATCTGTCAATGAGTCTTCGTATACTAGTATTTATTTTATGTATTTGTAGAATTTTAAAAGCATTTATTTACATTTTTCTATGAATAGGCACATAGTTAAAAAAAATAATATAAATAGTATGAAAATAAGAAGTAAATTCTCTATCATACCCACTCACACACATGCTAACTCCCAAATCTTTTTTTAAAGGTACGATCACTGTTTACATTTTCTTGTGAATCTATATAGGAATCAAAGCAAAAAAAAAAAAAAAAAAAGAAAAAAGGAACCTACAAAACCCAAACCCTTTATACATACATACATACATACATACATACATAATACAGGCATGAATGCATACATGTACCCAAATGTGCTCATACTTTATTTCTTGTTCTGTATCTTGCTTTTTTTTGCAGTTAAACACATATGTCTTAGAGATGCAGATATTTCCATTGTTTTCAGTGGTGCTTAATATTCCATACTGTGAATGTACCATAATTTATTGAAGCAGTACTCTACTCCAAACATGTAGATGATTTTTAGTTTTTGTTGTTATAATTCTGTATTAAAACCAAAGGTTTGCATTCATATATTTTGATATACTTTTGCAGTTGATTCAAAGATCAAATCTTACTAGCAGACGTGTCATACTAAAGGCTATGTGCATGTAAAATCTTGATAAGCCTTTTATGTCATCTTCCAGAGCAGTCACCCCAGTGTATACTCTGTCTAACAGCATCTGCAAGAGTGCTTCTTTCACTTAGGTTTTATTGCATGTCTTATGCCTTTGTTTACTGAAATCCATCACGTGAATGAGCTTTGTTTACCATGCCCCATAGTGCTGCCACAGATTTGGAGAGAGGAGTTTCCCTGCCCCTGTTAGATTCCCTACATGTCATGCTTTTCCATATATATAACACAAAGACAAGTGCCCTTTTCAGTGCTATTTGTTAGTCTTTTCCACTCAACCACCATTAGAATTGACTGGCAAAGTATAGGCACATGATAATTGGGGAAACTAAGCATTTTTTTTTCAAGGAGATTTCATAGATGTTTGGTGTGCATGAAACCCCAAACCATATATAAGCTGTAAAATTTCAAATTTCCTACATAAAAATGCAAGTTTACCAAATAAAAAAGGAAATTTTATTTGAGTATATCAGAATAAAATAATTGTGTATATAAAATACTGAATAAATACTGGTTCCCATTCTTTCTTTTCTTCTGAACCTTTTAAAATCTATGAATCTATATCTGATTATTGAAGTAGGAAGTTTGAGAAATAGAAATATGAGACATTATTTGTTCTCTAAAGGATCTGAATAAATCTGAAAAATAAGTTTATTATTATTAGAGAGAAAAGAACTTATAGGGGGTAATGTGAGACAACTAACTGCTTATACACATTAGTGTTTGTAGGTACATTCAACCTTCAGGGCCAGGTAGAATCATTAGGGGCTCATGTATAGACTTTGAAGGGTGAGGAGTACCTAAGATGTCCATATTTAATGCTTTATTTAATTTATTTAACAAATAAAATTTAATGCATATTTAATGCTATTGTAACAAATGGTTCTTACGTCCAACCTGGTAAAAAAAAATCCAATTTGGTAAGATGCAATATGCGAGAGTATAACTTATTTGTGTTTTAACATCTGGGTGCTATCTAGGCAACTAACCTTGAGAGATAAGGAAGTTGAAAGGTCAGAGGAGGGATTGTCTGGGCCAAGAAAGCAGCATGAGTAAAGGTATGGGGTTGGAAGCAAATATGACATATGTGATAAATGACAAGATTATAATTACTTGTCTCATTGAGCAGATGTTGCTGTTGGCAGTTTTGCAGAATGAGTGTTGGGCTGGGGGTCAGAATATTTGGATTTCAGTTTTTGGCTCTGATGATAATTATTAGCTCTATGACCAAGGATAAGTCCTTCACCAGGCTGAGCCTCAGCTTTTTTATTTATAGAACCAGAGTCTTAGATTAAAAGATCTTAAGGGTCTTTCCATTTCAGTGAGTCTAAGATTTGGTACATAATGAAATAGCAAGATAACTAGGATGGACGTGAGTGGTTAAGCTTAGAGAGTCTTGAAGATAGAGCAGAGGAAGTTGTACTTGATATTGTATCTGCTGAACTTGATATACGTATTGGCAGGAGGGAGCTGTGGTTGGCTTTTACTTGGGCATAATGTAATGAAATTATTTTGTAATATCCTTAATTAGTGAGAAAATGTTTAGGGTAAGGTTACATTCATTTCTTAATCTTCAGTAGTACTTAATTTTTTATCATTTTGTTGCCCTACACATGACTGATATACTAGTTTGCATCAGCCAATAGAATGCATTTATATATGGGGGAACTAGGTGCTCCTGGGTGGCTCAGTCGGTTAAGCGTCTGACTCTTGATTTCTGCTCAGGTCACCATCTCACAGTTGTGAGATCGAGCCCCATGTCGGGCTCTGCACTGGGCATGGAGCCTGCTTAAGATTTTCTCTCCCTCTCCCTGTGCCCCTCTACCACCTCAAAAAATATGTATGGGGGAACCATAGAGAGGAGATATTTATAGAGCTATTTTAGATTTTTTCTCTTTGATTTTTTATAGACATCTTAGCAGATACTGTTTTAAATATGCCTGGGATTCCCCCCCCTCCCCTCCTCCCACCCTGCTCCTAGCTGGCCCTGAACAGGGCACATACCATTTGTAAGAATTATATCACAGCCTTCCTCCTCGGAGTCTAGGCCTCTAACATGGGATTTTGTTTTTATTCAGGTAGAGTGATGCTAACAGATCCAGAGATGACTGCCATTGAAAAATAGTTTTTGCTCACAATGAATATTGAATATTTGAATAAAATGAGATCATTTCCTTCTCTCTGTCTCCATCTGAATTGCAGTAAAGCAACGAAAAATAATCCTTTTCTGTTTTTTTATTTTATCTGAAAGGTTAATTTCATTTGTCTTCAATTTGTCACCCACATTGAATCAGAGAAAAAGAGAATTTGAAAAGTGGACTTGAGACAGCAAGTGAAATTCAAATGGTAGTTTGTTACTGGAGTCATCGAAGGGGATTTCAGTGTTTTCCACTGTCCATGAAACCAATAGGTGTCATCCTGTATTCTTATGGGAGAGGAATAGTGGTTGCTGGAAAATCCTCCAGTGCTCCAGGGACTGGTCTGAGGGTGAAAGAAAGGAAGGGGCAGTATCTGGAAGTTCCAGGGCAAAGACTTGAAATTGCAAACCACATATCAATAGGTGAAAATCTTTTGTTTTGCTTCCTTGATTGGAATTCATAGACAGGGAAATGTCGACACTTATTAATTAGAAAAGTCACTGTAACTTGTAGTAAAAGTATATGATGCATCCGGGTCCATCAGGAGGCAGCAGAACATGAAGCCTTTTGGTTATTATCTCACCTCATCATCCTCTCTTCCAAAATGATGGATTTTAAATTGGTGAATGGAAATGCACCATAGCAAGACTTATTTTATGTTCCTTAAACCACTCTCTTCCCTTTTTCAGAGCACTATTTTTTTCCTGAAGCTTTATTTTCAGTTTTCAAGAGTAAAGTTTGAAACCTGAGAAATCACAGTAATGGTTTTATTTTTCTCAACTCATACTGATTTCCTTAAGTGTTCTGCCTGGGAAGATAAGGAAAAGTGCTCATTTTTCCTTTCCTTTTTAAAAAAATTAACTCTCTAGTCATTAATAGCAGTGTGGATTTATTACCTTAATGAAATAATTAGTTAGCTCAGACAGAAGCACAGAATGTTAAAACTTGCAGGAGTTCCTGTTGCAGGAGAATATTTGGTCCAATCCCTTTTCTTACAGACAAGAAAAAGTAGGTGCAGATAACATATGTCATTTGTTCATGGTTACATACCTCTTTGTGGGTGGGATTGGAACTTGACCTTGGGTCACCTGACCCCAAATTCAGCATTTTTCTGATCTATTTTAAGATATTAAATCCTCTTTTATTTGCAAAATTTTCCAAAAAAAAATGAGGTCGGTGTATCTTAAGAGAAATATAAATTTATTCTTAAATACAAAATGGTGACCTTTCATATATATGTCTACATATCTATAACCTGATCCATCCAAAAAAAAAAAACATATGTACATAAGGAGCTTGGATAATTTAACTCTGAAGTGAGAGGTAATGTTATTTTTGGGAGGGATATGTTTCTTCTATCTAGGCAGAATTTCAATAGCAAATAAAGAAGTGTGAACCAAACATCCTAATCCACTAACGGAGTGACAGACAGCATATTATATATTTCTTTTTATATTTGAATGATATAGTGATTATAAAAATGCTTCAGTAGCTGTTGTGCTCACATAATCAACTCTTGAATACTATTTCTTGTTACCATTTCAGTTTTTGCAGTAAAACCTTTATGAGAAGAGACTGGTGTTGTTTCAAATTATGTAAATTTCCTGTGTATTGAGTGGGTAAAAAAGGATGAAATTGGGGTAAAGAACTGCCATAGAAAATTAGACCGATTCAGTTCATCATTTCACATGCAGTAGAACAGAGGTAGATAGGATGGCTTCTCTACTCTCACCCTCTGCCTGGAAGATGGTGGCTGTACAGCTCATTCTGTGGTCCACAGACCTTCAGAAGTGTCTTCAGCTGGGGCTTGTTGGACACTGGTAATCTCAGGCCATATCCCAGACCTATAGAGTCAAGATCTGCATTTTAACAAAATACCCAGGTGATTCATATGCATGTTAAATTTTGAGAAGCTCTAGGTTATAGTATGTTTTATCAGGATGCTACTTTATTAATTGCGTGATAACTTTGGATGTGAAATCTACCAGGTGGAAAAGTACTTGCATTCATGCCTTCATTCAGCAAATATTTGTTGAGCTAGACTAGGTGCCAAGTTACCTTTTGGGGATGAAAGATGGTTGAGACTGTGCCTTCAGTAAGTTCCTCAAAGCAGGTGAGTCCAATAAGACAAATGATAGGCCCAATAATAGAGATTTGTAGAGGGAATTTCCAGGATTCAGTAGGTTACCCAGTTTAACATGGGCGGAGAGGGGAGGAGGAAGTAAGAGCAAAGAGACCTCCTTGTGTTAACTTCTAAAGGATAAATAGGCATGTATTAGTTTTCTATTGCTGCTTAACAAATTGCCACCAACTTTGTGGCTTAAAACAGCCATTTATTATTACCTCACACTTTCCATAGGTCAGTCTTCTAGGCATGAGTTAAATGAATTTTCTGCTTGGGGTATCAAAGGGTAAAATCAAAGTGTTGGTCTGGCTGAGATCTTTTTGGAGCTCAATGGCCTCTTCCAAGCTCATATGGTTGTCAACAGAATTCTGTTCTTTGTGGTTGTAGGAATGTGGGTCCTGTTTTCTCACTGGCTCTCAAGCAAGATCCAGTCTTAGCTCCAAGAGGCCCTGCACAGTTCCTTGTCATGGGGTCCTCTCACTGCATGGCAGCCTGCTATTTCAAGGCCGGAGATCCTCCTGCTTTAGTCAGCTAGTGTGGAGTCATATATTGTAATGCAGTTGAGAAACTGACTGTCCCATCACCTTGGCATATTCTTTGGTCTAGAAGTAAGTAACAAATTTCACCCCTGTTCAGGGGAGGGGATTCTACAAGGGCATTGCTCATTAGGGTCATCTGAGAATCCGCAAGGAGAGTAGCTGGTGGAGGAGGGGGTGTGGGTGAAACAAAGTGCAGAGTGAGTTTGGGGAACTTTGGGCAGGGGATAAGAAGAGGTTCAGAGTGTAATGATGAATTCCCTTTGGTAATTACTGAGTTTCAAGAGCTTGTAAGGCATCCAGATGAAGCTGTGTAGTGGGACTTTGGATCTGCAGGTTTGAAACATGGTGGAGGGAGATGTGGATCCATTGGTCATCTTGTCTGTGAGACTGAGAGTGGGTTGGCAGGTGTCAGAGCGAACAGAACAGGGGGTGGGCAGGACAGAAAGTCCGGAGAGCAGTGGGGATGCTTGCACATGAGAGGCATGAAGGCAGGAAGGCAGAGGTGAGGCCAGAGTGGTGCATGGAGAACAGGCAGCTGCAAGGTTGTCTCAGTGGGGGTGAGAATGTATGTCATAAGGAGCTGGGGGGACAGAAGAGTAAATGTGAGGCTTCATTCTTTCCTCAGTCAGCCATTCAGTAGTAAATGCCTATCAGATGATGGGTTGTCAGTGAACAAACACTGGGTGTTGTGTTTCATTTGCTCCTTAAAACCCAGTGCATTTCCTGCCATATAAGAATAGCTCAATAAATTTGTTAAATAGGTAATTAATTCAGTTAGTGGTTTAAGATTGTTCTCTACTCTCTCTCAGAATTCTTCTTTCATCAGAGATTCTGTTCATTTGAGATATGTTTCTTCAGTCAGTAAACACAAATAGGAAGGCTAACTTAATTTTTATCAAGTCTGGATCCATTTCAAGTCTGCAGCTTGAAATCTGGCAGAATAACTGTGACGGCTACCATGGAGAGTCTGCCATGTGTTACAGGCTGCAGTCAGGTTTTACCTGTGGATCTCTATTCCTTGGAGCAATTCAGTAAAGAAGTTAAGATGATCTCCAGATCACAGATTAGAAAACCGAGGCTCACAGAAATTAGGTCACTTGGTCAGCGTCATAACACTGGTAAGGTGGATTGGGGATGAACCCTCAGATGCCTGACTCTAAAACTTGACCAGAAGGGAACTCGCTTATTGTGGGTAAACGCTAAACAGTCTAGGAATCATATTAAAACACAAGGCTGTCATAATTAAAACAGTGTGGTACTGCTAACTGAAAAGACAGATAAACAAAGAAACAGAAGAGACATGCCAGAAGTAGGAGCAAATGCACATGGGAGTTCAGTATATTGTCCATACATGTTGGGAGAGGTGAAGGGCCACTTGGGCGAAAATACTGGATGTTTACTTCACACTATATCCTGGCTCAGATTCAGATTTATCAAAGATTCGGATGTGAAAAAATAAACCGTAAATGTAATAGACATAAGCAAAGTAGAAGGTTTTTATAATTTGGGAGTGGAGAAGGATTTTCTAATGATTATTCAAATTGAGAAGCCACGAAAGAAAAGTTTGTAATTTCATTTCTTAAACAACAAAAATCCCTACATATTAAAAAATACCGTAAGAAAAATGAAAAAGACAAATGACAAACTGGGGAAAAAGAATAATGCATCTCATAATGTAGACAAAGGACTAATCTTCCTCATTTATCAAGACCCAAAGATGAGCAATCATTCCAACAGAAAACGGACTAAGGATGTAAAAAGATATTTCACAGAGAAGGAAATACAAGTGGCTTTAAATATACAAAGTGATCTTCAGTTTCTTCATAATGTAACAAACGCACATTTAACTGTAGTGAGATGTTTGTCACTCGCTGTCTTGGCAAAAATCCAAAAATTTGATAACACACCCTGGTGACAAGGCTGTGGGAAAGCAGGCACTGATCCAAGGCCTGTGAGACTGTTGAGTGGGAAAGCTCGTGTGGGGATTGGCAGCAGGAAAGCACGAGTCTCTTGACTGGCAGTTTCACTCCTGAGAAGTCATTCCATAGATACCCTTGCACATATGCAAAATGACATACGTGCTGGTTTTTCACTGTAGCATTATATGACTGGGGGAAAAAAAGATTGGAAATAGCCCAAATATCCATAAATATGGAACCAGTTAAGTAAATCATGAAATATCCATTCAGTGTAATGCTGTGCGGCTGTGAAGAACAAACGAGAATGCTCTTCATAATCTGATAAAGATCTCTGAGGTATTTTGTTAAATGAAAAGAGAGGGAAAAAACTGTATTATGATGTGCGACCTTTGTGCATAAAAGCAAGACAATAAGAACATATATTCATGTTTCTTTGTGTTTTTATAAAGAAAACTTTACAAAGACATATTAGATTCTAATAACTGTGATTTCCAGGTGGAGGTGTTATGAGTTGGCCAGAGTGGGGAGGATGGGTGGGAAAGTTTTCACTCTATTTGTTTCTCTGTATATTTTTACCTTAAGCCATATGAACTTAAAAAACAAATTATATGTATAGAAAGATACCAAGCTTTCACAATCAATTGTATCTGGCTGTATCAGCAAGGGCAGCCTGGTGTGCTTACCCATCAATAAAGAAACATTAATCACATATCTCAATACATGTGGGTTATTCGTTTATTTGAGAATTGTATGATTTACTATTACTCAAATTGTATTTTGCACCTCAAAGCCATAAACCAAAAAAGAAACTAAGAAAGTGTCATAGAAAAATGAAATCAACGCTATTTATTTTAACAGTTACAAACAAGTTTGCTCTCATTAAAATATTAGCAAGCATGATTCTTTTTTGAAAGCTTGGTTCAAAGCTTTGTGTTGGCATTGTCTGAAGTCTGTTTTTTTAGGTTCGGTTGTAATGGTTGTCATAGCCGGGGTCACTGGGTGTCCTGGTTTGTCTAGAACTTAGGGCTTCCCCACATGCAGGCTTCAGTGCTGTGGCTATGTCAGTCCTGGGAAAACTGGGGTGGTCAGTCACCCTTGTCATAGCTTAAAAAGACATGTCCCAAGAGTAAACAGGCCTAATCTGAAGAAATGATTGTTAGCCAAACCTGCTAATCATGACACTCATTTCTCAGCACCCCTGTCAGTTATGTGAAGGTTTTTGTGTATTTCAGCTGCTGACTTTTCATCTTCCCTGATGACAGTTTTTCTTGGGAACTAATCAGAGGTATTGCATATTTATATTTCCAAAAGTGAGTTCAGAGCCCACTGAAACCCTTCATTTGGAGGATTTTAAAATTGGGAAACTCTGCGCCTCAATTTTTAAGTGTATAATTATGAGTTTGAATGGGGGGCATTCAATGTTTATGACTACAAAATTGTGTAAATGAAACACATTTCTGAGTACCCACTAACAAACGCTCTTTGTTACTGTGAGTATCTTTCAAAAAGAAGTTATTCCCTTAGTCTTTGTTAGGTGGTCAGCCTTTCTTCAAGAGTTGCTGTGAGAATGTCTGATGAATTGCTTGCTCGGTGGAGAGAAGCTCTGCCATGGTCTTTTTGGGCGCTTGTATTGTTTGTCATATGCAGTCTGGGGTTTTTTCAAAGGAATCTTTGAAGTCATTTGTCTCTTCTCTGGAGGTCAGTTTGGCTAAAATTAGATAACGTTACCTTGACTGAGCCTTAATAAACTGTCACAGATGCCGGTAGGCTGAAGGAGGCTTGGCTGTGGTGTGGGACTTGACTCTTCCATCAGCCTGCCTCTGGCACAGTGTCACACACAGGCGGTAGGGAGGCGTCCTTATCAGCTTCCGTATTAACTGTTTTTGAACCTTACTCTCTCTCATACTTTAGCCAGAAAAGAATTAAGACAGTAATAGAGGATTCCTGCCATGTCCAGATGGATCATGGTGTGCCCTCTGAGGTCGCACACCCAGCTGAGGGCATTGGCTACTCATGGATTGTTGCTGCCTTTACAGTGCTTTTCATGGTTTGGCTTCCTGCACACAGAAGAGTTCTTTCTGGTGTGTCTAATATGTATCCAAAAATATGGCCTAAACCACATTTTCTGTGTTCTAGGAGCAAGCTGAAGAAGAAAAGAAGCCCAGGGATGGTGCCACCCCATTGAGTCACGGTAATCATGACCATCCCTTACAGTTTTAGTCTGTGAACAACAATGAACAATTTTTAAGTGTAGTTTTTGTTAGGTAGCTTTCATTGTTTTAGTTTTGTTTATTTCAGTGTATAATCATAGTATCATTTATTGACATTGTGTTCCATACCCCTCTGTAGACCATCCTAGTCATCTGAGATTTTCACATAATATACATCAAGAAAAAGTCTGAAGCTCTGATCTCGTTTATTTGCTTTTTAAAAATGCTTTAAGTAAAGTAACTTCCGATTTGTAAACCTTCCCAGAGAACAAGACAATGGGAGATGCTACTTAGTTTATTATAATTCTTTGTTTAAGCTCTTCCCGGAGTAGTTTAATCTTCTAATGATTGCATCTGTGCTCTTCCGTTGAAGTCATGTTTTAGAGGAGGATGCATATTTGCTCTAAAATGAATATCGCTCATTATGGTTATTAATACATCAATAAGTTTTAGATAACAACTTTTTAATATTCAGCTAATTCTCTGATGCTTTAAATTTAAATCAACAAGTGCAGATGATATTTTCCTGGAATATATTTTCCATTATTAAATTTTCTGTAAAATGTAGCTGAATGTCCAATATTTGTGCTACTCTCCATGGGAAGGAAGCATATAAATTTGATAAGTCTTTTCTAATGATCTTTTTAACATATGTTAAGTATTTGTTGAGTGAGCTTTTTAAAATAAACAATGACAACAACTAAAAATACCTTGAAAAAATGACAAACAAAAATTGAGGTTTTTAAAGACCATTTTATATTGCTTAGTTTAGGGACAAAAAATTGAAAATTTGTGATCTTCCATCTAAATGCTTTTAAAATAAAAGTTGTTTTCTGCTATAAGCAAAATATGCTGCTTTAAATTCTTTTCTTCTGTCGCCGTCAGCCAGACCCATCATGTTCTTTGCTGAAAAAGCAAAATAGAATGCAGTAATTTGGTAATTATGTAACTTGATGTTCAGCTCCATTGAAATACACTTCACTTATGCAACACTGGAATTCTAGAAATAAATTTGGACTCTACCTGGCCCTAACAGCGGGGCTTTTTTAAACATTGTTTTTTTTTCTTCTCAGAAGTAGGTTGTGATTTATTATGTTGTTGTTCTCCTCTGCTGCTGTATTTTCACATGAATGCAAATTGTTTTAGATTCTCTTATTCCATGGCTAAAACAATTATTCTAGAAGAAGAAGACGCAGAGTTAGGCCAACAATTTAAGAATGTTCCGCCCTTAAAACTAAGATTTTTTAGTAATTTAGTATTTATAGTTCCATTATAGCCGAATATATATTTATCATAAATAGTTTTTCAGTTTCAATACAAAGTGACTTTTTGCTGTTGTTCTTCCATTGTCAGAGTTGTTTTTATGGGTAGTGGTCCATTCTCAAAAGTTTCCCCAGTGGTTTATTCTTCTCAAATCTGAGGTTGTTGCTGTTTGCCCCAACTACTGAAGTTAGCTCCATGTTTACAGGAAGGATGGGATTTGGTTTGTGCATACAGATGCTACAGACTGCTAGTTGAAATGCAAATTGAATTATTTGAGAGGCTTTTGAAGTACCACTTGTAGTGGGATGAAGGAAACCATTCCCTAAATGGCCTATCATCTTCATATTAAAGTGGGGATTTTCCTCCCATAGTTTCTGGACATTGTTTAATTTTTTCTGTAGGCTACTTACAAAACAAAAAAGATTTAGTCACTTACCAGTTTCTTAATAACACAAGGAAAGCAAACAAATGTACACATGCACATTTATATGTGAACAGAAAATTGTATTGAAAAATAAACACTTAATTCTTAGTCCTGCTTTTACAACAAGGAAGGCATTTCCTTGGAAATCATTACCAAATCATTTATAGAGTGCCCAGTCTGTGCCACTAATACTGACTGCAGTGTTACACAGATGATGGAGCGTTGGTTCAGAGGCCATTTGACTTATTTAGGGTAAATAACTAGTGAATGGTGGATCCAGGATTTGAACCCACAGCTAGCAAGTTCTAAAGCCTATGCGCTTTCTACTTTACCTGTTACTTTAACATTCTCCCTTTGTAGCTGCTAACACAAAGGTAGAGAAAATGAATCGTGCTTAGAAATGGGATGGGAAGAATAGCTGCTAATAATTAAAGTACTAATGCTGTCTCGTATAGCTCTTTGTGTCCATGGGAACTAGCTGAACTAGATTTTTCCTGACAGTCATGCCCTGAGATTAACTTTTTTTGGTTCTTTTGGAGACTTTCTGAGCTATGTTATTCCTGGTGATTGAAAAAATTTGGTAATTATATTGGATATATATATTGGATATATATATATGTGGACAAACCACTAAGAAAAGGTTTGTCTCGGTATTTGTTAATAATTATGTATGATTAAAGGTATAGAAGTAGTGTCGTCAATCACTGTGTAATCCCAGATGTGTACATTTGAAGTCTTGAAAATAAAAACAACTCATTTCTTCAGTTGGACAAGTGATCTGGCTTTTCCCCTTCTAAATTTTTTTAAAAAGTTTATTTATTTAGAGAGAGAGAGAGAAAGAGAAAGAAAGAGAGAGAGCGGGAAAGGGGCAGAGAGAGAGGGAGAGAGAGAAAGAGAGAATCCCAAGCAAGCTCTGTGCTCCTTGCTGAGTCTGATGTGGAGCTCAGTCTCACAACTGTGAGATCATGACCTGAGCTGAAACCAAGAGCTGGACGGTTAACTGACTGAGCTACCCAGGCTCTCCTCCCCTTGTGAATTTTAAGTGCTCTTTTTAGCTACTGCTAATACTTGTTTAGTTGAGTGTTGGGGCAGTGAGGTCTGTATAAACATAAAAAGAGTAGAGGAAATTATGAGGGAAAATGACATGTATACACATCCAAATCAAACTTTGTAAATCAAAGAATGTCATAATAAAAATTAAAGTGGAAATCAAGAGGGTTCATACACACAACAGATTTAGAAAAAGTAATGCACTAAGATCTCAGCGCAAAAACAGACAAAGGACATGAACAGGAATTCATGGAAGAGGAAATAAAAGTAGCTAAAATATAAATGTGTTAAGTACATTTAGTCTTACTAGAAGGCAAAGAAATACACATTTAAATGTAATAATGAACATTTCTTAGCCTTCCAATTGACAACAGTTACAAAAATGCTGATCCTGTTTGCTGATGGGCGGGGGGCGCTGCCAGTACACTGCTCTTGGAAGTATAAGTTGTTCCATTGTTCTGGAGGACATAGTGATGGCATTTATCAAAAGTGTTAAATAAACATTTCCTTCAGCTCAGGAACTCCATTTTTTGGAATTTCTCCTAATGAAATAAGCCATCCGCATTGAATTTATGCATATGATATTCACTGTAGTACTAATTGCAAGTGGAGAAAAGTTGGAAATGACCTAAATGTCCAACAAATTTGGAGTAGGTAAGACATTGTGGTACAACTGTGTGTAAGCAATTGTGTGGTCACTTCAGTGCTTTTGGAAAAAATTAAATTACACGGGAGTGAAAGTTTATGATAACATATTAAGGGGGGGAAGCTCAGGAGAGTAATCTCAGTGATGATTGAAAAAAAGCACATATCTATGGAACAGAAGGAATGACGTGTTATAACGATTATTATTTCTAAGTTGTGAAATAAAAGAATGCTTCCTATATTTTGCAAGTATTTTTTTTCACAATTAGTAGGTAATCATGGTACAGTCAAGCAAATATTGAAAAATAAATTCCTCAAAGCTTCAATTTATGGAAAGAAGGATGTGGTTGGAATGTCTGCTTTTGGATTTCTTCCTTTTTTTGTAAGTAAACTTGTCATTTTGAAATAACTTTAGACTTGAGAAAGATTGCAGAAATAGTAGAGCTCAGTCCTTTGCCTAGTTTCTGCAAACATTAATATCTTACATGACTGCAGGACATTTGTCAGAACTAAGAAATTAACAATGGTACGTCACTATCACTAAACTTTGTACTTTATTCAAATTCCACCAGTTTTTCTACTAATGTCCCTTTTCTGTTCCCAAATCCAGTCCAGAATACCACTTTACATGATCATTGTGTGTACATTTCCTTTACTCCGGAGTCTTGTTCTCTGTGACTGGAAGTCACCACCAGCAGTTCCAGTCTCTTGAGAGAGACATTGTTTTCTCACTTGCTTTCAACTCATCCTGTCTTCACCATCTGGCATCTATGCTCAGCCGTCCCCCACACACTATTCTTTCCTCCTACACCAGTGCCCCACAGACAGTTGCCAACATTTTGTTGACTGAATGGAACGAGGGACCTCCCAAAGCAGCGGAAGCTTCCCTGCTCTTACTTCTCTTACTTTTTAGATTTCACATCCCCTTTACAGCTGAATTCTTTGTTCCTAGGCGTTGAGTGTGCTTCCTGTCTAGCCCCTTAATCTGTAGCACCATCTTTGACCTGGACTCAGTCTAGAGTCCTGGAGATATCCTTGACCCCTCCTTCTCACATACCCACACGTTTCCTAAATAATT
Organism: Lynx canadensis; assembly: GCF_007474595.2. Classification (NCBI taxonomy): domain Eukaryota; kingdom Metazoa; phylum Chordata; class Mammalia; order Carnivora; family Felidae; genus Lynx; species Lynx canadensis. The sequence goes on along the minus strand of NC_044314.2, from coordinate 56,609,847 downwards.
ACCAACATTTCTCTATTCATCTCTCTTGATATCTTTTAAATAATATCTCTCAACTTGAGATGACCCTACTCACTTTTCAGTGGTTTCACATTTTTACCCTCTCTGAAGTGAGAGGAAATGTACTGCTTTTACCCTCTCTTACCCAGCTAAAATGTATCTGAAATTCTGTTAGTAGAGGGCCTTGGTAACTTTCTTGGTATCCTTTCTCTAGATTATCATTAGAGGCCTCTGAGCCTCTGGAACTTGCCAGGCACCTGCCACTGAACTCTGCCTCTCCCCGTTTGGCTTCAGCCTAACAGAACATGCAGTATAGACCTTGCTGTCTGAAGAACGGTTTCTTCTGCCTGGAGTCTTCTTTTTCTAGCCTAATCCAAGTAGCTGGATCCTTTCAAACCTCATTATCTTCTCTACTTTGCTTATTTAGTATTTTTCTCTCTATTCTGTTTTCTCTCAGCATATCCTTGGGCATTTGGCTTTTAAAAATTAGGTTATATAATATGCTATGTCTCCCACTTAAATTTGGTGTTTTTTAAAAAATCATGTAATCCAGCCAGAGGATTTATCATTTAGTATACTGAAGTAATAATTTACTAGAGCTCTGAAGGATTAATTAGCTAAATGGCCTGAAGAAGAATTAACACAGCTTCCAAAAGTGCTTAACTTACTTTCCGAGAGTAGTTTTGGTGCTGGGGGATATGGTTCATTAAATGTGATTCTAAAAGATTCAAAGATGGTCCTTTGAGCATTATCCCCAGAGTCTGTTGTTAGAGTAACTAGTTTACTTCCTAGGTGTAATGACGGAAGTACTTTCTTGCAATGGAAATAATGCCCACATTTTTAAAACTTTATGAGAGGTCTGTTTATTCCCATCAAGGTACTTCCTTACCTAACAATGGACAGCATTCCATCAGAAAAGGGAAAACCAAATCGATTTTACTTTAGTCAGTTCTTATCTTTATAGATGGCATTTACTATCATTAAGTGCATAGTTAAATGTTAGGTATTTGAATGCTTTGAACCTACAGAATTACATTTTCACTGAGCCATGAAACTATCACTCAGAGATAAGCAGGGGATTTCTTTGTAACTAAAGTACTTTTTTGGGGGGAAACTTTAATAAATAAAACACATCCACATGCACTTTAACAAAAATACTACTCTGTAAAAAAATTTATTTGCTCTTGATAGTGGTTTATTAGTGAGCTCATCTTTGAACTTACCTAATTAAGTTACCAAACATCCCCTGTAAGATTCTGCCACTCTGGGTGAAGAAGCAGGAGTGTGAATATACACTGTCACAGAGGAAAGGAGCACATGTGTCAGTAGATGGTACCAGTGACTAGAACTGTATAAAGCACAAAGAGAGGGCAAGGGCCTACATTCATAAAACCTGTTTTATAAAGACAGTTTTTATGGGCCGTGTTGAATTCTTTTTTTTTTTTTTTTTTTAATTTTTTTTAACGTTTATTTATTTTTGAGACAGAGAGAGACAGAGCATGAACAGGGGAGGGGCAGAGAGAGAGGGAGACACAGAATCTGAAACAGGCTCCAGGCTCTGAGCTGTCAGCACAGAGCCTGACGCGGGGCTCAAACTCACGGACCTTGAGATCATGACCTGAGCCGAAGTCGGACGCTTAACCGACCGAGCCACCCAGGTGCCCCTGAATTCTTTAATATATGAAAGCAGACATCATATTAAAATTTTTACCTCATTAAAGAACTTCCTGAGGAAGCCTCCAGATTATTTATGTTCTCAAGCTGTCCCACAGAGGAGCCTCTACTACTTCTGTTATTAGAGGTCCCTGGTGGATGATAAGAGTATTGAACTCTGGGAAGGGGACTGAGTGCCCTGACTTTAGATTGATTAGGAAAAGAAAATGTCACAGAGCAGTACTTAGTCCCAGTGGGGGTGTCTGGGAAGCTTTCAAGCTGTGCAGGCCTCGTATTTATAGGGAGGGCCTGGTGGTGGTGGGCCACCATCAATTAACCAAGCAAAACACCCCATCATCTCCTCCTGCAGGACCTATTCTCCTCCTTCCTTGTTCTGTTCCAGAGAACAGAACCAGAGACTTTGGTTTAACCAAAGGACTCTTTCCACTAACGTGCTTTGCTGTTTTAAAGCATGTTTGATTTTTGTTCAGCATAATTACCTTTCGCTACTGAGATTAAAGCTGCTACTTTGGGGGCATTTCAATACTCTTTTGAACCTAAACTGTTTCATGTGAAATATTTAATTTGGACTATGGGCTTATTTGCTGATGTGCCCGTGTTTAATGACTACTTCATCTCCCTGTGCTCTCTCAGCACTACCGAGTGAAATTCTTCTTTTCTTAAATACATTTCTGAAATATTTGGAACTATCTCAAATTTACAGAAAAGTTGCAAGTACAGCTCAGAGACATTTTTTCTTTCTGAATTATAGAGTACCTTACCAGCTTGGTACCCCATCACCTCCAAATACTTTAGTATGTAATGTCCTACAAACAAGATCATGCCATGCACAACCATTCAGGGCAACCATTCAGGGCAGGAAGTTAAAGTCTATACCTTACTGCCATGCAAGCTGCAGACCCCATTGAGGTTATACCCGTTATCCTGACAATGCCCTTTATGGTGAAGGGATCTATTTCTGAATGCAGATTGCATTTAGTTATCTCTGCAGTCTCCTACGTCTGGACCAGTTCCTCACCTTTCCCTGGACTTGACCTTGACACTCTTGAAGATCACAGGCCAGTTATTTTGTAAATGTTCCCCATTTTGAGTTTGTCTGATATTTCCTTATGATTAGATTCAAGTTGTACATCACAGAAGTGATGCTTTTTTTTTTTTTTTTCTCCCTGGGCCTCATGTCAGATGGCAGACAATTATGATTTGCCCCATTTCTGATGATAACTTACTTTGATCCCTTGATTATCCTGGTGTCTGCCAGGTTCCTCTACTGTAAAGTTACAGTTTTTCCTTTGGAATTGGTAAGTTTTATAGGGAGAGAATTAGAAGCTGTAAATATTCTGTTTTTCACCTAACTTACTCCTCCCCTTCCCTCCCCTTCCCTTCCCTCCCCTCCCTTCCCTTCCCCTTCCCTTCCCTTTCCCTTCCCTCCCCTTCAATATGGACATAGAGTTTCTTACCTTATATTCATTGGATTTTAATCAATTCCTGTCACTATTTTGGTGCTCAAATTGACTCAAGTTTGGCCAGTAGAAGCCTCTTCAAGTGGTTTTGGTGTCTTTCTGATATGTCTGTGTTATTCTTTGAGCACTTCCATATTTTGTGATTCAGGTTGTTTTAGGCTCATCTTGTATTCTCCCTGCCCCAGGCCTTGAATCAGTAATATCTCCAAGGACCTCTGGTTCTTCTTCATGGTTGGGGTTAAGTGTGTTCATTCCTAACAGGTTGTCATTACTCCCCGGCCCTCTCAGTGGACAGAGGTAAGGAGTGTCTCTTTGTATGTTTATACACACACATCTACATACATACACATTTATACACACAATATATGTCTACACTCACCCAGACACACATACACTTCATGTTAGTTTTTTGTTTATATCAGTCTCTCTCTGTATACTGAAATTGATGCATTCACAGTGATACCTCCACTTTCATTCTGATCCCATAGGATTTATTCTGGTTTTCCCTTCATGTATCTGAATCACAGTTTGTGACAGTGAAAAACATGGCTCTCGTTATCTTTAGTATATTTGCTAAATCCTCCTCTATGTAATCATTGTTGCCACCCACCCCTCCCTGGAATGTGTGACCACCTTGTCCCACTCAGGCTTCACCATCCTGGGCTCCCTCCTTTTCCCATGCCGCCTCTTTGAAGGACACCATTCTCACCCTAACTGGGCTTTAGTGCTGTGCACCAGGCTGCCCATCCAGAGGGAGTCCTCCTTGCCCCATTTGGGCTCTTGTTCTTATTATAGTAATTCACATTAGCCTCACTTTTGGTTTCATGGAAGAAAGCTTTATTAATTATAAGGGAAAGGGAACATATGGATTAAACAATTACAGTAAACATAAAGAGGAAGAGAAGTACAGAGAAGAACAAAGAAGGGTTAATACATCAAATCGGGTACTCACAACATCCAGCCTTCTGGCCGGGGAAGCCCCTGCGGTGACCAGCCTGGTTGGAGTCCTGATTGAGGGTCCTGGGCAGAGCGTCCTCCCCTCAGGTGACACTTCCAACAAACTATTCCCACCAGGGCAATATATGCGTTACCCATGTGTGATTTATGGTTAGTCATTAAGTGTGCCTAAGTGCAGCCCTGAGCAAGATTTTTTTTTTCCTTTCTGTTTCTGTTCTCTCACAATCTTAGGAGCCTGGGCATCTGCATATTTCCCCTCTCTCCCTGATCCATTCCAGGGGCCAGCCTGGTCTGGCTCAGGGAGGTGAGGCAAGTTAATCCCTCTTGGTGTCAGGAATAAAAGGGCCAATTCTGATCCCAAGGCCAGATATGGAGCACAAGCCAACTAAGCCCCTCACGATCGTGTGTGTGTGGCTGTGGGCAGAAATGCGTGACAAATCACACAGACAGCTTCTATAGGGAATGGTTCTGACTCTAAACGCTGGGTCAGCTTCCCAAATGGATGCCCTCAACACCTTGTTTAGGACTCCTCCACCCCCTGCCCCATGCCATTTGCACCCCTCTGTGGTGACACTCCCTCACCCTGCCCGGTTGCCGTACTCTGTGCTGGACTCCTCCACATGTGGGTGTTTTCCTTACAGCCCCTCACCTCCATCCTCCCATGTGGATGCCTACCTTGTTCTGCTCACATACAGCTTTAGGACAGAATTGTTCGGTAGGGGAAGGAAGGGACAGGCAGCAAGAAAAAAGAAGGGAAGAAGGCCAGGGGGATGAGAAGAACATGGTGCCATTCTTGAAGAGAGGAACCAGAGAAAATGAGAAGCACCTGAAGTGGAGAAAAAAGCAAACAGACTGGGTGGTGAGGAGTTCAAGTGGGGTCCTGCTTACGTCTCCTGGCTGCCTGTCTCTCCCTTCCCGGTGAGGGCCACGTGTCAGCGGGTAACGGTCGAGGCTCCTGTACATCAGAGTAATTGAGTTGTTAACAATCAATCATCTGAAGGGTTCCACCATTTGTGTGCGTGGTACTCTCTGGTCTCACTGTGTGCTTCAGATCTGCGTTCACTTGTGCCCTCATTCTTCTCCCAGCCCTAATGCTGACCTTCCTTCATTGCATTTGGATATAATTCCCAAACTTGTGAAGCACAGGGGAGAGTCAAGTATGACCGTTGTGTTTTGAGTCCCTATGCCTGGGACCAATGTGGTACCAATATGGATGTGATCCTGGGGCTTCCAGAGAACGCCTGTGGATTTCCCTCAAAAGCCAGAAGGAGATAGGAATTGGTAGTGTGTTCTTGCTGCTTTGCTAAAGTTGTTAGCTGTTTTAGTGTTTAAGTGCAAAGCTGCATTTGTACGGTAGTTCCCCCCCCCTTTTTTTAATGTTTATTTATTTTTGAGAGAGAGAGAGAGAGAGAGAGAGAGAGAGAGTGAGCCAGGGAGGGACAGAGAGGAAGGGAGACACAGAATTTGAAGCAGGCTCCAGGCTCTGAGCTGTCAGCACAGAGCCCGACACAGGGCTCGAACCCATGAACTGTGATATCATGACCTGAGCCGAAGTCGGACGCTTAACCGACTGAGCCACCCAGGCGCCCCAATGGTAGCTCCCTTTTGTAGAACAGGTGAATCCCTTAGAAATTCACTTGGAACTTTCATGACTAGAATCTTACTATTATTCTACTGTTTCCATGAGCATAATTAATCCTATTTTTTTAAAAAAAGCTTTCTTTTTTTTAACATTTATTTATTTTTGAGAGAGAGAGAGAGAGAGCACAAGTGAGGGAGGGGCAAAGAGAGAGGGAGACACAGAATCTGAAGCAGGCTCTAGGCTCTGAGCTATCAGCACAGAGCTGGATGCAGCTTGAACCCTCGAACCATGAGTTCATGACCTGAACTGAGGTTGGACTCTGAACCAACTGAGGCACCCAGGCACCTTCCCACGTCCCCCTCCAAAAAAAAAAAGCTTTCTTTTAGACAGTACCTAATTCACAATGAAGGCGTTATACTGTAATACACAGAAATTTCCCTAGAGTTCAGGCCAGCGGGTGCAGGCAGGTTGATCCAGACAGATGCCTGGGCCCTGGATGTCCTGTCACGGTTTTGTTTTAAGCCCAGGATAAATGTTATCTTTTAAAAGTCCAAACTTTTAATTTCTCTTTTGATATGTGAAAGGAAATAAAGAGTGTATGCTTAGACTCAAAGACACCTCATTTGAATTTTGGTTTTGCCACTTAACTGGCTGTGTGACTTCCAACAATTGAATTGTTTAACTTCTCTGATTCCCAATTTACTTGCTGGCGAATTAAGAGTAATAGGTAATTTCTCTTAGCCTATAATACTGTCAGGATTGAATGAAAAAGTATTTATAGTGTGTTTGGCTCCTGGCAGGTACTCAACAAATGATATTTTTCTTGAACAGCTTAAATAGAAAATTTATGTATTAGTTTTCAATAGTTTTTAGGTTCTTTTTGGTATCAGTTCTCGTATTTTGCTTAGGAAATTTCTAAGGGACAGTTTTAAAATTATTTACTCCGGAGAATTAGCACTAGCTGAAAGATTTTTTAAAAAGTGTTTTTATCCTACTTAAGAAAGGACTTATTTTTCTTTGAGGAAGAAACCGATGCAAAGTTTAAACCTTTAAAGTTTTACCTTTAAAGTTTAAACCTTTAACGTTTTGAGGAAGAAACCGATGCAAAGTTTCTTCCTTTCTTTTCTTTCTTTCTTTCTTTCTTTCTTTCTTTCTTTCTTTCTTTCTTTTCCTTTCCTTTCCTTTCCTTTCCTTTCCTTTCCTTTCCTTTCCTTTCCTTTCCTTTCCTTTCCTTTCCTTTCCTTTCCTTTCCTTTCCTTTCCTTTCCTTTCCTTTCCTTTCTTTATCTCTACCCACCCCCCCCCCCCGTGTGGGGCTCAAACTCACAACCCCGAGGTAGAGTCACGTGCTCTTCTGACTGAGCCATCCAAGCACCCTGAAGCCTTTAAAAACTCATTTGGTTTTTTTCCATGATGTAACTGGAAGCAGCACAGTGTGTTTGTCACAAGTCTTTCCTGAAGAGCCTCTTTGGCGGGTAGCTATGTGTAGAAAAATAATTTTCTGGAAAAACACTTTAAGTGGAAATGAAAGATTGTTGCCAATATTTTGTGACTGTTGTGATAAAAATGAGGAGCATGGGAAAATGATAGTGGCACGGGTATGATCTTTAGTAAGTTGAACAGATATAAAAGATATGTAGGGTTATAAAAATATGCAAACATTTGGAAAACTTGCTGAATGGGTCCATTCTTTGGGGTATGAACTGGATCTTATACATGACTTAAAGTCATTCTTAGCAAAACCCATGCCCAGCAGCTCTGGAGAGAGGAAGACACACCTAGGTGGCAACTGACCCACCCATCAGATGCTCAAGCTGAGACCTGGACAGCCACCTTGACACCTTCTTTTTCTTACTTTTCATAGGCATTCTGTCGTCAGGAGTTTTTGGATTTGCTTCTGGAACATTTCTTTAGGCGGTCTACTCTTCTCATCTTTCCTTAAGTGTGAATCCTTGGTTTTCTCCCCAACCCTAGTGCTGACCTCTCTCCATTGTATTTCAACATAAAGCCCAAAGTTGTGTCGCACAGGGGAAATCCACTTAAATCTAAGCTGCCACCCCCGTCTGCAGGTCCCAGCTCATCTCCCCTACCTGTTCTTGAGATGATCTAATCCGGTCTTTCAAAACACAAGACTGGTCCTGTCAACATTCCTACCTTTGCTTGCTTGAAACTTGTCAGATGCCTTCCATTGCCTGTAGGATAGGATATGGGCAAATCTTACTAAGGATTTAGTAGAACTTAACCCTGGAGAATCAGGACCTTTCTTGCCTCCTAAGCCTCATCCCCAGCCAGGCATCTGCCTCCTCATACTGTAATGGCTGCCCTTGTTTCAGGTCCGGCCACAGGACCCCAGTACCTGCTATGCTTCCTGCCACAGTGTTCCTCCTCTCTCTGGGTCTGTCTTTTGCCTGTTTACAGTACACATGTGTTGCTAATGCCCACAGAGCCTCACATTTTCGCCTTAGGAAAGCTTTCCCTGATCTCCCAGGTGAAGCAGAGCCATGTGTTCTGTGCTCCCAAGGACCTATACTCTATGAAAGCACTTAGCATAGTTGATAATTATATTTTTGAATAGTTGATTCTTACCCACTAGATTTAAAGCTTGTGAGTGAGGCTTCATGTCTATTTCTGTTCACTGTTGTGTCCACAGAGCCTAGCACATAGTAGATCCTCCATATGTATTTGTTGAATAAATGACCAGAGAAAGCAGTTGAAGAGAGTGAAAGTTAGTGTGGGCTATTGGAGAAGCTCCTTATTTGCTGTCTGAAGCTGGTTGTTTGCTGTCCCATAGTTAATAAAGGTACCTTAAAGCTTTGGGCAGGAGAGTGATATTGTTTCTGGTAGAGAGACAGTTGCAGGGAGAATCTCTGGAGAGTTCTGGGGAGAGGTTGTGGGCTGAAGAGGAGTGGAAAACTCAATGTACTGGCAAGAGCTGGTGAGATGGGGCTGCTTGGCTACTACAGAGCCAGGGGTATCTGAGAGGAGGAGATGGCTTCAGAGGTATTAGGAAGTGGAGCTGCAGGAATGGTAAATGACCAACTGCAGGGGCTGCAGGAGGCAGCACCGGAACTAGTGTGTAGAGACCATTCACTGACTTAGGGAACGTGGGGATTGCATTTGAGGGACAGCGCTGGATTTTCCTGTGGAGATTGGGCCCCGTGGAATACTCAGAGGGTCCGCAGCAGAAGCTGGTGAGAGGGGTCGAGCAGCAGCTACATCAAGTGTATAGGTAATAGGGGAACCTGTGAGTACAGGGAGACCTCTCTGCGGCAGGGGGCACGTTGAGCAGAAGACTGAGGATAACCCTTTGGTGTGGAGAGGAAGGGAAGCCACTGAGGAGCCAAGATGGAGCCCTCAGAACCACGGGAGGAGCATTGGATGGGCAGGCACCCTTGGGGCGGGCATGACGCACTGTTCTCTGTGTGTCCTGGGACCCACTGTACAGCACTCTGTGTGAGTAGTTGCTAGCTGGAATGACTCTGACTCTGATAGAGATTTTGAAATAGAAACATTTATTTCCCAATTAAGCAGGAATTTCTATAAAGCCAGGTTTTAAGAGTTTATGACAATGGTATTTTAGTTTTGCTATATGTTGAGAAGTGTTCTGCCAAGATAACCTATGGTTGCCATCTTCTTTGTACTTTTAATTATCTGTAGTTGTCTTCACAGTGCTTAGGATCTTACGAGAAATTATTTTTCTCTGGTAGTTGTTGTTATAATTAATCTTTTATGATAGCAAATCTGAATTCGGTAGTTCAGGATTTAATTTGATGAGGAAGCTGTATTTTATTGATGATTTTAAAATCATAGGCAGGATGCCTTAGAATTGAAACCAGTTATTTAAATCAATGCACATGTAAGGCTTATCACAATAATGGGTACACAAAATAAGACATTCATACCAAAACTAAACCTTGGGGAAATCACTTCCTTCATCTTTAAGATGATTAGGTGATTCGTTGGCCACGTCCAATCTCTGAAGCTTTATGACTGTATTTAAAACTATTTTGGAGAGTTAACATCATAAGCTTTTTGTATAAAAAAATGCTATGATCGTGAAAGATTTTTGGTGCTGTCTCCATGTGCTATTATAAATTAGTTCCTTGAACATCAGCTTAAAGAGACAGAAAAATATTAGCTGTGAATGCACTCTCTTAGTTTTTATAGTTCTTGTCTGTATTTTATACAGTGAACCTCAGTTTAAATCAGAAAATACAGTATTTACCATGTGATAACTATACTCCTAAGCTAATTTACCATTTATGCATTCCTTCCTATTTTTCAGGCAAATTAATATGATTATTTGGTCTATTTTCGCAATTATTGAACATTTAGAAAATTTTTAGTGGCGAGTTTGAACAGTTTATTAAATATCAGTACTTATTATTTCTGATATACAGCTCTATATTTCGTTTCTTTTAACCATGACTTAGCAACAGAAATTTATATTACACTTTTGCACAATCGAAACCTGAAATGGGTGCCCCTGAGCTAAAGTGAAAGTGTGGGCAGGGCTGCATTCCTGTGGAGGCTCCAGGAGAGGATCTGTTTCCTTGCCTTTTTCACCTTCTAGAAGCCACCTGCACTCCTTGGCTGGTGGCCCCTTCCTCCATCTTTAAAAAAAAATTTTTTTTAATGTTACTCATTTTTGAGAGACAGAGCATGGGCAGGGGAGGAGCAGAGAGTGAGGGAGACACAGAATCTACAGCAGGCTCCAGGCTCTGAGCTGTTAGCACAGAGCCAGATGTGGGGCTTGAACCCACCAACCGCAAGATCATGACCTGAGCTGAAGTCAGATGCTTAACGGACTGAGCCACCCAGGCATCCCCCTTTCCTCCATCTTTAAAACTGGCAAAGTAGAATCTTTCCTATTTCTGTGTCATGACATCTTCCTCTGACCACAGCTGGGAAAACTTTACCACTTTTAAGGACACCTGTAATAACATTGGGCCCACCTGGATAACCCAAGATAATCTCCCCACCTCAAGGAATCTTAATTTAATCACACCTGCAAAATCCCTTTTGCCACGTAACCTAATGTGTTCAGAGTTTCTTGGGATTAGGACATGTGTGTCTTTGGGAGATTAGGAGGTGCATGTCATTGGGAGGCCATTTTTCTGCTTACCGTAAGTTCTCATTTGCAGAATCACTCTGGGCTTCCATGTAGGAAATGGGAATTATTTTGTACCTGTTACCTGTACCTGTACCTGTTAAGGGCACAGTGCCATTGTTGAGCATCTTGAGCACATAGCATAGGGTCTTATACTCCTTAGGTCTACAGTTACTGCACTTTCTTGTTGCATTTATACAACATTATAATTCAAGTCAGGACTAGGGGGCTCTAATTCCAAAAGAGTCCTGAAGAGCTCAGTGGAGAAGAGGCCAGTGGGGACTAATGGAGTCTTCATTGCTCCTTTGAATGCACTTTCTAGGAATTTAATTTTTGAAACTGGTTTAGATGTTTTTACATTAAAATTCTCCTTTCAACAGTGCTAATTATCTTTCAACTAATAACAGTACTCTTCTTTGCCCCAAATGGTCTGCCAGTGATCCGAAATTTAATGTTCCTTCATGGATTTTAAACTTACATTCAGCAAAAATGATTAGTGTTTTAAAAGGTTAGCAAGCTGTGAGGTTAAGATATGATTTGGGAAGGAATTTATTTTAAACACTTTTAGTATCATGAGAAAAAAACAATTTTGAACAATATTTAAAGTATGTTCATTAACTGAAGCCCAGCAGGGGATATCTTGAATAGAGGAAGGTCTAAATTCTTGATCGACAGAATTAATTAAATTAATGAAAGTAGCAGTAACAAATGGAGCTATATTATATTTAACAGATTTCATTAGATGTTTCTAGGATATGTAGAAGAAAAAGGTCAAGGGAAATATGCAGTTAATCACTTTATGAAGAGAATATTGCCATCTCATATAGATGGATGTTATTTTGAAGATTTACAGCATGGTATTCATAGGGGAGTATTTTACTACCAACCCATAATTATAAGGGGCTTCTTTAAGGAGTCTTGGTGATAGAAATTAATTTCATAGACTTGCCTGCCCCACATCTACTACATGTCAAAGAAGAAATCAGTTAACAGTAGGACATCTGCACACAAGTGTGCTCGTTATTATACACTTGGCCATTTTCAGTAAGAACTCTGAGATTCCTTAGTTCTTTATTCTCCTCCAGTGAGAGAACTGGGCCCAGTTAGTGATCTTGATCTCATTCAACCCTGTTGTTAAAGCGACCCTTCATCTTTTCGGCAGTTTCTTCTGGTCTTCATCCTATTTTCCACACCCAGCCACCTGTTTGATTTGATCTCTCGATTAAAGACCTTCATTCTCTTCTCCACCTCCTTCTCCCTTCCTCTCCAACTTCTCTTCCTTTTTTCCTTTCTTCTCCTCCCTCTTTACTTGTTCTTTCCTTATATTCTGATACACCACTCTGTTCTGTTTTTTATAATATCTCAGTGCTTTCTCTTTTAGAACTCTTTACACTCCCTCCCATTAGGTGCTGAGATTTCCATGTGCTTCACCTATGATTCTCTTCTCATATTGCATTTTTTCTTTTGGTGACTTCGTTATATGGATGTTACCCCATTTGTTTCTACCTAGCAGCAGATTCATATCTCATTCCACACCTGAAGTGGACTTCACCATATCCATTCACACCCTCCTCAATCTTCTTTTCTCTTTGTTCTTGGTCTCTTTTAATGCTGTCACCATTTACCTGTTCTGAGTCTGAAACTGGCATGTGCATATGGCATACATACATATATGGTACATGCTGCATCTTAACCTTAATTACTAAACAAGAAAGGACAACTAAATGAAGATGTGGGAGAAGTTTTAAAAAAGTAAAAGTGAGAGGGAATAATATCTGCATCTCTGTAGCAACATATTTGCAACATGATTTCCTAGCAAACTACTGATTATGAAAATGCACCTAAGAAGATGCTGAACATTTAAATAGGCCATACAGTAGAAGAGACTGGAAGGTGAGGTCCAGTGAGAATCACAGCTGAACTGTTCTTCATTTTTAAAAAAAAGAAAAAGAAAAACAGGTAATTCCAATGAGATTCAAACCCTTCCAGGCCATATGAAGAGGATGATTTTTTTTTTTATTAAGCTAGCATATGATACCTGAGGATGTAGTACAAAACCCTAAGCTTTAGACTATAAATGTGTAACCAATATTCTAAATAAATATTGACTTAATCCAGGAATATATTAGAAAATTGATATCCTATTAACAAAGAGGGTGGAATACAAAATTCAACAATGAGACAGCTTGATATCTGTCAACACAATTCATACATCAACAAACTAAAAGGGAAAAATCATATAATGACCTTTAACAGCGAAAAGTCTTTTGATACATTTAACTGCCATCTGTAGCAAAAATTCATGTGTAAAATAGAATTAAATATAATAAAAATTATTTAGCAAAGTGTAGTAGTAAATACGCCAAATAGCGAAATATCAAAACCATTTCAATTAAAATTAGGAAATAGAGATGTCCACTAGCATCATTTATATTCAGTCTTTTCGTGGGGATTTTAGTGAATGAAAGAAAAAGCAAATTTTAGTGAGTGGTAAAAATTCTGGAAAGAAGAGATAAAACTAAATAGATAGTTGCAGAAGTATGGTATTTATATCTAGAAAACCCAGAAGAATATAATTATAAGCTATTAGAATTAATATAAGATGTTGTGGTTGGGTAGAGAATAAATATAAAAACACGTTAGCTTTTCTGTGTGTCAGCCACTAACTCTTAGCAATCAAAAAGGGAAAAATACTGTGCCCACCAAAGCAATAAAGTATAAAATATTTGGAATAAATTGAGCAAGAAATGTGAAGGACCTTATATGAAGAAAACTAGGAAATTCTATTAATGCGTATAAATTAATATCTGAACAAATGGAGAGACAGATCATAAAAGTATCAATTCCCCCAAATTAATATTTGTTTGTTTGTTTTTCTTGTAATTATTTAAAATTTTTTAATTCCAGTATAGTTAACATACAGTGTTATATTAGTTTCAGTTGTACAATATAGTGATTCAATAATACATTTCTCAGTGCTCATCAAGATAAGTATTACTCTTAATCCTCTTTATCTATTTCACCCCTCACCCCTTCACCCTCCCCTCCAGTAGCCATCTGCTTGTTCTCTATAGTTAAGAGTCTGTTTTTTGGTTTGTCTCTTTTTTCCCCTTTGTTCATTTGTTTTGTTTCTTAAATTCCATAGTGAAATCTTATGGTATTTGTCTTTGTCTGATTTGGTTCACTTAGCATTATGCTCTCTAGATCCATCCATGTTGTAAATGGAAGATTTCATTCTTTTCTTATGGATGGATAATATTCTATTATATACCACATTTCCTTTATCCATTTATGGTCTTCATCTATTAATGGACACTTGGGTTGCTTCCATAATTTGACTATGGTAAATAATGCTGCAGTAAACATAGGGGTGCATATATCCTTTCAAATTGGTGTTTTTATTTGGGTAAATAAAATATTTTTTATTTATTTATAATATTTAAAATTTTATTTATTTATAATATTTAAAATATTTATTTGGGTAAATATCCAGTTACTGGATCATATGGTAATTCTATTTTTAATTTCTTGAGGAACATCCATACTGTCTTCCACAGTGACTGCACCAGTTTGCATTCCCACCTGATAAGTGTGAGGTGATATTTCATTGTGGTTTTGATTTGTATTTCCCTGATGAAGAGTGATATCAAACATCTTTTCATGTGTCTGTTGGCCATCTGGATGTCTTCTTTGGAGAAATGTTTGTTCATGTCTTCTGCCCATTTTGATTAGATTATTGGTTTTTTGTGTGTGTTGAGTTGTGTAAGTTTTTATATAATTTTGGATACTGATGCTTCATTGGATATGTGATTTGCAAGTATCTCCTCCCATTCAGTAGGTTTTGTGTCTCACAGTTTTGTTGATCGTTTCCTTTGCTGTGCAGAAGCTTTTTATTTTTGCTTTTATTTCCCTTGTCTGAGGAGACATATCTAGAAACATTTTGCTACAGCCCATGCCAGAGAAATTATTGCTTGTGTTTTTTCTAGGATTTTTATGGTTTCAGGTCTCATATTCAGATCCTTAATCCATTTTGAGTTTATTTTTGTGTATGGTGTTAAGTGGTCCAATTTCATTCTTTTGCTCGTAGCTACAAGTTTTCCCAACACCATTTGTTGACGAGACTTTTTCCCACTAGATATTCTTTTCTGCTTTGTCAAAGATTAATTGACCCTATAATTGTGGGTTTGTTTCTGGGTTTTCTGTTCTATTCTGTTGATCTGTGTGTCTGTTTTTATGCCAGTACCACCATACTGTTTTGATTAATACAGCCTTGTAGTATAACTTGAAATCTGGAATTGTGATACCTCCACCTTTGTTTGTCTTTTTCAAAATTGTTTTGGCTATTCAGGGGCCTTTGTGCTTCCATAAAATTTTAGGATTATTTGTTCTAGTTCTGTGAAAAATGCTTTGGTATTTTGATAGGGATTGCATTAAATGTGTAGATTGCTTTGGGTAGTATGGGCATTTGAATAATATTTGTTCTTTCAATCCATGAGCATGGAATATCCTTCCATTTGTTTGTGTCATCTTCAATTTCTTTTATCAGTGTTTTATACTTTTCAGAGTATAGGTCTTTCACCTCCTTGGTTAAGTTTATTCCTAGGTATTTAATTAGTTTTTGCACAGTTGTAAATGGACCTGCTTTCTTAATTACTCTTTCTGCTACTTCATTATTAATGTATAGAAATACAACTGATTTCTGTACATTCATTTTGTATGCTGAAATCTTACTGATTTCATTTTCGGTGAAGTCTGTAGGGTTTCCTATCTGTAGTATCATGTCATCTGCAAATAATAAAAGTTTTACTTCTTTCTTACCAATTTGGATGCCTTTTATTCCCTTAAAAAACCTAATTGCTGTGGTTAGGACTTCCAATACTATATTGAAAAAAAAGTCATGAGATTGAACATCCTCGTCTAATCTTAGGAGGAAAGCCCTCAGTTTTTCACCATTGAGTATGATAGCTGTGAGTTTTTCCTATATGGCCTTTATTATGTTGACGTATGTTCCCTCTGAACTTACTTTGTTGAGGGTTTTTATCATGAATGGATGCTATACTTTGTCACATGCTTTCTCTGCATATATTGAAATGATAATATGGTTTTTATCCTTTGTCTTATTGATATAATGTATCATGTTTATTGATTTACAAATATTGAACCACCCTTGCATGTCTGGGATAAATCTCACTTGATTGTGGTAAATAATATTTTTTAATGTACTGTTGGATCTGCTTTGCTAATACTTTGTTGAGGATGTTTTCATCTGTATTCATCAGAAATGGCCTGTAGTTCTCTTTTATTGTAGTGTCTTTATCTGGTTTTGATAAGGGTAATGCTGTCCTGTAGAATGAATTTGGAAGTTTTCCTTCCTCTTCCATCACTTGGAATAGTTTGAGAAGAATAGTATTAATTCCTCTTTAAACAGTTGATAGAATTCACCTGTGAAACCATTTGGTCCTGGAGTTTTGTTTGTTGGGAGTTTTTTGATTACTGATTCAATCTCATTGCTGGTATTGGTCTGTTCAGATTTTCTATTTCTTCCTGATTCAGTTTTGGGAGGTTATATGTTTCTAGAAATTTATCCATTTCTTCTAGGTTGTTAAATTTGTTGGCTTATAATTTTTCATAATATTCTTTTACAATTGTTTGTATTTCTGTAGTGTCAGCTGTTATTTCTCCTCTTCATTTGTGATTTTGTTTGAGTTCTCTCTCCTTTTCTTGATCAGTCTGACTAAACATTTGTCAATTTTGTTGACATTTTCTTTTAGTTTCTATTTCATTTATTTATGCTCTAATCTTTATTATTTCTTTCTACTGGTTTGGGGTTTTGTTTATTCTTCTTTTTCTAGCTCCTTTAAGTGTAAGCTTAGGTTGCTTATTTGAGATTTTTCTTGCTTCTTGAAGTAGGCCTGTATTGCTGTAAACTTCCCTCTTAGAACAGCTTTTGTTGGAACCCACAGATGTTGGACCATTGTGTTTTCATTTTCATTCGTCTTCATATATTTTTTGATTTCCTCTTTGATTTCTTGGTTGATGCACTCATTAGTAGCATGTTATTTAATCTCCATGTATTTGTGCTGTTTCATGATTTTTTGTTGTGGATGATTTCTAGTTTCATATCATTGTGGTCAGAATAGATGCATGTTATGACTTTGAACTTTTAGAATTTGTTGATGTTTGTTTTGCAGCCTTTCTTTGCAGTTTGTGGTTACCATTCAGTTTATATATAACGTCTTCTGCATATAGCAACCTATATTGAGTTGATGGTCACATAAGTTTGAGCCTATTCTTACTCCTCTTCTTGATATGTTTTAGGTATATAGTGTCCTACTTTGCATCCTTTTATTTTGTGAGTCCCTTGACTGATTTTTACAGATATACTTATTTTTATTACTCTTGCTTCCTATTTTCCTTACTCTTGCTTTGATCTTTCCTTTACAGTCAGAGAGCTCCTTTAACATTTCTTGTAGGGATGGCTAGTGGTCATGAATTTCTTTCCCTTTTGTTTGTCTGGAAAACTCTTTGTCTCTCCTATTATGAATGAGAGACTTGCTGGATAGAGTATTCTTACTGCAGATTTTTCCATTCAGCACTTTAAATATATCATGCCACTCTCTTTGGCCTGCAAAGTTTCTGCTGAAAAATCCACTGATAGCCTTATGTGGTTCCCCAGGTGTGTGACTGTTTTCTTTTCTCTTGCTGCTTTTATTTAATTTTTAAAATTTTTATTTCTCTATTTTTGAGAGGGAGAGAGAGAGTGTCTGCATGAGAGGGAGAGGGGCAGAGAGAAAGGGTGAGAGAGAATCCCAAGCAGGCTCCTTGCTGTCAATGCGGAGCCCAAGGCAGAGCTTGATCCCTTGAAATGTCAGATCATGACCTGAGCTGAAATCAAGAGTTGGACACTTAACTGACTGAGCCACCTGGGCTCCCCTTGCTGTTTTTTAAAATTCTCTTTTTATCATTAGTTTTTGCCATATTAATTCCTATGTGTCTTCCTGTGGACCTCCTTGCATTGATTTTGTTGGCAGATCTCTGTTACTCCTGGATTTGGATTTCTGTTTCCTTCCCCAGATTCAGGAAATTCTCAGCTATTATATCCTCATAAATTTTCTGCCCTTCCTTTCTGTCTCTTCTAAGATTCCTATAATGTAAGTGTTATTGTGCTTGGTGGTGTTGCTCTGTGCCATAAGTCTATTTGCATTTTGCATAGTTTTTTTTTTCTCACTTGGTCAGCTAAATTACTTTCCATTACTCTGTACACCAAGTTGCTGATTCATTCTTTTGTTTCCTCTAGTCTACTATTTATTTCATCTTGTGTATTTTAAGTTTCATTTATTGTGTTCTTCATGCCTGATTTGTTCTTTTTTTTTATTTCGGTTAAAGTTCTCTCTAACGTCCTCCACTCTTTTCTCATGTCCAGTGAGTATCTTTAAGGTCATTACTTTAAATTCTCTCTCAATCATATTACTTATACCCATTTCTCTTTCATTTTGGACATATTCTTCTATCTCCTCATTTTGACTGACTCTCTGTGTCTGCTTCTGTGTGTTAGGAAAGTTAGCTACATCTCCTGTTCTTGAAAGCAGTGGCTTTATGAAGAAGAGATCCTGTAGCACCCTGCAGTACAGTATCCGCTATTC
Organism: Lynx canadensis; assembly: GCF_007474595.2. Taxonomy (NCBI): domain Eukaryota; kingdom Metazoa; phylum Chordata; class Mammalia; order Carnivora; family Felidae; genus Lynx; species Lynx canadensis. The sequence goes on along the minus strand of NC_044314.2, from coordinate 56,591,425 downwards.
AACAGAATCTGGTGCTTCAAGAGTGTCTCCTATGTGTGTTGCATGCACTTTACTATTATGGCTGAGCTGCTTTTTCCTTTAGTCTGGTTGTGTGCAGTGGCTCTTTTTTGCCTGTTGTGAGCAGTATTCATCCCTGTGGTGTTAGTGGGTTAGTCTGGGAATGCCTTGAGCTGAAGTTGAATCAGACTAGGCATTTGCCAGAGATGCAGTAGCACCAAACTGCAGGGCACTTTCCCTGTGTTGTCCCCTGATAAGTTTTCATTGGTGCACAGGGCCTGTGGTTAAAGCAGCTGTCTGTCCCCAGCCCACTGCAGGGTCCACAGTCTTGACTGGTACAGGTGGTTATCTCTCCCCCTCCCCGGGGCAGGAGTCACCGTGGAGTGGTGCTGGCCCCTGTTGGGGCTGACTGAGCACTGCCAGACTTGTGGCCCCAGTTTGGACGGGCTTCATTGAGAGCTTATTGGGGGGAGCAGGACTGTAGAAGGGTGTGGGGTTGGAGGCACAGTGTTAGTAAAGTTTGTACTTGTCCTCAGGACTGAGGCAGGCTGAATTGGAGGGAGCAGATTTACAGAAGTGTGTGGGAGGGCATGCATGATGTTAGCAAGTTAGGTATTGAGTGTCAGCACTATGCTGGTTCCTGCAGGTGGCTGTGTGCTTAATGCTGGGGGGCAGGGGAGGGAATTGGCAGCCTCGTTTCATTTGTTCCAGGAGAAGTCTCCTAATAATCCCTGTTCCTCCAGCACAGGCTCTGAGATTAGTAAGCAAATCTCTCTTCTGTACACCCCAGACATTTTTTAAACTGCTGCTTCTATCTGTTCTCTCTGCAGGGCCATTTGTTGTTTGGTCTCTCTCTCTCTTTTTTTTAATATGAAATTTATTGTCAAATTGGTTTCCATACAACACCCAGTGCTCGTCCCAATAGGTGCGGTCCTCAATGGCCATCACCCACTTTCCCCTCCCTCCCACCCCCCATCAACCCTCAGTTTATTCTCAGTTTTAGAGAGTCTCTTATGGTTTGCCTCCCTCCCTCTCTAACTTTTTTTTTCCCTTCCCCTCCCCCATGGTCTTCTGTTAAGTCTCTCAGGATCCACATAAGAGTGAAAACATATGGTATTTGTTTTTCTCTGTATGACTTATTTCACTTAGCATAACACTCTTCAGTTCCATCCATGTTGCTACAAAAGGCCATATTTCATTCTTTCTCATTGTTAAAATGTCAATACTACCCACAGCAATCTACACGTTCAATGCAGTCCCAATCAAAATTGCACCAGCATTCTTCTCGAAGCTAGAACAAGCAATCCTAAAATTTGTATGCAACCACAAAAGACCCCAAATAGCCAGAGTAATTTTGAAGAAGAAGACCAAACCAGGAGGCATCACAATCCCAGACCTTAGCCTCTACTACAAAGCTGTAATCATCATGACAGCAGGGTATTGGCACAAAAACAGACACACAGACCAATGGAATAAAATAGAGACTCCAGAATTGGACCCACAAAAGTATGGCCAACTAATCTTTGACAAAGTAGGAAAGAACATCCAATGTTGTTTGGTCTCTTAAGGGTGGGGACTCAGTTTCCTCTTGCCCTCCTGGCTCTCCCAGACCTGAGCCCACTGATTGTTAGTGTTTCAGATTTTAAGTCCTGCTGGCTGTAAGAACTCATGAGATTTGGCCTTTCTGGGTTTCAAAGCCAAATGTTAGGCAGATTCATCTTCCCCATGGGCTCCCTGGTGTGAGAGTCTGTTTCTCTCCCCTCTTTGCACCCACAGGATCCCTCCCTCCCAGGAACATTCCTGCGTTTGTTTAGCTTCAGACCACGTCTCTTCAACATGGCCTCTTCTCTACGTGTAGCTGTGAAGAGTCTGTTCTGCCAGTCTTGGGTCATTTCTGGGTTATTTACACTGATGTGAGTGTTATCTGGTTGTTTCCATGGAACAAGGTGAGCTTAGGGTCCTCCTACTCCACCTTCTTCCCCAGAAGCTCCCTAATTAATATTTGATTCAGTTCCAAAGTAGAATCCCAACTGGTTTTTATTTAAATGTATTAAAATTATACTGAAGTTCCCAATATTCTGCTTGCATACTAACAGACCAAGAATCTGGGACACAGAATAGAGAAACCAGGAAGAGATGTGAGTATGTACTATATTACATATAGGCTAACATACACAGTACATACAGGCAAATCAGCTCAGGAGAACAGAGTATGGATATTTTTTTTATAGGTTATGGTTGTGAAACTGGCCATCTATCTATATAAAAATGAATTACAAATAGAGTGTAGACTTAAATGTTTTTAAATTTTTTTTAATGTTTTTATTTATTTTTGAGACAGAGAGAAACAGAGCATGAGCAGGGGAGGGGCAGAGAGAGAGGGAGACACAGAATCTGAAGCAGGCTCCAGGCTCTGAGCTGTCAGCACAGAGCCCGACACGGGGCTCGAACCCACAGACTGTGAGATCATGACCTGAGCTGAAGTTGGATGCTTAACTGACTGAGCCAGCCAGGCGCCCCTAAATGTTTTTTTTTAAAAAGGTTTTACAAGAATATTTTTAGGAGGCTAAATGAATTCTCTAGTAGTGAGGTGGAACTTCCATCAGGAGTGGAAACTATATTCAATGAAAGAAATTAGATAGACATGTCAAAATAAGTTTTTATTTAATCTGAAAATTTTGTTATTTCACTCTTTTTGGAGGATGTTTTCGTTGGATGTATCATTCTTACTTGACAGTTTTATGGCATTCATTGCTTTAAATTTGTCATCTGTTATCTTTTTACCTCCATTATTTCTGATGAGAAGTCATCATATTAAAATTACAGAGCCCCACCTGCTAATATTGCCTAACCCTTTTCTTGGTTTTATTTTCTCCTTAACCCTTATTGCTATCTGACACACTGTATATTTTACTAATTTATCTTATCATCTCTTTTCACAGACTAGAATTGATGGTAGATAAAGGTAGGGATTTTTGTTAGTTTGTTTCATGCTGTATTATAAGTAACTAGGATATAGTAAGCATTTGATTAATATTTCCTGAATGAAAAATAAAAACAGAATGAATAGTGTCATCCAGACAATGTTAATTGTTATGTCCACTGTATTCTCATGGCTCTTAGCTCACGTCTCTGCAGTTGGAATTTTCCTTATTATATAATAGGTATCTGGTTCCCCACTAAGCTGCAGTCTCCGTAAGGGCAAATACTATATTTTATTCATCTTTGAATAATTAAGACCTAACAACACAGGGTTTGTGTCATAGAAGATTTTGTTTGTTGGATCAGTTATTGTTCCTGGCTCACCTTGGCTTTCTCTGTGTTGTCCCACAAGACTCCTCATGACTGTAATCCACATGGCTCTTTGAGCTTGTCACTTCTGAAGATGACCCTTTCCAATATGCATTTCATATGCATATCCATGAACCTTGTCTTCATCATAGTCTGTGCTTCTGGTCTTTCTCCTGGTCACCTCTAGACTTCCTTGAACCAGTGCCCACTACTTGTTTTCTTGTAGAAAGTATTGTTTTCTTGAAAGTATTTCCTTCCTCATTCATCTTGTTTCTCAGCTTGCTCCTTCTCACTATTGTTTACTGATTTTCTTTTGCGCACATCTTAGATACTGAAGTTCCCTAGGATCCTATCCTTGGCCCTGCCTGCTTTGTGCTCTGCATACATTCCCAGAGAATCTCCTCTGCTTTACCCCCAGTCACTAATAGCCACTAAATCGAAGTTCCCGGTCCTGATCTTTCTCAAAAATTTGTGTTTATAATGTCTCCAGATAGCTCACCCTAAATATCATTTAGATCCCTTTAGATTTCAGAGATTTGGCATCTCTGAAAACGTGTTCATGTTGCTTTCTAAGCCTGCTCCTCTAGTTTTGTCTTGCTCAATGTCAGGCACATAGACTGTGTCTTCTAAGCTTGAAATGTCAGCGTCCTCAATTTCCCATCTCCTTGATTGTCCAATTTTGTCAGTTCCCTTTTAAATGTCCCTCTGAATTATTTCTGCTCCTCTCAATCCTAGAGTAGCTGTCTCAAGCCCAGACGTCACTAGCTCATGCCTGCTTGTTGAAACAGCCTCCTTTCTGTTATCTCTGATACCAGTTCTCCCTCTGTGTTCAATTCCATCATCTCTAAAACTGCCATCAGCAGTATCTTTAAAAAAAAAATCTAAATAACTACCCAACCACTGTGGACAGGGCAGAGGAGAAATAAGACCAAAACTTATTGTGGCATTTCTCTGCTTAAAACATGCACTGGTTTCTTAGCACATATAGGCTAAGACTGAAATTCTTTGCCTGGTGTTTTAATTAGATTCTTCCTTTTATATGGAAGAGCGATCACTCAAGCTTTCCCAAGTAATGGGCTATACTGAACAAATACATACTGGGGGAGGATGGAGATTCATGGAAAGTGAAGAACAAGACTGTGGTCAGAGAGTGCCCATCCCGCCCCTGTCTTTAGGGCCATCTGCAGCTGGAACCTGGCCCTCTTTCTAGGGCAGTGGTTCTCAAACATTAGCTGCATCAGAGTCACCTCCAGCACCTCTTAAAGCAGATTTCTAGGCCCCAGCCCCAGAGTATCTGATTCAGTAGATGCCCAGATTTTAATTGATGCCCCAGATTTGTATTTCTAACAATTTCCCAGGTAATACTGGTGCTGCAGGTCTGGGTACCACACTTTGAGAACCTTTATCCTTTAAGGCACATATCATATCATCTGGAAAGTCTTCTTTGATGATATCAGTCAGAATTAGTTTTCTCTCGAGGTGCCTGGATGGCTCAGTCAGTTTGGTGTCTGACTTTGGCTCAGGTCATGATCCAGTTAAGCGTCCGGCTTCTGCTCAGGTCATGATCTTACAGTTGGTGAGTTTGAGCCCCACATTGCGCTCTGCACTGACAGCATGGAGCCTGCTTCGGATCCTCTGTTCCCTCCCTCACTTTTTCCCTCTCTCTCTCTCTCTCTGTCTCTCAAAAATAAATAAACATTAAAAAAAAGAATTAGTTTTCTATGTTTCAGGTTTCTGCATGTTATGTTAGAACCGTGGTTCTCAAACTTCAGCCTTCATCAGAATCACTTAGAGGGACTATTAAAACACAGGTTGATAGTCTTACTCCCAGAGTTTCTGAATCATTAAGTCTGGGGTATGACCTCCAAAACTTGCATTTCTGACAAGTTTCAAGGGGATGCCCATACTTGGAAAACCATGGTATTAGAATAACTTGCTTAACCACCTATCTTCTGTGCAGAACTCAGATTTTTTTGTGTTAGTACCTTACATTGTGCTTCTGGCCACTTGTTGCAACATCTGAACACAAGTGCCAGCCATACATGTGTGCTGAAAAAACTTAATTCACCAGAGCTTGAATTCTGGAATGTTCTTTGATATCACATCCTTAGAACTCCTCCTTCTCCTCACCTCTTTGCTTTCTGAGGAAGCTTTGAAATTGCTTATGTCCTGTATTTTAGCTTTTCTATTCCTTCCTGTTCTGTGTCACTGGTTTTCAGCCTTCCAATGCCTCCCAGGCCAGTTAGGGCCCTTTACACATTTTATCTCCTGTTCTCATGTTCCTCAGTCCACTTGGCGGCCTCCTTCCTCATCCACTCCCAGCTGTCCTCAGAGTTACCCATCTGCTCCCACTACCAGGCTGCCAAGAGCTGAGGAGAAAGTCCCATGGTGCCAGTCACTCCTGTGCAGAATCACCAGCTTAACTGAGTGGGACTCTCAGGGAAGATCTGTGTTCCTTCAGTCTGGTCCTGGTTGAATTTCTGCAGCTCCCACCTTTCCCCGTGCTCCCAACACAACCATTACACCTCGCCTTCCGGCAGATGTCCTCCAGCCTAATGAAGGAGGTGAGGAGTGATGTCCTTCCACCTTCTTCCCTAGCACACTGCAAGTGCTTTCTTTTTACTCTTGTTCACCACCCACCTCTTCATATCAGGATCCTTGTTGAAACATTTCTCTGTCTGATTCTCTCCCCCACTGATTGTCCCATCTCCTCTCAGAGCCTCGCTTCCCCGTCTGGGTTCATTTCCCTCAGCTGCTGAGCTGAAATGCTCTCTTTTCCTTACATTTGTTAAAAAAATTCCTTTCTCATGAATATTGTTCCCCCTCTGGGTCTCATGTTACCTGTCTCTTCCTTTTCTTTTGCAAACCTCTCCCAGGTATAGTCCACACTTGCTGCTTTCATGATGCCTCCTTTTCACTCTTTGGCCACTTGAATCTGACCTCTGATCTGATCCTTCCATTGAAATCTCTCCCTGTGACATCACGGTGATGCCGTGGCTGTCAACCCCGGTGGCTTCTTCTCCCTGGTTAGTCTTACTCGACCTCTTCAATATTTGATGGTGCTAATCCTTCAGACCCTGGGAAACCTTCTCCTCCCCTCCCTGGCTCCCAGGTCTTGTATGTCTCCCTGGAGCCTCTTGCAACTCTGATTACTCGTTGTGCTTCCCCAGCTCCTGACATGGACATTCATGTCTGTCTTTGATTCTTTCTCAGGATTTCTTTCATTGTTGCCTCTTTCTGAAAAATTTGGACCTGTCTTTTTTTGGATATGTTCACCCAGATTATTCCAGTTACCTAAAATTCAGCATCTCTGAAAATAATCCCTTTTTTTCTACAACATCCTATGATGCTCCCTCAGTTTGCTACTCTCTGGGTACCCAGGACTGAACCGCAAGATCATCTTAGCCTTCTCCCTATACCACCCCACCTCAAGCAGTTGTTTGCTGTAGCCTGTCAATTTTATTTCACCATTGTCCCCCAGTTTTATCTCCACCTTTATTTAGGGAACATCCACACTCTCTCTTGCCAAATCTGTTGTCAGTCTGTGGTCTCCATCCCGCGCATGTGCTTCATCCTTGCCTAGCACTGGTTAGTGAGTTCTGATAATACCATTTTCCATTCAGACATCTCTGATGCTTCTGTAAACCATAAGAATAGAGATAAGCCTCCTTAGACTTTCAGGAGCTTTCCTGATCGTATTTTTGCCTCCTTGCAATCCAGCATTCTAGCCTTCTGTTCCGTGGACCCCTGTGAGCTTTATGTTAGTGGACACCAGACTCTGGCATTTGTAGAAGCAGCTCCCCGCTTGCCAGCTTCTCTTGCTTGGGTCCTGCTGCTCCTTCCTGGATTGCCTGCTGAATTTCTGTTTGCCTCAGAAAGCAGTGGTCTCCAGGAAGCTTTCCCTGTTCATAATTAATCCTTCATCTTGTCCCCAGACACGTTGTTTGGGTTTCCTAACTAGTGCCTATTAGTACTCATGTCTTCTTATTTGTTCACCAAAACATGGAGTCCTGCATATGTCAGGTTGGGGGTGACATTTGTCTGTTTGCATGTCTCCTCAACCCGAGTAAATGCCATGTGAGGACAGGAGTCAAGCTCCTAGTATATCTCCCAGCACTTGGGACCTGCTTTGTCTAGGGAAATGAGCAGGAAATGACCCCTGAGTTCAGTCGTACTGAGATGAGAAGCAGCCTGGGTGTACAAGTGAAAAATGTTTTAGCAGAGCGTGGACAAGTGGCATGGCGGAATTATTAAACTGCAGGCGCTTGGAAAGTGTGGGTATATTCAGGAAGCTCCTACTTCAAGGGTTGTTACCCAGCAGTGATAAGCTGCTAACGTGAGGAAAACTGTCTCATTCCAGTTGGTACCACAAAAGAAGACATTACTTACATCAATGTGTAGTAAGATGGGTTGGTTGCTACTGACAGTTGTTTTTATCACACATTCCAAATTGTGGCCTGATGGAGCTGTATGCAGCTTATCTTTTGAAACGAAGTTGGAATATTGGTGTGAAGTGTTATGTTTATGGCTAATGAAGTTAAAAAGGTATTGTTCTGTGACACGAGCCTTAGGATTTATGTGGTTCTATCCTTAAAAATGATAATTTATTCATTCTTTACCCCTTACCATTTTTAATTTTAGCTCAGAGAATTACTAATAAATATTGTGCAGTTTCCTAAGACTGGAAGTTCCTGTTGCCAAAGTGAGGCGTTCATCTATCAGGGATTTTTCAGTCTGCGGCCTCTGAGCGGGACAAACGGGAGCCTGAGTGGTTTGAGCGTGGAGCATCCAGATCAGTTGCACTTGGGGGGTTTCTAATATCAGGGCTCCTAATAGGATATTTTTGTAAGGAAAAAATAGGGTCATGCTAGAGAGAAATTTAAAGGTTGAAAGCATCACAGCATCAGATGACAACTAGGGCTTCTTTCCATATCTCACTAGCATGCTACACTTTTTACGTCATGGATTTTTATAAGAAGAGTTGATGACAAAAATGCTAACATGCAGGTGGAAGAATGCCCATCTGAAGAGTTTCCATACAAAGTAAAGGTTTTTTATTGATTTCAGTAAACTCAATTATTCAGAACTCCAGATCTGAAGTGACGAAGTAGGAGACAGCTGTGGTTTACAGAATTGAAAATATATCTCAAGGTTAAGGTATCTGGTCTGGGATAGAGGATACTCAGTGCATGACCAACCCCCTTTTATGAGGGTGATATTGCTGCTGATCCTATTAGATGTCGTGAGCACTTCATAAAAGGAGTACTTCCGAGAGCTAAAACTCTAGTGGCCCTGTCTTCTGCTCTCTGTAAGGACACGGCCTGGCTCAGTGAAGTGTACCCATGCATTCATTCGTGATGAAGAAAAGGAGTCATTGTGCCAGTCTTCAACTTGTCCATGCACTGACCCCGCCTTTCCTTGACTTGTGACTTGTGTTCCGCTTAGCTCTTCTACTTTGTCACCCCGCTAGACTTGTTTTTCTCAGCAGTTGACTCTCCTATTCCACTTTCCCAAGTTGAATCCTCTGCCAGCACTGCCCTCCCTGGACCATTCTTTCTGGAGCTGACCCCCACTGTGAATCATCTGCTGGCAGCTCTGGCTGGACCCAGTGTGGTTATTCTCATCCACCCATTCTTGCTGATGGTTCCGATAGGCTTGGCCCTGCGGTCGCAGGCAAGAAAAATGATTATGGTCAGTGGAGGAGGACACTGGTTCATGGCTGTGGTTAAAAAAAAGGGGAGGGGGCACGCTGTCAAAGTATGACAAATAACACAGTCACTTCTACCCCTGTGAAGTTTTTTCAGGCTTTTTTTCTATATTCTTTGCCTTCAATTTCCAGTCTTTGCTCTTGCTAATCTGATGAAGAAGCCAACAAACCTCAAGGTGTATGTAGAAGAACAAAGCAAAATTTAGTGAGGTGGTAAAGTATAAATGTGTCATCTTGGCACGCACAAATTACTGCTTTTTTTTTTTTTTAATTTTTTTTCAACGTTTATTTATTTTTGGGACAGAGAGAGACAGAGCATGAACGGGGGAGGAGCAGAGAGAGAGGGAGACACAGAATCGGAAACAGGCTCCAGGCTCTGAGCCATCAGCCCAGAGCCCGACGCGGGGCTCGAACTCCCGGACCGCGAGATCGTGACCTGGCTGAAGTTGGACGCTCAACCGACTGCGCCACCCAGGCGCCCCCCAAATTACTGCTTTTAATGAAGCAAGTGCTGTGGGTTTTGGCTTTCTGCAAATTTGGCTGAGGCCATGTAAACCAAACAGCATGGATATGCAGATAAGGAGAGGGAATCTTCTTTGCTTGATAAGAAAGTATATGTGCTGCACGTGCGCGCATGCGTACGCGCACACACACACACACACACACACACACACACACACACACACTGCCTAGTACTGCTCAGAGAAAGAGAGATGGCCCTGCTTATTTCCACAGAAGGGAAAGTGTTGTGTTTATTTTTAAGAGCCAAATGCATCCCCTTGTTTGGAGGATGGCTCTGCCATGGTGTCTTGGGGACCCTGTACATACCCAGTTGGCCAGGTAGACGAGGCTTACCTGCAGGTGATCTCAGTCTGAGAGTGCTCTCTGATCCTTCTGGCCCATGAGAACACAAGAGGCTCTGGAGGTGCTGCTTGGAGGAGGCCACCCCCAGGAGGCCGTAGTGATAGTTTCTTGTTCCTCCCAGGTTCCCATGAGGCTTGAGTCCTTTTGTGTCACCTCCCCCCAGGGTAGAGCTGCCGATTGTACAAGTGCACAAGGGCAGCATGAAATGGGCTCTCCAGGAACAGGGTATGTGAGCACCCATGCTGCAGTATCTGGACCCTTTGTCTCAGTGTCACCCTGTGCAAGGGACATGGGAGCTGGGTCCTTTAATTGCTTTTCCTTTTTGCTGTCAATGTAAGTAATAAACTGAAGATTTAAAAAGTGCTTGGTACTTTACTGGCCGAATCTGTCAGCCCTTGTCTTATATCGCTTGACAAATCTCACTGCCTTAACCCAGCCACTTCATTTCTTTGTTTTCTTATGTTTTTTTATTCATATGTAAAAACATACATTCTCATGCTGAAGTGCATATAAACTGTGCTGAAACTGTGCTTAATTTGAGATTTGCAAAAGTTATGTCGTGTGGTCATCATAATTGTAATTTATTTGACCTCTGTTGTTGGATATTTAGATTTTTTCCAACTTTGTACTGTTGTAAGGGCTTTTTAAAAATTCCTTTTGCATTTTTTTAGAATAATGTTAAAGTTGGGATGAGTTGATCATCAAATATTAACACCTTATTTTTGTTTATAAATACAGGTATACCTTGCTGTATTGTGCTTTACAGATACTGGTTTTTTTTTTTTTTTTTTTTTTTTTACACATTGAAGGTTTGTGGCAACCATGTATCAAGCAAGTCTTTTGGTGCTATTTTTCCGACAGCATTTGCTGACTTCGTGTCTTTGTGTCACATTTTGGTAATTCTCACAATATTTTCACTTTTTCATTATTATTATATTTGTACTGTTGTAACTGTTTTGGGGCACCGTGAACTGCACCCGTATAACATGGTGAACTTAATTGATAGATGTTGTGTGTGCTCTGACTGCTCCACTTACCAGCTGTTACCCTCTCTTTCTCTCTTCGGGCCTCCCTGTTCCCTGAGACACAACAGGGATTAAAATCAGGCCAGTTAATAACCCTACTGCCACCCCTAAGCATTCAAATGAAAGGAAGAGTCAATCAATGTAGTGAACTTAATTGTCTTATTTTAAGAAACTGCCACAGCAACCCCAACCTTCAGCAACCACCACTCTGATCACTCAGTAGCCACAACACTGAGGCAAGACCCTCCACCAACAAAAAGATTATGACTCACTGGAAGGTCAGATGACAGCAGTTTTTAATCAATAACATATTTTCAAATTAGATTATGTAATATTGTTTTTTAGGACATAATGCTGTTGCACACTAGTAGACTACAGTATAGTATAAACATAACTTACATATACACTGGGAAACCAAAACGTTCATTTGAATGCTTTATTGCAATATTTCCTTTGTTACGGTGGTCTGGAACTGAACCTACAATATCTCCCAGGTATGCTTGTATGTATTGTCAACATGACTTTCAAAAGTTTTAGTCAATTTTACAAAGCCACCACGAATGGGTGAGCTTATTAATTTCCCTGTGGACTTAATTTTATGATGTTTTTAAATTTAAAAGTTACTTGTTAATAAATTTTTATTTATTTGTTGAGAGAGAGAGAGAGAGAGAGAGAGAGCAAGCATGGTAGGGGCAGAGGGAGAGGAAGGAAGAGAATATTAAGCAGGCTCCACGCTCAGTGCAGAGTCCAACACGGGGCTAGATCTCACCTCTGTGAGATCATGACCTGAGCTGAAATCAAGAGTAAGACACTTAACCGACTGAGCCACTTAAGACCCCCAAAAGTTATTAATTTAATAGGCATTTCTGCTGTGTCTTCACTGTGTATACTAAAGTGAAACAATATTATATAATGGGAGTGCATGGGCTAGAAATTCTGTTTAAATTCAGATTTTTCCAGATGTGTGACCTCTGTAAGCCTGTTTCGTATAATTATAAAATGAGGTTATAAATCTGATATTCAATATTATAAGGAATAAATCTAAACATATACATTTGCACATATATACTTATGTACATGTGCATGCACACACACACCCTAATTTGGCATTTGGCATATAATAGGTGTGTATTAAGTGACAGGGAATGTACAATCAAATATATATTGTACGTTAGTAATGTTTGGCAGAAGAGTATTAATTGGAACATTTTGCTGTAGCCACTGTGTATAGTGAAAAATAAAATTTAGGATTTACTAACCTGTGTGCATATCTAATACTCTATAAAATGAATGTCGTATCTGTAGTATGTTCAAGAAAGTTACATAAAAAATAAAGAAAATTTGGTGCCTGCAGCAGTGCTGTTTCATAATTGGTTTCTTCTCTCCAGGAAACTGGGAAATGAGTTGGTCACAATAGATACCTTTGAATTCATTTTTAAAGCCAAAAGCATCATGTCAGCAGCCTTTAATTCATTAAGCAAATATTTATGGTCAAGCGTGGTTATAGCTCAGGGACACAGTGATAGATAGGATCAGTGAGATTCTTTCTTTTGAGGAGCTTACCTGCTAATTCTAAGTAAGCAAACTCGTTTCTTTCAGCTGGTGTGCGTCGCCTAGAGTCAGTGATGATGCGAGGCCTGCCTGTGGGCCCCCAGGAGCAGACCAACATGGTATTTCTTCATCTCACTGGCAGGCACTGTGTTGCTGAGTAGTTCTCTTGCTTTACGAAATATTTAATTCATTGAAAGTTGTTATTTTTGATATCATGTTTTCTTTTTCTGATAAAATTTAAAAGGGTTATTATAGACTTATGTGATCATACAAGAAGATCTTAGATATGATTTGCTTCCGGTGAAATGATGATATATAACAATGGGAAATATGATTAAATTGAGAAATTACACACAATCTTTTTAAGAACACAGCTGTTGTAGAAAATGAGGTATCTATATTTGCTTTAGAGACAACACTGCTGTAATTTTTTTTTGTAAAGCATATAATTGTAATGTGGTAAAGTGCTTATGTGAAAATAGAGATGTTGAATAATCTTACTAGGGAATCTTCAGGGTTTGTCAAATTGCTTTCTCTATTTAGAAAAATAAAATATCGCATATTGTGGTAGAGATGGCAGTAAACTTGTAAGTGCTATAATGGTTGAACAGACTGTAAGCTCCTTGATGGAAATCACACTGTAATGTCCCATTATTTTCAAACAAAGCAAGAAAATCCATTGATGATGATTCTGTTAGCCTTATTTGATGATTAAAATGCTTTTCAAAATTCTCATGCTTTAGTAAGTGTATTTCTTAGCAAGGACATATTAGTATGTTGTGATTGAGAACTAGTAAATGCTAATGTATATACATACTCTGTGTCTGTTTTTAAATTCTGAATTGATGTATTTTCTTTGTAATCTGAGATTAAATTATTCCCTTTTTGTCAATTATATATATGTATATATCAAAGGATAAATAGTATATATTGTTTATTTTTCATCTACTGGACCAGGGACTGGGTTATATTTCTGTTTTGGCAGACAGCACACTTGTTACATAAAGGAAGGCTCATCAAATATTTTTTAAGTGATTAAAAGTCTACATGAATTCTTCCTATGCAACTTGACGGATTTTTATGTTTGTTATTCCATCAGGGTGCTTTATTGTCTTGAGAGGTTTGAAATGTTTGACTTAGAGGTGCATCTTACCACCTGTCACTACCTGTGCTCATGCAGTTCTGACCTTTTACCATCTGTACCTTCTTCAGGAACATTTTACAGCAAGATAAATGTTAAAGCTTACATAGCATTTTTGACCACTCTTTTCCAGGATGTGTGCATATGAGTGTGTGTTTGTGTGTGCGGGTGTGCATGTGTGTGTATGTATATGGTAATAATATTTGCAGAGAATTTTAAAACAGTAGAAGGCAACAAACAAGGAAAAATATTTACGTTAATCTCACTGCCCACATATAGCCACTATGAATATTTTGCTGTTTCTTTTCAATTGCTTTCCTATGCATGTGTGTTTGTGTGTGTGTACAAATATCTATGCATAGTGCCTAGCACAAAGAAGGTGCTTTATAAATATGTTGAATAAATGAATGTCTTAATATATGTCATTATTTATATTTTAAAATTTAGGATAATATAATTAATATGTTTTATGGCTTATGGCCTGACTTTGGTTTTTACTTAACCTAGAGAATTCTAAAGACATTTTGTTACTTAAAAAATATACTTTTTGAGGGGCGCCTGGGTGGCGCAGTCTGTTAAGCGTCCGACTTCAGCCAGGTCACGATCTCGCGGTCCGTGAGTTCGAGCCCCGCGTCAGGCTCTGGGCTGATGGCTCGGAGCCTGGAGCCTGTTTCCGATTCTGTGTCTCCCTCTCTCTCTGCCCCTCCCCCGTTCATGCTCTGTCTCTCTCTGTCCCAAGAATAAATAAACGTTGAAAAAAAAAATTAAAAAAAAATATACTTTTTGACAACTTCATAATCATATGTAGGTCATGTGCATATGTATATATGTATATGTATTATAATCTATTTGACCCTTCTCCCATATTAATACTATTTTGTGTTTTTGCTGTAATAATGTTGTGATGTATATTTACTATTAACTGTTATCATGACTCCTTCCTTAGCTTGTTAATCCTAGAGGGAGAATGACTGGGACATAGAATATAAACTTAAAACAATTATCAATCCTTTTCAGCAGATTTTTATTATTTAAAAATATATTTTTATTGAATTACATTGGATAGCTATTGATCTAGAAAATTTGGAAAGCAGAGAAATGAAGTGCAGAATAAATTGGGAAGAAGCTGTAATCCTGGCAGCTGAAGATGACTTCATTTATGATTTTGATTTACATAATTTTAGTCTTATTTCCATTACATACTTTACCAAAAAGGATCATTTCATTTCCTGAACTGCTGTTTATTTTCCCCCCACTAGTAGTGTATCATTAACATAGTCTTTCTCTGCCATTAATCTTCTATAATATTATAGCTTATTGTTAAAATGACATGTCTGCACAATGCACTTAATTAGCCCTCTCTTGGTGGACCTTTGGTTTGTTTCCAATGTTTCATTATTATGAGGAGTCCTAGTATAAAAAAACCTTGTGTTTGCCCCTTGGGCATATTTGCTGTAATCGTATTAAGACAGATTCCTGGAAGCAGAATTGCTGGTTCAAGATACACAAATAATTTTTAAGGCATTTGGCATATATTTCCACCTTGCCTTCCAACAGGTAGTGCCTATCGACCTTCACCCCACAAAGAGGTGTGAAAATGAAAGGAGATTATAAAGATATTTTCAGGGCATTCACCTTAAAATGGACCAAATCATGCTGTAGAAAACCTGTAGCTGTTGACTCTTCTTTGAGAAGAGTAATAGGCTACCCATTTTACGTGCTTATCAGTGGTTTTATTGAGGGTGAGATACATTCACAGGCCTGCTCTAAAACAGGAAAAGCTGGGGCGCCTGGGTGTCTCGATGGGTTAAGCGTCCGACTTCGGCTCAGGTCACAATCTCACGGTCCGTGAGTTCGAGCCCCGCGTCGGGCTCTGTGCTGACAGCTCGGAGCCTGGAGCCTGTTTCAGATTCTGTGTCTCCCTCTCTCTCTGCCCCTCCCCCATTCATGCTCTGCCTCTCTCTGTCTCAAAAATAAAATAAACGTTAAAAAAAAATAAAAAAAAAAACAAGAGAAGCTGTAGGTGGACTGTTAGATGATTTTAATAAATGCTCACAGAAAGTAAGAGATACAGGTTTTATTTATTTATTTGTTATTTAACTAATCAGCCTGCTTGTTGGGTTTATCTTCAATTAAATATTATTCTTCTGTCACTAATTGTTTCAAGAAAAGTCACTGTGTTTTCTTTTCCAGTCCCCTCAGTGGCTGCACAGGAAGCTTGGTCTTGGGAGCAGTACTTGACAGAACAGAAGGCTATAGCGGCACCCGTGGAACTGTTTTCCAAGGTGAACCACTAACTGTTGTACATTTTTGCAAGGAGTGAACACTTAAGAGAATTAATTAAAAGGAAATCATTTGCCCAGATAGAATACCCACTTACTTGATTGTAGGTCTTGCTGGAAAATAACATAAAACCCATCGAAGCCTTTGTAATTCAGAATGTGTGTTCTGGGGCTGGACTACCTGGGTTTGAAAGTCAGTGCTACCATCTCCCTGCTCTGTGACCTTGGGCAAGTCACTCAGTTTCTCTGTGCTTCAGGATCCTCACTTGTAAAGTGGGGGAAACTACCATATCTACCTCCCTGGGTTGTTGGAAGACTCAGTCAGTTGTACACCTAAAGGGCATTGGAAGCCACATGCACATACTAAATAGCAGGTACTAGTCTTTCTTTGTATTAGCACATGCCCGTCCAAGGATCAGGTTTGAGGAATCCGTTTTAATGTGGTGCATGAAAGTGGTGGATCAGGCAGCATGTTGGAGGAGATGGTGAAACCCCTTAATCATGTTCTACCTGACTCTGACAATGCCCAGAGTAGCCTGCGTGGGCTTGCTTGACCAAGCAGCTGTTGGCATGGAGGCTGGTGGCTTCAGGCGATCATCTTTACCCATGGTACCAAATCTTCTGCTACCCTTTCTACTCTTGGTGTGTGCTTTCAGTATTTCAGGGGAATTTATAGAAAAATTCCATCAGATTTGCATCATTACATTGCATTTTAACCTGCAGCGAGATGCTAACACTTTTTATTTGCTTTCCTTTTCATGACATTCCTTGAGTTATATCTAGTACTTTTCATTATGAAAAAGGGCTAGGGGTTTTAATCCTGACTATAGCAATAGAATGGGGGAGAAGAAGAAGTGAAGCAAATAGGGAAAGAGAAACCAAGTGCTGGCAGGTCACGTTTGCAAAATACTAAATATTTAGTACTTGAGCCAGTCTTCACATCAGATGCCTTTATCGATCTTTGGAGAACCCAGATGCATGGGTATTCCTGAGACCTACTGAATTAGGCCCTCAGGGGGGTGTGGCATGGCACACTGTAGCTTGAGAACCTCCTCGGGCTTCTAGATGCAGGATAGACGTCCAGTGTGGTAGTATCTTGTAAGAACCAAGCAGAGGCCCAGCTCAGGAGTCCAGTACCTGCTGACTCCTGATGAGACTGTCATGTGATGAGACCCAAGGTGTTTGCTCCACTAAAAGCATGTAAGGTCCCTACGTAGGGGGGGTCTCTTCTTCCTTCTCTTTCATGTTTCCTCACAGTGTCTGTTCTAGATGTGCTCATGATCAGTCAATGTTGAACAACTTCTGGGTAACCTCTTTTCACTTCTGAGCATAGGTTCTTTTTAAAAATTTTTTTTAATGTTGTATTTATTTTTGAGACAGAGAGAGACAGAGCATGAGCAGGGTAGGGGCAGAGAGAGTGGGAGACAGAGAATCCAAAGCAGGCTCCAGGCTCTGAGCTGTCAGCACAGAGCCCGATGCGGGACTTGAACTCACGGACCGTGAGATCACGACCTGAGCCGAAGTCGGACGCTTAACCGACTGAGCCACCCAGGCGCCCCTGAGCATAGGTTCTTAAAGAGAGCTGCTTTGGGGAAATCCAGTGTAGCCTGTAGTTGTTCTTTCCCTCTGTCCCTGGGCCCAACTTGTGCCCTTGCTATGTGGTCACTGCAGGGCAGGAGGGTGGAGTGGGTCATCTCTGGAAATAGCTAAGGTCTATCAGGTGCTATGAGCCCAAAGGGAAGATGTAGCTTGTGAGTCCAGTATGCAAGGTTCAACCACAGGACACAAGCCAGGCTTGTAACCCAGTGGCTTGGCATGGATGAGAATCACTGTAGGCATCTAGAAGCCACAAAAATGTAAGAACAGTCAGTGACTGAAGTCAGAACCTATATGTAGCAAAATTGGCCATGAGTGATGCCGCGTCTGAGTCAGACCCGTGTATGTGTGTCTCCAGACCAGGATTCTCTCTTCCTTCCACTGCAGATTGAAGCACATGTTAGGGTGTTAGGCTGGAGTGTGCTTTCATTTCCAGAGCTGGTGACAGAGAGCTGCTAGGTTCTGGCCAGTGCCTGCATTCTTCCATCAGCTCCGCCAGTGAGTGTAGTAACACTATTGCTCAGTTTCTCCTTTAGGACACAACACTTAGTGCAAGAACCCCTGCAGAACAGAGAATTTCTCCCCCAGATTTTCCCTCGTGACCTAGCATTAACTAAAAAAACCTCTAAGGGGCAAATGTGAGATTTCTGTTCCTGAAATAAATCCATATGGTAATATTGGGAACTGTGTAATAATAGGTTATGGTTCATAAAGCTTTCTCCCTTGACTTTATAGAGATCTGATTAAAGAGGTACTGGCAAGTCCTAAGGGAGGGAACATGTGGCGTGTAAAGACAGGTGTGGGTTCCCTTTGGAGGGTGTAACTAGCATCCATGAGTCTGTCCATTCAGTAAAGATGAGCAGTGAGTAGGAGATAATCTTTGAGGATTCCTTGGCTAATAATGTGACTTCAAAATATGACTTTCTTGAGCTTGTGGACTCTAATTTTTGTGACTCTGAAAGTGACCGTAAAGTGTTAGCATGTGAGAAAGTGGGCATGTCTGATGTGTTGACATGCCTCTCTCTTCACTCATAAGTTAACAGTCAAGCTACTCATGTTTCTGAGGCTCTTTCTGTAAAAAGCACCATGTAAGATCTGGACTGAAACACTAAGGAGTTTATTACATGGTTGCTTAAAATCTTGCCATCCTAGTTGGGATGTAAGATATGCCCTAAAATGCGACAACAATATGAGGTAGAATATTCTTGTCAGTGGAATGTACAAGTCGTGGGTTTCCTGGGTGTTCCATGCAGAGGTGGGATCTCATCCATCCCTGAACAAGGAGAAAGCTTACCAGTTATTACCTCTGATTTGTCCTGATGACTGGAGATCTTTGCGCTCAAGATACAGTGTTACTCTGACTGCACATTTATATTCTAAGATGAAATAACGTGGTTTATAACTGAAAATAAGTTTCAGTAGAGAATAAAAAGGGCCAGTATTCTAAGAAGGATGATCAGATTAAACTCAGTTTTGGATTGGCATTGTGCTCTTGACTGTTCCTGTCCATTTTTATTGTGTAAATATTATAATAATGGTGTTCAGGTCGGCCAGCTGAGATGGAACTTCTCAGCTTTTGAAAACTGAAATAGTTGAAAATAAAATGAAATAGTTTGCATATCCTGAATAGAAGAAAACTATTAAAATATATTAAGTATTACTTTACTTTTAATATATAATTTCCATCCTAATATTCAACTTTTAGAAGATGTACCAGTGACACAGAGACATACACATGTGATCAGTTCCGTCATGCAAATATATATACACACACACATATATATATGCATATATATATACATATATTTGGCAGGACAGAGGCTTTTATACTTTTTTTATTAATTTACATTCAAGTTAGTTAGCGTATAGTGCAACAATGATTTCAGGAGTAGATTCCTTAATGCCCCTTACCCATTTAGCCCATCCCCCCTCCCACAACCCCTTCAGTAACCCTCTGTTTGTTCTCCATATTTAAGAGTCTCTTCTGTTTTGTTCCCTTCCCTGCTTTTATATTATTTTTGTTTCTCTACCCTTATGTTCATCTGTTCTGTGTCTATAAGTCCTTGTTTGAGTGAAGTCATATGATACTTGTCTTTCTCTGACTAAGTTCACTTAGCATAATACCCTCTAGTTCCATCCATGTAGTTGCAAATGGCAAGATTTCGTTCTTTTTGATTGCTGAGTAATACTCCATTATATATATACCACATCTTCTTTATCCATTCATCCATCGATGGACATTTGGGCTCTTTCCATACTTCGGCTATTGTTGATAGTGCTGCTATAAACATGGGGGTGCATGTGTCCTTTCGAAACAGCACACCTTTATCCCTTGGATAAATGCCTAGTAGTGCAATTGCTGGGTCCTAGGGTAGTTCTATTTTTAACTTGTTGAGGAACCTCCATACTGTTTTCCAGAGTGACTGCACCAGCTTGCATTCCCACCAGGTGCAAAAGAGATCCTCTTTCTCCACATCCTCGCCAGCATATCTTGTCGCCAGCATCTCTTAGCCATTCTGACAGGTGTGAGGTGGTATCTCATTGTGGTTTTGATTTGTATTTCCCTGATGATGAGTGATGTGGAGCATTCTTTCATGTGTCAGTTGGCCATCTGGATGTCTTCTTTGGAGAAGTGTCTATTCATGTCTTTTGCCCATTTCTTCACTGGATTATTTGTTTTTTGGGTGTTGAGTTTGGTAAGTTCTTTATAGATTTTGGATACTAAGCCTTTATCTGATATGTTGTTTGCAATTATCTTCTCCCATTCCGTCAGTTGCCTTTTACTTTTGCTGATTGTTTCCTTCTGTGTGAAGAAGCTTTTTGTTCTGATGATGTCCCAATAGTTCATTTTTGCTTTTGTTTCACTTGCTTCCGGAGACGTGTTGAGTGAGAAGTTGCTGCAGCCAAGATCAAAGAGGTTTTTCCTGGTTTCTCCTCTATGATTTTGATGACTTCCTGTCTTACATTTAAGTCTTTCATCCATTTTGAGTTTATTTTTGTGTATGGTGTAAGAAAGTGGTCCAGGTTCATTTTTCTGCATGTCGCTGTCCAGTTTCCCCAGCACCATTTGCTGAAGAGACTGTCTTTATTCCATTGGATATTCTTTCCTTTGTCAAAGATTAGTTGGCCATACGTTTGTGGGTCCATTTCTGGGTTCTCTATTCTGTTCCATTGATCTGAGTGTCTGTTTTAGGGCTAATGTGTATATTTTTTAAAAAGCGTATGCTTATTTTATTTGCACACAAGGTTTTTGCATGTCTATAGGTCTATTTTGAATTTATTTTTGTATAAGACAAAGTGAAGTTCTTTATAATTTATGATTTATTTTACCATCTGGGGTAGTGAGTTTACAAGGATGTAAACACCTTCTGTTGTCAGAAAATGTAAAAACATTTTGTCTTCATTACTGGTGAAATGCGCCTATCTTGATTTGACTCACACTACAATATTTTTCTTTTGTTTTGAAGTTGGTTCCAAAACTTTTCTCTCATATCTCTCCCTGCCAGTCATCTAACCATCCGCCGTATCTTCCCAAAGCATTCCTCCTGACCTGTTGCCTATCACAAATTCAAATATGCCAGCCAGGAATCAAAGTCCCCACACAGAGGCACATCCACGCAGAGCTTCTTCCGTGCCTGCCAGGCTGGTCCACGCATAGACCATTCAGAGTCTTTATCCAAGTGTGAGGCCTCTGTGTCTCTTGTTCTCTGATCTTCCTTTGGAGGTCCATGCCCCCCCAAACCCTTTCCTTTCCTGAAGCTGTCCCACCCTGCACTCTAATCTGTGGACTTGGCAGCCTCTGTCTGCCCAGCTCATGCTGGTGGGAGTGAAGGTCGGGGACAGTGTAGGACTAGCAAGAAGGCAGGTGCCACCCCCAGTGTAATCTGCCTATGAGCAAGTGGGACCTCCACCTATACCTGTCCCTGCACTCTGGGGGCAAGTCTGACTGGAGGAGTACAGCTCCTGCCCTTGTGCTAAACCGCCCTTGTCCCACAAACCACTCTTCCCCGTTGTCCTTAGTCACTGGCCCAGAAAGCTCTGATTTTTATGCCCAGCAGATGTTCCTGTCTCCCAGCCAGTGCTGGCTAGCCAAGCAAATAGGCTAAATGCGTGCTTTAGGTCCCTGCAGGTCAGAGACAGTTACATATTTTAATATGATTGGTATTTCAGGACAAGATGAAAGTTGTCCTGGAAAAACTAAAACTCTCCTAGGCTTCTCAATATGTCTTTTATAGTGTAGTATATAGTTGTAGTTTGAATTTTATATAGCAAGGGAATTGTTTCTTTCTTTCTTTCTTTCTTTCTTTCTTTCTTTCTTTCTTTCTTTCTTTCTTTCTTTCTTTCTGCTATTGTAACAAATTACAATAAACTTAGTGGTTTAAAACAACACAAATTTATTATCTTAAGTTCAGGAAGTCAAAAGTCTAAAATGGGTCAACAGGGCTATGTTCCTTCTGCAGGCTGTAGGGGAGAATCTGTTTCCTTGCCTTTTGTAGCTTCTAGAGGCCACCTGCATTTCTTAACTTGTGGACCCACATCACTGCAACCTCTTTCCATGGTCACATCTCCTTCCCTGGTCCTTCGGCATCCCTTCTGCAAGGACCTTTGTGATGACATTGTGCCCACCTGGATAATCCAGGATAACCTCTCCATCTTGAGATTCCCCACTTAATCACATCCACACAGTCCCTTTTGTCCTGTAACATACTGTATTCACACATTCAGGGATTAGGACATGGCTGTGTTTGGAAGCCACTGCCCACAGGTGCATCCCCTTTCCACTGCTGGGCTGATCTGACCCTGGCCAGAGTGACTTCTCATGGCCAGCCCCCTCCTGTCATTCTCTTGTGATCTCTGCAGCACGCCCTGTGGCAAAACAAGGGATGCATCATCCTTAGCTCAACATATGGGTCCCTCCTTTCCCCAGCCAGCATGCACAGCTGCTTCCTGAGAGTGCACTTTCTCCTCTGCCAGACCCACTTCTCCATCCCTCAGGGTCAGTGGGCCCAGCCTCCTCCTGCCTCCTGCCTGCTCATTAGTATTTTGTCACGTACCCAGCCTTCCTCCCTTGAGGTTTATGCCGTCTCCTCCCTACCATTTCCACCCTTATTACTTCATTGGATTGTGCATGTGCATGGTTGTGTGTGTGCACGCTCACGTGCTGTGCTCCTGAGTCTTCCTCTTCTCCTGCCACAGTCTTGTTCTCATCCTTGCACATCCTTTGCCCACATGAGCACCTGGTACCTTGAGTCTCCCCCCCCAGGGCCTGACCCTCCTTTCCAGCACAGTCCACCACTGCACGCCACACTTGCATAGATCAGAACCAAACACCTTCTGCAGTGTGGACCTTTATTTTTATAAGTTTATTTATTTACTTTTGAGGGAGAGAGAGAGAGAGAGAGCGCGCATGGGAGGGGCAGACAGAGAATCCCACGCAGGTTCCGAGCTGTCAGCACAGAACTCAACTTGAGGCTCGAACTCACAAACCGTGAGATCATGTCCTGAGCGAAATCAAGAGTTGGAGGCTTAACTGACTGAGCCACTCAGGTGCCCCTGCAGTGTGGACCTTTAAGTCCCACTTTGTGGTCCCGTCCACTGCCAGTGCAGCCTTTTCTTCCCCTTATTTTCACAACACCAGTTTTTCCTTTCATTGACACTTGTGGTTGTTGAATTTGTCCTTTTTCTTCCTTCTGGCTTCACACCTGCCCCTGGCCTAGCTAGGCCCCCTGTGTCCATCATTTCAGCCACTCTCTTGCCAGGATCTTCAACTGCCTTGTCCCCCTGTCATCCTCTCCCCATATGTGACCGCCCAAACCCCGGCTCTGGATGAATCATGTGTGCCTAACTTCTGCACCTAACTAAGCCACCAGGCACTGCTGGAGAAGAACCACAAAGCCTTGCAGATTGGTGGCACTGCAGACCTATAGTCTGCTGAGAGGGCAGTGCCTGGGCATCTTTCTGGGTCATCAGTCTGAGCGCCACCTGTTTCCTAGGAAAGCTCTTCTCTCAGTCACCTGCCCTCTCTCCCTCCCTCCCAGCAGAAGGAGTCAGTCCCTTGATGGATGTGCTGTGTCCTTCTTCCACTTCCTGCCACAAACTGTGACTCACACCTATTCATACATCTTTCCCCGGTTGGACTGGAAGAAATCTTCCTGCTCCTCGTCCCTTTACCTATGCTCTGGAGCTTTCCAGTTTCTGCTTTTCCAGAGAGAATTCATCCACTACCCATCAGTCATCTCATGTCCTGCTTGTAAGTTGCTTTCCCTTCTGAATGTTTATATCTAGAACGTAAGTATGCCTGTCTGTCCCATCTTTAGGAAAGCATGCTGTCCCTTGGTCCTGCCCTCCTCTCAATAGCTCATCTCCTTAGTCTGGTCTAGCTTCTTGAAATGTTCACCTGAATTCTCTCTTTTCTTCATTTTCTAAACTTTACCCAACCTCCAAGCACTGCATCCTGGCCCTTACTTCAACCATTGCCGAAACTGTGCCCGCAGATGATTTCATCCTTGACTTGACTTACACCTTGACTTACATCCTTGACTTACACCCCCTCTGCTCCAGGACTCTGTCCGTGGTCAGCTGCTGCTTTTGCTTGTTCCCAGCCACTCCTCACCAGGTGCTTCCGAAAGTCCTCCTCTTCTCCTGGGCTTCCATCTAGGGCCCCATTCTGCATAGCTCCCGGGGCATCTCATCCATCCCCGTAACTCCAGTTCTGACTAGACCTCATGGAGGCCATAACCTCCCAGACCTTTCTCTTGGTCTTCTGGCCTCTTCCCCAGCGTGGCCCTCAGCAGGCTTATGCTCAGTACATGAAGACCGATTCCTCTTCTCAGTCTACCTGTGTGAGTCTGCTTCATGGGCTCCTCATCCTTGGGAAGGGCCTTCTACTCTCATTGCCCTGTGGCCAGCTGCCATTCCTCCTCTCTCTGCTTGAGTATGTCTAGCAATCTAGTCTGCTCAGGTTTTGCCCCTTCAGTTTCTTCTCTCGGCCCCTACCATTACTACCTTCATTTGGGAGTAAGCCCTCCACTTCATTTTGATAACAACTGTAACAGATTTGTATTGCTGGAATGATTGTTGTAAATTGTGGTTCTGGTTGTCATTTGTGTACATAGCATGTCTGATGGCTTTTTATGTTGTTCTGTGTGATTGCACACAAGTGTGTTTTGTGTCTGGGTAGAACTGTAATCTCTGTGAAGACTGATTGGGTTTCTTTCTTTTTTAAAAATTCCCTCTGCTTTGTGATTCTCTGGGAGAGGTGCACTTTTGAGCATCTTTAATTGGCTTGGTGCTTGGACATGTGCTTCCTCAATAAGGCCTTTAAATTTTTCTCCCCTCAATAGAAGAAGGACTCTGATGTGTTTCTCTGACTCTTAGTTTTTTAACTGAAAGTGGAAGATAGTATCACCCACTTCTTAGGCACTTTGAGGAATTACATAAAATGTATATAAAGCGTTTAGCACAATATAGTGACTGATGTATAGTTCACTTTATTAAATGCAAGAATTCATTTTCTAAATGTCTATTTATTTATTTTGAGAGAGAAAGTGGGGGAAGGGCAGTGAGAGAGGGAGAGAGAGAATCTCAAGCAGCTTCTGCAATGTCAACAAAGAGCCTGATGTGGGTCTTGATCTCATAGACCACAAGATCATGGCCTGAGCCAAAATCAAGAGTTGGAGGCATAATTGACTGAGCCACCCAGGTGCCCAAATGTAAGAATTCTTAAAATTATACTTCTCAGATTCTAGTCCTTTGCTCTCCCCAGAACTTTCTCTCTGCCCTTCTTGACAGTATTTATTCAGAACACTAGCCAGGACCAAGTCTCCCGAGACTTCATCCTCACTGGGACTTGCCTCTCTTTGACCACAGTAATGCTCTTGGCTGCCCCCATCAAGCATGGCCTATCAACTGAGGTGTTCCATCTCAGTTCCCTGATCTTCTGTGCTTCAGGGTGAATGTCAAGTCTGAAAACCACCCATCATTGGAGTTTCATCTGAAATCTTAGTGTTGATAGATACTGCTATTCCACATCTTCTACTCTTATTGTGATGCTGCTCCTTCCATCTTTATGAGGAAAACAGATATATTTCCTCATTTGCTCTCCTTTGTCTCCTAAAGCAAGGCAAAATCATCATGTGGATTTGGTGTTTCTACTTTTTCTCCCCCTGCTTCCTTTAGCAACATCTTTTTCTTGGACACTCCTTAACACATTTTTGCATTATACCCTGTCCCTCTACATCTCTAAAATCTGTAGTAATCTGTTACGATTTTGGAAAGAAATACTTTGTGTCCTGATAAGGAAATTTCAGCCATCTGTAGGATGATGTGCTGTGGGGGGTTCTTTTGGAAAGAGCTGGGGGTAGTTGGGGAACAAAGACACCTTCCCAATTTAATCTCCTAATGGCCCTAGACATGACAGCTTTATTTGAACACACTGTTGTTCTCTCTCAACTTTCCTTATGAAGTCCAAGTGAAAGAATAGCTTACACACTCTCTCTAAATTTAACTTCTGTACCCAGACCTGAATTATATTTTTAAAAATCTATTTTTTAAATATGCCAGTACATTAAATAGAATCTGAAAAACCTGTGTCTGTGTTTTGTTTTTTATAAAGCCTGGATTTGTGTTTAGCTTTGCAGGTGCAGAAAAATGCTGCCATGAAAATTCGTATTTGTTATAACCCCCTGTAGAACAATTTCAGACAAGTAGGACTTTTTCAACCAAAACAGTTCAGTCAAATGTCAAGTTTTTGTGCTTTGAATGTGCTTCCAAATTACTTGCTAATCACTGAGAACCCTATTGTAGTTTTAATATAGATCCTTTTTAGATAATACTTTAAATATTAATCATTAGCCACATTGATGACCATGCATGGCTTTTTTGGTAGTTGTATAAACAAAAATGAAATACCTAATTATACTATGAATTCTCATGTGCTTAGAATCAGATTATAGTCTCTGTCCAGGTGCTCTGTCAAATACTTAAAGTGTGTGCTTGTTTGTTTTACTGTTTGTTTTTCTCTTCTGTATGTATTTTGCTGCCCCATTTTAAGATAACATCATTGATATTTAAGAGTTCTCCTAGGAATAAAGAAGATGTGATATATATATATATATATATATATATATACACACACACACACACACACACACACACACACACACACGCACACCCACACACAATGGAATACATACATATATGTATGTGGAATATTACCTGGCAATCAAAAAGAATGAAACCTTGCCATTTGCAACAACATGGATGGAACTAGAGTGTATTATGTTAAGTGAAATAAGTCAGCTAGAGAAAGAAGAATATCATATGATTTCACTCATGTGGAACTTAAGAAACAAAACAGATGAACTTAGGGAAAGGGAAGGAAAAATAAGATAAAAACAGAGGGAGGCAAACCATAACAGACTCTTAAATACAGAAAACAAACAGGGTTGCTGGCATGGTGTTGGGTGGGGGGATGGGCTAAATGGGTGATGGGCATTAAGGAGGGCACTTGTGATGAGCATTGGGTGTTATATATAAGTGATGAATCACTAAATTCTATTCCTGAAATCATTATCACACTATATGTCAACTAACTTGGATTTAAATTTTAAAAAATTAATTAAAAGAAAGAGTTCTAGGGAAAAAACATGTTTTGAAAAAAATACTGTGTGTATTATATTCACACCTTTGGTTGGGGTTTAAATCACAAGGCATATTGAGGGCAGAGAAAGAAGTATATTTTAAAACTAGACTCCTTGCAAAGTGAAGTCATTTAAGCTGATTAATGGCTGGGACTCTGAAGAACGGAGAGAATTCTCATTCATGTTCATTTTTCATGTTCTCTAAAGCTGTAAGTTCTGGGGCAAAACTGAAGATCCATCCTGAACTTGTAGCTCAGGTATTTTTCCTATTCTTAGAATCCACTTCTCTGTAATGGTGGGATTCAAAATACCAGAGGCCTGGGAAATGGTTAGCACATCTGAAGTAGTAAGGCTGGACAGTCTGATCAGGATTGCCTGTTCCTTCTTGGGGTGGGGGAGGCTTGGGGCCCCTGTACAGTCTGCTTATCTGCAGTTCCAGCTGGAAGCTGAATGTCGTGTTCAGAGATGTTCAGAGGAAGAGAAATTAAAAGAAGAAAATAGTGGTATTCAGAATCAAGAGTAGATAGTTTTCACAGCTCTTCTCTTTCAGTTAAAGCAAATTTATATTAGAAATATCTTTGTCTTTTTTCCCTAGAAGGGTTTAGTCATTTGGGGAAAAAATATGTGGTTTATTGTTGTAGACACTACACTCAGATATTTGTGGCATCTACTCAGTGATGGCCAGTGAATTATCAGACAACTTCAGAAGTTATTTTTAAAAGTTGTTTCTATGCAGTATTTTATTTTATACTGTGTGGGTTCTTTCTCTTTGTTCATAAAGATTTTTGTTGGTATAAAGCTTCCTAAATCCAACAGTATATCACCCACTCTGCTAAGTGTTTTCTTTTTGTTTCTGAGACTATAAATCAGTCAGTGGGTAGGTTAGGGTAACTGGATTTACACACACACACACACACCAGCCAAATTTCTTACTACCGATAAGGTCAGTAGTTCTGGAGAAATGAGAATTTTTGCATCTGAGATTATAGTAAAATAGATTCACAAAAAAGCAGTAGGAATTATATCCACTAACTTATTAAAGAATCCTTCTGTTGTATCATGAGTTCTGTGTTCTCTTTTTGTAGAATGCTTCTTGTTATAATCTTGGCAGCAGTTTGGGATACAGAATTAATCTATGAAAAATGTTCAAAATAACAAGGAAGTAGTCTCTAAAATGAGAGTTTAAAAATACACAATCAGCCATCCTTCACTGCCATCTTAACTGAAGCCTTGCAGCGAGTTATGTTTAATTATGTAGGTGATGATTTTTCCCCATTAGCCTAACAAATAGATGGCAAAAATAGGCATCAGTTGAAAAAGCAGGATTTGAAGCATGCCTTGTTGCCTGGCCTGTATATCCGTGATGAACAGCTGCGGTGAACTGCTTTGTCTGCTTAGCGAAGACTCCTAAATATGTTGTTTAGTCAGTGATTGATTAATGACAGATTCCCTTAAAGGACAGCCATGTGGCTCTTAATCTTTTTTTAGGTCTGAGACCCTTTTGAACATCTAATGAAAGCTATTGATAATCTCCTTAGAGAAGTGCTTAGATCCATTTGCACACAAAATTTTAAGGAGGCTTCTAGAGTCCCTGAAGACATCATAGATGCCACTCTTACTCCACCATTAAAGTCATGGACCCCGCCCCTGCCCCACCATTAAAAACAGCTACATTAAGGTGTAGTTTAGGCAAGAATAGAAAAACAAATGTGCATATGTACATGATTGGATGCTCTGTGTGAGTGCGTGTATGTATATATGGATGTATATCTGTGTCTATCTATAGATTTACATATATTCAAGATCTCCATTTTCTCTGTGATTAAAACCAGAGGAAGCCAGGAGGGATTCTCATATTCCTGATAGGGTCTAGTGTTAGCTCAGGTGAAAATCATAAAGCTCCCTGAGGAGAAAGCAAGAAAGGAGTTTCATAACCCCTCATAGTCTGCCAGTATTTGCAGTGAATAGACTTGAAAGATGAAAGATTCATTGCAAGATACTCTACCGGGGGTTTGGAGGGGGGGGGAGGCTTTGAAGCTTTAGTAATGCACCAGAAAGTTGGAATTGAAAAGTAGGTACAAAAATGTCATTGTCCACGAGCTGTCTATAAAGTCCTTGAAGGTATCAGGAGATATTGATAACATTATAAAAGTAAAAATTATCACATTATGGAAAATTTGGGTATTTCTTCCAAGCCTGAAACCTGGGTGTCAGTTTAAAATTCCCTGCCATCTTTGTCCTCTGCATCCAGCCGGTCATCAGGTACTGCCTGTCTTGTCTCCTGCGTGGGTGGTGAACCTGCCCCTCCCGCCTGTTCCCAGCTCCGGCTCTGCATTGGTTGTGGTCCTCATTGTCACTTGTCCAGCCTCCTGCAGTGTTCTGGATTGCGGTTCAGCACACGGACCCGGGTTTGAATTTGCAGTCCAGGTTTTTACTGACTAGCTGTGAACGTCTCTGAGCCTCATAGGTGACATGGGGATTGTATAGTTCCAGTACAGTGAGTTTTAAGGCTTAAATGAGCAGAATTAGGTACTATACATGGCACATGGCAAATTCTCAATTATCGGTAGATATTAAAAGCCTCCGTAAGCATCTTTCCTATTTCTAGTCTTGCTATTTTTTAAGTTAATTCTCCATACTGCCACTAATAAGATCTTTACAGAATGCAAGAATTTTTTTTTCCTCCCCTCTGCTTAAAAGCTTTTTCTGGCAATTCATTGACTAAGAATAAACTGAAAGTTCCTTAACAAGACACACAAGGCTTCTTGGGACCTATGTCCTATCTACTTGCCTGGCATCGTCATCACTTAGTTTTGTGTGTGTGTGTGTGGGGGGGGGGCGCACACTGATTTTTGAAAACTAATTATAATGCCATTTAAAAATTCTAATAAGACAGAAGAGTGTAAAAAGGCTTTGTCTCTGCTGGCTCCCCTTTCTAGGTGAGCCACTCAAAATGATTTCATGTATATACTTCCAGGTCTGTATTATGTAGTTATGCAGATATGTGAAAAATGCTTATATAAATAGTTGTGTTCTACTCATCTGATGCTTGCTTTATATGTATCAGTATGTCATGGCTATCATGACACCTCAGCAAATTCAGGTCTTTTTTAATAGCGGCATTGTATTCCATTGTATTGTGTCTGTTTTCTCTCCCTCTAAAGTTAGTTTTGCATACATTGCTGTGGTAGGCTTATAATTGAGTTAGTCTTCCCAGATGGATACTCACGTGTCCTAATGATAGTTCCGTTTACTCCCCTGACTTAAAATGCCACCTTTAGTCCGTATTAAGTTCTCATATGGTATTTGGGGATCATTTAATGGTCGTATAGTACATATTCAGACCACACATTTTAGAGATTTTAAAAACTCATTCTACATTTTAATTATAAAATAAAAGTTTAAGAATTGTTGAAGTCTTTAGTTAGTGAGTGTGATGATGTTGATCTAGTATACTGATTACTCACTCATACACTAAAGCCAGACACACGTTGTGGTCTCAGGAGGCACATTACATAACCTCTTGTGCCCCAGTTTCATTATCAGTAAAATGTACATAATGCCTATTTCATATGGTTTTTATGATGATTTAATGAATTGGTATTTATAAAATGCTTAGAACAGGATCTGGCCCAGAGTTAAGTGCTACGTAAGTACTTGTTGTATGAAAGCCATCTGTACATGGCCTGATAAAGGACAGTTCAAGCTCTATACACATCCCTTCTTGTTCCTTATTCCTCAGTTTGTTTAGTGAGATAATTGTACCTATTATAAGTAGTTGGCTATGATAGCAAGTGTTTGGTGGTCCTTCAGATAGACCTGTATTGTCCTGGATATTTCGATCAAATGTAAATTTGGACTCCTTTTGTTTTACCAAATGTTAAGTTAACAAGAATATCACCCTCAAAACCTGGCAGGTTGATTCTCTCTACTTCTCGTAACTTCTCTTTCATTGTATTTGTCTTAGGAGAATGTTTCTTCATGTTCCCTTCTGCGGTATTTGAATGATTTTTTATGCTACCAATTACATGACTAATTGTTTCCCCATTGAGTAAAAATAAATCATCAAGTGTTGACCAAGAGTTATATTCTCTGTGGTCAAGTTGTTTATATCACAGTTTGCCTACATAAGACTTCTTGCTATCTTACCTGTCACATTTAAAATTGTGACCTTTCAGCCTAGGAGATACACATTGAGACAGTTTGAGATTTTGAAGATGTTGCTGAGATAAACCATCGAAGAAGAAGACCACTAGATTCATAGGCAGTGGTATTTGTTGTTATAAGAAATCTTATAAAATTCATATAAAATCCATACAAACATCTTTCCTTTTGACAACCATCATGTGAAGGATTGGAAACCAGCAGCCTGTGGTCCTGGACCAGGCCTTTGCATGGCATGCTAAAAGTGTGTGCTTCGGTGGCTATGATTCCCTTACATGCCTAATTTCTCCGAATTCTTTTGGCACTGAACTGAGATCAGGGAAATACCACTGACTTCCAACTCTTGCCTGTGAATAAAATAGAATGCCTGTGGGCATTTAGGTAGAATCTTCCACTTAGATAATCGACACTGTTCTGTAACATATATCCAGCTAATGGTCTGCTGGTGCTGATGGCCACCAACCTGCTGCAGTCTGTAGAGTGGGTCAAAAATAATCATCATGAGCATAATCTCTCTTGTAATGAGGGTCTCGGTGATAAACAGAGGAAAATGTCCAGAATTTCTCATGCACACCCACCAAGTGTCCAAGAGCTGCTTATGCCATACATTTATGACTTGGGAACAGAGATCTACTGGCACACACATGTGATGAAGAGTGCCTTATGCATCAAACTTCATAATGGGGTTTTGCTATTAGCCTGTCTGTTTTGCTCTGGGCATGGTGTTTTGTTTTTGTTTTTCCTAATGCTCTGACTCATCTTACTTTTAAATAAAAGTGGGTAATTTGTACCTGCTCTTGCTATGTGGTATAGAACTGTGAGTAATTCTTCTTGTCTATCATCAGTGACAAAATTCATTATTTTGCAATTGTCTGGAAAAATAAAATGACGAAACAAAACAACTTAACTTCTGTACCCCAGAGTGCACGGTGCACCCTTGGAAATGCCCTTGAGGCCTCCACCAGGTTTTGTGTCTCTTGTTCCATTTCCACGTCTGTCCCCAGCTGTGGAGCGAAGAGTTGGCAGATTTGGGTCCTTAGTTACAATCTGCTGCTAAGCAGGTTGTGTGACCTTGAGAATGTCTCTTAACCTCTCTGGGTTTGAGTTTATTTATCTCTAAAAGTTTTTTTCAGGTCCACAGACCTTACGATTTTTTATGACTGAGTTTAACAGACTATTGTTTGCTTTATGTGTGATTCCAGCTCCCTTTTGTCATCATAAAATATAATTTTACAACATGGCTATCAGTTATGTTCATAAAATATATGATATTTAGAGAAGAAAAAAATTAAATGTGCTATGAATAAACCATTAAAGAGATTGATGAAAGACAATGCTATTTCTCACTAAATGCTGCCTTTCAGATTGTTAAAATGAATGTTTGGGTTTTTATCTGAAACCCTCCAAAGAATGCTGTCGTCATTTTAGCCATGCAGCGTCCCTTGCAATGTTATCTAAAGCTCCCAAATTTCACTCAAAAAAACCTTTGAAAAAGCTAACAAGAGTAATGTTGATCATCCTAACTCCTGGCTGTAAATTATTGTCAGTATCTTGAATTTGTCATTCACATGTGAAAAGAAAGTATAGTCCATTCCATAGAATACTGGTTCCTCCCCGTCTCCGGTTTTGTATTTGAAGTTTTGTTAAAACATGAAAAATGTTCTCTCAGTTTTTAACAGCTTCTTAAATTTCCTTTCAGCGCTATTAGTATACTCCCTGTGTCTCGCCTTCCCCTTCGCTTTCTTATCAGTGTTGTGTGTACACACATGTATGTGTGTGCAGTGCTTTTGAAGTTAACCAAGAAAATTTCAAAGCAGTGAACAGGAGGCAGTCACACAAAACCTGTTACATACAATCTGCGGGAAAACAGAGTAGATGTGAGAAGAAGGCTGGGGGAATTAAACACACACATGACATTTATTTTTGCAGAAATAAAATATTCTTGAGAAATCATTCATTCTTGCCATTTCGTTTTGGGTTTTGTCATCCTTTAAGTTTCTCCTTGGAAGCTTCTAAAATGATCTGTGAATGTTCTTAACGACATTTTACAAGCCAATTTATAAAGCTATGAAAACAATTTCATGTTCATATAAAAAAGGCATGCACCCAGCTGTAGAGGATGGTGGAGTAAACTATGATACATACACACAGTGGAGTAAAATGCAGCTGTGAAAAAGAATGTGGACGTCACTGTGACCTGACATGGAGTGATTTCCAGGGGACATTAGGAAGTGAAAAAAGACACGTGCAAAATAGTATGTATAGTATGCTACCTTTTGTGTCAGAAGGAAGGGAAAAATAAGACGAAATATAAACATAAGTGTTTATTTTTACAAAATCAAATCCAGGAAGGACAGGCCGAAAAACAGCGAGGTTGGTTACCTATAACAGGTGGAGTGTGGCAGATAGGATATGGGAGGGAGAGGCACTTCTTTGAGAACTTTTTTTGTATAGCTTTAACTTTTGGAAGCATGTTAACATTCTACATATTAAGAGATAAAAATAAATTATTAAGAACCAAAAGCACATTTAAATCAACGAACTCGACCATATTTCAAGTGAATACCATAACTGCACTAAAGACAGAGAAAAACATGAATCCAAGTAGTATATGAACACAGTTTTTAACTGTATACCCCATTCTTGGATGGCAGAGCAGGGAGGGAGAATTGCAAGCAAATCTTGAAATTTTTCTGTAGATATGTTTATTATAGGAGTGTAGGTGATATAGTCCTGAAACTCTAACAGATACGCTATAGAATTCAGTATATGAATACATGTGTGGACCTGGTTGGAGGAAAAAGACAAAAGTGGATGGAAAAAGGCAGAATAAGCCCATTAGGGATGGATTGGAATCAGACTTACCTGTCTGAACTTGACGTTTATAAAATATACATAAGTATGCATATATGTACATATATGTGTAAATGTTTATTATGTATGTGAATGTGTGTTTTCTCTGTGACTATATAATGAAGGAATTTGACAACACTGTAATTTTGTGATCAAAATTAACATCACCAGAAAGAGGAGTCATGGATATCATCATGTGGCTCCAGATGTGATCTCCTGAGGGCACATCATCACCCATATAGTATACTGGCAGAAAATGCATAAACCGAATGTAATCATGAGGAAACATCCGACACATCCAGAATGAGAAACTTTCTATTTAACAGAGTGTTGGAGGGGAAAGACTACGTTCTTTAAAAATGTCAATGTTGTAAAAGATAAATAGTATGAAAAATGTTCCAGATTAAGGGAGAGTAAAAAGACATATCAACTAAATTTAATATCTGACCCTAGACTGAATCCTGTTCTGTAGGGAGACAGTGTTACAAAGTGCATTGTTGGATAAGTTGGAAACATTGGAATATGAATGGAAGATTAGCTAACAGTATATAAATGTTAAATTTACAGAAGTTGATAACTGAACTGTTGTTATGTAAGAGAATGTTCCTGTTCTTGGGGAATGTACACTGCCTGCTCTTTGGGAAAATCATTTAGTACTTAAGGGTAAAGGGCTCTCGAATGATTTAGAAAAAATCATAAGTACATGTGTATGTATCTGTGTATATCTATATCTGTGTACATACACAGATGTATGAGAGAGGGAGCAAAGAGAAATGATAAATGAGGTCCTCTACTATTGTTAAGAATAACTGGGTCTAGGCAAAGGCTATGCATGTTCTCTGTATTATTTTGTTCTTGCAACTTGTAAGTTTGACATTATATCCAAATGAAAATATTTTTTTTCCAAAAGAATAAATTTCACCCTAAAAATAAACACTAATATGTAACTAGTAATAAATAGTAATAAAATTAGTGATTAAAAATCAGCTCTTGATCTAATAGAACTACTAGATTTCAATCATTACTTTCTATTTGCATACTTATAATTTATCTGCAATTAAGAATAAATTGACTAGTAATGCTGAATCTGCTCAAAACTGCTCAAAAGTAATAATAATTTAGCAAGGCTGTGGAAAACAAGGCTAGTATTAAAGAAAATAATATGAATGGGAATACATTAAAGTCTATTACAAAATAGATTCCATTCACAGTAACAATAAACATTGAAAGGTATACAGAAATAAATGTAAGAAAGCATTTTTGAAGCCTGTTTGAAAATTTTAATAACATATGAAGTCTGTTTTAAAATTGTAAAAACATCTTGGACAAACAAAAGTGATTAGGTCAAATGGAGAGGGAACAAGCTCCTGAATTAGAAAACTCAATATGATAAAGATTGCTCTCTGGACAGTCATTATAAGCAAGTGAGACAATGTGATATAGGCAAATACACCAATGAACAGAATAGGAAGGCCAGAAATAGACCTACAGATATGTAGAAACATGATATAATGGTGATAACTTTGCTGAATAATGAAAACTGAAGACTATACCAAAAATTTTGCTGAATACTCTGTTTTCCATATGAAAAAATAGATCCTACCTCACACCATAGAACAAAATTAATTCCAGTTGTGTTGTAGATTTGAATATTAAGAACAGAAGTTTTAAAAGAACACCAGAAGAATGTCCATGTAACTTCAGGATTGTGAGGGATTTCATAGATTAGATGTGCACACTGTACAGGGAATAATTGGTATATTTTACTACATTAAAATTAAAAAAAATTCTCTACAACAAAGTTATCATAAAGAAAACAAAGAGCCAAGTCATAGACTGGGAGTAGGTAATCATTATAATCAACAAAGGATTGTTTCCAGAGTGTGGCAAGAATTCCTTAAAATCACTAAGGAAAAACGGGCAAAAGGGATAAATGGGGAGTTCATAGGCCATGTAGTTTCTCATATGAACTGTTTCATAATGATCAAATGATCAAATGATCAAACACTCTTTGTGGGCCAAATATAGAAAAGCAGCCTTCTATTTTTAGAAGCTATCTTTAACTATATCACTGGGATTTCAAACTAGTACAGTAAGTTCTTGATTGTATGCATAGCCACACCAAGTGTTTTAATATCAAATTGTGACGATATTTCAGTAGCTAATGTTATATCATGAAATTTCATAGGACCAATCCTTTCCGGAGCACGAAAATGGTTTTCAGGTTGGAATGAGATTAGAAGGCATTGACCCCCGACATCCATCTGTATTCTGTGTACTGTCTGTAGCTGAGGTAAGAGATGGTGTTACTGTCTTGGGCTGAGTGCACAGTGACAGAAGAGAATTTTCTAGAGAATAATGAATTTGAGTGCTTTCTGTTATAAACAAGTTCCAGTACATTATGGATTAATTTTAGTCAGTGATGGGTGAAATACGTTTCTTAATGAATTTTTTTTCCTTCTCTGAAGATTAATCTTTTAATAAGTCCTTTATCACCAGCAGTTACCCTTGTTTCCATTGGTGAAGTTTTCATCTGAGGTTGATGAAAATCAGTGAATCCCACAGTGTTACTTTTGTCTGTTAAAAGAGACATAATTATTTAAGTTTTAGCTGAACTAATGAGAAATGTGTATGAAAAATGCCTATGCACATGAATTATATATTTATATAAATGCAAGCATTTTATGAAAATTATATGGAATGAAGAGCCATTGATGAAAGTAAATGGCTTATAAGATGTAATATTTACTAAACGTTTTATATTATTAAAATGATGAAAACTGTATTTTTAATAACCACATAAAAACACTATTCACTTAATTTACTGATTGATTATAGCTATTAAAATTTGTATAGCATCTCTTAAGGATGCATTCCACATTGTTTTATTATTTCCTTTATTAGGTATGCTAGATCCATATGTTAGAGTTGAAATGAGGCCATGTCCATTTTGGTTTTGCTCTGTACTTTAGCTTACACTGTCTTGGGATATGAATCCAAGCTAGACAGCAGGAGGTGGGGTTTCTGAAAGCAGTATTTAACAGGTATTGAATTAACAAATAAACTTTTTGATTGATGGAGATGTAAATTGACCTCAGATTTCTAGAATGAGTAAAAGGATATTTTTTATAGAAAAAATTCTAGATACTTAAAAGATAGTGTCTGTTTGCCAGCATTTTGCTTTATTCAGATGTCCTCTTTAAATTTGTTTTTTAAAATTTTTTTTAATGTTTATTTTATTTTTGAGAGAGAGAGAGACAGAGAGCCAGAGACAGAGTGGGGGAGGGGCAGAGAGAGAGGGAGAAAGAATCTGAAGCAGGCTCCAGGCTCCAAGGTGTCAGCACAGAGCCCAACGCAGGGCTCGAACCCATGAACCGCGAGATCATGATCTGAGCCGAAGTCGGATGCTCAAACTACTGAGCCACTCAGGCGCCCCTCTAAATTTGTTTTTTTAACACAAACACAT
Organism: Lynx canadensis; assembly: GCF_007474595.2. Taxonomy (NCBI): domain Eukaryota; kingdom Metazoa; phylum Chordata; class Mammalia; order Carnivora; family Felidae; genus Lynx; species Lynx canadensis. The sequence continues at coordinate 56,553,847 of NC_044314.2, read as the reverse complement.
TTGTATGGAAGGATTTGTTCAAATATGTTGATGGCACTGACAGAATATACGACAATTTTGTTAATTTTGTGTACCCTTCAAATGTGTGACACTTAATGAAGGATTGTAAACATTCCATTTTACAGGTGTGTGGTTACCGCCTAAGACTTCATTTTGATGGTTATTTAAGCTGCTACGATTTTTGGACCAATGCTGGTTCCCCTGACATTCATCCAGTAGGGTGGTGTGAAAAGACCAAACATGAATTGCACATCCCTAAGGGTAAGCCAGGTTGGAAAGAGAGTTTGTTTTATTTTAACAACATTTTATGAAACACTAACAAGAGAGCCTGGTGTGAATTGATTTTCAAAATGAAAGTTTAACCCACAAAAAGCAGTAAGACTACAAGGACACCATTTTTATAAATGAATAAATGTCTTTAAAAGAAAAACACCATTGATTACTAAGGTCAAATATTCTGATAAGGTACCTAAGGCAGAAATTAAATCTTATGAGTTACATAAAGTTTATTAAAACCTTATAAGGAATGAAGAAACTTATTTTTCATCACGATTGAAATGAAATATTTCACTTAGTCACTGATGTCATACAGGGAGCAACTTTGATTCACTGTATGTCATCTGTTTCAAACAAATCTTGGAAAACAGGGAACTATGAAAGAGAAGACAGTTTCACAATCTGCTTTCTTTTTTTGGGAATTGAAAATCTCATCTTTGTCTTTTGTTATGTGCTAGAGGACCTGGTGCTGGTAGATGTGACTGAAGCCTTTTTTATTTGCTGTGTGCTGGTGAGATGAGGATTTAATCAGTTGAGATGCCTGTGGGCCCATTTCCTTGCACAGCAGATTTCTGTGTACAGTCTCCTGCTTGGATGTTAGAGTATTTGATGGCTGTGGCTCTTCTGGAGTCAGTATATAGTCATTTCATTCTCCGTAACCAACTCAGAGTATCCTTGGGGGATCCGTCCCTAAGACTAATGGCAGAATCCCTAAGATTGCTGGATTTCATGAAAGCTGGTCACAGGCTCATTCATTCAGTAGGTATTTATGGAGCCCTTGCTGTGTGCAGGCACTGGGGACAGTAAACCATCTGCGTCTTCATGAGGCTTTCATTCCAGAGGGGAGAGCAGTAATAAAGATAAGCTATAGTGTCAAGCAGTGACTGGATTAGGGGACGGAGAGCTTGCTGAGGAAGGGCGTGAGAACATCACTTCCCATACACAGGTGGATGAAATGAGGGAAACCAGTGAGGCTCCTTGGCTAAGAAGCCTGTCAGAGAGAAAAGCAAGAGTAAACACCCTGGGGCTGGAGCCTCTGGCCACATTGAGAAATCTCGAGGCGATGAATGTGGCTGGAGCAGAGAAAACAAAGGCAAGAGGTAGGAGATGGAGTTAGGGGTCTAACCCTGGCCTTGGGGGCTATGCAAGGAGTTTGACTTTTATTCTGTGTAACACTTAATCAGAAAATATTTATTGAGCCCCTCTTATCGGGGCAAGCACTGTGTGAGCCACTTTAAGGCACATGGAGAGGAGGAAAAGTAAAAAATGGAAACCCCATAAAGATAAACAGCAGAAATCTGGGGCTGCCAGATGGTCTTTGGATTGTGAAGGGGTTTCTGTAATTTCCCCAAGGGCTGGCACCCTGGATTGTTGCATCAGTAGGATCTCTGACATTCTCAGTGAGATGACTTCTTCAGGGTGATGATCAACTCAGGAACTTTGTCTCTTTCCTTTTTCCATGTTGGAAAGCCTTACTAAGAGATGAGACTCCCGTCAGGCTTCCAGGGTACCAGTTCCATATCTTAATGAGTTTAAAAAATTTGTATGGAGTGGCACGCCTGATGGGAAGTCACAACAGTTTTGAATTTCATACGTTAAAAAACATTGAAACAATTTAGGGATTTTAATTTAAGTCTTTTGTGGTCTGCTAAAGGACATTGAATTTATGACAGAAGACTAGAGAAGGCTAATATATTTAATATGCACATGGTTACATCCTGTGGGTATTTTGAGCAATCCATATTTTTTTTAGGTTATAGAAAAGATAAATTTGTTTGGATGGATTACTTGAAGGCCTGCAAATTGCAAAATGCTCCCAAGAAATTATTCAGAAACCGGAGTTCTGTAAGTATTTTCTTCCTCAGTATAAATCAGATTTCCACTTGATCTTAAATGTCTTAAAATCCACTATATATTCTGTTGTATTTTAATCTTTTCAGAATCCTTAGCTTCCTATGACTTTTCTCACTTAATTTGTCAATTTCCTATGGTCATATCTTTTTTCCTCCTTTAAATTTACAATTAAATACTTTAGTCAGAGGCAGAGAGTTGAAGATTTTATATTTAAATCCTGCTAAAATTTAAAATGCCTTTTAGAAATGTTTTTTCTTTTTGCTTCCAATGAGTTACTTGTTTCAACTTACCTTTGGTGTTTTGAGACTGGTAGTTATCACAGGTGGACTTTGAATAAACCCAACTTAGTTGGATTTATGTGTAACAAGAAAGAGGGCGACATTTCATACAGATTCAAGGGGCATATGAAGATTCGGGTAGCGCATACTCCTTATGCCCTGTGTCCCCAGCAACCTACCAGCTCTTCAGGAGAGAACGAGAGTAAGGGTGCAGAATAGATAGTGAAGAGATAGAAAAAACTCTTCTTGTCCCAATATATTGTATGTATACTCTCTAAGTCCCAGGACTGGCTAATTACACCCTACAAGAAGTGGAGTTTTATTATTGTAATGTTATGGTAAATCATAGCCCTTACTGGTTTTTAATATGAAAAAATATGTACAGATGCTACAAAAAACGCGTTTGGATTATTTTTAAGTTTATTTGTGGATTAATGCATGTATTTCTTAAATATTGAGAAAGCCACTATTTTCACATCTCATCAAAGTAAATGATAATTTTGGTGCTAAAGAGCCTGTCTTTACTACTTCTCCAAATTCTGATGTTTGGAAACTATTCAAAAGCCTACAAGGAGCAGAGAAAATTACTTGACACTCCTGCATTCAGTAAACATCATATTTTAAAAGTAATACCATTTCTTCTAAGAACTGAAAAGGGAAGATGATAATGAGGAGGGAAATAAAAGTTTCCTGCATGCAAATGTAAAAGCTGGTTACCTGGGTTTTTGTTATGAAGGTTAACTTCGTTAACAGTTTACTGCAATATTATTACTAGCATTTGCTGGTTTCATTCCGGAGGGTAAGTGTTGATACCCCTTAGACTGTTCTGATGCTAAACATAGAAGTTTTGACAGTGGCTCAGTCCTCTTTGGTGTCCTGTTTCTCTTTGTGCCTCTTCCGTCTGGTGCTGTGTTAGAATGGGCCAATGCCTAAAGAATTTCAGGTTGGAATGAAGCTGGAGGCCGTCGACAGGAAGAACCCTTCCTTGGTGTGTGTGGCAACCATAGCAGATATTGTTGAAGATCGCTTACTAGTGCATTTTGACAATTGGGATGATAGTTACGATTACTGGTGAGACACCAACGTGCGTTTTATTTTCGTGTGTTTGTGTTTGGTGTTAAGAATTTAATTTCATTCCAGTCCTGTCACCATTCTTTCTGTTCTTAGAGTAATGAACATCAGGAATTTAGTGACCAACTTCTCACTACCTTCTCTCCCTCATGAATTGCCGAATTAAAGAACCCGAGAAACTTCTCCATTCTATGAGAGGTTACCTAATGAGGCTTCATCTGAAATAATATGACCAGTTCAGGGCCCTTCACTATAGTGTGTCTAGTTTGTGAGGGAAGTATTTCTATGAAGAGGAAGTTAAGAACTTGCAGTATTTTTTTTTTTCCCGAAAAATGTTGAACTCAGCCTGTCATATTTTTTAAAGGGAAGATTCACAGGGAGAACGGAGGAGTGAATTATTTGAAAGCCTGTGGGGAGCAGAGAAAATGTATGCTACGATACCATTAAACTAACATTGCATGAGTTAAAAGGGTTTTCTGGGTAAAAACCTGAAATATAGAAGAGGGAATGGCAAAAATCATTTTTGTAGCGTTTCTTCACAGTATATCCTGAATAACCAACACGTCTCTGCCTGAGGCTATGGTTCTTCATGTGCATGAAGGGGACCCGGTTTTCTTCTTTGAACTAAGATAAGAAGTAGAACATTGATTAATTGTTCTATGTGTCTTAGGTAGAATGGTCTGGGTTCCTTGAAACGGAGAGGGAGGAAATGGTAGGCATATGGAGTCTGATTGGTCTGTCTTATTAAACTCTGGGCCGGCCTATTAATATTTTTCCTTGCTGCTAGCAAGAAGTGGTGGAGGAAGCTTATTAAATAAAATGTGCACTCCTTGGGGATATCACTGGCAGTTCGGGTTCTAGTCAAACACTTTTTGAGAATACTTCTAAATTTCAAGAGAGGTTTGGTCACTTAGCTTATAAAATACAGTGCTAAAAATTACTTCTGATTCTATTTAGCTACAAAATATTTTAGTTATGTAGTTCTATCTTCCATGGAGTAATGAATGGTCATTACTCTTGGATTCTTTCTCTGGCACTGAGTCATATAGGCTCTGAAACAGAATCCTGTTTTGCAGGTGTGATGTAAATAGCCCTTATGTCCAGCCAGTTGGTTGGTGTCAGGAGAATGGAAGAACTCTGATAGCACCCCAAGGTGAGTGGACCGGCTGGGTTTTCTTTGAAGCATCTCTGTGTGAGTGGCAATGCCTGTTTTTATTTTTGTGTATGCAAACCACATTTCAACACCAAGTGTGTGATAAAAATACTGTGCAAGATTCTATTGACCAAGTAACCCACATGTCTGAAATCTGCTCGTCTTTCCCATAATGCAAATGGACTCTGTTTATAAAGATATATTAGGTGGCCATTTAAAAAAAGGTTGCTAAAAAGTTTTACCCAATGAAATGAGTACCATTGCTGCAGATCCGTATTTCGAACTAGCTATTTCCGCCTACATACTTTATCTTATAACTTATGTTAATTCACTAATTGAGCCATAAGATTATTAAATACACTTAACTTGGGGGTTAAATGACAAATGGAGAAATCTAAGGAGTGAGAATTAGCCGTGAGTCTTCAGACTTGCCAGAACTCTTCACTACACCAACTTAATGGTTCAGCTAAACACCAAAGTAGGGACTTTTTCTAGTTATTTGTATTTTTTCTTACTACAGAAATACTAAGTATTTAGAGACTTTCTCTATCAAATTTATGTTTTATAATTTGAAAATTAGTTAGATACAGTGGCTGCATAAGCTTAGCATTTTTACAAGAAGTATTCTAGGAGAAAACAGTTTCTTTCAATAAAAAATGTGCAGGAAGAAATGTAGAGTATGTAACATGCCATTCTAGAATGGAGCAGATATTTAGTGTTTTTATTTGAATGATTCTAGAATTTTACTGTGTTTTAATATTTTTTTCTTAATGCAGAAAAATAATAAGGATTTGTCATCAAAATGGCATGAGAAAAATTCAAAAACTAAAAACTAATCAACAAACCAAACCAAGCCAAATTTTAAAAAAACACAACCTATTTAAACTATCCAGTTAGCTAGAAAAGTTTTATCAAATGTGTAACATCTTCCCAAATTCTGATTTTGATACGCAGACAGATTTAGAGTTGTTTGTCCTATTTTTCTGTAAAACCGGCTAAAGTTAACTTTAGAGTAATGTTCTTCAAGATGAGGTGAAGTGTTTGCGAGATCTCAGAACATGTTGTTTGAGTTGGTGTGTCTGGAGGTAGAGCACACTCTGTTTCCCATTTCCTTTAGTGGAATCACTTCTCTGCTGCCTGTAGCTTGTTCTCACTAGACTTCATGGATAGAGTCTGTGGTTAAGTTCATCACCTCATCTCTTGGCGCTGTGTCAGTCGAGAAGTAGTCTGTGTAGTACTTGAAGAATTGTATGTCCAGAATCTTTCTTTAAGTTTTTTGATGTTTGTTTTTGAGAGAGAGAGAGAGAGAGAGAGGGAGGGAGAGGGAGAAGGAGAGGGAGAGGGAGAGAACGAGTGGGAAAGGGGCAGAGAGAGAGGGAAACAGAGAATCCGAAGCAGGCTCCAGCCTCTGAGCTGTCAGCACAGAGCCTGACGTGAGGCTTGAACCCACTGACCGTGAGATCATGGCCTGAGCCAAAGTCAGATATTTAACGGACTGAGCCACCCAGGCACCCCTGTCCTGTCCAGAATCTTTCCATCATTAGTGTGAACTGAGAATTGAGGAGGCAAAGCTCCCATACCCCAGATAAAGCCAAGGCTTGAAGGTTCTGCTTGATGGGAGTAAGAAACTATTTAGTTCATAAAGTGAATAAAGTACCAACCTAGGTTTGTCATTTTCACCATGGAATTGATTGCATATACAAATACCATTACCATTCTGAAATTTGAGTAAGAGTTGTCCACATAGACTAATTTAGTGATAGTCTATGCTTTAGGGTCAGATTTTCTTCCCTACGACTTAGGTTTAAAATTCTAAGGAGATTTTGTCCTGTTATACAATGTCTGAATTAGAATCTTTCAGTTAACCTACCTCTAAACCTTATATACTTGTTGGTGTTTCTTTTACACATTACAGAGTGTTTTTATATAGTAAAATACTACCCTCCTCTAAGCCCCAATTCATACAACCCTTTGTTTCTCTGTAGCAAATTCTTTACCTACTTCTTTTTCCTACTGAGATATAATCCACGTATTATAAATTTTGCCTTTTAGTGTATAATTCAGTGGTTTTTAGTATACTCACAAGGTGGTACAACCATCACCATTATCTATTACCAGAGATTTTTATCACCTCCCAAAGAATGTCATCCTCATTTTCTTCTCCCTCTCAGGCCTAGGCAACCACCATTCCCTATCTCTATGGATTTGACTGTTCTAGACACTTGGCCACACGTGGAATCATAGAGTATGTGGCTTGTTGTGTCGTAGCTTCTTTGATTTAGTGTAATGTTTTCTGAGTTCATGTTGTAGCATGTCTCAGTACATCATTCCTTTTGTTTACAAATAATATTTTAGTGTGTAGATATACCACATTTTGTTTATGCATTCATTATTTGATGGCCATTTGGTTTGTTTTCACTTAATGACTATTATGAATAAAGCTGCTATAAACTTTCATGTTAACCTACCTCTAGGTAGTTTTTGAGTGATATGTTTTAATTTCTTTTGGGTATAATTCTAGGAATGGCATTGCTGGGTCATAAGGTAACTCTGTTTGAGGAATTGACAAACTGTTTTCCAAAGGGGGCCACACAGTGTACATTCCCACTGACAACGAATGAGAATTCTACTTCCTCCACATCCTCACCAGTATGTTACTGTCTTCTTGATTACAGCCATCCTAGTGGGTAGAAGGTAGATCTCGTTGTCCTTTTGATTTGCATTTATATAATGACTAATGATATTGAACATCTTTTACTGTGGTTATTGGCCATTTGTGTATCTTCTCTCAAAAAATATCCATCCAAATCTTTTGCCCACTTTTAAATTGGGTCATTTGTCATTTTATTATTGAGTTGTAAGTGTTCTTTGGATATTAGATGCTGCAGTTGTTTTCACTTTCTTGATGGTTTCTTTTAAAGCACTCTTTAAAGTTTTTAATTTTGATGAAGTCCAATTTATCTGGTTTTTTTTTTCCCTTTGTTATGCTTTTGCTAAGAAAGCACTGCCTAATCTTTGGTCACAAAGACTTGTCACTAAAGACTCTACTTTCCCTATTGATTGGCCTTGGCAGAATTATTGAAAAAACAGTTGACTATAGATACATGAGTTTATTTCTGGATTCTCAATTCTATTGCATTCCTTTACATGTCTACCCTTAGGCCAGTACCAGACTATCTTGATTACTGTAACTTTGTAGTAAGTATTGAAAATAGGAATTGTGAGTCCTTTAACTCTATTTTCTTCTTTCTCAAGATTGTTTTGGCTGTTCTGAGTCACTTGCAAACATATCCCTATGAATTTTAGAATTAGCTTGCCAATTTCTGTCCAAAAAAAGTCAATGCACATTTTGATAGGGATTGATCTATATCAATTTAGGAATTAGCCATCTCGAAAATATTAAAATTTTCAGCCCATAAACCTGGGACACGTTTCCACTTCTATAGATCTTTAGTTTTCTTTCAATGATATTTTGTAGGTTTCAGTCTGTAAGTCTTATACTTCATTAAATTTGTTCCAAGGTATTCTGTTTTTTCTTAATTGAAGTGAAATTTACATGACACACAATTAACCATTTTAAAGTGTATAATTTAGGGGCGTCTGGGTGGCTCATTGGTTAAGCATCTGACTCTTGGTTTCAGCTCAGGTTATGATCTCACGGTTCGTAGGTTCAAGCCCCACATCAGGCTCCATGCTGACAACCTGGAGCCTGCTTGAGATTCTTTCTCTCCCCCTCTCTCTGCCCTTCTCCTGCTCAGGCTTGTGCTCTCTCTCAAAATAAATAAATAAACTGAAAAAAATAAAGTGTACAATTTAGTGGTAGTGTATTCAGAATGTTATGCAACCACTAGCTCTCTAGTTTCAAAACTTCCATCACTTAATAAAAACGTTCTGTACTTATTAAGTAGATACTCCCCACTCCCTGCTCTCATCCCCTTGTAACCTCTACTCTGCTTTCTGTGAATTTGCCCATTCTTGATATATTATACATATTATATAAAAAAGAATCCTATAATACATGTTTGTATTTGGCTTCTTTTACTTAGTGTAATGTTTTCAGTGTTCATCTGAGTTGTAGCGTGTATCAGTATTTCATTCCTTTTTACGATTGAATTCTATTCTATTGTATGTACACACGCCATGATTTGTCTGTCCATTCATCTGTTGGACATTTGGTTTGTACCTTTGGCTATTTTAACTAGTACTACTATAAGCATTCATGTACAGTTTTCTGTGTGGACATGTGTCTTCACTTCTCCTTGGTGTGTACCCATTGTAGAATTGCTAGGTCATATGATAATTCTATGTTTAACATTTTGAGGAACCGACAACTGTTTTTTGAAGTACCTGTGCCATTTTAATATTCTCATTAGCAAACATGTGGTAATTCTTACTTCTCAACATCCTTACTTCTCAAAGAAACTTGTTCTTTTCTGTTTTCTTAATTAAACCCATCCTACTGGGTGTGAAGTGGTATCTTATTGTGGTTTTGATGTGTACTTCTCTAATGATCAGTGATGTTAATCATCTGCTCATGTGGTTATGGGCCATTTGCATATCTTTTGAGAAATATTTATTTAAATCTTTTGCTTGTTTTTTAAAACATTGGGTTATATTTTTATTATTTATATATTATTTAAAAATTGTTTCCACTTACCTATATTGCATAAATGATTTACAGATGTCTTACCACATTCTATAGATTGTATTTTCACATTCTTGATAATGTATTTTGCCATAAAATAGTTTTTAGTTTTGATGAAGTCCAATTTATCTATTTTTTCATTCATTCATCATGCTTTGGTATTAAATACAAGAATCCACTGCCAAATTTGAGGTTGTGAGGATTTACCAATATGTTTTTTTCTATGGATTTTATACTTTTAGCTTTTATATTTGACTTGTTGATCCATGTTGATTTAATTTTTGTATATGAAGTAAGGTAAGGGTTCGGCTTCATTCTTTTGGATATGGTCCAGTTTAACCAGTGCCATTTATTTAAAAAGCCTATTCTTTCTCCATCACATGGTATTGGTACCATTGTTGAAAAGAAGTTGGCCACAGATATTTAGGTTCATTTCTGGATTCTCGATTCTATTCCATTGGTCTGTCTATACACCTATCCATATGCCAGTATCATCCTATTTTTTTTACTTTAGTTTTTAGAAAAATTTTAAGTTCACAGAAAAATTGGGAGGAAGGTACAGAGATATCCTTTATACCTCCTCCTTCACATATGCACAACCAGCTGCTAGTATCAACATTCCCCACCACAGTGATACATTTGTTGGAATTGATGAACCTACATTGACATCATTATCACCCAAAAGTAGATAGTTTACTCATGGTTCACTCTTGGTATTGTGCATTCCGTGGATTTGTACAAGTGCCTAAAGACATGTAGACCATCATTTTGGTATCGCACAGAATATTTTCACTGCCCTAAAAATCCTCTGTGTTCTGCCTAGTCTTCTTTCTCACTCCCCGAACTCTTGGCAGCCAGTAACTTTTTTTTCTTTTTTTGCTGTCTTTATAGTTTCGCCTTTTCCAGAATGTTATATAGTTGGAAACATACAGTAGGTAGGCTTTTCAGACTGGCTTCTTTCACTTAGGAATATGCATTTGAGGTTCCTCCACATCTTCTCATGGCTTGATAGCTCACTTCTTTTTAGTGTTGAATAATATTCCACTGTCTGGTTGTATCTCAGGTTATATATTCATTTATCGACTGAAACACATCTTGGTTGTTTTGATGTTTGGGCAATTATGAATGGAGTTGCTATAAACATCCATGTGCAGATTTTTGTGTGGACATGTTTTCAACTCCTTGGATAACTTCAAAGGATGATACTGTTGAATGGTATGGTAAAGGATGCTTAGTTTTGTAACAGCCTGCTAAACTATTTTCCAAAGTGACTGTAACACTTTACATTTCCACCAGCAACACTGAGAATTCCTGTTGCTCTACATTCTCACCAGCATTTGGTGTTGTCAGTGTTTTGGATTTTAGCCATTTGAATAGGTGTATAGTGAGTGCCTTGTTGTTTTAATTTGCATTTCTCTGTTGACATATGGTGTGGCACTTATTTTCATGTGTGTATTTGCCATCTGTAAGTCTCCTTTGGTGAGGTGTCTGTTAAGCTCTTTATCCCATTTTTTAGTTGGGTTGTTTGTTTTCTTATTGTCAAGTTTTAAGAATTCTTTGTGTATTTTGAACAAGTCTTTTATCATATGTATCTTTTGAAATATTTTCCCCCACTCTGTAAGTTGTCTTTTCATTCCCTTGACAGTGTCTTTAGCAGAGCAGAAAATTTTAATTTTAATGAAGTCCAGCTTATTAATTATTTATTTCATGGATTGTGTCTTTGGTGTTATGTTAAAAAATCATCATGAACCCAAGGTCATTTAGGTTTTCTTCTATGTTATCTTTTAGGAGTTTAATTATTTTGAATTTCATATTTACATCTGTGATCCATTTTGAGTTAATTTTTGTGAAGGATGTAAGGTCTGTGTCTAGATTCTCTCTCCTGTTTTTTTTGTTTTGTTTTTTTTTTTTTTTGGTACGTGGGCATCCAGTTGTTCCAGCACCATTTGTTCAAAAGACCATCTTTGCTCCATTCTATTGCCTTTGTTCCTTGTCAAAGATCAGTTGACTATACTTTTGTGGGTCTATTTCTGGGCTCTCCATTCTGTTCCATTGAGCTATTTGTCTATTCTTTTGCTAATACTATGCTGTCTTGATTACTAACAAGCTTAGTTACATACAAGCATACTAGCTGTATAATGTCAGCCCTTCAAATTGTTCTTCTTAAATATTGTATGTATGTTCTGGATCTTTTGCCTCTCCATATAAACTTTGAAATACCTGACAATATTCACAAAATAACTTGCTGAGATTTTCGTTGGGCTTGCATTGAATCTATAGATCATGTTAGGTAGAACTGTCATCTTGATAATATTGAGTCTTCTTATTCATGAACATGGAATATCTCTCCATTTATTTAGTTTTTTGTTTTATTTCACAGATTTTTATAGATTTCCTCATTAGACCTTGTACATATTTTGTTAGATTTTATACATATTTCATTATTTTGGGTGCTAATGTAAATGGTATGATTTTTATTTCAAATTTCACTTGATCATTGCTGATATACGGAAAAGCTGATATTCAGAAAAACGTTTATATATTAACCTTGTATCCTGAAACCTTGCTATATCACTTGTTGGTTCCAAGAGGTTTTTTTTGTCAGTGTCTTTGGGTATTCTGCACAGACATCATGTCATCTGTGAACAAAGTTTTATATTTTTCTTCCCAATCAGTATACATTTTGTTTCTTTTTCTTGTATTATTGCATTAGCTAGGATGTACCACACTATTTTGATGACTATTGCTTTGTAATCAGTTTTGAAATTCGGAAGTGTGAATACTCCAACTTTGTTTTTATTTTTCAAGATAATTTTGGCTCTCTGTGTCCCCTTGCAGTTTTTTTTTTTAATATGAAATTTATTGTCAAATTGGTTTCCATACAACACCCAGTGCTCATCCCAACAGGTGCCCTCCTCAATACCCATCACCCCACCCTCAATACCCATTAGGGAGCACCCTCCCACCCCCTATCAACCTTCAGTTTGTTCTTAGTTTTTAAGAGTCTCTTATATTTTGGCTCCCTCCTTCTCTAACCTTTTTTTTCCCTTCCCCTCCCCCATGGTCTTCTGTTAAGTTTCTCAGGATCCACATATGCTATCTGTCTTTCTCTGTATGACTTATTTCACTTAGCATAACACTCTCCATTTCCATCCACATTGCTACAGAAGGCCATATTTCATTCTTTCTCATTGCCACATAGTGTTACATTGTGTATATAAACCACAATTTCTGTATCCATTCATTAGTTGATGGCCATTTAGGCTCTTTCCATAATTTGGCTATTGTTGAAAGTGCTGCTATAAACATTAGGGTACAAGTGCCCCTCTGCGTCAGCACTCCTGTATCCCTTGGGTAAATTCCTAGAAGTGCTATTGCTGGGTCATAGGGTAGATCTATTTTTCATTTTTTTGAGGAACCTCCACACTGTTTTCCAGAGCGGCTGCACCAGTTTGCATTCCCACCAACAGTGCAAGAGGGTTCCTGTTTCTCCACGTCCTCACCAGCATCTATAGTCTCCTGATTTGTTCATTTTGGCCACTCTCACTGGCGTGAGGTGATATCTCAGTGTGGTTTTGATTTGTATTTCCCTGATAAGGAGCGACGTTGAGCATCTTTTCATGTGCCTGTTGGCCATCTGGATGTCTTCTTTAGAGAAGTGTCTATTCATGTTTTCTGCCCATTTCTTCACTGGATTATTTGTTTTTTGGGTGTGGAGTTTGTTGAGTTCTTTATAGATTTTGGATACTAGCCTTTTGTCCAATATGTCATTTGCAAATATCTTTTCCCATTCCATTGGTTGCCTTTTAGTTTTGTTGATTGTTTCCTTTGCAGTGCAGAAGGTTTTTATCTTCATGAGGTCCCAATAGTTCATTTTTGCTTTTAATTCCCTTGCCTTTGGGGATGTGTTAAGTAAGAATTTGCTGCGGCTGAGGTCAGAGAGGTTTTTTCCTCCTGCTTTCTCCTCTAGGGTTTGGATGGTTTCCTGTCTCACATTCAGGTACTTTATCCATTTTGAGTTTATTTTTGTGAATGGTGTAAGAAAGCGGTCTAGTTTCATTCTTGTGCATGTTGCTGTCCAGCTCTCCCAGCACCATTTGTTAAAGAGACTGTCTTTTTTTTCCATTGGATATTCTTTCCTGCTTTGTTAAAGATTAGTTGGCCATACTTTTGTGGGTCCATTTCTGGAGTCTGTATTCTATTCCATTGGTCTATGTGTCTGCTTTTGTGCCAATACCATGCTGTCTTGATTACAGCTTTGTAGTAGAGGCTAAGGTCTCGGATTGTGATGCCTCCTGCTTTGGTCTCCTTCTTCAAAATTACTTGGGCTATTTGGGGTCTTTTGTGGTTGCATACAAATTTTAGGATTGCTTGTTCTAGCTTCAAGAAGAATGGTGGTGCAACTTTGATTGGGATTGCATTGAATGTGTAGATAGCTTTGGGTAGTATTGACATTTTAACAATATTTATTCTTCCAATCCATGAGCATTTCTTTATATCTTCTTCAATTTCCTTCATAAGCTTTCTATAGTTCTCAGCATACAGATCTTTTACCCCTTGCAGTTCTATATGAATTGGAAGATTGGATTTTTCATTTCTAGAGAGATTACTGTTGGGATTTTGAGAAGGATTACACTGAATATTAGGGAGTAGTGCCGTCTCAACAGTATTAAGTTTTCCAACCCATGAATATGAGCTGTCTTTTTACTTTTTTAGGTCTTTAATTTCTATCAGTGGTATGTTTTAGTTTTCATCATATAAGTCTTTCATATCATTGGTTAAATTTATTCCTAGGTATTATATTCTTTTAGAATGTACTAGAAATATAATTATTTTATTTATTTCCCTTTGAATTGTTTATTTCTGGAATGCAGAAAGCAGTTAATTTTATATCCTGAAACTTTACTGAGTTTATTAGCTCTACTGGTTTGTGTGTGTGTGTGTGTGTGTGTGTGTGTGTGTACGTGTGTACTCTATGGGATTTTATTGCATAGAATTGTGTAGTCTGTCAAGAGAACAGAAGTTCCAAAATATTAAAATTTCCAATTTGAATGCCTTTAATTTTGCTTCTTGCCTTGTTGTTCTGGCTAGGACTTGCAGTACAATGTCGAATATAGAAGTTAAATTAGGCATTATTATCTTTTTCCTAATTTAGGGCAGAAAAATTTCAGTCTGTCACCATTGTGCATGATGTTATCTGTAGATATTTATTACATGTCCTATATCATGTTAAGAAAGTTCCCTCCCTCTTTTCTTAGTTTTGAGTGTTTTTATCACAAAAGGATGTTGAATTTTGTCTAATGCTTTTTTTTATGTCTGTTGAGATAATTGTGTGGGAGTTCCCCCCCCCATAGTTTCATGCTATATAATCATTTTAAATGTGCTGGTGAGTTTAGTTTGCTACTATTTTGTTGAGGATTTTTGTATTGATGTTCAGAAGGAATATTGGTATTTAGTTTTCTTGTTATGTCTTTTTCTGGTCTTTTCATTTTTAAAATATTATAAATGGAATTGTTTTCTTAATTCATCTTTAGATTATTCATTGCTGTTGTGTAGGAATATAATTTATTTTTGTACAATGATCTTATATTCTAAAGCTTGCTGAATTCATTAGCTCTAATATTTTCTGTGTGTGTGTGTGTGTGTGTGTGTGCACGCGCGCATGTGTGTGTATTCCTTAGAATTTTCTATATGCAAAATTGTGTCATCTCTAAGTAGAGAAACATTTACTTCTTCTTTTCCATTTTGGATTCATTTTATTGGTTCCTTTTTTATCTGGCTAGACCTTCTAGTGCGTTGTTGAGTAGTAGTGGCAAGATCAGACATCCTTTTCTTGTTCCTGATCTTAGGGGAATACTCAGTCTCTCCACACAAAGTGTTGTGTTTGCTGAGAGTTTTTGTAGATGCCCTTTATCAGATTGAGGAAGTTCCCTTCTGTTACTGGTTTGTGTTATCATAAAAGGGTAGTCCTTTATTCTATTAATATGATACTATTATATTTACTTCTTTTTATATGCTGCATATGCTTTTTATATGCTTGTGTTCCTGGGATAAATCTCATTTACTCTTTTAAAATGTATTTATTCCTAAGGCTGCTAAGAGTGCTAAGGAAAAGCAGGATAAACAACAAGTCAAATGTTTAATTTTTTAAAATGTTCATCCACAGTATGAATACTTGTTTCTAGGAGGGAATCAACTGTGTCATAAGGGGGATTCTTCTTGTGGTGTTGCAGGGGATTGGCCCTTCATGGTCACAGGACCACCTTGGACCACAGAAAGCTTCCCATTTGGTGTGGTGATAAAATATAAGTAAATCAGCCTCTTAATCAAAGTATGAACAAGAGAGTAGAGTATAATGAAAATATATGCAGAGGAAAAGTAAGAAAAAATTGGGTGACGGCAATTAGAAAGTAAACAAAATTGCTTAAAGCTTGTGATGGATCATGAGTATGCTGGCCTGTAGGTTTATGTGACAACTCGAGTGACCGAAGATGTTAGGTCCCTATTATTTACACAAGAGAGGAAAGGTTTGAAACCACGGATGGTAGAAGGGGCCCTAAGACATGAGAATATAATGCTGTGTACTCAGGTAATCCACAAATGGGAATTTGGTGACAAGGCTGAGGCTAAGACTGCTAATAATTTATATTTATATTCATATGCACACATATGTAATATAACTTATGTCATATATATTTTGTACTTATATATGTACTTTTAGGGTTTGAACATAGTAAAAGATAAAAAGAAATTAACACTGGTCTATATGAATGATTTGTTTCTGTTAGTAATTTAGTGCCACAACTTGTTAGCTGTAGTTATTTTACTTTAAGCGAATTGATATTTTAAGCATCATTTATGCCCATAGATTTTTACATTAAGTTTTATTTTATGGTTGTAATTACATTGTTGTCAGAAGAAAATGTATTGGCTATATTTGTTACAGTTTTTTATGCGTGCGCGCGTGCGTGTGTGTGTGTGTGTGTGTCTGTAATTGCACATCTGAGAACGATTAGGGCGCTTGAAAGTAGAACAGTGTGTACTGATCTGTCTAGTTGTCCCTGGTGTATACTCAGATTCTCATAAATTCCGGATAAAAGAGCCTTTTCAGAGGGAGAAAGAGAAGGGAAAGGCCAGTTTTTAAAATGAGTGAAGTATAAAGTGTAAAGGTGCTTTTCACTGATATAAATTTAATCCAAAGCGTTGTTACATATTCTATTCAGTGTCTTTCCAGAGAGGACTAAAATGTATGGGCTTCTTTTCCTTCAGAGGAAGCAATCTGCTGGAATTGTAGTTGAAGTTACAAAATGACAAGAAGGTGTCAGGTAGACGCCTCAGCATTTGAAGGAGAGAACCCTTTCCAGAAGGGTTGTTGGGTCTCATAGTGAGCTTTTGAGCTTCATCTGGCGGTGAGCAGGCAATGTCCAGTTAAGAATCACCTCCTTACCAACAGAGGCAAATCTCATCCTTTTGTTGAAGTAAAATCCCCAGTAGCATAGTTTTAGATGGTTCATGGTATAGTCAAGTCTGTACGGTTAAAAATTAGATCTATTAAAGAATATTAAATAGATTATCTGTGGAAAGTTATATTCTTTGCTTTTTTTAGTTATTTTAAATGGTATTGCTATTTAAAAGTGACTCTGAGTTTGCTTTTTTTGTAATGTTTGTGAAATTCCTAGTGCTCTCCATTGCTCAGTGTGGCTTTTACCAGTCAAAACACTATTGTGAAGACTTTTCTCAACAGTGTGGTTACTTGTGTGAAAATCTGTTGGCGCAGTCCATGACGGGAGCCACCACCCCATCCTGTCTCCTGCTCAATTTGGACAGGGGACAGGAAGCCCTGCAGAACCAGAATGGCTGTGAGGGCTCCTCCGATCGGCAGTGGGACCACGTCCCCCAGGAAGGATGACAGTCCTGCACGGAGCGCCTCTGCAAATGCAGACCGCTGCTCACATTTGAAGCACACTCTACGACCAAACTCACATTCAGTTCAAACATCTCCACAAACATCTCCGTAGTGACTTCTGTGCTTATAGAATGGAAAGAACCAAGTAAGCATAAAACACGCTGAAGGAAGGGATCTGTTTTTGTAAAACGCTATTGAGATGTGATTCACACACTGTACACCTATCCATTTATAGCAGATATACGCTGTCCATTTACAGTATACAGTTGGTGGTTTTTAACCTATTTACAGAGTTGGGTAACCATCACCAAATTTAATTTTAGAATGTCTCTATCACCCCAGAAAGAAACCTGAATCATTTAGCTATTATCCCTCAACCCTCCTTTCCCCTCAGCCCTTGGCAACCATTAATCTACCTTCTGTCACTGTAGATTTGCCTATTCTGAATAGTTCACGTAAGTAGAATTATGTAGCCTGTGGCCTTTCATGTCTGGCTTATTCACTTAGCATAATGATGTTAGAGCTCATCCGTCTGGTACCGTGGATCAGCACATCAATGCTTTTTAATTCCAAATATTATTTCATTACATAGATAAATCACAATTTGTGTATCTGTTTATCAGTTAATGGGCATTTGGGTTTTTTTTTCCCCACATTTTGGCTATTTCGAATAATACCGCCATGAACATTTGTGTAAGAGTTTTTGTGTGAACATGTTTCCAGTTCGCTTGGGCATATACTTAGGGTGGAGTTGCTGGGTCATGTCGCAATTCTACGTTTAACTTGCTGAGTAATTGCCAGGATCTTTACCACAGGAGCCGCACCATTTTACATTCCCCTGGGTAGTGTGTGAGGGCTCCAGTTTCTCTATATCCTTGCTAACACTTGTCTGTGTTCTTGTTCATAGCCATCATACCGACTGTGAAGTAGAATCTTACTTTTGGATCTCATTTTTCTTGAATGCCCAATATTACTTCACACATTTATCTGTTTTCATAGCAATTTTGTGAAGATTTTGTCAATAATTTCAATTTCATAGTTGAAGGCCTGAGGTCCAGAGAGATCAGATAACTGGCCCCAGACCTTTCACGTGATGTGAAGGGGATTAGGTGGCAGGCCTCGTTAGTTCACTTCAGGAATTCCTCTGCCTTTTCTTCTTCCCCACACTGCTTATAGTCTCCCTGCACACAGGCTCTACAATGGAAGGAAACATTTCAGTAGCTCACTGGGAACACAGGAGAAGGAGATGTAAGTTCCAGCTCTGTGTGTGGACACCTTCACACTGGAAGCAATGTTGCATCAGTCTTTGAAGGATGTGCAGAATTTCACCTGAGAGATGGAATGGAAGAGTTAGATAGAAGGAATGGTATGCACCTCCTTAAAAAAGGAAGTTCCTGGAAAGTTCAAATTATGGGCCTATGAGTAATGTGCTGGGCTGCAGGGTAGGGAAGGGGGAGAAAGGGACAGGAGGTGATGGGTGATTTAGAACATTAGGCTCAGACTGCTGTGTGATTGGCCTTGTTAATGTCTTTATTGTATGTAAAATTGGAAATAATTTTAAAGATTCAGAAGTCACAATAGCAAAAATAAACTCCTTGCAAACCATTTGAGGTTAAATTGCCAAGATGAAAGTTTTGCAAAGGTCACCCAATAACAATCCTCTACGAAACACAAATGAGCAGATTTAATCCAGGATCACATGTGTTTACTTGTCATATCTCTTTAGCGTTCTTTCATCTGCAGTGGTTCTTCATCTTTCCTTGACTTTTATGAACTTGACACTTTGGAAGAGTACAGGCCAGTTGTTTTTTGTAACGTGCTTCTCACTTTGGGTTTGCCTGATGTTTCCACAGAGGGGATGGATTATGTACCAGGGGAGGAATATACCAGAATTAATGCATCCCCTCAGGTGGATGCTAATCCCCTGCTAATGTTAACTTTGATCACTTGATTGAAGTGGTGTGTGCCACTTCTCCACTGCAACTTTGCTTTTTCCTTTTGTAATTAATATGTATTTGTGGGAATTGACGTTGAGATTACATAGTTATACTATTTCTCATCTATCACTCACTAGTTTTTAGCATCTATTAATGTTCATTGGATGAATTAGTTGTTATATTTGCCAAATGGTGATTTTCTAATTACATTATTTCTTCTACATTTATTAGCTTATTTATTTATTCATTTTTTTGCATATAGTTGTGGATTCCTGCCTTATCATTGTGCTATAATATGTTACTATCGTTATACAGGACCTTGGTGGGGGAGGTGGAGTAGAAAGGTCGGTGAGCAGCCTTCCTAGACCCAGGGAACTGACAGTTTACTAGAGACTGTTGGTGAGTTTATAAATAACTGTTATAGATGATAACAAGGAAATTAGTCAAAAAAATATTACCTGGCCAGAAGAAGAAAGAAGTGCCTCATGGAGAAAATTATATGATGGTGTGCTGTTCCATAGCAAATTACCACACACTTAGTGGCATAAAACAACACAAAATTGTTATCTTATAGTTCTGGAGGTCAGAACTCTGAAATGGGTTTCACTTCAGTTTTGAAATATTAATAGATTAGTTAATTACTAATTAATAGAGAATTAGTAGTATGGGTAGGTTGAAGCCATGTTATAAAAGATCTTTAAAAAGCTAGAATGAGGAGTTTGTAGTCACATCTCTGATATAAATATGTTTAAGTATTTATTTGGGAATAATGCGCCAGATTAAAGGAAGACCATTAGGGAGATTGATTGTATGTGAAAATAAGGAGTAGAGGCTAGGAAGATGTTAAAATACTTTGGGATTTCTACTTACCTGATTTGGCAAGTGACTGAATAAGAAGACATATATTAACTCTTTATTCGGAGTTTCTTGTGGTCTGGAATGCTTGGAATTGATGGGCTAGGGAAATAAATCTGGTTCCTGACCTTTTATTCTTGTAAATATCATGTTCTACAGTAAATACATGTTAATGTGATAGCAAAAAGCCACTCAAAGCAGAAAAAAAACTGCACTTGAATATTTTGCTAACTGTGGGACAATTTTCTGTGGCCATCTGATACAGTGTGTCATATTATGTTATGTTATTGTGCCTGTGCCTCAGGTAGACATTCTCCTACCAGAGGTCCCATAAGACATTGCCATACTTCCACCAATAGGTGATCATGCCACTGCAGCATATATCATGATCCTCTCTCTTGTTCTTTAACTTAATTGGAAATCATATCATCATTTCCCCAAGGCTTTTCATAGAAAGTGAATTCCCTACACAATTCTACAGAGACACTATAAAAAGATGGTATTCTGTTCTCTGTCTCTGTAAGAGTGTTCAGTCAGCTAAATTCTCTTTATGAATCCAGGTTTATTTTTATCATTGAATCCTTATAAATAATCAGCAATGAAGTGAAGCTGCGGACTTACTAGAAGTCAAACTTATTTAAAATAAATGTTAATTATATTTTATTTTCATGAAAGTGCAGGAAATTTGTAAAATTGAAATGTAATAATGTATACATTGAAGTATTGATCTCATCACTAGATGGAGCTTGCCATTATTATTGTTGTTGTTTCAATCATCTTGTCTTTTTATTTGATTTTATACACATCATTTAAACACTAGAATTATGATCTTATTGTTCATTTCTCCCCTTTACTTGAAAACATAATTTGAATATATTTACCTATCTTTAAATAGTCTTTGAAAACCTAGTTATTAATGACTGCAAAATTATCAGTACACCACAGTTTATTTTGGCTTATTTTCTTTTGTATTGAACATTAACTTTTTCTAGTTCTTAAATAACAACAGACATCCTTTTAATTTTTTTTCATGTGTATTCATTTTTGAGAGACAGAGACAGAGCATGAACTGGGGAGGGGCATTGAAAGAAAGGGAGACACAGGATCTGAAGCAGCTCCAGGCTCTGAGCTGTTAGCACAGAGCCCGACGTGGGCTCGAACCCACAAACCGCGAGATCATGACCTGAGCCGAAGTCAGATGCTTAACCAGTTGAGCTGCCCAGGAGCCTCAAGAAGACATCCTTTTAAAGAAATAGTTATAGATGTTGGTTATTGCTTTGTGGCTGTTTTAAGTGGAGTTAATGGATTACAGAGGATAGAAACAAGTTTTAAGCATTTGATAAATACTTCCAGATTACCCTCCATAAAGTTTCTTCCTTCCAGCAACATTAGAAAATTCAGACATGAAAAAGAAAAAAATGGAACAAGACCCCAGATCTCTCAAAATACGGGCACCTGTTTTCTATGAATATTGTATTAGCAAGGACTGTATTGTTTTGTTCATAATTTATCCACAAGTTCTGGTACATAAAAATAGGCAATTTGTGTGTGTTTTAAATCGCACTTAAAAATATTTTAAGTAAAGTAACTCATATATAGATTGAATTAGTGATCAGAAAACTCCCAACAAAGAAAAAAGCCTTGGACTTGATGGCTTCACTGGTGAATTCTACCAAACATTTAAAGACTAACTAATGCCACCACTTCTCAGACTTTTCCAAAAAATTGAAGAGGAGAGAACCCTTCCTAACTCATTTTATGGACCCAGTACTACCCTGTTACTACAGTCAGGAAAAGTCACTATAAGAAAAGAAACCTGTAGACCAGTATCCCTTATGAACACTGATGCAAAAATCCTCAACAAAACACTAGGAAACTGAATCACATTGAAAGGATTATATGCCATGACCAAGTGGAATTTATTTCTGGAATGCAAGGATGATTCAATATGAAAATTAATCAGTCCAGTACACCAAATTAACAAAATGAAAGACAAAAACCAACATAATCATCTCGAGTGATGAAAAGCTTATAACAAGATTCAACACCCTTTCATGAAACAAAACAAACAAGCACAAACATTCAACAGTTTAGAAACAGAAGAAAACAAATTCAATGTAATAAAAGCTATATATGAAAAACCCACAGGAAGCATCATACTCAGTAGTGAAAGACTGAAAGCTTATCTTCTAAGATCAGGAAAAAGCAAGGATGACTAATTTTGTCACTTCTTTCCAACATAGTACTGAAAATCCTAGTCAGATTAATTAAGCAAGAAAAAGTAATAAAAGGCATCTGAATTGGAAGCAAAGAAGTAAAATTATCTCTGTTCACAGATGATATGATTTCATATGTAGAAAACCTTAAAGATTACACATACACACACCCCTTAGAACTAATAAATGAATTCAGCAAAGTAACAGGATACAAAATCAAGACTCAAAAATCAGTTGTGTTTCTGTGCACTAATTATGAACAATCTGAAAAGTATATTGAAAAAACAATTACATTTACAATGGCATCAAGAAGAATAAAATGCTTAGGAATTAACCAAGGAGGTAAAAGACTTGTACAATGAAAAGTACAAAACGTTGCTGAAAGAAATTGAAGAAGAGGTAAATAAATGGAAAGACATCCCTTGTTTAAAGATTGGAAAACTTAATATTGTTAAGATGTCTATTACCCAAGGTGACCCTCTCAAAATCCCAAAGATGTTTTTTGAAGAAACAGAAAAATCTGTCCTAAGGCTTATGTGAAATATGAAGGGACTCTGAGTAGCTAAAAGAGTCTTGAAAAGGAACAGAGTTGGAAGACTTGCCATTTATTTCAACATGTTACGTATATGTATACATGTTACAAAGCTACAGTAATTCAAACAGTGTGATAATGGCTTAAATGTAGACATACAGACCATTGGAACAGAGGCCCAGAAATAAACCCTAACATATAAGGTCAAATGATTTTCAGCAAGGGTGCCAAGACTATTCAAAGGAGAAAGAATAGTCTCTTCCATAAATATTGCTGGGAAAGTTGTTTAACCACATGCAAAACAATGAAGCTGAACCCCTACCTCACTTTATATACAAAAACCAAATAAAAGTGGATCAATGGCCTAAATGTAAGGGCTAAAACTATAGAGTCTTAACAGATAAGGCAAAAGCTTCACAACATTGGGTTTAGACGTCATTTCTTGTATATGACACCAAAGGCCCAGACAAAAAAAGAAAAAATGGACAAATTGGACCTTGTGAAAATTAAAAACTCCTGTGTATCAAAGCATGCTATCAACAGAGTGAAAAGCAAAACTCATGATAGGACAAATATTTGCAAATCATATATCTTATAAGGTATTATTATCCAGAATATATGGAGAACTCCTATATGGGTTCTCCATATCTTCCCATTTGGAGAAACCCAAATGGGAAAAGGACTTGATTAGACATTTCTCTAAAGAAGATACATGAATGGTCAGTAAGGACATGAAAAGATGCACATCATCACTAATCATTAGGGAAATGAAATTAAAACTACAATGAGATACCACCTCGTATCCACTAGGGTGTCTACTATTAAAAAAACAAAAAGACAAAATAAGAAGTGTTGGCAAGGATGTTTGGAAATTGGAGCCCTTGATCATTGTTGGTGGGAGTGTAAAATGGTATAGTTGCTTTGGAAAATAGTATGATAGTTCCTCAAAAAATTAAAAACATAATTACCATGTGGTCTAGTATTTCCACTTCTTGGTATACGCCCAGAAGATTTGAATGCAAGGTCTCAAAGAGACAGTTGCACACCTAGTTCATAGCAGCATTATTTACAATTAGCCAAAGCATGGAAGCAACCCAAGTGTCCATGAACAGATGAATGGATAAGGAAAATGTGGTCTATGAACACAATGGAGTGTTAGTAAGCCTTACAAAGGAAGGAAATTCTGACATATGGCAAAACATGCATGAACCTTGAGGACATTATGCTAAGTGAAGTAAATTAATCACAAAAGACAAATACTGCATGATTCTACTTATGTGAGATCCTTAGAGTAGTCAAAATCAGAGAGAAAAAAAATATGGTTGCCAGGGGTTATGGGGAGAGCGGACAGGGAGTCATCGTTTAATGGATACAGGGTTTTAGCTCCACCAGATGAAAGGAGATCTGGAGATGGATGATGGTGATAGATGTGCAGCAATATGAATGTACTTAGTATCACTGAACTGTACACTTAAAAATGATTAAGTTGGTAGATTTTGTGTGTATTTTACCACAATAAGAATTTCGAAAAGAATTCCCATGTGTTGTTGTATTACAAGTCCTATGAATTTTGTTTAATGTTTATTTTTTTATTTTTATTTATTTTTTTTTCAACGTTTATTTATTTTTGGGACAGAGAGAGACAGAGCATGAACGGGGGAGGGCCAGAGAGAGAGGGAGACACAGAATCGGAAACAGGCTCCAGGCTCTGAGCCATCAGCCCAGAGCCTGACGCGGGGCTCGAACTCACGGACGGCGAGATCGTGACCTGGCTGAAGTCGGACGCTTAACCGACTGCGCCACCCAGGCGCCCCTATTTTTGTTTTTGAGAGAGACAGAGACAGAATGCGAGTGGATTAGGGGCAGAGAGAGAGGGAGACACAGAAGCAGAAGCAGGCTCCAGGCTCTGAGCTGTCAGCAGAGTCCAACGCGGGGCTCAAACTCATGAACTGTGAGATCATGATCTGAGCCGAAGTCGGACGCTCAAACGACTGAGCCACCCAGGTGCCCCTACAAGTCCTAGGCAAGACTAATGAAAACCAGCATTCTTCTCCCTGTCCCAGAATTTTCTGTGAAGGGGCATATCTGTCACTTGACGTTTACTTCCCTCTTCCTCAAGAATGTGTTTTTTGCTTCCTACCTCTATATTTTTCAGTTTTAGATACTGTCTCTTGTACTCAAGCACTTTACATTTAACATATTTCTTTGTATGATTGGATTTAATGTTACTAGTGGCTTTCTATTTATGTTTTTGGTCCTTTTTTTCTCCTTTAAAAAGTTTGTACTGAGAATTATTTAATGCTTCCGTTTTATCTTTGCTATTGGATTTTTATTTTTTTTAAGTTTATTTATTTATTTTGAGAGACAGCGTGAATGGAAGAGGGGCAGAGAGAGAGGGAGAGAGGGAATTCCAGGCAGGTTCCTTGCTGTCAGTGTGGAGCCCGATGTGGAGCTTGATCTCACAAACTGTGAGATCATGACCTGAGCCGAAATCAAGAGTCAGACACTCAATTGACCGAACCCCCCAGGTGCCCCTGCTATTGGATTTTTAATTTACCTCTTTAAAAATATTTCTCAGTTCTTACAGGATTTGCAATGTACCTATTAAACTCATCACAGTCTACTATACCACTTTTATAATACAAGAGCCTAATAGTGAGTGGTTTACTTTCATTTCTTTCTCCCATTATTTCTCATCTTTTCTTTATTTACAGATGACTTTTTGTTCTCATAAAAAAGCAAGGAATATAAGAAGTGAAAACAGTGTGACCTCTATATATGTTCTGTACCTTATAAATGCTGTTCACTATTTCCAGTGCTCATTTCCATCTGACAGCATACTCCTTCTCCCCGAAGAACTTTCTTTTAAATTGAGATATAATTTATATATAACATTATATTACATTCAAGTGTACAAGATAATGATTCAGTATTTGCATGCACATACAGCAAAATGATTACAGTGACAAATCTAGTTAACATCTAGCTCTGCACATAGTTATGTTTTTTCCCTGGTACTGAGAACTTTTAAGATCTACTGTCATAGCAACTTTCAAGTATACAATATAGTGTAGTGTTAACTACACTTGTCATGCAGTGCCTTATATCTTCATAAGTTATGTATTTTATAACTGAAACTTTATACTTTTCAACTCCTTGTCCCATTTTGCCAATCACCCACCTCCTGCCTCTGGTAACCACCTATCTGTTCTCTTTGTGAGCTTGTTTTTCTTTGCTTGTCTGTACTTGTTTGTTGTTAGATTCCACATGTACGTGAAATAATATTATATTGGTACTCTCTGTTGACTTATTTCACTTAGCATGTAATTCCTTCAAGGCTCATCTATGTTGTTGCAAATGACAGCATTTCCCTTTTTTATGACTGAATAATAGTCCATTTTGTGCCTGAATAATAGCCCATTTTCTTTATCCATTCATCCATTTCTGGACACCTGGGTAGCTTCTGTGCCTTGGCCACTGTAAATAATGCTACAGTGAGGATGGGGATGCATGTATCATTTAAAGTTAGTGTTTTTGTTTCTTTCAGATAAATACCTAGAAGTGGAATTTCTGGCTCATATGGTAATTCTAGTTTTCATTTTTTGAGGAAATGCCATACTGTTTTTCATTGTGGCTTCACCAATTTACATTCCTACCAACAGTGCACAAGGATTCCCTTTTCTCCACATCCTCCTTAACACTTGTTATTTTTTGTCCTTTGATAATAACCATTCTCACAGGTGTCAGGTGGTATCTTCTTGTGGTTGTGATTTGCGTTTTCCTGATGATTAGTGATGTTGAGCATTTTTTTCATGTATTTGTGGGCCATTTGTATGTCTTTCTTTGCAAAAATGTCTGTTCAGATCCTCTGTTATTTTTTAATTGGATTGTTTGTTTTTCTTATATGAGTTTTCTATATGTTTTGGGTATTAACACCTCATCAGATACATGACTTGCAAATATTTTCTCTCATTTAGTAGGTTGTTTTCTCATTCTGTTGATGGCTTCCTTTGCTGTGCAAAAGCTTTTTAGCTTGATCCAGTTCCACTTGTTTATTTTTGCTTTTGTGTCAAATCCAAAAATTCATTGTGAGGACCAAGATCAAGGAGATTACTGCCTACCTCTTCTTTTAGGACTTTTATGTTTCAGGTCTTTTGTTCAAGTCTGTAATTAATTTTGAGTTAGTGTTTGTGTATGTTGGAAGATAGTGGTCCAGCTTTATTCTGCATGTGGCTATGTGATTTTCTCA
The DNA here is from genome assembly GCF_007474595.2 of Lynx canadensis. Classification (NCBI taxonomy): domain Eukaryota; kingdom Metazoa; phylum Chordata; class Mammalia; order Carnivora; family Felidae; genus Lynx; species Lynx canadensis. The sequence continues at coordinate 56,526,875 of NC_044314.2, read as the reverse complement.
ACATTTATTGCAGACTGTCCTTTCCTCATTGTGTACTCTTGCCTACTTTGTTGTAAATTAATTTACCATATATGCATGGATTTATTTCTGCCTCTCTGTTCTGCTCCATTGGTCCCTGTGTTTTATTTATTTCTTATTAAAAAAATTAAGTGTTTATTTATTTTTGAGAGAGAGAAAGCATGAGCTGGGGAGGGGCAAAGAGAGAGGGGGACAGAGGATCTCAAGCAGGCTCTGCACTGACAGCAGCAAGCCCGGTGTGGGGCTTGCACTCATGAACTGTAAGATGATAACCTGAGCCAAAGTCTGAAGCTCCACCGACTGAGCCACCCAGGTAATCACATCCCTATGTTTTAATGCCAATGCCTTACTGTTTTAATTACAATACTTTTGTAATGTAATTTGAAATCAGGAAGTATGATGCTGCCATCTTTGTTCTTTTTCCCAAGATTCCTTCATTCAGAGTCTTTTGTGGGTCCAAACAAATTTTAGGACTGTTTGTTCTATTTCTGTGAAAAATGCCATTCTAATTTTTAGGGATTGCATTAAATTTGTAGATTGATTTGGGTAGTATGGACATTTTAACAGTATTAATTCTTCCAGTCCATGAGCACAGAATAGCTTTCCATTTATTTGTGTCTTCTTTAATTTCTTTCATGAAAGTCTTCTAGTTTTCAGAGTACAGGCCTTTTACCTCTTTAGTTAAACTTATTCTTAATGTATTTTGTTCTTTTTAAAGCAATTGTAAATGGAATTGTTTTCTTAATTTCTATTTCTAGTAGTTCATTATTAGTGTATAGAAATACAACAGATTTTTGTGTATTAATTTTGTATCCTGCAACTTTACCAAATTTGTTGATTTATTCTAACAGGTTTCTTTTTATGGTAGAGTCTTAGGATTATCTATATATAAAATATCATGTTATCTGCAAATGGTTACAGGTTTGCTTTTTCCCTTTTATTGGAGACCTTTTATTTCTTACTCTTGCCTAATTGTTTTGACTAGGACTTCCATTATGTTGAATAAAAGTGACAATAGTGGTCATCCTTGCCTTGTTCATGATCTTAGAGGAAAAGTTTTCAGCTTTTCACTGTGTGTGATGTTGGCTGTGGGATTGTCATATATGGCTTTTATTGTGTTGAGGTATGTCCCTCTATACCCACACTGTTGACAGTTTTTTATCATAAATGAATGATGTGGATGTTGAATGGATAAATGGATGTTGAATTTTGTCAAATGCTTTTTCTGCATCTATTGAGATGATGGTATGATTTTAATCCTTTGTTTTGTTAATATGATGTATCACATTAATTGATCCATAGAATAAATCCCATTTCATCACCATGTATGATTTCTTTTAATATATTGTGGAATTCAGTTTGCTAATATTTTGTTCAGGATTTTTGCATCTAAGTTTGTCAGAGATATTGGCATGTATTATTTTTTCTTACAGCATCCTTGTCTGGTTTTGGTTTCAGGGTAATGCTGGCCTCATAAGGGATTTTGGAAGTGTTCCTTCCTCTTCTATCTTCTGGGAGGGCTTGAGAAAGACTGGTATTAATTCTTTAAATGTTTGGTGCTTTTCACCAGTGAAGCCATCACAGGTTTTTGATTACTGATTCAATCTCCTTACTAGTAACTGGTCTGTTCAGATTTTCTATTTCTTCATGATTTGGTTTTGATAGGTTGTAGGTTTTTAGGAATTTATTCATGTCTTCTAATTTGTCCAACTTGTTGGTGCATAACTGTTCATAGTAATTTTTTATGATCCTGTGTGTTTCTGTGGTATTGGCTGTGGCATTTATTCTTTCATTTCTGTCATGTTCCTTCTTGCTAAAGAACTTCCTTTAAAATTTCTTCTAGCACAGGTTTGTTGGAAATGCATCATCTCAGCTGTTGTTTGCCTGAAAAAGTCTTTATTTTGCCTTAATATTTTAAATATATTTTTGCTGGGTATAGAATTGTGAGTTGATGGATCTTTCCCCCTGCATTTCATTAAATATGTCACTTCCTTGTCTTTTGGCTGGTATAGTTTTTGTTTGTAAGTCTACACTGATTCTTTACCTATGTTCTCCTGAATGTGATTTTTATCATCCTTCTGGTTACCCCTTAAATTTTTATCTTCAGTGCTCTGAAAGGGAGCTCTTGCTAGTCTTCTGTCTCACTCCTAGCCTTTCCTCTGAGCACTTAGTAAGACCCATTAAAACCTTGTGAATGAGTATGGGGACACTCCTCTTATGTCTGGGGTCAGCTATTCCAGACTGCCATGCTAGTTCCCACTTGACTTTTAAGAATTTATTAAAATGTTCACTGATTTCTTTTTACTTACTTGGGTGTGATTACCTTTTCCTCTAGTTCTCTGCCACAGGTTAAATATTTTGAGTTTCTCAGCTGTCTCTAGAGGAACTTGTGCCCCCTTATATTTCCATTACTTTGTTTCCTTGGAACTTCAGCTCTTTGATGGACTCCCAGAAGTTTATGATTTTTCAGATTATCTGACTGTTTCTCATTGTTAGGGAGTGGGTAACAGTCTTTTTGGCTTTCTACATTCTACATTGAAATGGAATTCTCCTTTATTTTCCAATAACAATATTTTATGAGTCTTCTCTTAGCTCTCTAAGTATATTAATTAAGGGTTCATTTAGTTTTAATTAATTAATTAATTTTGAGAGAGAGAGAGAGAGAGAGAGAGAGGGAGAGGCAGAGACAGAGGGAGAGAGGGAATCCCAAGCAGGTTCTACATTGTCAGTGCAGAGCTTGATGTGGGGCTTGATCTCACAAACCATGAAATCACGACCTGAGCTGAAATCAAGAGTTTGACACTTAACTGACTGAGCTACCCAGGCACCCCAAGGTTCATTTATTTTTTAAACTTGTTGGTTTAAATCTTCTGTTCCCTATATTGTCCCTTTTCTCAAATTTACGTTTTTATGTTAATTGTTTTTGTTTTTGTATCCAGGTATTGGGTTCTTCAAATCTCTAGTGAATCTCAGTTTCCTTTCATCTTTAAGAATAAGGTCCTGAGAAGCATAATAAAATCTCTGGGTGCCCTGATGGAGCTTGTGAAATTGTAAACATCCCTGTGGGGTGCTGAGATGTTAACCAGGATGTTTTAGTTGGATATTGGATACCTCAGAATGTCATAACGAGGACTTTTGGGTTGGTTCCCACAGGAAAGGCTCCTCTTCCTCCTTCTGACTGGGGTGTGTGTTATGGCAGGGTTGTGGGAGTTGTTGAGAGCTGAGGCAAAGGGCTCCCCGCAGTTTGAGATTCAGGTACTGCAAGTGGCCGTTCTTCTATGAGTGGGCTGCATCACTGCATAAGATCCCAAAGTCTGTTCCTCCTCTGTTTCAACCTGTCCAGAGACTAAACCCTCCAGCCTTTAGCCTTAATGTGGGAGGGATAGTTGCCTAGTTGTGTGGGGTCAGGTAGGTGACCTGGTGTGTCTAACTGTTTCTATTAGGACTTCAAAACAGTCATCTGTTGTTAGCACCACACTCTGCCTTCAGAAGGATCTGATGCCTGCAGCTACTGAAGCTTTCCAGGGTCCTATAACATAAATTAACCTGCTTCTTTAACAGATTTGTTTTAGCTTTCTCAGTATGTGAAGCCAATTTTCATTCATTTATTTCCTTTTCACGCTTCCAGGGGTTTTGTTTCCATTTCTCATCTGCTTTTGGCTTTTTTTTTTTTTTTCACTTGTTCTCATTGTGGCTTTATATCCTTGTACTGGTACTGTTTTTATTTTTAATTTTTTTTATAAACTACATTTTATTTATCCTGTTTTTTAAAATTGTTTTTTTTTATTTTTGAGAAAGACAGCACGAGTGGGAGAAGGGCAGAGAGAAAGGGGTGTGGAGGATCTGAAGCGGCTACTGTGCTGACAGCAGTGAGCCCGATTTGGGGCTCGAACTCACGAACTGTGAGATCATGACCTGAGCTGAAGTTGGATGCTCAACTGACTGAGCCACCCAGATGCCCCAATTTATCCTGTTTTTTTAAAACCATTGTATTTCTTTTTCTACTCAGGTTAGTTACCCCTCTCAAGGAAGTAGCAAGTGGTGCTAATCCCTCCATATTAATTACTATGAGCTAACTAGCATAACAAATGACTCCAACATTTTAGTACCTTAACACATTAAGAATTGATTTCTTGTTCTTCTCACAGTACAGTTATGGTTAGTTCTGCCCCATGCAGTTATTCCGGAACTGGGGCTCCTCCAGGTCTTTCGGACTCTTTCAGGAAAGCCTGAAAATGGGAAAAGAACTGGTGTTTGTTTGCACATGAGATGGTTTTAGGGGCCAAACTTGGAAGTGGCTTATTACATCATTTCTACCCAAATGCATGGGCCAGAACGCAGTTACATAGCTACATTTAACAGCATGGGAGTCCAGGAAATGTATTTTCTCAAGAGGAGAATGAAAATGATTGAACTATTAGCCATCCTATGCTATATATATTTTAGTAATTCCAATATGATTGCAAATACATGCACACATACACACTCATACATCCATATATTTGTGAACCCATATCCTTTTCAAATAATTGCTTGTGCAAATAAATGGAATTATATTATATACATATTTGTCCATTATCTTTTTATCTTGCTCAGCTGTTTCATGGCAAATCTCTTTCAATTAATTTGGTATAGTTCTGATTCTTTATAAAGGCTACATAGTATTCCATAATGTGTTGTATCAAACTTAATTCAGAATTTTCTCTGTTGATAAGTATTCATTTAAAAATGCCTTTATTGATATTTTGGTGGCATTTAGAAGGAACAGAGCTAAATGTATATGCTCATTTCTGCATTTTTAAATTGGGAGTCTAGTATTCAGACTGGTTGTGAATGTATGTTAAATGCAAGATTATTTCCGGAAATAAAGCTATAATAATTCATATTTTGAGAGGTGATTAAATGTGGTTTATAACAGCAATTGATTTCTGTAGACTCTCTAGAATTATCAGTTTGCTGGAAATACTTAGCAAATATTCTAAATGTCTGAGGAGCACATAGAAATATTTTAGCAAATTGTATTTTGATACCAAATAACTACTTAACATCATAATTTCTTTGGCAAGCTAAAATTACATTAGCAAAATTTATAGGATAAATAAATCTTGTATTTAATTGCAACATGAACTATTGACTTTTTTTAGTTACACACAGAATTACTATATTTAAATGGCATTTTGGTATTTTCCAAATGTAGATTCTGTTGACATAAGGAAGGTAAGAAGAGTTCAGAGAAAAATGTAAATTATTAATTAATTAATTGAATAGATATTAAGTACCTGCTAAGCATGAGGCCCAGCTAGGAGCTAAAGATGTAGCAAAGACCAATATAGGCATAACATGTAAGGATTATTAGTCATAGAATATTACTCAGTGGAGTATTGTGTAGTTAGTGAAATTGAGAGAAAAATAGAAGCAAAATAACCAGTATGTTCTCCATAATGTTAGCTATTGAGAGAGACAGACAGACAGAGACAGAGAGAGAGGGGGAGACAGAGGGACAGAGAGAAATAGAGGCAATTACCCCATCTTGAGTGCCTGCCATTTACCAAACACTGGGTTGGATTAGGTACCATGGGAGCCATGGTCCTTTTGGAGACAGTTCCGCTGGGAGCTCATCCAGTGTAGCACAGATTGGCTGTTTTCTGAAAGTGATTTCACTAGTTAAAACAGAGACTCTGTTTCCTTAGTCTATTCCTAATACACTTCATCTCAGCCATACTTTCAGCAAAACAGTCAATTATGAAATGAGCTCCTCGATAAGTACTTGAGTACTTCTAGTTCATTGTGTAGATTGAAAGTTCTGTGTATGCTTTATGGTCTCATGATTAAGGAACAAATCGGACATACTCTTAAAAATATTAGGGAGCATAACTGTATTCTTTGGTCAGAAAGGATATTTTACCCCTGATTGTGATGAGCTGAATATGAGTCCAAGACTTCTGGCATCTAAGGTACCATAACTGTGAGGTTAGTTTCAACATATTTTTTGAAAACAAAATCGAGTGAACCTGAATTAGGCTCAACAATGATGGAGATAACTGATTGTCCTCATGTCTTGCATTTCTTTTGTCTTGTACTAAATAGTGTAGTGCTGTCTAACATGGAATATTTAGTGATTCCTTGATGTTAAGATCGTTTTCATAAAGAGCCCCTCCATGTGTGCAGAACCTCGTGAGTGGAGTGGCAGCACACAGTCATTGGGGACTGCCTGCAATCTCTACCATCCAGAGGCCTGGATGAGTTACTGCTCTGCCTTGTCAGAGCTTCTTGAAACAGAGAAGTAAATAGGTAAAGCCTGGGGGGCATTCTTAGAAAATCCACTCTCTTGACATGATGGCAAAGCCGGTCAGTCAGGGCTTCAGCAGTACTATTGCATGGCCCTCATTCTTCTATCGATGCTTCTTCTCGGCCTTAGTGCCTGGCAGCATACAGAGTACTCACCAAGCCTCAAAGCAACTTTTCACAAGTTTTGTTTTCTGTAATTGCAGATCGGGAGACCAGGGTTCTAGCTTTGGCTTGGCTATTAGTTGTCTTGCCTTAGACGAGTCACTTAAAATGCCAGGTCTCACTTTCCTTATCAGTACAACAAAGAGTTAGATGAAGTGCCCTGGTAAGTCCATCTAGCACACGTGTTTATGATCAATATTCTCTGTGTTCTGATTGAACCTTCTCAGTAAGCCTCTTAGCACATCATTATTAAGCTGGACTATTGTCCATTACCTAAAAACTGTTTGTCCTGGGACGCCTATGAGTTTTGGTTCCTGGACTGGCCACTGATGTAATTATGGTTGTCATGCTTCTCTAGGTTGCATGGGACACGCTAATCAGACCAGAATTCCAGGACTTCAAGGGCTTATACTATTTATTAACTACCCTTCTTTAGACTGTCCCAGTGGCAAAGTTATGTTTCTATTTAGGCTATTGTTCCAGGTGGTAAATTAATGGAGGACGTTGTTATAAGAAGAGTCTGTAACTTGGGGCGCCTGGGTGGCTCAGTCGGTTGAGCGTCTGACTTCAGCCAGGTCACGATCTCGCGGTCCGTGAGTTCGAGACCCGCGTTGGGCTTTGGGCTGATGGCTCAGAGCCTGGAGCCTGTTTCCGATTCTGTGTCTCCTTCTCTCTCTGCCCCTCCCCCGTTCATGCTCTGTCTCTCTCTCTCTCTCTCTCTGTCTCAAAAATAAATAAACGTTAAAAAAAAATTTATAAAAAAAAAAGAAGAGTCTGTAACTAATATGACATATAAGTAGGCCTTTCTTACATGGAACAAACAGTTGAGGATTACATTCACCTTATACAGAGGCCACAAGTCAGATGGCCTTCCCTTGGTACTGTGCAGTCTATAGTGCTATTTGGAACCTTAGCCAGAATTAGTACAGGAGCATCAGCTCGTTCTAATGATACCTCTGAATACTGCCAACACCAACAGGCAAACAACTTTATATCAGTGTTCCATTCATTATATTGAGGCTAGACCAGTACAATTTTGGCTCACATATCTGACATTCTTGGTCACCACAATATCAAATGCAAACTTCTTAAATACATTTCATTCAGCAGATATTTGCCAAATATTTAATAAGGGATAACTACTGATCACTACATACTAGGCTCTGTTCTGGAGAAAGTCCCAGAGAAAATGGGACTTAAGTGAACAAATTCCTGTCGTTAGGCAGTTATGATCTTATAGAGCAAGAGAAACAACAAATATATAAATATGAATTTAATAAGTTAATTGGTGGTAAGTGCTATGGAGAAAAGTAAGGCAGGTCATGAGGTTAGGAGGGGCACATGTATTTGGTGAGAGGGTTCTGTATATTTAGGGAGTTCAGGGAAGGACATTTGAGCAACAACTTAAAGGAGGTGAGGTAGGGAGTGTGGAAGGTACATGGGGAAAACTTCTCTGTAAAGGAACAGCAAGTTTGAGACTTTGAGGGAGAAGAAGTCAGCTGTGTCCTAGTTGGAGCAGGAACAGAGTGAAGGGAGATGAGGTTGGAGTGGTAATGGGTCCCTGGTGGGTAGGGGCCTGTAGATCACTGTAAGGAATTGCTGTTCCGGAATGGTATAAGTTGTCCTTGGAATGATATATTTTAGTATATTTTCACTTGCATTTAACTTGGTTTGACGTTAAGTTTCTCTGTTTTTGCACCGTCCCATATTTGTATCCCTTTTTTCTTGACTCTCAATTTTTTCAACTCAAAGCACTGGAATTGACCTTCATCTAAGTGACTTTTTCATACAGATCTTATCTTTCTCTGTCACCCTCTTGGGATAGCACATTTTGTCGTATCCCAGATAGTCCCACTGTTTTCTCCTAGGACAGTTCTCAGCCTTTAGAGAGGCTCCTCCCCCATGAGGGCGCAAGCTCTTCCCCTCCATTGCACTTCCTCCCTCCGTCCTCTCTGGCTGTCATCTGTTTGCCTTCTAGTTATTTGCTGACGTTAATTAAAGATATTTGTCACCTGGGTCTTCCTCTTCTCCAGGAAAGTGCCAGTACCGTGGGGAGATCCAGGGGCTGCCTGGCAGGAGCCTTGCTATGCTTGATCCCAATAGCTGACACATTTCCTTTGTTTGGTTCAGCCACCTGTGCCCACAGCCACAACTTGAACCTCATCTTGCCTCAGCGTTTGCCCATCTCTGATGGTTTAATCTCTCAATAGAGTGGAATGAGGTGGGATGTGAATAAATACATTTATACCAACAGCCTGCCTCCAATCTAGCAATGCTCCCACCCTTGCCATACTACACCTTGGCCTCCAGGGGGAGCTCATACTCCCAGTCCTGAGGCCTTGGACCACCTTGGATCATGGAGCTCTGGGTTATAATACTAGGGGGAAGCAGTGGTGGAATACCTGGGTAATGGAGTCAGACATAATTGTTCCAAACCCATTTCTTCCACTTCTACGTGTATAGCACTGGGAAAGCTGCTCAAGTTCCCTGAGCCTCACCTATAAAATGAGCAGCATATGTGAGGAATGAATGACTTAGTGTAAATGGAATACTCCGAAGAGTGGTTACTAATAAACTGAAACTAGTTATATGTTGCTTTCTTTGAGACAAGTGAAGATGCTAAAGGCTATTGTTCCATGGGGTGGTCTCATATATTTCTTGAAACAAGAAGGAATTTCAGCTTCTGAAAAGCTTCTGTCATATTGCCACACAGCTGTGTCAGTGGACCTAGCTCTTGCCCCTTCCTCTGTTGCCCTGATTCTGCCCCCTGCCATACCCCCCAAAGGTAGCAGGACTCAGGGTGGGACTAGGAGGAAGACAGTGGAGTATGTGGCTTTTGCAGGCCTCCCTAGGCAATGAGACATTCTTCTTCCTTGGACTCATTGAATAGGGAATATATATACACACAGTACATACGTAGCTCATTTCTGGAGAGTGTCACAGAGGCAGTACTGCTTCAGAAACACTGAAAACAGTCACAGTCTTTTATTCTCACTTATTGATCATGAAAAAAGATGCTTTCTTTCATAGCAGCATGCAAGATTTCTTTACGGGACTGGAGCAGCACTAATTGCTTCCTCCCTCAGCCTCTGCACATTCATTCCTCAGCCCACCACACACTGCTTTCTTTAGTCACCATTCCCCAGAATCTTCTGCTTAGGCCCCTGGTGAGGGACCTGGAGCCAGGGAGGAGGGGACCCCGGTGCTGACGTGGCACGATATGAGCATAATCAGAACCCACACGGAAATGTGGAAATCCAAAATACAAGGAATGAGTTTGGACAGTCGTTAAAAATATGAGCTACAGGGGCACCTGGGTGGCTCAGTCAGTTAAGCATCTGACTTCAGCTCAGATCATGATCTCATGGTTCATGGGTTTGAGCCCCACGTTGGGCTTTGTGCTGACAGCTTGGAGCCTGGAGCCTGCTTCAGATTCTGTGTCTCCCTCTCTCTCTGCCCCTCACCTGCTCGTGCTCTGTCTCTCTCTCTCTCTCTCTCTCTCTCTCTCTCTCTCTCTCTCAAAAATAAAATAAACATTAAAAAGTATATGAGCTACAAAAGTAGCAGAAATAATTCCTGAAACAGAAGGTATGTAACATAGCTCATATATAGACAGGGACAAAAAGCAAAGGAAACCCTAAGAGAGTGTTTAAAAAAAAAAAACAACTCCAGCCTAAAACATGTGTACGGAAGTTAGATAAAGCAAATGAGTTATGAAAGTAAATGCAAATGGATTTCAAAATCCATTTAGAAGATGTTTAAAATAGATATACCTGAGACAAAATAATTTAAAAGTAAAAAGGATGGGAAAATTTTATTAAGAAAACAAACAGAAAATACAAGATGGCATACAACTTAATTTTTAGTGACAAAGAAGAATTTGATGTAAAAGCAATCAGGGTGTCTAAGGGAAATTTTTTTTCAATGTTAAATAAAAAGCACAATCAGTAGCGAAAATTACATGTGCTTTTCTGTGCTAAATAATGTAACATCAAAATATAAAGCAAACTACCCCATGATCCAGCAGTTTTACTCCTGTATGCATTCCAAAAGAAGTGTATATTTGTGATGACCAACAAGAATATACTAGAATGTCTGTAGCGGCACTTTCCATAATAGCCCCCGAAATCGAGACTGTCCAAAGGACCATCATCAGTAAAATGGATAAATAAATTGTGAAATCCTCACCCAATAGACTGCTACAAAGCAATGATAACAGATTTTCTGCATGCAGCTGTCTACACGAACCTGACAGAGTGCTGAGCAAAAGCTGACCACTGCAAATGAGTACATGCTGTATGATTCCATTTATACAAAGGAAAAAATGGAACAGGCAGAGCTAATCTTAGAGGTTAGAAACTAGGATGAGAGTTTCCCTTTGCGGAGAGGGGGCAGTGACTGGAAGGGTGTAGAATGGGGAGGGGCTGTCCTGGGTCCTGGTGGTACAGCTATGCTAATTTTGTGAACAGTTTTTCAGGCTGTTTGCTTCATTGGCATATTTTTCTTAAAATATTCTTTATTTTAGTAAAAAGTTTAAATATGAAGAAAAAATTATCACAGATACTAGAAAACTGTATGAAAAAGTATTTTAGAAATTTTAGCTTATTCCTTCAGGTTTTTTGCTTAAATAAAAAATAAAGCAGATTTTTTAATAATAATAGCTACTGACATTCAATTGAGGCATTCTAATATGCCTCAAAACATGTGTGTATGTGTATTATATACTTAAACAAAAATTTCAACTGTTGATCCTACATTATGCCAAAAAGAAATCCTAGATATCATGTGACATTCTGAAACTACCATGTGGTAAAGTAGATATTATTATGAATATTTTAAATAACTACAAAAATTAATGATTTGAGATATCTCTTAAATAATTATTTGGCCAGTGACTAAATGAAGGTGACACTTACAGATTGTAATTATAATTGTTTTTGAAAAATAAAAGTGAGATACACAAATATTTCATAAAAGTTTATCCAGATGTCTAAAGCTGTATTCAGGGGGAAGAGTAGTAATTTCATGGTTTTAAATGCTTCTGTTATTTAAAAAAATGAAAATAAATCAATTATCCTTACAGTTTGATTTGATGAGTAAAAACAAACCTAAGGGAAATATGAGTAAAGAAGTAATAAGAGTAAAAGCAGCAAATTAAATAATTAGAAAAGAGAAAAAACAAGAAAGCTGATGAATAAATCTAGGTGCTTATTCCTTTAAAGGAAAAAGAAAACGACACAATAATATAGACCTCAGCAAATGTAATTAGGAATAAAATAACACAAATATAAAGAGAAATGAGAAACCCAGTTAGAAATATATACATCTATGTATATATATGTGTGTGTGTATGTATATATATATATATATGTGTATGTATATATATATGTATGTATATACACACACACACACACACACATATATATGGAGAGAGAGAGAGAGAGAGAGAGAACTGGAGGAAGGAACGTGATAGTGAGCACAAGTAGGGGAGGAGGAGAGGGAGAGGAGGAGAGAATCTCAAGCAATCTCTACACTCAGTGCAGAGCTCCACGTGGGGCTTGATCCCTTGACTCTGGGATCATGACCTGAGCCCAAATCAAGAGTTGGATACTCAACCGGCTGAGCCACCCAGGTGCCCCCAGTTAGAATTTTTTTAAACATACAGTGCTTTGTACCATGTTATACCAATATATAAGTTGCAATTATAAATGGCAAACCTGGGAAATTGCAATTACAGAGACGTAATTAAGAGAACAAAACCCTAATAGATGCAGAAGTATTGGAGAAATTGGAAAGATTTTCAGTTTATGGTCTGAGGTCAGACAGGGATTGTGAGTGTTTTTTCAAACTTTCTAAAGAGGCCTTTTGGGTGTAACCAGGCTCTGCCAAATACCCACCATTTGACCTTGGCCAACCTGTTTAACCTTGTTGAGTGAATGAATGAACCGATATATGAGTGCTTGCTTGCCTTAGTGGGGATGAAACAGCCCATTCAGAGGTTAAAATAGACTTAGGTAATGTATGTGAGGTTCTTAGCATAGGGGCTGTTAAATAGTAAGCAGTTCACAGAAGGTCAAATGTCTTATAGTACATGGGAATCAAAATATTAGTGAGTAATTTTTTGATACGTATATGTATTTTTCAGGTTATCCTGATCCGGAAAATTTTTCCTGGACAGAATATCTGGAAGCTACTCAAACTAATGCTGTTCCTGCCAAAGTTTTTAAAATGGTGAGTTGTATACTCTCTAATACACTCTCAACTTGAAACGGTGTACATGTTGACTTAATTTTGTCAGCTCAAATTATTCTAGTTTTTTCTTTTTAAATGCAAGTGTTATTTTCATAACCACTTTGCCTGGTTTTCAGTTAAAACTACAAAGGAGGTGACTCATTTACTATTGTTCCTCTACACAAAAGTAATGATGGTTTCCCTTCTTACAAAGCACCGTAGCCCATCCTAGTACAGTTGAAAGCCCCTCATCAACCCCTAATAATGGCAGAGTCCTTCATTTCTGCTTGTCTTAGTCCACATGGCAGGAACTCTGAACTTTCACAGTCTTGGGAACTGTTTGAATGCCAACGATGCCATAATAAAATAGGTGAACTGTATGTAGTGGGTGTGTGTTACAGGTTTATCCATTTTGAGGGAAACATTGCTTTTAGCATTTAGAATACCAGTTTTTAAAGTTCAAATTTGTACTTATACCTTTATTCCAGGGTTGAACCAAGCATAAATTATTGGGGAAAAGACAGTGCACTGATAGTACAGTTAGAGATATTTATGTTGTAAAGTGGTTTTCAGATTGTTCCCTTTCAACTTAATTGTGTGCTCCAGGCTTCCTGATTCATCTTTAGTCAGAATTTTATATAGCGAGCTTCTACATACGATTTCATTTATAGAAAGTTTTCTAGGGATCAAAAGGGATTTTAAACAAAATTCTATTTCGTTTTTTTAAATAAATCTATTATAATAGAGTGGATTTGGAAAATGAATTTAATCAAATTAAGAAAGCCAGAAGTCCTGGAGTGCTAGAAAGGACTTCAGGAATTGAAAAAACTCGATAAGCAAAGTACCAGCTGCTGGTAGTTAAGCTCTTTCTCTTTTGCTTTCTGTCAAAACTCATTTTATTGGGGCGCCTGGGTGGCGCAGTCGGTTAAGCGTCCGACTTCAGCCAGGTCACGATCTTGCGGTCCGTGAGTTCGAGCCCCGCGTCAGGCTCTGGGCTGGGCTGATGGCTCAGAGCCTGGAGCCTGTTTCCGATTCTGTGTCTCCCTCTCTCTCTGCCCCTCCCCCGTTCATGCTCTGTCTCTCTCTGTCCCAAAAATAAATAAACGTTGAAAAAAAAAATTTAAAAAAAAAAAAACTCATTTTATTTTTCCAAGAAGAAAATTACAAGAAAATAAAATTATGATTTCATTAAAAAGGCAACTTCCAGCCTCTGACATGGAGTTATCATGGATTCATCTCAAGCTGTGTATCTTTGGCATCTGCAATATGAAACTATTACCTTTGTTATCAGGACAGTGACCTTGGGGAGAACAGAAAGATTTTCAAGCATCAAAGACCTACTTGTAGTCAGTATATTCCATTTAGTAGACATAATAATGCATTTTAGAAGAAAATATACTTCCACAAAAGCTGGAGAGAAGCAAACCAGATATTGGAGAAAGATTTAACTGTTTATTATGTATTATAAGGGTTTCCTATTGCCATTTCTAGACTTACAAAATTCAGTACAGTTTCATTTTCAAAAAAGTCGATTGAATATTTTATGTGTAATAGCTTTCAGAGTGACTTTTTACCAACCTATGAACACTGCTGGAGTTCTCTTTTGACTTTGATTTTTTGTATTTAAATTTCATTGGTGTCAATGATTTGGTGAGTCCCAGTGTGCTTTTTCCCACCCCATTTTCTTTAGGATTTCCTAAGTGTCCTCAATATAGACTCCTGGTTCCTAGGATTTTTGGAAGAAGCTTAAATTAAAACAGTTTTTAACATGCTTATGTTACAGATAAGTAACAAAAGCACAGGTTATAGCTTTAAATTACATTGTGGTATGATTCTAAAATAGTTTTAACTGTCAAGAGTTATGCAGCTTTTATCTATTTTAAAATTTATATTTATAAAGGATTATGTTTATGTTTTTCTAATTATTTAGTAAATACTTTTGTCTGCTGAGTCATACTCTACAAAACTGGACAGTGAGAGTGGTCAACAGTTTTTTGATTTATAAAGTTAATTTCAGAAAAAATTAATCAAATAGATAAATTGTTAATAAATTAGAACCTATTTTGAATCTTGTGATTGTTAATGAATATATGATTTAATCTGTCTTTTTAGCTATCTTGAAAATGACCAAAAAATTCTTTCTCCTCTCACAGGTTTTTATGAAACTGGATAAAATAATATGCACGAAGTGTTACGTGTCCTTAAAACTAAATTCCAGTTGTGTTCAAGGTCTAAATGCAAAGTCAGATCAATTGCACTTTAGAAAACATGCGATGTGGCATCTGAGCAGTGGGATTTTGCTGACTTTGGCTCTCTTGATGTTTCAGCGGCCACCCCACGGTTTTCTGCCCAGCATGAGGCTTGAAGCGGTGGACAGACGGAACCCCAGGCTAATTCGCGTGGCTACAGTCATCGATGTGGATGAGCAGCGGTTAAAGGTAGGAACTTGCCAGAAGTGCCCTGCTGTTGTGGCTCCAATTTCTTGGCTCCGTTGGAGGAGAAAACTTCCACTGATTTCGTTCCTAGTCCCAGTTCCTGGATACAGAGATTTCCAGCTGGCTGGTACCTGACACGGAATCTGTAGGTTAGACACACAACTGATTTTGAGTGGGATTCTAACATATTCACGTTGGGATTTGCTGTTTAGACTTTCTGTGTTCTTTCTTTCTTTCTTTCTTTCTTTCTTTCTTTCTTTCTTTCTTTCTTTTGTCCTTTCTGTCTTTCTGTCTTTCTGTCTTTCTGTCTTTCTTTCTTTTGTTCTTTCTCTCTCTCTCTTTCTTTCTTTTTTTAGCTGCCTTTTGTCACTATTATCAGCTATTTCTTTGAAATAGTCATTAAACACCTTAACAAGAACAATTAAGTCTTTGTTTTCTACTGTTC
Organism: Lynx canadensis; assembly: GCF_007474595.2. NCBI lineage: Eukaryota > Metazoa > Chordata > Mammalia > Carnivora > Felidae > Lynx > Lynx canadensis. The sequence goes on along the minus strand of NC_044314.2, from coordinate 56,511,296 downwards.
TTTGTTAGAGCAAAGAAAAATGAATAAAAGGACTTTAGTCACTGTAGCTAAAACAAAAAGTTACATTTTGATATAAATATTTGATGAACAGATTTCTCTACTGTTCTTATTGTGAAATCTACTTTTTTAAAAGCACACATCATCAAAACTAAATTTTCTTAGAAGCTTTTCATTTTTTTGTACAGAGCTTAAAGTTGTGGTATTCAATAATTATATAACATATGACAGTTCAAAAGTTATTTTCCACCCAAACACAGTTTATTTCATAAAAATAAAAAGATTCAAGTCAACTACTTTGAAAATAGGCACTATCAAGAAAGATGCTTTTATGTGTGATGTACAGTTATAATTTAAAATAAATCTTATGTGCTATATGCTGAATAATTTATCTCATAAAGAATAATCAGTACATATATTTTAGTAAACATTTAGTACATATTTAGTAAACATTATAGGTGTTTTCTCTTACATATATTGTTATTAATATTTTATTTTAAATTGAATTTTAAGCATATTGCTGAAATTATTATTTGTGGCTCTTTATTGCTTACTCTTACAGCACTTACTCTGGGAATAACTTTTGGATATCGTAATTACTTTATAAATTCACGAATATTTTGTTATTGAAAATGAACCTCAGGTTTTTTTCTCTGAATTCTCTTTTAACTTTTATTATAAAATTATTGCATTTATAGGAAAAACTCAATAGTACATCAAATCTTATTTAGAATTCTAAGTGACAGATTGCTTTCTTGTGATTCATAAGCTATGTATCGTGGTATCCAGTTGAATGTATTTGCCAGCTTATTTATGTGATCATATTGGGCTAACACATTACCTTGAAATATTTGAAAAACTTTAGTTCCTAAATTGAATTTAGTGTACTTCTTATTTACTATCTCAACATTGATCCTTTTAAATCTCTGAGAATTTAGCTGGTCCTTCCAAAGAAATATTTCATGTATCTTCTCCTTATTCTTTCTCTTCCATGGTAATTGCTTTGTCTTTTACTATAAGGAAAGAGTTGAAAAATCCCTCGTTTCTCTGACAGGATTAGAACCTTAAGTGTTACCTCTGTGGTTGTGAGTGCAATGGAAATCCCGTTAGGATTTTAGGACTAAATTAAGATGTGTTTATGCTGCTGACATTCTCTACCCTGTGAAATGGTGCTTTATAAAATGTGAAATGAATTGCTTCCACATACCATTCAATCTGTCAGAATGTTATCAGTCCTGGAATGGACATTAATGTCTTAGGGCTTATAGAGTACTTTTGACCTCACCAACAGCCTCTGCCCTCTTATAGCCCATTCCTGTGATGGAACCTCCATTTTGCCATGGACTCTCCATGCTGCATCCACCCCCAGTCCTGCAGTTCGGTATATCCTTGTCCTGTCCCATGAGGTACAAGGAGAAAGATTATGGGCTGGCAGTTTTCTGAATAGACACAAATTATAGAAAAGATTCAGAAGTGTGGCTTAAAATTCCATTCATCAGTGTTCCCAGGGAGAAAAAGGCATTGAAAATGAGTCTCAAGTGTTTTCCTCTGAATTCTTGTTTAAGGAAATTGAAGGCAGTGGATGGGACTCTCTCTGCAGTAGAGAACACAGTTGACACTTCCCTGATCTCCTGTTTGTCCAGCACCATTTGTTTATTAATATGCTGACCATATTGTTCTGTAATTTTCTCTTTTATTTATTAAAAAAAATTTTTTTTGTAATTTTCTCTTTTAACATCTATCTTTCCAAGACTGTTTTTATCACTGATACTGGCACATAATAGGTGCTTAATAAACGTGTGAATGAGTGAAAGAACAGATGGCACTGCATATATTCTGGCATCCTGTTATTTGAGTAATTGTGTGAAACAAAAAATACTCTTCTCTCGTTCCTAACTCCGGTCCTGATTACTCACTCTTCCATTGGAAATCCAGTTCAACATAATGTACGAAAGTGACATAGGATAAACGGATCTGGGTTTGAATGTCAGCTCTGACTTATTTAACTGTGTTATTAGCTTGGTTACTCAGTATATTTGAACTTCTTCTTATCTGTAAAGTGATGTGGTTAATAATGCCTACCTTGCAGGCTTGCTGTGATAATTCAGTGAAGTAACAAATGTAAAATACCCAAAAATGTGCCTGACTCTCTCTAGCACCGTCAGTAGTAACTGCTGTTATTAGCCAGTGCAAATGCCCTGTGCTGCTCTCCCTGGGTGCCTTTATTTTCTGTGCTAACAAAGAGGCCTCATGAAAGGAATTGTCATCGGTAGGTAGAGGAGGAACAAGCCCACAGTCCGTGGTGAGTTCGAGGGGTACTCCCCTGGGAGTGCTCGTGCTCATATGGTATTGTGCTGCATGTTTGTGTCTGACTGCTGAGAGTAGAGTCAGCAGGTCAACCAAAAAAATTATACTAATGATGATGATAATGACCACGATGGCACTTAATTTTATCAGACGACACTCTTGTAAGGGCTTATATGCATTAGTGCATCCTCATAGCAACCGTGGGAACAAAGGTGCTATTATTATACTCATTTTATGGATGAGGTAACTGAAGGCCAGGGAGGTTAAGTAATTGGTCCAAGGTCACAAGAAGGAGGGAGAGAGAAAGCACAAGCAGAGGAGGGGCAGAGAATGAGGGAGAGAATCCCAATCTGCCCTGTGGTACTCCCTCTCACGAACTGTGAGATCATGACTTTAGCCAAAGTTGAGAGTCAAAAGCTTAACCAATTGAGCCACCGGGTGCCCGAGGGGAACTGGGTTTAAACCCCGGCTTTCAAACAGAGTTTTCAACTCTAGAGCTTATAGTCTTCCTACTCTTTCTATTCTTATGTTTTAATCGTTATCATAAATATCCCACTTCATAATGGGAGAGCAGATGTCTAGGGTGGGGACCGAGTTCCCTCTTAACCCACCCTACTTTGTCCTTTGTGCTGAGCTCACACTGCCTGTCCTCCCTGGAGGTTTGGGCGGTGGTACTGGCACTCCCTGGCAAAGAGCAGTAGATCCAGAAGACTAACTTTTTTCCTTTCTGCCACTCCTCAAATAGTAGTTGACCTTATGTGCTTGATTAATTCTATTTTTAAAGCAGCTTTTTTGAGATATAACTCACACACCATAAACTTCACTGGTTTTGACTATATTCCCAGAGCTGTGCACCCATCACTACTATCTAAGTTTAGAACCTTGTCATTCCTCCCAAAAGAAAGCTCATACGCCCTAGCAATGACTCCTTGGTCTACATCTCCTCGCAGCCCCTGGCAATCACTAATTCCATTTTCTGTCTCTGTGGATTTGCCTATTCTGAACATGCCATATAAATGGAATCATGTAATAAATATGTCATCTTTTGTACCTGGCTTCTTTCACATAGCATAATGTTTTGAAGGTTCATCCATCTTGTAGCATGTATCAGTAGTTCATTACTTTTTATTTCTAAATAGTATTCCATTGTACAGATGGATCTACCACATTTTGTGTATCCATTCATCATTGTAGATGTTTGGGTCATTTCGGTTTTTTGGTTGTTTTGAGTAATGCTGCTATGAACATTTGTGTATGTTTTTTAGTGGATGTAAGTTTTTGTTTCTCTTGGGTATATCTCTAGGAGTAGAACTGCTGGATCATATGGTAACTCCTTTTTTAACATAAAATGTTTTCCATAGTGGTTGCACCATTTTACATTCCCACCAATGGAATATGAAGGCTTTAGTTTGTCTACATCCTCACCAACACTTGTTATGGTGTTTTTATTTTATATTTTAAATACTACCTAGCCTAGCGGGCCTTATGTGTGCAGATACAAAGAATGTGAATTATTACAGTTGACATGTTGCCGCCAATAGTACATTGGCCAAAAGGAGTAGGATGCAGTGACTTCTTAGCGGTTGTAGTAGAAGTGATAACAGCAGTAGATATGGTGTCAGGCTCAGAAGTCACAGAAGTGTTATCAGTAGAGTAAGAAGACCCAGTTATTGAATATGGACCTTGTTTCAGACATTTAGCTAAGTGTCTTATGTATTGTACCTTTATCTTCACAACAACTTTTTAAAAAACTTTTATTTTTATTGAGGACTAACTGACATGTGACACTGAATTGGGTTCAGGTGTGCAACATAGTGATTCCATATTTGATCACCACAGTAAGACTGGTTACACAAAGCTCTTACAGGTATGGGTTATTTCTGCCTCACAGTTGGCATGGAGACTTTAAGTATTGACCCAGAGTTCACAATCAGTAGTGGAAGAACTGGCTGTAAACTCAGATGTTTCTAATTCCAAAGCTAGTGCTCTCTCATTTCAGATATTACCCTCTAGCTATGATAAGCCATAGGAACTAGAGACTATAAATTGTCAGTGTTGGCAGGACAGGGCAGTGGCAGCCTGACTCAAGATATTCTCCACTCTTGCTCTTTTAAGTCCACTGGCACTAGTCAAGTCAGATATTCTGATTTTCATACTGAAAATATTAATTTGCTCATGTGTGGCTCATGGCCTATGAAGTTTTTCTTGCTATGGCAGGTTTTTAAGACGCTATTTCCCTTGTGTTGATTACTGTGTTTATTAATTACCATAGTTACTTTCTAATAAATATTTATGATATACTCAGTGTGTATTATGTTCAGTTTATAGCCATCTTTTATGTTTAATAATTATTCTTTTGTTTGGTTGCACAGTATACTCTGTTATATTTGAAGGCCCATTACTGTCACCTTATCAGGAAATGCACGTTAAACTACAATAGACGGATGGATGCTTTTAGGAAGGTTAGCCTTTATTTAGGAAAAAAAGTGTATTCTTCTACAAATTAATGTAAAAGGAGGACTTAAAACAGAAATATTTGATAAATATTTGCCCTGTGGGAACCACAGCTAAGCTGTGAAATGAATTATAAATGAATTCCAAATAGATGCTTTAGGAAATTCTCTTGAATCATTAATAAATTGAGTGTCTTCAGCAAGTCTTTTCATATTTAATGCATTAACTGGATGTATTTGTGGCATTTCTAAATGAAATAAAAGCATCACGACAAAAATTGTCCAATTGTCATGGTAAGTTGTCTACTTGTGTGACCAGACTGTTTTGAATTTTTGGGCAGACCAATAAGTTCAAAGCTTTTGTTTGAAAAACCTGCAGGTGGATTAGTGCAAAGCAAAAGTCCAAATACAAGTCAGTGAATGTTCATTTTAATTAAGGGTTTCCTGTGCTTCGAGAAAGTTGCTTGACCCCTATGAGTCCTTGTTTAATTATCTGTCAAAAAGGGAGCAGAATTGGAATATATCACCTCTCTTGCCACTGTCTCTAGCTGGGATGCATTTTTGAAAATGGTTTTGAAATATGAGGACAGAACAAGATACTAACATTAAAAATGACTGTCCTTTGAGCTAAACTTCTAATTAACGCCCATTACAGTGCCACAATGATTGATGACTGTCTTCATTTGGGAAGGAGACTGGGACAAATTTCAAAAATATTATGACCAATTAATGAAAAGATATTTTTTAAGAGTAGGTGAAACTATAAATTAGTGTCAGCCATGATTTCCAGATTGGTTTACGGCAGGTAGAATGCCCTCCCCGGTAAAGGTGCATTAGTGTAATTATAGTAACAGCAAACAGCAGCAACAATAATATCGGTGATGGCTGACTCAGTTGTGGTGCCTACATGTTGCTGTTTATGTGCTTTTACATTTTCATATTCTCTTAAACTAGACAGCAAGCCTATAACGTAGATGCAGGTGAAAAGACAGTCACACGTAGTAGCTTAAGCCACTTGTCCAAGGCCACCCAACTACAGCCGGAGCTTGTAACCCATAGGGCAGCATCTCTTCCTGTAAAGGGACAGCAAGGAACTATTTCAGCCTTTATGGGCCTTGAGGTCTCTGCCGCAACTCCTTGCTTCTGTGGTTTAGCACAAAAACAGTCATTAACAGTATGTGAGCAGATGAGGGTGGCTATGTTCCTGTAAAACTGAGGACACTGAAATTTGAATTCTCTATAATTTTCACATGTCATGAAATACTCTTCTTTTGATTTTTGCAGCCATTAAAAAAATATAAAAACCAATCAATTTTTAGCTCACAGGATGCACAAAAACAGATGATGGACCCTGTTTGGCCTGTGGACTATAATTTGCCAACTGCTGTCTTAATAGATATACCAGACTGATTTGGCTATGAGAGAGGAACTTACAAAGTTGTTACTTTTAGTGTAAACGGTTTTGTATTCTTGCCTTATTTTTTTAAATATTTTTGAACGAAACCACATCTATGTTTATTTTCCAATCTAGTTTTAGATATTCAGTGGAAAGAGGTAGAAGAGATGAGCTATACCATATAATTAATAGCTTCTAGACTTAAATATATTTCTCCTCGTATCAATTGATAACCATCCATTCATTTGATTTTCAGTGTGAATGTAGTCAAGCTCCCCAAACGATGTATAATCTTTCATAGGGCAAGCTTCCTTGCCACTAGAATTATACTCTCAAAGAAATGTAAATAGATACTTACCTTGAACGTTTTTATTAAAGTCTCTATATCCAGAACAGAATCATATGCCCAACAGCACCGCCAGGAAGAACTGCCCTGGCGATGACTCGGATGTCCCACTCTGGAGCCATTGCTGGCACTCCTTAAGTAATCCTCACCAAGCCCCCATCTCACCAGCCTGACCTGTGAGATCTAATGAGATCCTGACATGTGATTATTTGGCTGGAGGCATCAGCTTAGTCATGAGCAGAATAGAATAGAAATAGAACATTTCACAGTTTTCTGTGCAGAACACTGTCTGTGTAGAAACTTCTTAAATAAAGATGATGATGTTGTAGCACTAGTTGTTCTTAACCCTTATTTTAGGATTATACATTTCTTTGAGCGTCTGAGGGATGCTACAGATTGTTCGGCTGCAAAATGCACATACCTGTGGGTACAGATGCTGGATTATATTTGTGTTTCAAGAGTTACTGGACTTTTTAGTAAGGATCTCATTTTAGGCTAACAATTCTCAACTTTAAAAAAAGGTCTTCCATTATCTGTAGTCTGTTGCTTTATTCAGTGCTTTATATTTACTCAGGAAGTATGAGACCCCTTGCCTGCTGTGATAACGAAACCTCTTGTTTCTCAGATGTTCAGTCAGAACGTGCAGTGTGGACCTGCTCTCTTCCTTCAGGGAAAACAAGAGAGTCTGTTGGATTTGCCTTGGCTTTGGAGGAGATGTGCACGTTTTCCATGGTTTTCTTCAACAGAAGCGTACTATTTCTGACCAGCTGCAGTTTTGACATTCCACATGCCCTTACTAATACTGATACTTAGCTAATTAGGCTGGATATCATCTCTTTTTCTCACATCTTGCTTTATAGGCACTCTATTTTTACCAGTGGAAGAATATCTATCAAAAATAAATAAGAGCAAAAAACTCCCCAGAATAAAGTGACTAGGCAAGAGGGTGAATACATCTCCCATCTTGTTCTGAAATCTGTGTCATTTCTTGTGAAATAAGAAAAGATGATGGATAGACTCAGGGAAAGCAGCTTCTTCTGTGAGAAGAGAACGAGTGAATTCTTACATTAGATTAATTTATTTCCAAAATGGAGTTGCATTATTTTCCCACTGCTGCTGTAACAAATTACCACAAACTCAGTGGCACAATGCATATTTCTTTAGGTTGGCAGTGTCTCTAGGCTCCAACCAAGATTTCAGCAGGGATTCCTTTTGCATGCTCTGGGGGAGAACCCTTTCCCTTGCCTTTTCCAGTTCCTAGGGCCTGCATCTGCTCCTTGGCTCATGTTCCCTTTCTCCACATTCGAAGCCAGCAGCATAGCATCTTCAAACTTCTCTCTGATATTTCTGCCTCCCACTAATCAGGGCAGTTGTGATTACCTTGGGCCCACCGGAAACCCAAGATAATCTCCCCCATCTCAAGATGACACCTGCAAATTCCCTCTTGCCATCTCAGGTAACCCTTTCACAGGTTTCTGGGCTTAGGATGTGGACAACTTTGGGAACCATTATTCTGGTTCTTCAGACTGCAGTAGTACTGGACAAAATTAAGATGCTCATTAAAAAGAGGGAGAGGGGGCTTTTACTTACTAAAATCAAGAGATTTTACTTACTAAAGAGACCATTCCAGGAGCAGTGGGCCCTGGGGTGATGTTGAGACTTGGAACCTGCCCTCACAAGCGAGTTGGGGAAGTAGGTTAAATCACAGTTCAATATGGGGGGCATGGCACAAACTATTGAATGTTGTAAAAGCCCATTTGCAAATACAGCAAGCCTTGTGAGCAAAGATGCCGAGGGGCAGATGGCTTCTCCAGGAGAACAGTTTTTCCTCTCTTAGAAAAAGTATAGAACATGCCTTGTTTTATTTGCATTTCCAAACACCAAATGCCTTTATTTACTATCATGTAGAGACAAAGGAGATTTCAAATTTAATCTGTCTTAATGTGTATGTGTGTGTATGCATGCATGTTTGTATCTATATACACATTTCTTCTTTTTTTTTTTTAATTGAAAGCCCCTTGAGCCAGTGGTCTGTACACGATCTGTGTTTGGACCAGTGAGCAGAGGAATCGCAGGAAGTTGCATAGCTGTGGGAGCCACTGGGGCTCAGCTGTGGGAAATGGGCCACAGGGGTCTGCAGCACAAATGGTTGCTATGGGTCTTCTTTTTCTACTACTGCTTCTTAGGGGCTTGTTCCCAGCACTTTCTACTCCAGGACTCCGCCCAGGTGTGTGTGTGTCCTTGCTTCCTTGGCAGAAACAGGGCCGAGTCATGGAAACAACGGGACGGGGCCATATTCACTGGGACCCAAGGGGTTCTGGTGATAGAAAAAGAAGGGATGTGTAGATCCTGTAAACTCAGAGGATGTATTTGTGTTCCAGGGCCATTGAACCAGTAGGGAATGAATCAAAGTTGAACCGAAGATGGGGTTCAGAGATACAGGCTGGGCAGGATGATGGCCCCAGCGAACAGGTTGATGATCTGGTAGGCAGGCAGGGCAAAAACTGGAAACAGGCACAGTTGAAAATGTTTAGGCAATATTCCACATCCTGGCAGAACTGGGTGTGGCAGGAACTGGGTGTTGCATTTCAAGGGTGTAGTACAGGGGAGGGTTTTCCACAGCAGCAGGATCCAGATCCAGCATTACCTGGAAGAGTGCAGAAAGGGAGAATCAGGGCCTCCCCCAGACCTGCTGGAGTCGGAATGTGCTCTCTTCTCAAACATGAACAAGGAGTACTTATTCACATTCAGAGAAAGGCAGTCTGTGTGTCTTCTGCCCTCGTTTTTAATTCTCTTCTCCACATGGGTTGAGGAGGGTGGTGCGTGTCCACTGCCCTCCACGGTAAGCCAGGCATGAGTGGCTGCTTTTGGATTCTAAATTCAGCAGACATTAAGATCTGGGTGGTTCTCTGGGGAGCCCTCTGACCTGTGATACTGTTGTAGGAAAATTAAGTCATCCAATTAACTCTTTCAAATGTATGCTCCCTAATTTGGTGTCCACAGTGAGCCTTTATGTCAGAGAGCTGAGAGGCTGGCACTCAGTCCTTGGACTCCTAATGTAATGATCAGTATTTCCCTGTCCTTTTCCTTTGGGTAGCAGTAATCATTCTTGTAGGGTCTATGCGGTTACATTTACCTTGTTCTCCTCTACCTCTTTGCTCCTTTTGAGTCTTCTCATTGGCTTGTGTCCTTAACCTCTTGCCCAAGGCCTTGGTCCCTTTGTCTTTACTTCTCTGTTCTGGTAGCTCTGAAGCCTGAGTGCATATTTAAAATGCCCAGCAGTTTGGGAGCTCCTCAGGTTATTCTAATGCACTGCCTGGGCTGAGCACCTCTGCTGGGTTCTATCTCCCTCAGAGAACTCATCCACTCCGCTGGTTGTCAGGACCTTTTATTGACTGATAACTTCCAAGTTTGTATCTGTCTGTTTCCATGACCTCTTCTCCAGAGCCCCAGGGTCATATATTTAACTGTTACTTGACATCTTTTATATGTTTCATGAACTCCTCACTATATAGGCCCCAACCCGTTTCTCCCTTAGGCATCCTCAACTTAATAATGGCAACTTACCCATCAAATTGCTCAAACCAGACACTTGGGAGTCATTCCTAAAATTTACCCATCTTGAAACAACCATATGCAGTCAACCACCATATTCGATTGATTCTGACTCCAAATACTATATCCCTAGTCCCATTGCTGCTCTCCATCTCATGACAGTCACCCTACTGACAGCTGACATCATCTGTCAGTTGGATCACTACAGTTACCTCCCAGCTGCTCTCTGGATCCACTCGAGATCCTGTCCGTCCATACTATATAAAGATGCCAGCGTGAACTTGAAAACATGGGTTGGATCACATGACTCTCCTGCACACACTCTTTGGTGTCTTCCTATTATTTTATTTATTTATTTATTTATTTATTTATTTATTTATTTTTATTTTTTTATGTTTATTTATTATTAAGAGACAGACACAGAGCGTGAGCAGGGGAGGGTTAGAGAGAGGGGGGAGACACAGAATCCGAAGCAGGCTCCAGGCTCTGAGCTGTCAGCACAGAGCCCCGCGCGGGGCTCGAACTCACAAACTGTGAGATCATGACCTGAGCCAAAGTCGGTCGCCCAGCCTACTGAGCCACCCAGACGCCCCGAGCCACCCAGGCACCCCATTCCTATTATTATACTTAGATGAAAAAGAATCAACTCTTCTAATGTGCCCCACTAATCCTGTGTAATCTTGACTTACTTCTACAATCTTATTCCACATTTATTACCTTTAGAGACCATTGTAAAATTTGGAAGAAAATAGAAAAATACTAGGATTTGGCTAGTGACTTTTGAATTCAGTTTGAAAAATTATCTTTTCAGCTGAAAGTGATACTTCACTCTTAACTTCACATGAAGGGATCACACATAACCCTCTCTTCTGCTTTTGAAAAATGCCAAAATCATCTGTTGAAGGATTGGCTATATTCAAAACCAGTGTGGGCAATGACAGCTATTCCGTGACCAACTTCTATAACAGGCAACTGGCAAAATTCTTCACAATTTATTGTAAGGTGCATCTTGATTTAATAATCAGTGAACTGTAGTACAGGGTGGGGTGAGGGATGTGCATGATAGAATCAGGGAAATAGGAGAATTCTTTTTTCATGGTTTTTTTTTTTCCAGTAAAGATTTGCTTTGTGAGGTTAGAAGATGCATTTTTTTTCTAATATGTGAAAGTGGCCTCAATTTTATGTGAATGTACCAAAGTTATAAATGGACAGTGAAGCCCAAAGAAAATATGTATAAAATCTCTATGTATGAGCTACATGTAGATGCTTTTAGGGCCACTCAAAATCAGTAGGTTCTGGGCTGACTTCAGAGGTTTTGCGTAAAGAACCTTCAGTGAAGCAGGTGTTGTTGTCTTGTTTACCATGTGCCATGTCTCTGGCATTTGTGTCCTTTTACAAGTGGACTGTCTTCTCTTTCTGCTCTGAGTGTCTCTCCGTAGCCCCTCACTTCACTGGCAGTGTGATATTCACCCATTCTCAAATGGTTGCCTGTTTGCAAATTTCTGAGTGAGGCCAGAAAAATCCTATGCCTGGAGAAAAATGAAGAGACATTCCAAGAGGTCTAACTTTAAATTTATCTCTGCAAGTGTCCAAGGGAACCATAAGTTCATTCTTGTGATTGCGCTCCATTTCCCAAAACATTTCATGTCCCCATTCTCCAGGAACACCGTTTCCCACATCCTCTGTCCTCACGTCCTTCTCCTCATTCCCCTTTTGTAACCTTGGCTTCTCATTCTCTGGGAAAATGGAAGAAATGCAGAGTAAAATTGCTCCTATCCCCATGCCAAATCTACCTTTCTATCCTTGTCCAAATATACATACTCAAAATTCCTACTTGTTGCAGTGGGAGAATTATCCATGTTCCTGTCTAATGATCCCTGCTTCTGTAAAGCAATTTACTCTCCTCTTACATGAATTTAATTTTCATCATAAGACTTGTGGTTATCTGACATTAAATTATGTATTCACTTATTTCTTTTATCATCTATTTTGCCACTAGAATGTAAGCTAATAGAGGAAACCCTTTTCTCTCTTGATTACTCAGGTACTCTTGATATCCCCAGTGTCCATAGCACAAGTATCTGGCATTTCAGGAGTGGCAAATAAATATTTGCTGAATGAATGAATGAATGAATGAATGTGAGTTGCAAATAAAAATGTACTGATAGATTGTTTGCTGTAATGAATTACTGATTATTAAGGATTAGTTATTCCTTAATGCACAAATGAGCATTAACTCTTGGCATCAGCTGTGTGCCCTCTACATATTCCCTCACAAAAGAGTAGCTATTTATAACATCACATGGAAAATTGGATTAATTGGCAGTTTGCTGTTACTAATACACCTTTAATAAGCAGCGTGATAATGGTAAGCATGGCCGAGAATGATATAATATTTGAATAACTGCAGTCATGCATTATTTCATTGTATATGATCCTTTCTCCCTTGTAATATTGGCTTTGTGAATCATGGCAGTTATAACAGTGTCAAAGAAGCATAGCCCATTATGGGGCCATTATACTAATAACACATGACAAACAGTGGCACCGTGGAGTAGTAATGGATGCATAATGGATAATAAATGGTTGGAATTCTGAATAGTAATGCTTGCTAGTGATTTGCTCGTAATAATAACCTTCTCTTAAAATAAATGTGACTTCAGTGTCAAAACTGCCAGCCGCCTGAGGGGTGCACATTACTTTTTGAGGGCGACCCATTTCACTTGGCTTAAACCTTTCTTTGCTTCCCAGCTGATGAGGCATATCCTGTGACAGCCTATGCCCACCGTGTCCACAGGATATCTCCATTGGTGGATTAGCATGGCATATCTTAATAAATAAGAACCCCCAAATTGATATGTCCTGGAATATATGAAATATCATTACATCTTCTCACTTGCTATGCTCCACACTGATTATTTCCCATTTGCATCTGAGATTCCTGAATGAACAGTTTTACCGACAGTGCTTTGTGCTGCCTTCAGGAAACTTGCTGCCTTGACCTCTGCGACATGCTCCCCGAAGCCCTGCTCACCACTCTTTGCTGTCTTTGATGTTCCATCATGACTTTTGAGGCAGCTCCCTCTTGCCAGGGGGATTCATTACTCTGGCACCTTCCTCCTAGATGGCATTGCTGCTTGGCACCTTCCTCCTAGATGCTCCGAAGCTCTTTACCTCCTTGAGCCCTGGGCATTGCAGTGAGACCCCAGTGTTTTGCTCTGATTATTAATTATAATTTGTCTGTCACTATCCAAGAGCCAATTCAGTGCTTCCCTTTTGTTGAAGCTCATCTTAATGTTTCTATTTCAGTTCCCCCCCCAAAAGCTACATTTATTCAAGAATAATATCATAGAGGTCCCCTTCTAACCCCAAGTGTCCATCACTAGTCCTTCAGATTCCCCCTTCTGCTTTGGCTGTAGCCAAAACATCCCCCTAATTCTGCCATTCCTACCATCTCATGACGATAGGGCTCAGTGTCACTTTTTCAAGACCATATTGCCACTTGTCCAGGTGGTAGATTGTTATCCATAGTGACTACCAATAGGCTCTGCACAGTAATCATGGGGACATTCCATCTCTGCTTTCTCTAGTATGGTATCCACTTGGTACATGTGACTGGAAAATGTGGCTGAGGAACTGAATTTTCAATTTCAGTTAAGTTTAACAAAATGGATTGCCACATGTGAGCAGTGACTCTCGGATTGGATAGTGTAGCCGTAGGACATTTGGTGCAAGTGGAAGTGGTGGCTGGTGCACATCCACCTGCAGAAGTCCCTTGTAGGGCATGAGGGGTCAGTTAGCTGCCCCCAGGAATCTGATCCTGTATTGGATTTGGGATCATGCATGCTCTATCCCTGCATCTTTTTGGTCAGCTTGTGTCTGAAGGTCAGGCTTCTTCTGTCTCTTTTAACATTACTAGTGAATATCACAAGCTTACAAGGTTGAACAGATTTTTTTTACCCCTTTTGGAAACCAAAAGTATAATTCAGATGAGAGAAAAGAGGCTGGTTAAACAGTAGGCAAAATCAATAATTACTCAGTGATTAATTCTCAAGACTGAAAATTGTCTAAATATTTAAATTGACCTTTCTGCTCTGCCCTAAAATGTGTTTTCAGCAGTGTGAGCATCGTAATAAATATATGCTTCCTTCCTAGCCTAATAGAATATGTCTACAGTTTAGCAATTTAATAATTATGCCCCAGGACTAGATGTGACCTGCCTATCATTGTCACAATTTAAATTCCTTGTCGGACAGTGGGTACCCTGTCGATTTTGAAAAGGCCAAGGACCTTCATTTAATACTCCTTACAACACACGGTTGTTTCCTTTCAACTTCTACTGATTTATAGAATTTTAGAATTTAGGCTTTACTTTGGGAGTGGCACTGAATTTGCTGCAGTTCAAAGCAGGTGGCTTCAAGGGAGAAACAGACCAAGGAGCACACAAGAAAAGAGAAACACAATAGAAACTAACATTTTTAGGCCCTGGTATTCATTTCTTTAAAAACGTTTATTATACAACCGGTGCTCAGAGTGCGACACGAGAAGCAGAAATAAGACAAGGGACTCTTTTAGACTTGAAGTCTCAATAAAGATTAGAATAAGTGAAGCATATTGAGAGTAGTGCAGAATTCCTGGATTTTGAGGTAGTGTTTTATCTTCCCCTGATAAATACCAGACATTTTATCATAAACCAGGAATAAATCCGATTAGCAGGTGGCGAAATGACAAACGGAGCTGAAATAATGGCTTTATTAATGTTGAGCATGAGCGCTTGCAGCCACAGGGAGTGGGGAAAGCGTCGCTCACATTTCCACTGTGAGCATGTGCCTTCTGTGAGTAATGTGACCTTTTTGTCGGCAATATAATGCCCGCAAAGAGAGACTGAAGAGAGAGAAAAGCACCCTTTAGATTAGCTTGAGAGGCCACAGTGGCAGAGAGAGGGGGTGGGGGGGATCAAAGAAGCCTGATGAATGGAGAGGGCACTGGAAGCAGGTGGGCAGAGAAGTGGGGAAGGCCACGTGGGCCCAGACCTGCGCTCTGCGGCCCTGAGCTCAGGATCCGCTGCTCCTGATACGTACTCCTCTGCATCAGAGCTTCGTTGCTTCTCTCAACTGCTTCGGCGGGGGGGGGGGAATGAATGTATTGACATCTGTGGGAATGTGGGTCTGAAAGTAACCATGCTGGGAATTCCATCCAGGTCACCAGTGCCGGAGGATGATACAAGCCCCTGCAGCCGGAAGCTGTGCAGGGCAAGGCCACCTGTGAAAGCCAGTGTCAGCCACTGGGGGCCAAGAAAGAGTTCTAGTGAACACTGTCAGGAACGGTTGAAGTACTGGGGCTCTCTGCACCAAGGCAACTGTCAACAGCTGTCTTAGGCCCAGGTTTCTAGATTTATCTCTAAGTTATTCAGGCCCCTGCTTGGCCTTGCCTTTTGGGTTGAACTTCTGATTTTGAACGGATTCCTGAAGGAATATTTGTGAAGGCTCTTCTGGTGCAAGTGAGAGAAATCCAAGGCTTCCCCAGCATAGACTGGGAAAAAAGGGGGAGTGGGAGTAGCATTTGTCTCACTGAAATGGGAAGAGATGTGTGGAGATGATGCCCAGGGTCTCTGAATCCAGGGTCTCAGGCAACTCTGTCAGTCTTTCCCTCCAGATCTCTTTCTCTAGACCTTCCTGACTGTCTCCCTACTCTCCTTCCCTCTGTGGGTGTTGATGTTTCCTTTTCCATTTAGGCATGCGGCCACCAACAGTGCCACCCTCGAGTCATCCCAGTACTGAGATGGCCATAGCTTCCCTACTACTCTAGCAGAAAAGTCATGGGAAGATTCCAGTGGGGTCAGGAACCAACTCCCAGACCCATCACTGTGACCAGGACTTAGGTCATCTAATTGGCCTGCTGTTCCCCTGCTGGATACTGGAACGGGCTGAGTCTGCGGCCCGGTTGATGGACATTGATTGGAATGAGGCCGATTCCCCAAGAAAGGAGCTCCCTGGTCAGGTGGACTACCATAGAGTCGCTACAGCACCACTCAGCCTTTGTTAGCATTAGCGCTCATCTCCTCCAGTCCCTACGCCTTCAGGATACAGGTCTGAAGGCAGAGCCGTTTCTCCATCCCCACTGGGACATGCTTGACATTGGAGCAGACCGTCAGATGCTTGGAAAATTCAGGCTTTGTATTTAAGTCTCTCAGCTCCCCTTCGAGCATTTTTCACCCGGAGAAGGGGTCAGAGTTTTATACTTAAAAGGCTTTGGATATTTTCTTTTGGATAGATAGGCCCCTAGGACCAAACAATTTTCATAAATCATGTAACTTTTCTAGTGATTATCTTTTCTGAACCTAAGAGTGTATTCAAAGTTAATATTCCAAGGTTCTATTTAAGAGGAGCTCTAGGTCAGGGTGTTTCTTGCACTTGTGGGAGTAGTAGAACAGTGCAAAGTCATTAGTGAGTTCTAGTCCACCTGTGCTTGCCGTGGGTGCTGTAGCCAGTCAGTGCGTGAGTGGGGTGCCGAAATGTGAGAGCCAGAGAGAGGGAGTGAGGGACGGAGTGGGCCACTCCCCCCGAAGTGCACCGCAGAGTGGAAGCACACCGACCCCCTTCTCTGTCTGCTGACCATCAGTGGGCACCACAGGATATTATTACCTTGTCTGCTCTGGGGTTGGTTGGCCAAGAGCTCTTTAAAATTCCCATTTTGTTTTTCTGGCTCAGGAAAACCAGGCTTTGTGGAAGAGCTAATAAGGCCCATCAGATAAGCAATAGGCATCTGCAGGCATTAAACTGAGCAGAAGCAGGGATTGTGTGGAATTTTAAAACCGTCGTTTTCTTCTGGGCAGCAAAATATTGTATCCCTAAAGTAATGTTTTCATCACAAAAATAAATTTCTGCCGTGTTTCAACTCCAGAAATCTTGGTAAGTCTCTTCTGAGTTTGCCGTTTGCATACATCTGTACGTATGTTCCTCAGATAGTCGGAGGCTTACGGGACATTGCTTCATCCCAGTGTCTGTGCCCTGAATGGAATTGTGTCACAAGGTGCACTGCTGCTGCTGCTTGCAGCCCTTTGTAATTTAACACCGAACAGAAAACCCCAACCCAAAGCTCTTAGCTTTACCTAGTAATTCTGCAAGCCATCTAGCAAACAGTAAAGGGTGAGATATTAGGTGCCACATCTCCCAGTGCACGGGTACTGGGGGGCTTCCAAAGATCCAGGGGACGGGGATTTCTGAAGCCAGATGAGAACCTGGCTCCCTTCCGTGGACCTACCACAGAGGGCATGGCTCTCCTCGTTCAATTCAGGCAGGTTTGCGCTCAGTGCTAGAACAGACATTGCTTATTAATCTACTAGAACCTCAGACCATGGTTTCTTGATGATATGTGTTGTTCCCAACCTACTGTCACTTCCAAATATTTCTTTTTTCTTTTTTCATTTTTACTTAATACCATAATCCACGATCCCATGATTTGACATCATTACCTCCATGTTGCAGGCGAGGACGTTGAAGTTCAGGCTGTGCAGCTGTTACACTTAACATCACTCAGCTAGCGACAGGTGGCACCTGGATTCATGTGGTCTGTGTGTTCGGAAAGGTCCAGTGTGTTTCTAGTGTGAAGGCAACTTCTCTACTTTGACAGTGACAGCTGTTCTCTGACTCGCCGTCCTGAAGAGGCTCCTTAGTGCAAGATGGAGACTGGGGTTACCTCTGTAGCTCTCCTGATCACCCGTGCTCACCACATCTGTATTGCAGATTTCTAGTCCGTACCCCAAGAAGGAGGAGGTGCTGGTGGCCTCTGTCTCCCGTACTGATCCTTCAGTGCTTTGTGACTGACTTGGCAGTTCCAAGTTAAGGACCACAGCGCCTAGTGTGAGGAAGTAGAGACCTTACTGTTAGGTACTCTGGTTTTGCTGGAATCATTGTGAATTACGCCACTGTTTAGGCTGCGCAGCACATGGGCTGTAATTAATTAAATGGGCCACTTCCCACTGTGCTTGCTTTTAAATTGGTAATAAC
Organism: Lynx canadensis; assembly: GCF_007474595.2. NCBI lineage: Eukaryota > Metazoa > Chordata > Mammalia > Carnivora > Felidae > Lynx > Lynx canadensis. The sequence continues at coordinate 56,493,233 of NC_044314.2, read as the reverse complement.
TATGATGCCATACTTGTCACTTCACGGAAAAAAATCATTTTTTTTAAAGAAATGGTGGAGATGACTATGGCGGTGGCATTTAGCAGCCTACGTGTGCCATTTCTTCTAGATATGGTATTTGAGCCAGTTTTCAGAGGTGGGTGGGCTGCTGTGACCTGCACCTTGACCTCCCTTCAGGAGAGCAGGCTCATGCAGATTCCCTTGCTGAGCCACTTTCCTACCTGGATTACGGGGTGTTTACTTATTTTCAGGGGCAGTGTGGGCAGAGGTGCTACCGAATTGCAGTAAAGCATGGAACAGATTCTGATATATTGGGAATTTAACACTCATGGATGCCTAAAATTCTCAAAAGTTAAAATGGGAGAATATCTTGATTTATTTTCCAGTGGGAAGGATTTAAACAGGCTCAAATCTTTTCTCCTCTCCTTAACTTAATTTTGGAGAGCTTGACTGGAGGACATTTAATAGGACGGACTTCTCTCCTCAATCCCACAACATGCTGCGGTGAGCACAGCGGGCTCCAGTGGAGGTTTAGTATATATTCACCAAGATCAGAGGATTCCTTTGCCCTTTTTATTCCTTGAGGTGCTTTTGGCCAAATAACATGAATTAGAGACTGTACAGTGAATTTGTGCCAATAAAAGATTATTTAAGCGTATTCAGGAGCGGCCCATACGTTGGGCGTGTGACCCAATCTCCCCACTCCGCCTCCCCTTCCTCCACAGACCCAGTACCGCTCCTCAGCAACACCCCTAACTCACAGCCATGCCACCGCCCACTTCTTTGATTCCACCAGGAGTTGTGCTCTCTCTCTATCCCTGTTTATGGCAGTTTGATTAAGAAACTCAGACCCCTGAGCCCTTCAACTGTCCCAGCACCGCAGTCCCCAGTCTTTGCCCTGTGCCTTCTGGAGTCTTTTCTCTGAGCACTCTCTTTACTCTTCTCCTCTAGACAAAACCTGGGTCCCCGAGGACACTGCCTCTTCTTCAGCCCAATCCAGCAGGGGCCCCCAGGGTCTGGAGATGGGAGAGTTGTGTGCTTCACTTCTCATCGTTATTTCCAGACCTTCTCCCTTTCCCTCCCTAAAGCCCTCCGGCCTGGAGACCGTGCTTACCACTACTACTCATAGTTACAGTTGCCCACCGGTGCCCCCTCATTCCTTGGTTATTTTAGCTGCTAGCATATGGCCACTGTTGCCAACACACCCCGGTCTTCATTCTTGCTGGTTTCAGTATACACATGGTTATTCCTTCTGACACTCTGTCTCTTCAGTTCCTTGAACTTCTGTCTTTGGATTATCTTGTCCTCCGCCACTGGCCCCTATTATCCTACTTTAGTGAATACATTAGTCCATTATTATTAGTGTCAATAATGTAACTCTTTTCTAATTGCAGTTTCTTGCGCCTTCCTCTCTGACCACCACCATATTCTTTCTTGGTGATTCCCTTGAATATCTCCATTTCCATCAATCCTTCAACCCTCTCAGGGCTCCTGATCCATTGATTCTACCTCTTATTCACTGTTGCTCACCTTCTCATTTTCTTTTTCCCCTATTTTCCACAGCATGAATTCAGTGGATAAAGGGCATAATCAGACCATAATATATACTTTCAGCTTCCTTGTTCTTCGGTTGATCCTGCTTACTTGTCAAAACTGCAGCTTTGGCAAAATCTAACTGTGCCTTCCTCATGAAGTTAAACATGGCTAGACAAAACGTACGCACTCTGCTGACTGGTCTTCCTGCACAAACACAAAATGCACATGTTACCTGGACCTTAATGATGACTGCGAATCATTATGTTTCCTTAATCCATTGAGTCTCCTATTGTCCTAGATAACTGTTTCATACCTGCTTTCCTCTCCTAAATTTCCCACTCCTCTTGCCTCATCCTTGTCCTCAGATGACGATGCTTTTATTACTTCCTATCCCACCTAGAAGATTGATGCAGTCGAAACAGAAATTCCACACATTCCTGACACCATATGTACCCACCTGCCTGCTTCTGTCCCCATGTGTTCCACCTGCCTGTTTTATAGATGAACCTTCCATGTTCTGTTGAAGGCAACCCCTGCTTGTGTATCATCCTGTGCTTCCTGCCTCCTCAACCACATGTCAGCCACTTATCGCTCTTCCTTTTATTATCTTTATTCCCACAAGATAATTTATCATGGAAATATGATATTTCTGTTAGCTTAAAAATATAATTTCCAGGGGTCCCTGGGTGGCTCAGTCAGTTAAGCATCTGACTCTTGGTTTTGGTTCAGGTTGTGATCTCATGGTTTGTGGGTTCAAGCTCCGCGTCCAGCTCCATGCTGACAGTGCGGAGCCTGCTTGAGATTCTCTCTCTTCCTCTCTCTCTGCCCTCCCCCCTTCAAAATAAATAAATAAACTTTAAAAAATATGTAATTTCCTGACTCCAGTTCCCTATTCATTTTTCTTCTTCTATGGAAAGGAAGCCTCTTTGAAAGAGTTGTCTGTACTTTTGTTAACACTTTCTTCACCTGGTTTCTGGGCACCACATTCTCTTAGTTTTTCTCCTTACTCATCGCAGTTCCTTCTGTGACCCCTTTTCTTTGATTCCTCCTTATGTCCCCAAACTTCTAATATCATGAGCACCACGGCTTTTCATTGGACCTCTTCTCTTCTTTAACTGTATTTAATTAGTTTGTAATTTCATCGAATGTCATGACTTTAAATATCATCTACATGCTGGTGGACTCCAGACTCTTACATCAAACCACTTACTCTGTGTGTCCGTTTGATAACTAATAGATTTATCAGACCTGACGTGTCCCAAATTTGAATACCCATTCTTCTTTCCTAAAGTTTTTCTACCCCCTGTCTTCTCCATCTCAGGTAATGGCCATTTCATCCTTCCTGTTGCTCAAGTCAGAAGCACGGTGTTATCTTTGAGTCCTTTCTTTCTATCACAACTGATATCAAATCTGACAATGAACTGTTTGGCTCTAGCTTTGAAACACATAGAATCAGCCATCTCTCCACCCCTTCTGCTGATAGCACTGTAGTCCAGCCCACCGCCATCTCTCACCTAATTCATTACAGTAGCCGTCTACCTGCTCTTCCAGCTTCCAACCTCACAACGTCTCTGCGACTCTCTGTTGTCTCAGTGCTGCAGCCAGACTGATTCTTGTAAAGCACAGGTCAGATAGGTTACTCTTCTGCATCAAGCCTTCCAGTGCGCTTCTCTTTCTCCCAAGAGTAAAAGCCAAAATCCATAAAGCCCTACCTAACTTGGCACCGATGTCACCTCTCTGACTTTAACCCTTACTACTTTTGCACTTGCTCACCCTGCTTTAGCAAAACTGGACTTCTTGCTGTTCTTCTTGGACATGCCAGGCTATTGCCCCAGGGTCTTTGCCCTGGCTGTTCCCTTTGTCTGTAATATTCTCCCGTATAGACCAAAATTTCTAACTCCCTCAACTCTGTTAAGCCTCCCTTTGCCAATTTATTTAAAATTGCAGCAACTCTCAACTGGCACACTCCCATTTCCCCTAACTCTCCTCTATTTTTTCCATCTTTTACTACCCTTTAACTTGCAAAAAAATTTACTTGTGTGATTGTATGTGGTTATCTCTACTACAGTGTAAGTTTTAAAAGCAAAGAGGTTTTTTTTTCCTTCTTTTGTCCGCAGATATATTCCTAGTGTCTAAACTAGTCCCAGGTGTGTAGTATTGGTGTATTGGATGAATAAATGAATGACTGTTGAGAGCTCTATCAATTCTGAATCTGGCTTAGTTTCCATCTAGGACGCATGTCACAATGGAGGAAATATTTGTGAGCCCATTCCTGTTTTATTTATTTTTTACTTATGTAGAGTTAAATGTATATATCTTAAGTGTACAGTTCAATAAATTATTACATATGTATCTATCCTTATAACTACCATCCAGGTCCAAATAGAGAGCATTTCCATCACTCAGACATTGTCTCTTGAGCCCTCCTTCATCAATACCACAGTCTCCTTCTGTACCTTCCAGACACAGCTGTTATTCCAACTTGTATTTTACCACAGATTAATGTTTCCTATTCTTACATTTCTTAGAAATGGAATCATACACTGTTCCTCACAAATGGGATCATGCTCCTGTGTCTGACTTCTCTAGCATTTTTATTTTCAGCCTATCTATGAATTTAGTCAGATTTCAAACAGATATAAAAACAGATACAGTTGAGTCTTGCTTTTCATTTAGTGTGATAACCTCTAGATCTTTCATTTTTAGCAGTTTGAATTGATGTGCCTAGGTCAGGGATTTTTTGGTATTTCACGTGTTTGGAATTGACGCCAGTTTCTTGTGCATGTGGGTTTGTGTGCATCATGCGTTTTGGAAAATACTCATCCGTTACCTCTTCAAACATTGATTGTGCCTATTTTCTGTCTCCTGCTCTTCTGATATCAGTTATCCATGTGTTACACTGCTTGAGAGTATCCTGCATTGCTCATGATCTGTTCTATTTTTATCCATCCTTTTATATTTTTGTGCTTGAATTCAGGCATTTTCTATTGATCTGTCTTGTGTCTCTTGTCCTTCTTCTGCTGTTTCCAATCTGCTGTTGAGCTCCATTGATGAATTCTTAATTTCAGATATAGAATTGTAAATTCCAGAATATCCATTTGATTCTTTTTTAGATAGTACTTTTTTTTCTTGGTGAATTGATCTTTTTGTCCACTTGGCCTACATTTTTTTCTGTTTCCTTTAACATATTTAAAACCACTATTTTAATATCCTTGACAGCTGGTTTGAACATCTGGATCAAACATGCTGGATGTTGTGTATTAAAGAACCATAGATACTAAAGTAGATGTTACTTTCCCCCAGAGAGGCCATGCCTTTTGTGCAATTAGGCAGCTTGTGAGAGAACGACTCTTGTGGGTTGAATGGTGGCCCTGCAAAAGATACACCCACCTCTGTCTCCCGAACCCGTGATGGTCACCTTATTTGGGAAAAGGCTATTTGCAGATAGAATTAAGTGCAAGATGTTAAGATGAGATCATCTTGGATTATCCAGTTGGGCCCTAAATCCAATGACAAGTGTCCTTGTAAGAGACAGGGGAGAGAGGGGTGATGCAGCCCAAAGCCAAGGAGTACTTGCAGACGCAGTTCGCTGCCAGAGGCAAGGGCTGATTTGCTCTTAGAGCTTTCAGAGAGAGTGCAGCCATGCCAGTGCTTTGATTCCAGACTTCTGGCCTCTGTGAGAGAGTAACTGTGAGAAAATAATGTCTTAATGTCTTTTTTTTTTTTTTTTTAAGCTACAAAGTTTGAGGTCATTTGTTACAGCAGCCCTTGGAAACAAATTCAGGGGTCACATTGGTCTGGTTAGGAACTGAGCTGGGTCTAGGGTAGGCTGGTGGCTTAATTTTAGTTCATCTCTGGGTTCAAGTGTACTGAGAGCAAGGACTTTCTTGTGTGCACTACAGACCCTCCCTCTAGTGATGCAGGACCAGGAGATCTCTCTGCTGTCCAGCCCCTCCTCACAGCCTCCTGTGCCCTGAGCATTTAGCAACACTCAGGCGGGAGAGAACCAGCTCCGGGTTTGGGCTTCCTCCAGACTCTGATGCATCTAGCTGGCGTGGAGAGGGCTTCTCACAACTCCAGAGCCTGCTTCTTTCTCTAGCAGAGTCCTACCACCTCTGGCCTGTGTGATCTCTGCGTCTCCATGAAGCAGTCTGAAGATCTCTGCTCACTTAGGAAGGGGCCCTGCCCTACCTGGTATTTAGAGCATTTAGACTTCTTTTGCATCCACAAGCAATTAAAAAACTGTGGTTTTAAAATGTTTCGTAATTAGGGGCGCCTGGGTGGCTCAGTTGGTTGAGCGGCCCAACTTCGGCTCAGGTCATGATCTCACAGTTCATGGGTTCCAGCCTCACGTCGAGCTCTGTGCTGACAGCTCAGAGCCTGGAGCCTGCTTCTGGATTCTGTATCTCCCTCTCTCTCTGCCCCTCCCCTGCGCATGCTCTCTCTAAAAAATAAATAAACATTAAAAAATTTTAAAAAGACATTTTGTTGTTAGTTTCTAGGTATTTTCTAGTTGTAGTACTTCTCATTGTCTCATACTGATGTCTAATGTTCAACATCCCAACCAGTAGAATTCCCTAATATATCTATTGCAGCCTAAAATTATTAATTACTAAACATTCAATGTTAAGCATATTACATATTATTTAAATATGTGACACATATAAATGTATATATAATTAGTCAAAAATGCATTTGTATATAGTTATATATGTAATTTAAAATATAGCCAGTTAATTATTAATACCTTTGTGTACAATCTGTGTGGAGGTTAGTTAGCAGGACTGGTGTCCGATCTGCATGAGGGCTAATAGTTACTGATTCTGGATTCCAGGCTCTAGGCTTTCAAGGTAGAAAAGTGGAAGAAAGGCAGAGAAGAAATGGATAAGCATAAATATTCAGGAACATATGTAAACAAAATATTAGGAATAGTTTCTGGCTGAACAATAATGATTTTTTAAATTTTGTTTAAAATGAAGTAGAAAACTAGCCCTAGATGATTATATCTTTGCATGATACTTATAATTTACACTCCGTTTAGCTGTCATGCAAAGTTTTAGAGGCAGAAGCCAGGTTGTAAATAGTTTTGTTTTTGTTTTTCCTGTAGCAGGAGCCCTCTGGACAAGAAATATATTTTCAACAGAAATAATTTAGACTTCTGATATTGAATTATGAAAAAAATATGGGAACACATGAGCAAACATGCTAATTACAAACATTCATTCTCCTCTGTTGCTTTAAAGTTATGCACTGGCTTGAACATTTTTTCTCCAGAAATTTAATCCATTTTCAGAATGCATTGTTCTGGTTGAGATAATTACTCAGTTATACGTGAAAAGAGAAGGCTCCTGCAGTCAACTGGATGAATTACCTGTTTCAGAGAGTACAGCACGTGTAAATACAAGCAATTTGTAGAGAATTTTAAATTCATAACTGTTGTGAGCTCTATCTCCTTGTTGTTTAGAAGCAATATACATTTATTTTAATGACCGGGTGTACTTCACAGGACATGAATATAATCAGTATGTAAATAAAGCCTACTGAAAATAGATACTATTGTTGAAATAGAGCCAGGATCTTCATCTATCATGATTTGACTTTTTATATTAAACCCTTTGAATTGAGTAATGTTAGAGTAAAATACAAGATTCTTTTTCTGTAAAAAGAGACTAAACAAACCATTAAAAATGAGACCTCAGGTATATTTGCTAAAAATAAGCATGTAGGTCTTACAAGCATTTATTCTGAGTGTGAATAGGCAGTTCTGCTGTTCTCACCCACGTCATCATAACCCAGGTTGGAGCAGAGGAAACAAGGATTATTGACGCCAGGATCTCAGGTGTCATCTCTTTTCTGCTTCTGGCTCCCATCCCCACACATTTGGGCTATGGCACCACACATAACAGCTTCCTCTTTTAAGATTTTAAATTCCAGAATCAGTTTCTGAGCAGAGTTTTCTCTCTGTTTAGCTCGCTCCCCTTTGCTTCTTGCTCTGCTCCCCTACCCAGACCCCAGTGCCCGCCCCCCACTCCTCTCACCCACCTTCTAGGTCTGCCAGCCGCCCCCAGATCCCCCCATCTGGAGCAGACTGCAAGTGCATCACGTAGGGATGCGTCCGTGAGGGCTTTGGTCTTCCTCCCTGTGTGTGTGTACTCTGCCCTTCTTCAGACCTTTATCCATCCTAGGGAGCAAGCATCCGCTGAAAGAACAGCACCTTTGTCAGTTGTCATTTGCCATCCCAACTTGCCTTTCCAGTCTTGTACCACCTTCACCTCAACTGATGACCTTACCTTGGGTGTGCCTGAGCAGCTAACGGCCACCTCATGTTTAGTCCTCAACTTCTCATCCCTCCACCTTCGCCATTCTTCATTTGTCTCATGTGCCTCAGAATCTCTTTTCTGGGGTGCCTGGGGCTCAGTCAGTTGAGCTTCTGACTTCGGCTCAGGTCATGATCTCATGGTTTGTGGGTTTGAGCCCCACGTCAGGCCTTGGGCCGACATCTTAGAGCTTGGAATTTCCTTCAGATTCTGTGTCTCCCTCTCTCTCTGCCCCTCCCCCGTTCATGCTCTGTCTCTCTCTGTCAAAAATAAATAAACATTGGGGAAAAAAAAGAATCTCTTTTCTGATACTGTTTCTTTTTTCCCCATTTCCACCCTATCTCTTCGTTTCCACCGTCATTCTCTGCAGGGTCTTCCTGTTAGCCTGCAATCAAATCTCTGCGGTCCTAACCACGTTCTCCTGAGGACACTCTGCCATGGTGCTTACCATTGCTACCAGAATTGTTCCAAGTGTGTGTTACGTTCCTTTCCCTTCTTCTCACCTGTTCACTCTTCAGCTCGAGCGCGCCAAGACTCTGTCACCTTGCCGCACCTGCTATTGCTAACCATAGGCATTTTAAATTCTCTTTGTGCTTTTCTGTGGCCATGGCACAGTTGACCATACCTGCCTTTGTGAAACAGCCCTCCCTCCACTTCTTCCTCATCATTCTGGCTTGATTTTCTACCTTCTTACCCTGAGGCTTCTTTATTGCTTCTTGTTGCTCTGCTAACTTTTTTTTTTTTTTTTTAACTGTGCCAACTTTTAAATAGAATTCCTCAAGATTGCTTTGCAGACATGTATCCGTCAGGATCCTGCTGGAAATAGATGGCACATCATACACTTTATTTATTTATTTGTATTTTGTACACTTTAGTAGAGGGCTATTTATGACGCCTTGGCCAGGGTTGAGAGAAAGCAGTGAGGTGTGGGGCTGAGCACAGCTGGAGCTGCAGGAGAGGCCCCAGGGCAGGGTTATGGCCTTAAGGAGGGAGCAGCCACTGACAAACTGCCCTCCAGCAAGGGAAGGAGGCCCAGGAATAAGCACCCACCCCTTCTCTCTGCCTGTCTTCCTACACTCTAATGACACTTCCCATTCACCAAAACCTAACCAGAAACCTGAAGGTAAGGGACATTGATGTCACCCGCAAAGGTCTGTGTCCTCTGCACAAGGTGGATCTAGAGGGAAGACAAGAGAATATTCCATCCAGCATTGTTTCTTTCTCTATCCATTCTCACTTTGTTTTTTTCTGTCAGCATATACATCCCATAGCTTCACCTGCCACCTCTGTGTTTATGACTCCTCAGTCTGTGCCTCATCTCTCTCAGCCAAGATCTAGGAACTAATTTCATTTGTCTGCAAGATGTTTGCACTTGAATATGCCAGGCACTCAAATTTAATATGATCGAAATGGAATTCATTACATTCCCACTTCAACAAAAATAAATCAAACAAATCAAAAATCAAAACCCTTTTTCCTGTATTCCTTATTCAGCAATGACACATCCATTAACTAGGTTGCCAGTATTAAAAATTGTTTTTATTTTTATCCAAGTTACACTCACACAAAATGCAAAAAGCAGTTCTAACAAGTTTTATTATAAAATAGTTGTCCAAAGACCACCCTCTCCCGCATTTTCCCCACTGCAGAGACCACTGATGGTATTAATTTTAGCTACTTGTTAGGGTGTTTATCCTGTGACGCTAAGCACAGACTTGTTTTGCAACTTCTTGACCTCTGTGTGGGGTCCTCACTCTCCACCCCTCGGGCTGTGTGGGCTCGCTCTCCACCCCTACCTCCTGGTCGTGCACACTCTTCACTCCATTCGTCCTCTCCATGTAGACAGGCCATGATTTTACTTAGAACAAAATTTGTGTTTACCCACAACACATCAGTCATTCTACCGAGAGGAATGTTTGTCCAGTTTTGTTTCTAAAGAATAAACGGCTTAAAAACATGTCAGTCACTTTCACATGTTTCAATGTCATATTACTTGAAAGGAAAAAAGTGTTGGTAGTTCAGAAGATAGATCTGTAAAATAAGTGGATAAATCAGTAGGTTTTGGTTAAACTTAAGTACATCCTTTAGATATATTTTTTCAGCAGTGTTTACATAACTTGAAGAGACATACTTGAGTCTGCACATTTGGTAGCTTATTCATTTGCCCAACAAACAGTGTTACAACACTTCAACAAATATGTTCCAGATATTATCTGGTACTGGTGACCAAAAAAAATGAGAAGGTGCCTCTGGCTTCCAGTTCTGTAGGTGAAGAGCTTGAAAGTTGACACTTTGTCCTATCAACAAGTAGAAAGCTGAACAGACTGGACAATTAACAACTCTTCTTGGATCCAAAAGTGAGAAGAGGACGGAGGGCAAACTGTCGTCCCCAGATTGGAGAGATGATGGGAGTACAGGGAGCCGTGACTTGCTGAACAGTAGGAAAACCTGTATGGACAACTCAGAGTTAAATTGTGAAAGTTACCTCTAGGAGGTTGACCAGGTTCTAATAGGAGCCCAATTACAGTAAATACTGGATAAAAATCCTCTCATACATCCAGCAGCGTGAGGGGAAAAGAAACCCTTTTGAAATATGCCAGAGCACTCAGTTCTTAGCAAGGCCTGTTCTCAGGTGAGGGAAACCAGTTAACCAGAGCCTAACCTGCTAAGGTATTATAAGAACCTACCTGACTTGAGGGGAAGGGAAATACCTAACTCTACCCTGCTTTACCAGTCCCACTGAGGGAGGAGAACAAAACTGAGAAACACTTGTGACATTCACAGGCCAGAAGCTCACTCAAAAACTGAGACCTAATCACAGCTCTCTAGGTTGCATACCCTTCCCCAACACCTTACTGCCACATTAGTAAAGGCCTGTTTATAGTTTTTCTTTTTACTTGATATAGCATGTCTGACTATAAAGAAAAAATTGTAAGGTATACCAAAAGGAAAAAAAAATTGAAGACACAGAGCAAGCATCAGAACCAGACATGGCAGGGCTTATCAAACTGGAAGTTGAAAACCACTATTATTAATAAGCTAAGGGTTCTAATGGATAAAGTAGACAGTGTGCAAGAACAGCAAGGAAACAGAAGCAGAGAGATGGAAATCCTCAGAAAGAACCAAAAAGAAATGCTAGAGATGAAAGACACCATAGCAAAAATGCAGAATGCCTTTGATGGGCTTCTTAGACTGGTCATTGTCTTTTTTTTAAGTTTTAATTATTTATTTTGAGAGAGAGAGAGAGAGAGAGCATGAACGGGGGAGGGGCAGAGAGAAGAGAGAATCCCAAGCAGGCTTCATGCTGCCAGTGAGCCAGATGTGGGACTCGAACCCACAAACTGTGAGATCGTGACCTGAACTGAAATCAAGAGCTGGACACTTAACTGACTGAGCCACCCAGGAGCCCCTAGAGGATGTTTTAATAGAAATTTCTAAAATTGAAAAGTGAAGAGAATGAAGACAAAAACAACAACAACAACAAAAACCCAAAAACAACAGAGAGGCACCTGGGTAGCTCAGTTGATTAAGTATCTGACTCTTGATTTCAGCTTCAGTAATGGTCTCATGGTTCATGAGAGCATGCCCTGTGTGGGGCTTCATGCTGACAGCACAGAGGCTGCTTGGGATTCTCTTTCCCTCTCTCTCTTTGCCCCTCCTCTGCTCACACTCTCTTTCCCTCTCAAAATAAATAAATAAACATTAAAAAACAACAACAACAACAACAAAACATCTAAGGACTGTGGGACAACTACAGAAGGAGTAACATTTATGTAATGAGAATACCAGAAGGAGGAAAAAGAGAGAAAGGAACAGTAGAAATATTTGAAGCAATAAGGATTAAGAATTTTACCAAATTAATGTAGAACACCAAACCACTGATTGAAGAAGCACCAAGAACACCAAGCAGAATAAATGCCAAAAAAAACCCTGCACATAGGCATACCGTATTGAAAATGATAGAACGTCAAAGATAAATTCCTGAAAGAAGCCAGGGAAGAGGGATATCTTACCAATAGAGGAACCAAGATAAGAATTACTTCTGACTTATCCTCAGAAACCATGCAAGCAAGAAGAGAATGGAGTAATATTTAAAGTGTTGAGGGAAAAAAAAAAAACCCACCAACCTAGAATTCTCTACCCTGTGAAATTAAGCTAAAAAAAAGAGAAGGAAAAAAAAGACTTCCCAGACAAACAATAAGTGAAAGAAATTGCTGCTAGTGTACCTGCTTTGCAAGAATGTTAGAAAAAATTCTTTACAGAGAAGAAACTTGGCTTTACATAGAGAAAGAAAGAGCATTGAAGGAATAAATGAGGAGAAAGTAAAAATTTTTATTGTTATTCTTAATCGATCTAACAGATCACAGTTCAAAATAATAAGAGGAACAATGTTTTCCTTTATATTTATGTATGTATATTACGTATATATTTATATGTATGTACATGTTTATGTATGCTTATATATGTTCACTGAATGACAGCAGTGATATCAGAGCCAGGAGAAAGGAATTAGTATTATTGTGTTATTATAAGGCACTCACATTACCGTGAAATAGTATGGTATTATTTGAAAGTGGACTTTCAGTTAGTTGTAAATGTATATTGTAAACTGTAGGTCAACCATTAAAATAAATTTAAAAGAAAAGAGTATAATTTGTGCTAAGAAAGGAGAAAATGGAGTCATATAAAATACTCATTTAAAGGCGTGAAAGCAGAGGGGGGCACCTGGGTGGCTCAGTCGGTTAAGCGTCTGACTTCAGCTCAGGTCATGATCTCACGGTTCATGAGATGGAGCACTGCACTGGGCTCCCTGCTACAGCACAGAGCCCACTTTGGATCCTCTGTCTCCCTCTCTCTCTGCCCCTCCCCTATTTGTGCTCTCTCTGAAAATAAATAAACATTTTTTTAAAAAGTAAAAAAAACCATGAAAACAAAAAAAGTGGGAGACAAAAAACAGAAACAAAAAAAAAAGACAGCAACATAAAACAGTGAATATGGTAGATATTAATCCAAGTATATCAATAATTATTTTGAATGTCAATGGTCTAAAATCACCAATTAGGGCAAAGATTGTCAGAGTGTATAAAAATACATGTCCCAAATATATGTTCTCTCCAAGAAATTCACTTTAAATTTAAGAATGCATATAGATTAAAAGTAAAATGCATGGAGAAAAAGATACCTAACACTAGTTAAAAATAAAAATAATACAGTGTAGCTGTATTAATTATAAGCAGAGCTGACTTCAAAGTAAGAGAAGTTATCAGGGATAAAGAAGGGCATTAGATAATGATAAAGTGGTCAGTTCTCCAAGAAAACATAATAGTTCTTAATGTGTATTTACCTAAGAACAGATCCTCAAGCTACATGAGGCAACAGTTGATAGAACTGCAAGGAGAAATAGATGAATCACCATCACAGTTGGAGAGCTCAGCACCCCTCTCTAAGAAGTGGACAGATCCAGCAAGCAGAAAATCAGTAAGGATCTAGTCAAACTCCGCAAAACCATCAATTGGCTATATACACTTTTCATTCAACAACAGCAGAATACAAATTTTTTTCAAACTCACATGGAACATTCACCAACACTGACCACATTCTGACTCATAAAACATACCTTAACAGATTTTTTAAAATGTATAAAACATACAGTGTCTGCTTTCAGACCACCATGGAATTAAACTAAAACACAAAAACAGAAAAATAACTGGAAAATCCAAAAATACATGGAGATGAAATAATACTCTTCTAAGTAATTCATGGTTCAAAGAAGAGATCTCAAGAGAAATTAAAAAAATATTTTGAACTAAATAAAAATGGAAACATACTTACCAAAATTTGTGGGATGCAGCAAAAATAGTGCTTAGAAGAAAATTGATAGCATTGAATGCATATATCAGAAAATAAAGATCTAAATCAATCAGTAATCTAAATATCCACCTTAGGAAACTAGAGAAAGAGTAAGTTAAATCCAAAGTAAACAGAAGAAAATAAATAAGAAGAATGAGAGCAAAAGTCAGTGACATTAAAAACAGGAATTCAGCAGAGATCCAGGAAACCAAAACATGGCTCTCTGAGGTAAATAAAATTTATAATCCTCTAACCAGGCTAACTAAGAAAAAATAGAGAGGACACAAATTACTGATATCAGAAGTAAAAGAGGTGACATCACTATGGATCCTATGGATGTTAAAAGGGTAATAATGGAATATTGTAAACAACTCTGCCCATAAATTTGATTACCTAGATGAAGTGGACCAATTCTTTGAAAGACACAATCTGCCAAAACTCACAAAAAAATAAATATACAATATGAATAGGCCTCTATTTATTAAGAAAATTGAGTCAATAATTAATAATCTCCAAAAGAAAAAGCACCAGGCCCACATGGTTTATAACTGGTGAATTCTATCAGACATTTAGGGAAGAAATTATACCAATTCTCTATAATCTTTTTCCTAGGATAGAAGGAGAGGAAATACTTCCTAACTTATTCTGTGAGGCCAGCAATTACCTAAATTCAAAGCCACACAAAAACATTACTAGAAAAGGAAACCATAGACCAGTATCTGCCATGAACATAGATGCAAATATTCTCAACAAAATATTAGCACATTGAATTCAGCAACGTATAAAATGAATTATACACCATGCCCACTTAAGTAGGTTAATCCAAGATAGGCAAGGCTGGTTCAATATTCAGAAATTAATTAATGTAATCTATCGTATCAAGAGCCTTAAAAAATCACATAATTGTGTTAATAGATGCAGAAAAAGCATTTGACAAAATCTAACACCCATTTGTGATAAAAATTCTGTCGTTTATAAAAGTAATTTAGAACTTGCTACCAGTGAAATTGATCTTGTACTAATAAACAAATTATAAGAATGGATAGAAAAAATCTGTAGCCCACCAATGGCTTCAAAAATTTAGAAATAGTGCTCACGATACATTCAGTTCATAAGCATAGCTGCAAGTGTGTGTTTATATATAAATTTCCATTTGGCTAATAGTACCCATGTAGATATTAGATAGGTATATAAATCATTATTTATGCCTTATATTATACTGTCCATTGTGTTATTCAGTGTTCCCTATATGAATGTCTGTACAGTAAATTCCTATCAGTGAAAATTTTGCACCTTTATACTACCTGGTGTAGTTTTTTCATATTATAATTGTGTAATAGATCCTCTTCGCCATTGGTGGGGTATTTTGGAACTATTTATTTGTGGCAATCATCCTTTGACTACCAAGGGTAATTATATATTTTGGCTTACCTGGGATAGTCCTACATTATGCCTGTTGTAACTGTGTAATCAATAGTGCTCCCTTTTACTCTCAAAAATGTCCCATTTGTATAATAAATTACGTGGTCCCTCAAGATATAACCAGCTTTTCTTGGCTTTCACATGCCTTATGTCTTACTATTCATATTTAGAAATCCTGTCTTCTTTTAACATAAGCAGCTAAAGCCCTTTTTGAGTTGGTGGTTTGTGAAGAATGAGTATGAATAATTTGTGATTTAGTAGAAAAACCTTGATGGTTTGATACCATATCCAAAGTAGAAATTTGGAATTTCAAGACAAATGGAGAGTACGTGTTGAAACACCGTCCACTGTGAGGGCTGGTGTCCTGAACAGAAGGGGAAGGGAGCAGCCTGGTGAATATCCAGAAAGGAAATGGCCTTTGTGTTAACAATGGATGTGTGGCGTATGTCAGTTCAGTGCTTAACGCTTTTAAATCTTATGACAGAGCTTACTTATAAAGGCATTTATGTTAGTTATAACCATAAACTGATTTGGAGATTGTTTGTCCTCACACTGCTAATGAAGGAGGTTTTTCTTCCTAAGATATTACCCACAGACATGTGGCCACAGAACCCTGAATGTGGCTATTATTATGCCTAACTCTGATGAAATATTTAGATTTCTTAACAAGAATTAAAGCCCCAGGGATTCTGTTGGAAATTTGGCGTTTTTATTTCTTGTAGGACTCTTATGGGGAAAATATATCTTATGGGAAAAACTAATTGTATTTGTTATAACAGTAACCATAGAAATAGAGAAATGGAAACTTATGCAGACATATTTATCACAAATGGAAACATTTGGAGTTGAATGTTCTCTGCATTAGGCCTTCAACCAGGTCTCTTTTGGACTTGTTCTACAGAATTAAAAGGGATTTGTGACTGTTTTTAAAAATAAGTTATTCTTCATTGCTTTAGATGTAACTGTGAGTTTGACGGCAAGTTCAGTTGATTAACAACCTTGTTGCCATGGGGATACCCTAAGGAAGCATTTCAAAAAGTTTATCCAAAAACCACCTTCAGGGGCGCCTGGGTGGCGCAGTCGGTTAAGCGTCCGACTTCAGCCAGGTCACGATCTCGCGGTCAGTGAGTTCGAGCCCCGCGTCAGGCTCTGGGCTGATGGCTCAGAGCCTGGAGCTTGCTTCCGATTCTGTGTCTCCCTCTCTCTCTGCCCCTCCCCCGTTCATGCTCTGTCTCTCTCTGTCCCAAAAATAAATAAACGTTGAAAAAAAAAAATTCAAAAACCACCTTCAACAGATAATCTATGATGTGTGATTAAAAAAAATACAATTTCCAGGTATCGTTCCTGACATCCTCCACCCCCTGAATTAGAGTTCCAGTACAGCAGGAGACAACTGGTATTTTGCTTACTAAATTTTGAAAACCATTGTCCAGGAAATATGCTGAATTTGGGTAGTGGCCTTAAAAAAATGAAAGGTATTTTCAACTTGCTATAGTGAAGCTGTTAATTTTTCAATTTAATGATTACATGTCTTTGTAGTGCTTATTATAGGAATGAACTGGAAGGAAAGTGGAAGCAATTGTATTTGTGAAAGAGCAGAAGGGTTTAGGGAGAGATTAGCAGGGAAAGGGAATTGAGGTAATTTACCAAGAGTGGCTGTGGATGCCCTGGAAAGGAATATGCAGAGGCTGCCAGTCCCAACACTACTCAGTGGCAGGCTCATGGCCTTGGGGGAGAGGGAGAGTTTCAAATCACAATCAGTGACTTGGAGATGTTGGACACATTTCCTAATCCCTATGTATCTCACTAGCTTCTTATGTAACATGGAGATAATAATGTGTGAGACTAATTTTCAGAGTGTATACACTTGTCTGTTATAATTCCTTTTCTTCATGTTCCCTCCCTCCCTGTTCTTGCCCGGAAGACCTGTAGGCAGATTGGCTCAGTGGGGAATTAATATTTAATGTGCAAAAGTATAGGTAGTTCTGGACCGCACCCTGTATTATTCCATGTTAATTTGTTTTCATTATGAAAATGCCTTTTTATACTTTAAAAATGTAATTTAACTCTGCTACAATAGATTCTTAGTTATAGTAATCCCAAATATCCCCACCATTTGTATTCTTGTACGGTTCTCTCAATAAACTGTTCTCAGCTGAAGTCTGGTTCTGCCATTTACTGGTGGTATGATCTCGGCAAACCTCTTAAAAGGTCCCTTTTCAGAATGTGTGAAAACAGTATATTGTAGACGTTCAGTGAAAATGTATGTATTTTATAGCTGTGTTTGGACTATGTAAGCATACGGTAAAAGTGAGCCCCCTGCTATACTCAGCGCTCTTGCTCTTAGGTGATGGTGGTATTTTGTGAAGGCATTGTGTGAGCATGCTTGTCCTGCAGTGGCACATATGTCTGGTCTCATTACTATTTCTTCATCCGCCATACCGTCCAACAACAGAGCTCTGCATCACAGGAAGTGAGATTTACTGTAGTCTTATTAGCACCAGTAGTTATGAGTAATAGATATCAGGAATAATATATGAAAACCCAGGTTTTTTTTTTCTAGAATGAAATTTAATGTTAAGTCTAGTTATCTGAAAATGTATTCAATTAAAGGAGAAGAGTTCAGGTACAGTGAAGCCTTTTTCTAAATAAATTAACATCATCTACGTGCTTATAATTTGTTCACCATAAGCCTTTAAAATAGATTTGAAGCCTTTGACAATAAAATACACACATCCAGTAAGCCCATTAAAGTGGAAATTACAAATTTAAAAACCATATAGCAGAAGCAAACAAGCATAATAATATCACTTAGGCTAATAAAATTGTTGTGATTGAGCATTAAATTTAGCTCCAGTGTTCCTAGATAAATAACAGTTTATTTTCCAGCTGCCCTAAGGAACAGCGACGAGTGATGATTACTGCCATGCATCTCATTCCGCTGATGGCTTTTGAGGTCTGACAGGGTGGAAGCCATGGTGCTAACAGTCATGGTGGCATCAAAGACAGCTGAGGCCTAGTGGCAAGGCTCCAGGGCTGAGGGACAGTAATGATAAGGCAAAGCAAGAAAGACCTTGCCAGTCCAGACAACTTTATATTTACACTCAGGAGTGTATCCTTGTTTTTTAATAGGGTGATCTAATTCTTAAGCGTCCAAGTTGTTTTACCAGTCATTAATCACTAATGCAGATGATGTTAATACCATCAGGAAGTATCACTACCCATTTAAAGGTAAGAGCTTGAGACAGTGTTTGATTCAGTTATCTGACCTCTGTTTTCCAGTTTGTCATAATCTGAGGGAGAAGTGTCCATATTTCTATTCAGCTTTATACAAACCCAAATATTTAAAAATCGTAAATATGAAATGGAGATGATTTGGTTTTCAAAATAATTCTTTCCTTTATGAAAGGACTCTGTAAATATTCTTAAGATGCCAATCTCCTTTATTAACTTGACCATCTGGTTGCAATTCTTAAAATTGGGTTTTCAACTTCAGAGATATGAAGATCTACAGACTTGAAAATATCTTTCATAAAGATGTATATGGGTCAGATTTGGGTTATATTTTCCATGTTTAGATGGCCTTTGTCGGGGAGTGGAGCATCACATCATTGGGTTAGGAGGAGCTCTTTTTAATTCCCATGATTTCATTGTAAGTAATTATATGCAGCATCGGAAAGGGTAATTTAATATTTATTAATGAACATAAGGGAAAACATTGAATAAAGTACATAAAAACATTGTATCTGCTTTCAGAAAAAAAATGTTAAAGATACTGTCATTTTAGTTTTTTAGTAATAAACCTGAATTCCAACAGTAGGATTTCCAAGTCCAGGTACAGTAGCTGAAATAGAAAGACCTAACTCCTTGTAACAAGATCTTGCTGGAACATTTGGCCTGTCTTGTTTGTGCTTAGAGGTGGTTCCCTTGCTTTTGAAATAGAAAAAGTAGCACTGCAAACTTAAAAGAGAAAGGACATTGAAATTAGGAAGAAATATTAAAGTTTGAGGAAATTTTCTGTTTCTTCTTCACAGCGTTATACACACTTACACAAACTTCTTCCTGTTGGTAAGTCCAGAGCAGCAGGCATCAGTCTTAAAAAGAGTGCTATTTTTGCCTTTCACAACTGGAATATTTAGTCTTCGAGTACTGACGGTATTATGCAGTTCGGCTGTGTCCAGAATGCTGAAACATTGCAATACATAAATATGGTAAAAGATAAGAATAGCCCCCATTGACAGCAACTGCATGTAGTTTTGTGTCTTCCCTCTTTCTCTACATGATGTCTGGTTGATGCATGTTGGTACATGTAGAAACAGTCTATCCTTTTTATTGGTGACTACTGTTCATCTCATGCCTATGCTACCCTTGCTTTCCAATAGATATTCATCTGTTGTTGGGCATTTGGGTCATTGTCAGGTTTGGCATTTTGAATGAAACTGCAAGGAGCACTTGTTTACACAGCTTTATATTTTCATCTCTTTGGGATGGAATTGCCAGGAGTCACAGAGTAGGAACATCTGAAATCTACAATACAGTAGCAAAACATTTTCTAAAGTAATTGTCCTATTTTCCAGCCCCAGTGACATTGTATGAATGTTCTGGGAGCTCCACAGCCTCACCAGTAGTTGATGTTGTCTGTCATTTAAGTCATACAGTTGGCTTTGTAGTATGTCTCAATGTGATCTCTTTGATGAATAGTGAAGTTGAACAATTTTTTATTTAGTTTTTGACCATTCATTGAACCTTTTTTTTTTCCTGTAGAGTATCTCAAGTGTTTTGCCTATTACTTACTGGATTGCCACTTCTTTTGTCAGATAAATGTATTACAAATGTTCTTGGTTTGGTTGTCCTTTATATTAATGATGATTTTGAGGAGCAGAAGTTTTTTATTATGATGAAAAATGAATTTCTAGAATTATTCCTTTATGGGTAGTGCTGCTTGTGTGTTAAGAAACCTTTGAGTATCCCAATATCATGAAGATTTTATCTTAAGTTTCATTCTTGAGTTGATTAGGTTGTTTAGGTTTATAGCCCATTTCGAATTAATTTGTATGTGGGAGGTGACATAGAAGTCAACTGGTTTGGATTTTTTCATATGTGGATATCCACTTAATCCAGTATCATTTGCTGAAATTACTGCTCTTTCCCCATTGAATGGCCTTGTTACATCTATTGAAAAGCAATTTAACTATGTAGATGTGAGTCCATTGACATAATCTTTTCTGTTCTAATAATGTATTTGCCTATGCTTAGGCCCAAACAACACTGTCATCATAACTGTGGCTTTATAGTAATTATAGAAATCAGAGTGGGTCTTCCAAATTTGTTCATTATTTTCAAAATTGCTGTTGTTCCATCTGATAATACTTATGAAATACTTTCTATAATATTTCTTGCAATGCAAATCTATAAGTGAATACTTTCTTGTTTTTTTTTAATCTCAAAGTTAATTTTACTCCTTTTTGAGGGAAATTTTTTTGTAAAACAAAATCTTACGTTGATATTTTTTTAATTTCTCACTGCTTTAAAGATCTCATTTCATTATCTTCTTGTCTATTCTGTTTCTGATGAGAAGTTGGCTAACATTCCTGTCATGGTTCCCTGTATGTAATGTGTTGTACTTCTGTGGCTGCTTTCAAGACTTTTTCTTCTGTCTTTCATTTTTGGCGGCTTGCCTATGATTTGTGTAGTTCCGATTTCCTTTGTATTTATTATGCTTGTGTTTTTCTGTTTTTGTTAAGCTTGTAAATTGGCTTTTTTTTTTTTTGACCAAAATAGATTTTGTTGATGTTATTTCTTCAACTTTTGTCTGGTTTGACCATTATCCCTGCTTTATTGTCTCTCCTCTCATTATGGACTCCAAATTGCATGTGTTAGACCAGGTGATTCTGTATTACAAGTACCTGAGCCTCTGTTCATTTTTGAAATTTTTTTATTGTGTGCTTTAGATTAATAATTTCTATGAATCTGTCTTCATGTTCACTTACCCATTTTTCTGCCATCCCTAATCTGTTAAGCCTATTCAGAAAATTTTTATTTAAAATAGTTTGCTTTTTCAGTTCTAGAATTTCCATTTGTTTATCTCTTATGGTTTCCATTTCCCTGCTGAGACTCCCTATCTGTTCCCTCATCAAGACTATTTATCCTTTAAGTTATTAAACATATTTCAATAGGTACTTAAAAACTTCATGTCTACTAATTACAACATCTGGGGCATCTCAGGGTCTCTTTCTATTGACTACTTTTTTAAAAAAATGAGCAGGGCTCACATTCACCTGCTTATTTGCATGTCTAATAAATTTTGATGTTATGTTGGACATTAAGAATGATACAGCATTCAGATTTGGGAGCATTTGTCTTCCTTTAAAAAGGGTAGAGTTTGTTCTGTCAGTCAGTTAATTACTGATGGCTGTTCTTAATCTTGTTGAGGTTTTATTTTGGCCTTTCTTAGGGCTGGTCTAGAATACTCTATGACATGGTTCTTATTAGAAAATTATGGCCTTTTTGCATGTCTCGGTCAAATTCTGAAGATGTCTGCACTCTGGTCTCTCTACTCTCCAGGTGTGTGTGACCTCTGCTATCTTCATTTTACTTTCAGCTCTGTATCAGATGCTCTCTTCTTCACTTCACCTTGTCTCACCTTGCACATGTACAGTCCAGCCCTTGACCAAGGTTGTGCAAAAATCCCCCAGAGATTTCTGGCGTCCCCTTCTCTGTAGCTCTATTTTCTCTAGTGTCTGTCCTCCGATTTCCAGCTGCTTCATCAGTGCTGAACTGCATCTGTGTCTCCTCAGCACAGCATGACTGCTCTGTTTCTCCTCCCTGTGCTGCTGTCAGGAAATTGACTACAGGCTGACATCTGGGGTTCGTCTAGGTGTACTTAGGGATTACATATCTGTGGTGCCTATTGTTCAGTGTCTACAGTCCCTTCATATATTCAGTCCAGTTTTATAGTTACTCCTGGGAAAGGGCACTCTGTCTCAGCCAGAAGCCTAAGTTTGGTAGAAATATTCTCTTGAAAGTTATTCCTAAGATTGTTGGTTCTCAAACTTCAGCATATATTAGATACATCTAAAGGACTTGCTTAAAAATTGTGAGTCCCTGTCCTTTAGAGTGTCTGAGTCAGTGGGTTGAGTTGGGGCCTGCCAATCTGCATTTCTAACATGTGTCCAGGTGATGGTGATGCTGATGGTCAGGGAACCAAACTTGGAGAACCACTAAATAAGAAAGACGGATCTTGAAAAAAAAAGCATTGGACTTTTTCCTAGATACAGTTTTACCTTTTTTTCTTTTTTTGTGGTCCTATGTCTTGCATAACAGATGTTTATAGACTGATGTTTCAGTTAGTTTATTATAATGCCAGCAATCTTGCTGTTTTGATTCAAATTTTGATTTTCAAAAAATTGTGGGTTTTTTCTGCATTGAAAAGGGATTCCTCACTTAATTAATAGAAACAGAAAATATGTAAGAGAGTAAGTAAGGTTATGAAATTTATTCTTTTTGCGTGCCCAAATAATTTGGTTTGTTCATTCTGATATGAAACTTCTAAAACATAGTGTTTTGTAAGTTTCAGAAATAAGTATGTGATTATTGTTTCAGAAATTGAGTTTTATTTTTTATTATTGGGCCTTTATGTATGTGTATATGTGAATTATGTGTATGTGTATGTGTGTTTTGTAGATAAGACGCAAAACAGTGGTAACCATTTGCTGGATTTCTGGACCTGAGCCATATCTCTTCCTCAGGTTTACTGAAAGTTTACACTGTCCTTTACAGCTCTCAAGATAGCCATTAATCTGTCTTAGTAGCATATTTCATCCGCTCCTGTGCCTCCATTGTTTCAATGGCTCCATCTCTCCTTGGTTGTCAGGATTTTGAAACTTATTGCTTCCTTTCACTCTAAAATCGATGCATTTCCCGATAGGGTAAGCCTTGTACTTATGTCAAATTGGTGACTCTAGTTGTTGTGTCTGACATGATTTTTCAGAGGCATCCAGTAGAAGAGGTGTCCTCCCGCCAGCATTACAGTATTACTTAGCCGGGGAAATGGATTGGTATTGTCCCTTCAGATTCTGATCAATCTCTAACAGATTTTCTTGTTTACCAACTTCTTTAATTTCTCAGAAAAATTGGTACTACAATAGTCTTTAGTGGTTAGATTAGAATGCCCTTTGATGGCACATTTTAAATATTGTTTCAGCTGTAATGTATAATTGTTACAATTTCAATCTCAATTTCACAGGTCTGATTTCTAATATTTTGATGCAGACAGAGTGAAATACTAATTACTAAATGCTAATTACTCAACAGGTTCATTTTGATGGCTGGGACCACAAATATGACTACTGGATGGATGCAGACAGCCCTGACATCCACCCGATTGGATGGTGTGACATAACAGGGCATCCCCTGGAAGTACCATATCGTAAGTATTTTATTCTTTGTTGTCGATTTTTAAATACTTAGCCTGAATTCCTACCTTAATGCTGTTCTTTTTCCTGTCATTATAAGTATTTTAAAACTAAATATCAGATAGGTGAATTGACTAATCAGTGCTACAGCTATGCTGTAATTATTCATAATTAAGCCTCAAAAGAGTGTGCTTTATATTTTTAAAAAGTTATAATAATAATTAAGGAATTATTTTGATAGTGTTGTCTAGGAGAATCTTTATTTTCTACATTTTAGTTTGGGAAACTTAACCCAGTCCAAATCCATCGAACTTGGGCCATTGATTTTAGCTGACGTGCATTTTGTTTTTTTTTTTTTAAACATCCCATCTTAATTAATTTTCTTTTATAGATTATATTTCAAAAAGTTTTAGAAAAAATAGATATTTTAAATTTCAGCAATTAAAAAAATTAGTTGAAAAAAGTCCTCTGTTATATTGGTATTTTCATTATTTCTTTCTTTCTGGCTACTTAAAGTTAAAGAGGAAATTAACCACTCTAAATTTTAATGAACCTTGAACCAAAATATCTCATTCTTTTGTCTGAAGGGTTCTTTCTACCAGATGAGGCTGACATGACTAATAGCTGGTTCCAGACACATGTGCAGGCTCTCCATTCTTTTGTTTGTTTTGTTCCCTCACTGCTTCTGGTGTTTTTCTGTTGGTTTCTTGGGATAACAGCGAGCGTATTATTCTGTTAATGAGGTTGTCTTATATTGAGCCAGCCCCATGATGCTAGAACCTCAAGGACTAATTGCATCTTTGAAGTAGTTCCTTAACTTATAGGAGTGAGAAGAATTCCTGAACTTATAGAAGTGAGAAGCGTTCCTGACTTGCTAACATGACATCTTTATGTTGTGCTGGGTGCTTCAAAAACTACAAAGTCAAGAAGGTGCAGGTCCTTACTTAACTTAGAGTGTGTTAGCAAGTGTGGAGTCTGTACATACAGAATGTAAAACCCAGAGACCATGGTCAGTTCTATGTTGGGGGAAAAGTGTTAGGATTTGTGCTGTGTGTGTGTGTGTGTGTGTGTGTGTGTGTGTGTTTTCTGATTCCACTTTTAACTCTCCATGATTTCACATCCCAGTATGTCAGGGAGATGTTTCTCATTTTATGTTAACCTCCCCCTTTTCCCACATGGACGTGCACACATCTATCCCTCGCACAGTAACTTTCTCAAGTAGGAATGGTCTCAGTGTAAGTAGGAATGGGTCAGCATTCCAGGGACAGGGACACCCTCTCTTGACTCCACTCCATCCCATCCATTACCTGCTCCCTTGTCAAACTGCTTAACCAGCTTCTCAAACTGAGTGTCTCATAAATATCCCAAAGTCTATGGATCAGACTGAATTCCATCCCAAGCCAAAAATCTTGCTTTTCTAGTATAGTTCCTACTTGCTTTCAAAGTTCCTACTTCTTAAGCAGAGTCATTCTGGACTTGCCCCCCCCCCAACCCTTCCTACACCCCACACCCCATGTACAATCAGTCACCAAGTCTTATTGATCCTCTAACTTAATTTCTCCAAAATCTATCTCTGACCCCTGCCTGCTCCCTCCCAGGTCCATTGCATTTGATCTGTCATCATAGTTCAGTGACTTGCAGACTGCTAGTTAGTGAGTTGCATACATCCTCCTGAAAAGCCTAAGATCTCAAAATTCAGGTTCTAGAGGCAATATAGTCTACCAGTTAGAAATGTGGAACCTGGAGTCAGAGTGCTTGGATTTGAATCTCAGTTTTACTGCTCACATAGCTGTGTGACTGACTGTCTATGCCTGTTTCCTCATCTAGGAAATGGAGATAATAATATTATGTGCCTATCTCAAAAATGTATAATGATAAATGAGATAAATGCACACAGTACTTTAAAAACTACCTAGCCCCAAAGTATGTCCTGAATTGGTGCTGGCTGCTGTCAGGAAATGATATCACAGTCTATAGATTATCATTTTTACATGAAATTATGTGATTTATTAAGGATTACAAAACCTGAAATTGTGCTAAAATTAATGTGATTAGAGTTTTCCAAATGTTTTCCTTCCTTCCTTCCTTCCTTCCTTCCTTCCTTCCTTCCTTCCTTCCTTCCTTCCTTCCTTCCTCTCTCCCTCCCTCCCTCTCTCTCTCCCTCTCTCCCTCCCTCCTTTCTCTTACTTTCTTTCTATTCATTTATTTACTTACATTTATTTACATTAATTATAGTTGACACATGTATACATTGTAGTGATTTGACATTTATATACACTACAGAGTGATCATTGTAAGTGTAGTCACCATCTGTCACCATACAAAGTTATTCAAGTATTATTGACTATATTCCCTATGCTGTACTTGATATCCTCATGACCTGTTTTATAACTAGAAATTTGTACCTCTTAATCCTCTTTACTTATTTCACCCACCCCCCAATCCCTTCCCCCTTAGCAACCATCAGTTTTTTCTCTGTATTTATGAGTCTGTTTCTGTTTAGTTTTGTTTGTTTAGATTCCACACGTGAGTGCAATTATGTGGTATTTATTTTTTCTCTGATTTATTTAATTCAGCATAATATGTTCTAGGTCCCTGTTGTTGCAAATGGCAAGATTTCAATCTTTTTATGAGTGAGTAATATTCCACTTTATATATATGTGCCACATCTTCTTTATTCATCTGTTAATGGGCACTTGGGCTGCTTCCATATCTTAACTACTGTACATAATGCTGCAATAAACATAGGAGCACATATCACTTTTTGAGTTAACGTTTTGTTTTCTTCAGATAAATACTTAGAAGTGGAAATGCAGGCTGATATGGTAGTTCTATTTTTAGTTTTTTGAGGAACCTCCATACTTTTTCCATAGTGGCTGCACCAGTTTATGTTCCCACCAGGAGTGCACAAGGACTCCCTTTTCTCTACAACCTCACCGGCACTGGCTATTTCATGTATTCTTGATACTAGCCATTTTGGCTAGTATGAGATATTATCTCATTGTGGTTTCGATTTGCATTTCCCTGATGACTAGTGATATTAAACATCTTTTCATGTGTCTATTGGCCATCTGGATGTCTTCTTTGGGAAAATATCTATTGAGGTTTTCTGCCCATTTTTTAATTGGATTTGTTTGGGGGTTTTGGTGTAGGTTGTGTGAATTTTGTTAAATATATTTTGGATATTAACCCCTTATTGGATGTACTGTTGGCATATATCTTCTCCCATTCGGTAGGTTGTCTTCATTGTGTTGATGGTTTCCCTCCCCATGCAGAAGCTTTTTAGGTAGGTGCAATTTCATTTGTTTATTTTTGTTTTGGTTGCCCTTATCTGAGGAGACAAATCCAAAACAATTATTGCTTAAGACCCGTGTTTAGCAGTTTATTGCCCATGTTTTGTACAATTTTCATGATTTCGGGTCTTATATTTAGGTCTACATGTATAGTTTTTTTCCCCTTGTAATTGATTTCTAGTGTTTGGAAAAATGCTTCGTATGATTTCAATCTTCTTAAATTTATTGAGACTTGTTTTGTGACCTAACATGTGGTTTATTCTTTTTTTTTTTTAAGTTTTTTAAAATGTTTATTTATTTTTTGAGAGAGAGAGACAGACAGAGCATGAGAGGGGAGGGCCAGAGAGAGAGAGGGAGACACAGAATCCGAAGCAGGCCCCAGGCTCCAAGCTGTCAGCACAGAGCCTGACGTGGGGTTCGAACCCACCAGCTGTGAGATCATGACCTGAGCTGAAGTCAGAAGCCAAACTGACTGAACCACCCAGGCGCCCCACATGTGGTTTATTCTAGAGAATGTTCCATCTGCAATTGAAAAGATCGTACGGGGCGCCTGGGTGGCGCAGTCGGTTAAGCGTCCGACTTCAGCCAGGTCACGATCTCGCGGTCCGTGAGTTCGAGCCCCGCGTCGGGCTCTGGGCTGATGGCTCAGAGCCTGGAGCCTGTTTCCGATTCTGTGTCTCCCTCTTTCTCTGCCCCTCCCCCGTTCATGCTCTGTCTCTCTCTGTCCCAAAAATGAATAAACGTTGAAAAAAAAAAAAAAAAAAGAAAAAGAAAAGATCGTACATTCTGCTGTTTGGGGATGGGATGTTCTGAATATATCTATTAGGTCTATGTGATCTAATGTGTTGTTTAGGGCCACTGTTTCCATATTGATTTTCTGTCTGTATGATATATCCACTGATGTAAATGGGGTATGGAAGTTTCCTACTATTATTGTATTATTGTCAATTTCTCCCTTTATGTCTGTTAATATTTGCTTTATATATTTAGGTAATTCTATGTTGGGTGCATACATGTTTACAATTGTTACAGACTTTTGTTGGATTTATCCCTTTATTACTATGTAATGCGCTATTTGTCTATTGTCATGATCTTTATTTTATTTTATTTTTTTTATTTTTTTTTTTATGAAATTTATTGACAAATTGGTTTCCATACAACACCCAGTGCTCATCCCAAAAGGTGCCCTCCTCAATACCCATCACCCACCCTCCCCTCCCTCCCACCCCCCATCAACCCTCAGTTTGTTCTCAGTTTTTAACAGTCTCTTATGCTTTGGCTCTCTCCCACTCTAACCTCTTTTTTTTTTTTTTCCTTCCCCTCCCCCATGGGTTCCTGTTAAGTTTCTCAGGATCCACATAAGAGTGAAACCATATGGTATCTGTCTTTCTCTGTATGGCTTATTTCACTTAGCATTACACTCTCCAGTTCCATCCACGTTGCTACAAAGGGCCATATTTCATTTTTTCTCATTGCCACATAGTATTCCATCGTGTATATAAACCACAATTTCTTTATCCATTCATCAGTTGATGGACATTTAGGCTCTTTCCATAATTTGGCTATTGTTGAGAGTGCTGCTATGAACATTGGGGTACAAGTGCCCCTATGCATCAGTACTCCTGTATCCCTTGGATAAATTCCTAGCAGTGCTATTGCTGGGTCATAGGGTAGGTCTATTTTTAATTTTCTGAGGAACCTCCACACTGCTTTCCAGAGCGGCTGCACCAATTTGCATTCCCACCAACAGTGCAAGAGGGTTCCCGTTTCTCCACATCCTCGCCAGCATCTATAGTCCCCTGATTTGTTCATTTTGGCCACTCTGACTGGTGTGAGGTGATACCTGAGTGTGGTTTTGATTTGTATTTCCCTGATGAGGAGCGACGCTGAACATCTTTTCATGTGCCTGTTGGCCATCTGGATGTCTTCTTTAGAGAAGTGTCTATTCATGTTTTCTGCCCATTTCTTCACTGGGTTATTTGTTTTTCGGGTGTGGAGTTTGGTGAGCTCTTTATAGATTTTAGATACTAGCCCTTTGTCCGATATGTCATTTGCAAATATCTTTTCCCATTCCGTTGGTTGCCTTTTAGTTTTGTTGGTTGTTTCCTTTGCTGTGCAGAAGCTTTTGATCTTCATAAGGTCCCAGTAATTCACTTTTGCTTTTAATTCCCTTGCCTTTGGGGATGTGTCGAGTAAGAGATTGCTACGGCTGAGGTCAGAGAGGTCTTTTCCTGCTTTCTCCTCTAAGGTTTTGATGGTTTCCTGTCTCACATTTAGGTCCTTTATCCATTTTGAGTTTATTTTTGTAAATGGTGTGAGAAAGTGGTCTAGTTTCAACCTTCTGCATGTTGCTGTCCAGTTCTCCCAGCACCATTTGTTAAAGAGGCTGTCTTTTTTCCATTGGATGTTCTTTCCTGCTTTGTCAAAGATGAGTTGGCCATACGTTTGTGGGTCTAGTTCTGGGGTTTCTATTCTATTCCATTGGTCTGTGTGTCTGTTTTTGTGCCAATACCATGCTGTCTTGATGATTACAGCTTTGTAGTAGAGGCTAAAGTCTGGGATTGTGATGCCTCCTGCTTTGGTCTTCTTCTTCAAAATTCCTTTGGCTATTCGGGGCCTTTTGTGGTTCCATATGAATTTTAGGATTGCTTGTTCTAATTTCGAGAAGAATGCTGGTGCAATTTTGATTGGGATTGCATTGAATGTGTAGATAGCTTTGGGTAGTATTGACATTTTGACAATATTTATTTTTCCAATCCATGAGCAGGGAATGTCTTTCCATTTCTTTAAGTCTTCTTCAATTACTTTCATAAGCTTTCTATAGTTTTCAGCATACAGATCCTTTACATCTTTGGTTAGATTTATTCCTAGGTATTTTATGCTTCTTGGTGCAATTGTGAATGGGATCATTTTCTTTATTTGTCTTTCTGTTGCTTCATTGTTAGTGTATAAGAATGCAACTGATTTCTGGACATTGATTTTGTATCCTGCAACTTTGCTGAATTCATGTATCAGTTCTAGCAGACTTTTGGTGGAGTCTATCGGATTTTCCATGTATAATATCATGTCATCTGCAAAAAGCAAAAGCTTGACTTCATCTTTGCCAATTTTGATGCCTTTGATTTCCTTTTGTTGTCTGATTGCTGATGCTAGAACTTCCAGCACTATGTTAAACAACAGCGGTGAGAGTGGGCATCCCTGTCGTGTTCCTGATCTCAGGGAAAAAGCTCTCAGTTTTTCCCCGTTGAGGATGATGTTAGCTGTGGGCTTTTCATAAATGGCTTTTATGATCTTTAAGTATGTTCCTTCTATCCCGACTTTCTCAAGGGTTTTTATTAAGAAAGGGTGCTGGATTTTGTCAAAGGCCTTTTCTGCATCGATTGACAGGATCATATGGTTCTTCTCTTTTTTTTTGTTAATGTGATGTATCACGTTGATTGATTTGCGAATGTTGAACCAGCCCTGCATCCCAGGAATAAATCCCACTTGATCATGGTGAATAATTCTTTTTATATGCTGTTGAATTCGATTTGCTAGTATCTTATTGAGAATTTTTGCATCCATATTCATCAGGGATATTGGCCTGTAGTTCTCTTTTTTTACTGGGTCTCTGTCTGGTTTAGGAATCAAAGTAATACTGGCTTCATAGAATGAGTCTGGAAGTTTTCCTTCCCTTTCTATTTCTTGGAATAGCTTGAGAAGGATAGGTATTATCTCTGCTTTAAATGTCTGGTAGAACTCCCCTGGGAAGCCATCTGGTCCTGGACTCTTATTTGTTGGGAGATTTTTGATAACCGATTCGATTTCTTCGCTGGTTATGGGTCTGTTCAAGCTTTCTATTTCCTCCTGATTGAGTTTTGGAAGAGTGTGGGTGTTCAGGAATGTGTCCATTTCTTCCAGGTTGTCCAATTTGTTGGCATATAATTTTTCATAGTATTCCCTGATAATTGTTTGTATCTCTGAGGGATTGGTTGTAATAATTCCATTTTCATTCATGATTTTATCTATTTGGGTCATCTCCCTTTTCTTTTTGAGAAGCCTGGCTAGAGGTTTGTCAATTTTGTTTATTTTTTCAAAAAACCAACTCTTGGTTTCGTTGATCTGCTCTACAGTTTTTTTAGATTCTATATTGTTTATTTCTGCTCTGATCTTTATTATTTCTCTTCTTCTGCTGGGTTTAGGCTGCCTTTGCTGTTCTGCTTCTATTTCCTTTAGGTGTGCTGTTAGATTTTGTATTTGGGATTTTTCTTGTTTCTTGAGATAGGCCTGGATTGCAATGTATTTTCCTCTCAGGACTGCCTTCGCTGCGTCCCAAAGCGTTTGGATTGTTGTATTTTCATTTTCATTTGTTTCCATATATTTTTTGATTTCTTCTCTAATTGCCTGGTTGACCCACTCATTTGTTAGTAGGGTGTTTTTAACCTCCACGCTTTTGGAGGTTTTCCAGACTTTTTCCTGTGGTTGATTTCAAGCTTCATAGCATTGTGGTCTGAAAGTATGCATGGTATAATTTCAATTCTTGTAAACTTATGAAGGGCTGTTTTGTGACCCAGTATATGATCTATCTTGGAGAATGTTCCATGTGCACTCGAGAAGAAAGTATATTCTGTTGCTTTGGGATGCAGAGTTCTAAATATATCTGTCAAGTCCATCTGATCCAATGTCTCATTCAGGGCCCTTGTTTCTTTATTGACTGTGTGTCTAGATGATCTATCCATTTCTGTAAGTGGGGTGTTAAAGTCCCCTGCAATTACCACATTCTTATCAATAAGGTTGCTTCTGTTTATGAGTAATTGTTTTATATATTTGGGGGCTCCGGTATTCGGCGCGTAGACATTTATAATTGTTAGCTCTTCCTGATGGATAGACCCTGTAACTATTATATAATGTCCTTCTTCATCTCTTGTTACAGCCTTTAATTTAAAGTCTAGTTTGTCTGATATAAGTATGGCTACTCCAGCTTTCTTTTGGCTTCCAGTAGCATGATAAATAGTTCTCCATCCCCTCACTCTGAATCTAAAGGTGTCCTCAGGTCTAAAATGAGTCTCTTGTAGACAGCAAATAGATGGGTCTTGTTTTTTTATCCATTCTGATACCCTATGTCTTTTGGTTGGCGCATTTAATCCGTTTACATTCAGTGTTATTATAGAAAGATACGGGTTTAGAGTCATTGTGATGTCTGTATGTTTTATGCTTGTAGTGATGTCTCTGGTACTTTGTCTCACAGGGTCCCCCTTAGGATCTCTTGTAGGGCTGGTTTAGTGGTGACAAATTCCTTCAGTTTTTGTTTGTTTGGGAAGACCTTTATCTCTCCTTCTATTCTAAATGACAGACTTGCTGGATAAAGGATTCTCGGCTGCATATTTTTGCTGTCTAGCACCCTGAAAATCTCGTGCCAATTCTTTCTGGCCTGCCAAGTTTCAAAAGAGAGATCAGTCACGAGTCTTATAGGTCTCCCTTTATATGTGAGGGCACGTTTACCCCTTGCTGCTTTCAGAATTTTCTCTTTATCCTTGTATTTTGCCAGTTTCACTATGATATGTCGTGCAGAAGATCGATTCAAGTTACGTCTGAAGGGAGTTCTCTGTGCCTCTTGGATTTCAATGCCTTTTTCCTTCCCCAGTTCAGGGAAGTTCTCAGCTATTATTTCTTCAAGTACCCCTTCAGCACCTTTCCCTCTCTCTTCCTCCTCTTGAATACCAATTATGCGTATATTATTTCTTTTTAGTGTATCACTTAGTTCTCTAATTTTCCCCTCATACTCCTGGATTTTTTTATCTCTCTTTTTCTCAGTTTCCTCTTTTTCCATAACTTTATCTTCTAGTTCAC